>NC_052065.1:14521222-15146222 GCF_903992535.2 Arvicola amphibius | reverse complement strand
ATTATATTATCATTAATCTGTGAAACTATGTACATAATTTCATTGAACTTGAAAGGTGCAGGCAGAATATAATGTTCCATTAAGTGATGCAGTGAGACATAAAGCAATTAACAAATACAAACCCTGTGCTTCACAGAGCAATGTTAACATGTCCCATTATATGTATCATAATGTACATGCTAATTTAAAATCAAGCATATATTTCATAAAAAATATGTGTGTGTGTCACTAACTGTTGTACGTCACAGGCATTTAATTGTAGGGGGCAATGCTTCCTTGCTGTTACCATCTAGGAAATGCAAATCTACTTTCTACATGTGATTTTTAAAATTCCCACAATTAGGTTTGCATGTAAAGACCCAATGTGTGGCAACTAATTGTACAATTTATTTTTCCCACACGAGTTAGTTTTGACATCTGGAACATGTTTTAAAGGTAATACTGATCTGTGTTTATGTAGCTAAAGTGGTCTGGTGCAATTTTCCATACTATTCATCAGTGGCAATGAGATCATAGTGATCAGGTATCATTTATCACAAGTAATTAATGGGGTTATAATCATTTAAACACTAGATTATGAAATACCAGATTAATAAAGCACACCAATTAACTAGAAATGCTTGCTTTTCTGCACACGAATTCTTTTTCCCTTTGTGCTTTTAACTTGCTCAACATAGCTAAAAATTTCAAGTTCCAGTTTGGGGAGATGGGTCAGTTGATTCAGAGAACTCAAGCCTGGTACTTCAGGTTCCATGTAAAAAGCTAACTATGACAGTGATGCTATACTCACGACATTCCAGCAACATGACTATATAAGCCAGACCTGAACAATTTCAATAACAGTAAACATCATAGTATAGATGAAAACCTATAAGCAATTAACGTCTGAGAGAGGGAGAATCAGTCTTCCCTATGGATGAGCCTTCTGATTGGTTATCTAATACTAAGTGGTCAGACCTAGAAACATACATGCAGCAGCACAGAACAGACTCAGCAGGGTGTGTGTGTGTGTGTGTGTGTGTGTGTGTGTGTGTGTGTGTGTGTGCGTGTGTGCGTGTGTGTTTGTAACCACAATGGTTTAAAATGGTTAAAGAAGAGGAAGCATCGTGAATTTGGGAGGAGTGGGTAGACACAGTAGAGGAGGGAAGGAGAGTGAGGAAGAAATGAAGTAACTGTGTTTTAATAAAATTTTTAAAAAGTGAGAATGAGAAAAATGCTAGGTGTGGTGGTCTATGCTTATAATCCCAGCACTGGAGAAATGGAGACAAAAGGATCTTTGGTCACCAGCCAATCTAGCAGAATCCTTAAACTCCAGGTTCAGTGAGAGACTTTGTCGCAAAAAAATAATGTGGGCTGTGGTTGAGGAAGCAGCTGGCCTCCATATGTACACACACACAAAGGAACACACATAAATTTCAAGTGCCAATGAATCCCACAGCCTTGGAAGAAGTACAACTTCTCCATTATCTGACAGAATGTTATAACATGAAAATGATCACACAGCCACTTTGGAAATCAGTATGGTGATTTCTCAGAAAATTAGGCAACAAACTACCTCAAGACCAAGCAATACCACTTTTGGGTATATGCCCAAAAGAGGCTCAATCATGCCACAAGGACATGTGCTCAACTATGTTCATAGCAGCATTATTTGTAATAGTCATAACCTGTAAACAACCAAGATGCCCCTCAACTGAAGAATGGATAAGGAAAATGTGGTACATTTACACGACGGAGTACTACATAGTGGTAAAAAATAATGACATCTTGAAATTTGCGGGCAAATGGTTGAATCTAGAAAAAAATATATTGAGTGAGGTAACCCAGACCCAGAAAGACAAATATCATATGTACTCACTCATAAGTGGCTTTTAGACATAAAGCAAAGAAAAACCAGGCTACAATTCACAACCCCAGAGAACCTAGACAATAAAGAGGACCCTAAGAGTGACATACAAGCATCAACATAGGAAGATGTCAAGATCTCCTGAGTAAATTGGGAGTGTAGGGGTCATGGGAGAGGGCAGAAGGGGAGGGGGAGAAAGGGAGGGGAATGGAGAAGGATGTATAGCTCAATAAAAACAATAAAAAATTTTAAAAATAAAAAGTTACACCATGGAAAAGAAGAAAAAAATAGTCTAGGCAAAGAGAATTAGGAGGATAATATGAGATGAAAAACTACCTGCTAGGCTAATACAGATACCATTATTAAGAGAGTGGGGATAGCCATTTGAGCAAGATTCCTTAGATTTGGGCTGACTTGTAGCGAGCTATGTGCACTTTGTGTACGTTGTATTATTTGCAAGGTTTCATATGAAAATGACTTGTTTTAGAAGTGTCTTATCATTCTTGGATTAAAACAAACACTGTTGGTGTCCTCATGAATTTCAGGTTTTGTACTTTTGAATATTGATTTTAAGTTTTATTTTGGTTTTAACTTTTTATTACTTGGCAATCTTATATATTTATGCAATGAATTTTAGTCATTTTTACTGCTCTCATCTCCCTCCCTCTCCCGCTTGAATCCTTCTCCACAACTTCACTTCTTTCATGTCAGCTATCACTCACTAAGTATGTTTGTTCATGTGTTAAAGCATAATTATAGCTTTTCAAAGCTATATCGCCCTTCAGTGAGTAATGGCATACTATGGCGGTTAGAGCAGAGATCAACAAACTAAAACCCGGGGGTCAACTCTGGCCCCTTGCCTATTCTCACAAATGAAGTTCTAGTGGCACCCAGTCCTACCCATTTGTACATGCATTGTCTGTGGCTGCTTTTCCACTATTACAGCCCCAGGCTGAGTATTTGGAACAAAAATTTCCTGACCTGTAAAATCAAGATATTAACTTTCTTCTCCTTTATTTATGGGCTCCTAGTTAAAAGTTAGACCCATGACTACAGAGTTTGTAACTACTAACTGTGAATTTTATGACTTTGGGGCCATGCCTTAGTCAAGTCATCTGTAAAATGAGAATGACATCACCTCCTCTTTTTCTTTTGGCCTTGAACTCACCATATCTTTATCTCTTTCTATACATGTATATATATATATATATATATATGTATGTATATGTGTGTGTACATGTATATATACATACACACACATGAAGATGACTTTGAACTCTAGTTCTTCCTGCCTCTGCTTCATGAATGCTGGGGTTATAGGCCTGTACTACCATGCTAGATTTCTGCATTGCTGGAACAGAGACATAAAATAGACCTAGACCCAACCTGTAGATTAAAGTATAAATCCAGTTGAGATTAATCCTTATCAGCTAACCCATGGATATATGTGTTTAATAGCATTAGTAAATGGTTGCTTTGAAGACACACTGATTTTGGGGATGTTTGCTATGTAGCATTATTGCAGGGGTAGGTTTTACTCTTCAGAATGGATGCTGGTTATAAACTTATAACCTTGATAAAATACAAAGTAGCTTATTGATATTCTTGACAAAGTACTGAAGCGTTTCTGCTTTTTACTGTTGGAGGAAAAGAGATTCTGCCTACCATGTGCTTCCACTTATGACCACTTCCCAGTAATGGCGGCCACTATCAATGAACACGTTTCCAGCCACGCCGTAACTTCCTTGGCTGGTGAAGCGTTCAGGCGTATGACTCTTTTTGGAGGATGACTCATCTCGTTCCACTGTCAGGTTATCATGGGATACCTTCAGTTTTCGATGGGCAGATTTGGGATCCAGTTTAAATGGCTGACCTAGAAACAAGTTCACAAAAGAAAAAGAAGTGGAAAAGTACTGCTTATTGGAATGTAACAAAGGGTATGTCTTCACAGTCAGATTTAAAAGCCTGAAGCAAGGGATGAAGAGATAGCATAGTGCTTAAGAGCACTAACTGCTCATCCAGAGGGCCTGGGTTTGGCAGTTCACTACTATCTGTAACTCTAGTTCCAGTGGATCTGATGCCCTTTTCTGACTTCACTGGGCATTAGGCATGCAAATGGTTTGCAGACACACATGCAGGCAAAATACCCGTACACACGAAATACAGACGAAGAGGCAAAGCCTAGAACAAGCCATCTTTCCCTGAGCTATACTTCCTACCACAAAAGAGTATCTTATATTTTAATAGCAATTTAATATTTAGAGACAGTTTTTAAAATATAGTTATTTATACTTTTCATGATGTTCAAAAAAATTATGCAGGACTTTTTATGTTCTAGGAAGAACAGTGCTGAATAAGAGCATGGTTGTGCTTCCTTGAGTTTCTAGTTGGTTTCTAGAGAGGAGTCCAGTGTTGCTCTCTAACTCTTCAGAAAGGAATGGGCAAGGATCAATCTTGGATAGGATAGGGGGATCGTGGCACAAGTGCATTCTGGCTGAAGAACATCCTGGAAAGGAGGAGAAAAATGAAGACCTTATTTTCAAAGACTTCCATATTTAATCAGGCCTGAATTACACCCATGCTAAATAGACTCTAGAACAAAGAACAAACAAATCAAGATTTCAAGTCTCAGAATATAGAGTGTTCTAAACACTCAAACAGATCATTCTGAGCTTGGTAAAAGGAAAAGTATAACTCTTTAGGGACTATATATTTACAATTTTTTTCAGCAAAGGTAAATGATAGTAATGCTCAAGTTTTATATTTCTGGATTTATTAATACATATAATAGATACAATTCTTTTTCATTATTCACATTTGTGTTTTGAAAAGTTTAACATTAAAAATCCTGGCACAGTCATCTATGGGAATTTTGATGTAACTGTTACTTCTCTGTCACTTCAAAATGAGGACTGAGTACAGCCAAATGGCTATTACCACATAAGGTACAGAACATTTTAAAACAGGAAACATTACAATTTGGTAGTGATAACACACTGTCCAACTTCACAACCACTGTTGCAGTTAGAAAAGGCCTTCTGGTCAGTATGCAAGTCCCATGGAATCACAGGGGGAAAGCCTGGTTAATATAACTGTAAGCAATGCACGCTTGGGCTGGAGACCTCATGGAGAACTGTGTTCACTTAAATATGGGTGGCTCTGCTTGGATTTAAACATAACACCAGAACCTCAAAAATTTTTGCCTTTAGGTCACTGACGAGCACACTTTTTCTGCAGAGGGTAAGAAAATAAATATTTTCAGTTATGTAGGCCATGTGGTTTCTTTTATGACTTTGTCTTTGTAGTGAGGAAGTAGTCACAAATTGATAAATGAATGGGTATGGGTATATGTAAATAAACCTTTATTTATAAATGTAGGTATTCAGATTTGGCCCTTGAACTGCAGTTTACTGATCCTTGTTTTATATTTCTGTAGATATCAAAGGGAAGCCAGTTGACATGCCAATGTGGACTGGAAATTTCCCACAAAGTTTCACCCTTCGAAGAGAGACAGGAAAATTGATGGTTGCTGAGAAAGGGAGAATCAGTCTTCTCTAAGGGCAAGCCCTCTGATAGGTTAGCCAATCCAAAGAGGTCAGCCTTAAACACATGTGAGTAATACTAAGTGATCTCAGCATATGGCATTTATAAACATACATATATATGCACACACACACACACATATATACATATGTGTTTGTGTAAGACTTACAATTAAAGAATAGGAAGCTAAGAATTTGAGAAAAGGTGGGAGGGATATGGAAGGAATTAGAAGGAGAAGAGGGAGAGGAAGAATAATGTAAATACAGTACTCATATCTGAAATTCTCAAAGGAATTTTTTGCTCATTTGTATCCTATTGAGACCTTCAATGTTTTATGGATGTTTGAACATAAGTCTTATACAGTCTTAAATTTATTTCTAATGTATCATTTTTGTGTTACGATAAACTTAAACTTCTAACTTTGGGGGCTTATACTTGGATATAAAATTGATATCTGTATACTAAGATTAAATTAAATAAAAAGGATAAAAGAATATAAATCTGATTTAAAAGGAAAAAAGGTCCCTGAAGGACCGAGAAAGTAGCACTCAGAGGCTATCAGACCTACTGGATTAAACCTATAGTTTACATTTTAAAGTTTAAACTTGGCTTGGCTTGTAAAAATATAAAAGTCTCTAT
Source organism: Arvicola amphibius (assembly GCF_903992535.2). NCBI lineage: Eukaryota > Metazoa > Chordata > Mammalia > Rodentia > Cricetidae > Arvicola > Arvicola amphibius. The sequence continues at coordinate 15,140,194 of NC_052065.1, read as the reverse complement.
GGGTGTTCATGCCAGCAACTGTTAGGGATAAGTCATGGAATAAGCTCAGAAGAGAACAAAGATGCGCTCTCTTAAAATATTCCAATTTTTACAGGTGAAAGACAAATGTGAGTAAAAATCATTTGACACTAATGGGCAGAGGAGGAAAAAAAATTTTCATCTTGGAGCTCACCACTTATGTAGGCCTGAGTGCTGTTTGGCCTAATGCCAGTGAGGAATAGCAGCAGAATGTTCAGAAAGAAGGGACTTGCAATGGATAACTGCCTGCAGTGTCTTGCTTGCCTTAGCCCCCTCTCTCAGCCACTCTCACACACAGCAGGGGCCCACCAGCTTCAGTGGGACCCAAGCTTTGTGTTCTCATTGAGCCAATTCTGTCTGGGTCACAGAGGTCTTTCAAAAAAACAAACCACTGCTCATTCTCACCAACTTTCAGGCTTTGGCTTCAATGAAGACAAATTAGCTTGAGAAGGAAGTTAATGATTGTGTTACTAAAGAACTTAATTCATTAGACCATTTGCAGAGGACATAACCTTATCTTGGCTACTATCCTTTTGCTTAGACAACTCTCATAATAATCTCTGGACACATTCCCCAGCTGTCAATCTTCCTTCATTTTAAGCCCTTCACCACATCACAGTGTAACAAATCGTGTTTTTCAGATCCTCATCCAGCCCCTACCATACAAACCTGTCAACCTATATCTCCCCCCAAACACTGCTCTCAAAAAACCCACTGTTTCATGACCCATAATGGGTTTACCATTTGGTTTTGTTTGTTTTTGTTTTGTGATGCTGGGGATGGGAAACATGCGTCCACACATTGTAGTCAATCACCCTGTCACTGAGTAATACCCTAAGCCATATCTGAGAGGGTCTCACAAAATTGCTCAGGCTGGTCTTGAACTCACTCTGTAGACTAAACTGGCCTTGGTTTAGGTTCTTCCTGTAGGTAGGATTATAGGCCTAGAAGAACAGGCTTGGCTAGTTTATATTTTTTAAATGGTGTGTGTGTGTGGGGGGGTGTGGGTGTGTGGTGTGTGGTGTGGTGTGGTGTGGTGTTACTGGGCATTGTCCCACAACAAAGGCTAAGCTGGTCTGGAATTTGGGATCCTGTTTCACTGTCCTGAGTGCTGGGATTATAGGTGTGCACCAGTGTGCCTAGTTTTACAATACGGGTTTTGTCTCTAGCTTCATTGTTCAGCTATCCTGTCAATGTATGTCTTATTTTTACTATGCTGATTCCTTTTCTATTGCACAGATATAATCTTTTCTTTGGGCCTTTGTACATGTTATTCCTTTGTCATGGGATATTCCCTCTTCTTTGCATCCCTTAATCTTTCCTTACCCTGAAAAGCTACCATGGCTATACAGGGTGATGCTCTTTTGAATGTTCTACACTTTCATGAGTTGCTTCCATTACAGACTTCAGAAATACAATGATAACTAAGGCTTGGTGTTCTGTCTTCTCAAGCAGTCTGCAGTCTCCTTGAGAGAAGACCATCTGTAGGAGCTAAATGTTGCCACAATGTCCTCAGCCTGGTGCACAGCATCGAAAATTTGCTAGGAGCTCCACCAGTTTTTGAGAGATCAAATGCATGCTCGAGTGTAATTAAAAGCTGTTGACCTTAGTATATATTAATTCATTTACATGTGCTCCGTGGCTTTTAACAAAGCATGGCGTAATATTATTCTTATGTTCTCAAAATTGTTTCAAATTTATCAGCGTATAAATGAGGCTAAATTTTCCTGTTTTAAAAATGAAGAACCAAAATCTTCTCTTAAAAATGGGGAGAACGTGAAGAACCACCAAATGTGAGCTGAGTTCTAAGACTGGATCCTATTAAAGGAACTGCAAAATCTGCATAAAGCCTAGGACTTAGGCAACAGAAATGTACTAATGTTTACTTCTTACATTGTGACAAATGAGTCAGGGTCATGTAAGACGCTGACTCTAGGGCAAGCTGAGTACAGGGAATACAGGACTCTGTAATAGCTACAGGTTTTCTGGGAATCTACAATCATCACGAAATGAAGTGGTTTTGTCTAAGAAAATATAAAAAGACAAGTCTCACAGCCACATGGAGAACATGTGGCAGAGCTGCAGCTTTCTCATGCTTAATCCAGAGTTCTCCTTCTACCCTTCGCTTGTCCTAAGATCAAATCATGTGCTACCATGCTCTGGGAGACAAGGTTATGGTTAAAGGAGAGTTCCTCTTGAGAACTCATTAATGGTTTCTGGTGACTGGCAACCCCACAGCATGGCACCATATTGACAAAGCATAATATTTCTAGATCAAAAAGATGTAAAGAAAGAAAAGAGGTTAAAACAGAACACATGTAGACAGAGACAGTGACAGTAACAGTAAGATGCCAGAACCACGAGACACAAGATCAGGCTGCATCGTTCATTGTGTTGAGTGCTATCCTCTATGCCATAGATGTTTAATATGCCTGTCTTCTACTCATTTGATGCCAGCAGCATCCTCCTCAGTTGTGATAATGCAGGAAAATGTCTCCAGACATTATTAAATGCTGCATGGACTGGGGCTGTGGGAGGAAAGACAAAACTGCCCATGATTGAGACTCACAGACCCAAACAGATAACTTGAAATTAAGAATTTCTGAAGAAAGAGTTATGAACTTGTTTCCTACTATGGAAAACAATCTTATCTAACATTTACAGAGTGTGTTCCATATCAGGCCTTATAGGCACGTGTTCAATTTCTCACAAGAACTTCTTCAGGACTGTTTTCTCAAGAAATGAGAGCAACTATATGCAAAGAACCTAATGGCCACATGACCCAGAAGACACAGAATCGACTTTGACACCCAGAGGTAGCTGCTGGGAACGTCAGCATTTCACACTGGCTCTTTCCTTGCATTTTCTGAGCCTGTCAGTGATGCCCAAGACAGAAAAGGAAAAAGAAAAGCAAGGAGGAGGAGTGTTAGCCATGACATGAGTAAATATGAGATGACCGGTCAGCTGAGTTCGGAGCACTTACTGTTCGTCTTCAACTTCCCAGGCTCACTGCTGTGGCTGCCTGCCTGGTTGATGGCTTTGACCATGAAGATATACTTGGTGCCACTTTGTAGGCCATGCACAGTGTAGTGGTTCTGCTTGATGTTGGGCACAATCATCCAGCTATCAGCCGAGTTACACAGACCTGCAAAGCCAACCAGACAGGTGCGATCACAGGCAATGTTGGCAGAATTTTAGGTTATTTAAGCTGTAAACATTGAAAAATGGAGAATTTCTTTTCTTTTTATATGGGATAACCAACAAAATTGGGCTCAACATGCTATCTATATCAAGCGCTCACTTTGAATTACATGTGCCCTTTGAGTGTTTCCCCTGGGACAAATCACTGAAGATTCTTATATTGCAAACTCTGGTCTGTGTGATCGGGTACAGTGAAGGTGCTTTTTATGTTCTTGTGTCTCATGGTTCTGTGTGTTATTGAGAGCAGTGAGGCAGAAACAAAATTAACCAGGGATTGATCCCCCCCCCCCACACACACACCATCTTACCATCTCCTGAATGACACCGGTCATTCAAGCTTGGTTCTCATGAATTGGGAAACTCACAGATGGGTAGCTGATGCATGTACTAAGAGCTGAATTCATCAACTCTGACATAGTTGACTGCATTTTGTCTCTGATACTTCTCTTGGCCATATCCAAGTCAAAGTGACTTTGCAGCTATTCTCTCTCTAAAAAGGAGGAATATACTGCTTGGCCATGTGGCTTTGGGTTTGGTCATATGACTTGTTAACTTGAGCACAAATGAGAATGTGCTTGTTGCAAGAGTAAGCTTGAGGTTTTCTGTTGGTTCCTTGCATCTCTGCCATTGCTATGGGGGGGAAACATTTGGGGAAGAGTCTGCTTATTTCAACAAATGAGACAAGCAGTGAAGCTACTCTGACTAGTTTTATGTCAACTTGACACAGGCTAGAGGCAGTTGGAGAAGAGGGAACATTAACTGAGAAAATTCCTCACTAACTGTTCTGTGGAGAAATCTGTGGGGGCATTTTCTTGACTTGAGATTGAGTGGGAGAGGTTTGTTGACTGTGGGTGGTGACATCCTGGGACTTGTGGTCCTGGGTGCTGCAAGAAAGCAGGATCAGCAAGCCAGTAGAGTGGTACTCCTTCGTGACTTCTGCATCAGCTCCTGAGTCCTCCTGGTTCCTGCCCTGCTTGAGTTGCTGACCTGACTTCCCTTGGCAAACAGTACTATAGACGTGTAAGTGAAATTAGGCCCTTTCCTCTCCAAGGTACTTTTTGTCATAGTGATTCATCACAGCATTAATCTCTCTAAGATAACAGCCTTCTCATTAGGTCAATGCAGCAGCAAACCAAGCACAGGTCAGCCAACTCTATCCAACTTCTAGTGGAAGAGATTTAAAAGTGATCACCAAGGTGCTCTATAATCCTATTAGTGTGAATTCAGAAAAACCTGGGGCAGCAGCAGCACTTAGGGGCAACTGGGGACCCAGTGTGGACCTTGGGAAAGAGCATAGGATTTTTCACCAGCTGTATCCCTGGTATCACTGGTCCAGAGTGAAGTAGGGCTGCTCTTCTGGTTTCATTCTACAGGATGTGGGTTGAGAAACAAGCTGAGGATTTATGAGGCTTGGAAGAACATGTAGGAAAAAGGAAGTCCATTTTGTTTTGCAGCTGACTGATGCTAGAAACTTCTTTTTGGTATCAGGCCCAACTTTCCTCTCTCCATCCATCAATCTCCACTCCAATAGAACCTTTTCCCATTTCCCTGGTTACTAGGCTGTCATGAAGTTTCCTTTCTCAGTACTAGTCCCTGGGAGAATGCCAGACCCTTCCACTTCCTGAGGTACTCCAAACTCACCCCCCTTTTTCCTTTTTGCCTCACTTGCAAGTCAAAGGGTTAGTTCCTTTGATCTCGAGGCAACTTATACCTCACCCAACTCTGAAGAAACAGCTCCCCAAGAACCTAATGAGATCTTTCTAAGAGAAGCAATTCATAAATATACATCTACACCAACCCACAAATATTTGCATAGCACTGCAGGATACTCTTGAGCTCCCTGGAATCTGTCTTTGAATTATATACTAAATGCTTTCTTCAACTTGTGACTTAAAAATTACACCTGCAATTATAACAAATGAGAAGAACTTTTCAAAACTCTATTTATGTGTGCGTTTTGGTGTATGTTCATGTGTGTGTGTAGTGAGCTTATGAGTGCATATGCATGTGTAGACCAGAGGTTGATACCAGGTGCCTTTCCTGATTATTCTCTACTTTATTTTTAGATCCAAGATCTCTCCTTGAACCTGGAACTCACCAGTTCTGGCTAGTATGGCTAATCAGCTTGTTCCTGGGATCCCCTGTCTGAGTCCTAAATGCTGAGATTATAGGTGGCTTCAATTCCTTGTGGTTTTCTGTCTGTGTCCTAAATGCTGGGATTACAGGTGACTGCAATGCCTTTTAGCTTTCTTTGTGGGTTCTGGAGAGCCAAACATTGGTCCTTATGCTTGAACAGTAAGCACTTTATCTCCCCAGCCTCACATGCTCTGGATCTTGAGGGAATACGTTTTTTTTTTTTTTCAGGTACTCCCAAGAGTCATTTGGCCTCATGAGTTTTCTGTCACTTCTTTTAATTTCTACCTGTGAACAATTTTTGAAATCAGAGGACTGTGAGACTTGAAAAAAAGTAAGCATAAAGCAAGGAGACAACTTCATACTCATAGAGGAGTTTGAGTGTGTGAAACCATATTAAGTACTGAGTAGAATAATTCAGGACAGCATCTCCTCAATTTGCCTGTAACTCTGCACCTTGTGTTTTCTTCCCAAGTCTCCCTTGGGTAAGAAGAACCCCCTGCCAAGTCCCAATTGGCCATCTCTTACCGCAAAACAAAGCTTGCAGTACTGGGACTGGGTTATGTCCTATTGAGTTGTGGGCTAAAGGAATCCTATGGAAATCCCCAAACAACCTAGGTAGTTGCTAAAAGAATATGTTGCTCTCATCAAATGGACATAAGGTCCCATGGCAAAAGACCACATCTACGCAACTCATTGAACATGGAGAGGGCAAGCTGTTGCCCACATAGAACCTTCACCATCATGTTATGGTGTCTTTGGTATGGGAAGGTACTCTGCGGGCTACCAAAAGAGAAATGTAAACACCAATCTAGCCACAAAGCCTTTGATCTACAATGCTATTTTTTTTCTGCAAAATGTGCTAGTGCAATGGTGGCACAAAGCTTATGGGACTAGCCAGCCAATGTCTGATTTGATGTAAGGTCCACTCCACTCCACAAGATAGAACCCATACCCGATTCTGGTCTGGTGACCAAGAACCAGAGAGCAGGTAGCCCAGAGACCGCGGATCAGTGCCTTATTCAGCCATCATTAGAGAAACTTCCTCCTGTAGCAGATGGGAACAAATACAAAGGCACAACCAGAAACTATGCAAAGAGAGAGACCTTGGAACACATAACTAAATGGGGTATCTCCATCAAATTCCTCCTCTCAGGGATAAGCTCAGGAAACCACAGGGAAGAGGAGGCAGAAGAGTGTAAGAGCCAGAGTGGATGGAGGACACCAGGAGAACAAGGTCCTCTAAATCAACATGGACAAATCTCATATGAACTCACAGAGACTGAAGCAACAAGCATATAAGACTGACTGACATGGATTGGCACCAGGTCCTCTAGCTTTCAGCCTACTGTTTTTTTGTTTGTTTGTTTTAGTTTTTTTTAATAACCCTACCACTGCTTCCTCTTCCTCCTCTTCTCCGAGTCATTTCCCCTTTCCCCTTTGCACCCTTCTTTGATTTAGTATTTTTTATTGATTTTTATTGAGCTCTACATTTTTCTCTGCTCCCTCCCTGCCTCTCCCTTTTCTCCTTCAGCCCTCCCCCAAGGTCTCCTGCTACCAAATTACTCAGGAGATCTTGTCTTTTTCTACTTTCTACTTCCCATGTAGACTAGATCTATGTATGTCTCTCTTAGGGCCTTCATTGTTGTCTGCGTTCTCTGGGATTGTGGTTTTTAGGCTGGTTTTCTTTCTTTGCTTTATGTTTAAAAAACACTTATGAGTGAGTACATGTGATAATTGCCTTTCTGTGTCTGGGTTACATCACTCAAAATAATGTTTTCTAGATCCATCCATTTTCCTGCAAAATTCAATGTGTAGTTATTTTATTCTGCTATGTAGTATTCCATTGTGTAAATGTACCACATTTTCCTTATCCATTCTTTGGTTGAGGGGCATTTAAGTTGTTTCCACGTTCTGGTTATGACAAACAAAGCTGCTATGAACATAGTTGAGCACATGTTCTTGTGGCATGATTGAGCATCCTTTGGATATATACCCCAAAGTGGTATTACTGGGTCTTGAGGAAGGTTGTTTCCTAATTTTCTGAGAAATTACCACACTGACATCCAAAGGGGTTGTACCAGCTTACATTCCCACCAGCAATGCAGAAGTGTTCCCTTTTCCCCACAACCTCTCCAGCATAAGTTGTCATCAGTGTTTTTGATCTTGGCCATTCTTACAGGTGTAAGATGGAACCTCAGAGTTGCTTTGATTTGCATTTCTCTGATGACTAAGGATGTTGAACATTTCCTTAAGTGATCTAGTATTTTGATGGGGTCTTGAGTATAAGAAGGAATGGGTCTCTAATTCTTGTTTTTGCTCTTAGGACCCTTTTATTTGCTCTTGGGCTGCCTTGTTCAATTTCAGTGTGATGTTTTTTTGTTCTGTGTTTGGTTGTTATCTCTTATAAGCCTGTTCTTTTCCAATGAGAGACAGAAAAGGAGTAAATCTGGATGGGAGGCGTGGTAGTGAGGAACTGGGAGGAATAGTAGACGAAAGGAAAACTGTAATCAAGATATGTTATAGGAGGAAAAAAATCTATTTTTAATATAAGAGGGGGAAAGAAGAAAATGTCTCCAAAGGCTATGGTGACAGGAGGCTCTCCATACTCTATATTCTCTTTGATCCTTTCTCACTATAGCTCTTAAAAAAAACAACCAAACAAACAAAGAAAAAACAACTAAAACAAACCCTGTATTTCTGGTGCAGCCAAATATTAGATTTTGATCCAACCAAAGTACGGTCCTTTTGAACTCTGTGACCCAATCCCCAAGAGGTCTATAATTTACTTGTCAAGGACATCAATATTATTAAAATAATAACAAAGCAAAATTAACTTTTCTATCTTAGGATAATCGACTCATATCCTTAGGTCTCTGTCAATAGCAGTCAGGCATATATGCAAAACAATAATAGCACTCAGCAGATTCAAATGAGAATCCTCTCAATTTCACTGCATTTGTGCCGTTCATGTTTAATTGCACATGTTATGATGAAATGACTACTGTGGTCAAAAAGAGGGAAAAGGTAAAGACGCCTTCAATAAACTTTCTAGTCGTTGTAGATACCTGAAGCTTGATTTCATGCGGTAGGGGATGCTTTCAGCAATGTCATAGAGCAAATGTTTGAGATTAGTTCAAACAGCAGCTTGGCTTCCAATCACAAACTTAACGAAGATTTAGTGTATCAAAACCTCCCCACAAAAAGCCAGGATGGGAAACTGACTATCCTGATTATTTCGAAGTCACTATTTTTTTCTTTGAGTATAGTAAAATTCTTTGAAATTTCTTTGAATATAGGTGTAGTTTTACAGTGAGCAAGCTATCATCATAAACACTAACTAGTTTTTTGCTTCTCTTTTTATTACTAATATTGCCAGCATAATGATTGAGAATGTATTGCAAATGCCAAGAAAACAACAGTGGCATTTTCTTTTGGGACATTTATGTGGCGGTGCCATGGAGTACACCTCAAATATATTGGTAGTGTAAGCCTTATACCAACCAGTACCATCTCATTTCTTGCACATGGCACTATGCTACCTCGACACTACGCTGTTTATGAAACATCCATATGATTATCCTGACTGAAACCTCACTTTTTCCCAGACTTGTCTGGGTGCTTTGATATTCACAGACTGACTCAGGTAAAATATTAAAACAACAAATGAAACTAGAAGATCATTTGCTCATAATGAAGCACAATTGAGCCATTTGACTTTGTACAGTATTTTTCATTGACAGTGAGTCAAAAGCATTTCTCTCCTACTGTAGCATATTAAATGATTTTAATTACATTGGGGATTTGAGAGCCTTGAATGGCAACAGTCATTTTGCTGCAAAACATGGGTGCAGTGTGGACCTTGTTTGTAGAGGCTGTCTATGGATTTCTAACAACCTTTCTCTCTTCTAACAGTTTGGGCAGCATTGAGCCATTTTTTTGTTCTTCCTTGTAAAAATAATAGATTCTTAATAAATTTCATGAAATGATTTCAAAATGACTGAAATGTATACATATAACTATTTCACATGATGTCCTCAATAAATGTGACTTCTGCTTCTTTTGTAAATAATAGGAAGAACTTGCTGGCAAAAGCCCCAATTTGAGATTTTAAAAGAACATATGAAAAGTAGTTTCAGTAAACATTGAAAATCAATATGTATCTATGTGTGAATAAAAAAGTTAGTAACATGTAGACATAATTCTGTCAATAGAAAGAAAAAAATCAGTAACATCAACTTTGCATTTGGATGTGTATTTTTATGAGAAATTTAATGAGATTAAACAAAGTTCAAAGATATTATCTAATTCCCCCTCATTAAATCCAGTTGAAAGTAATTAACTATGGTTTATTACAACAAGTGAGGGAACCATGACCTAGAAACAATCAAAGATTGCCTAGTGGCACAAGGAGTTCCGGGCAGCTTTTGAAAATGTTTTCCAATTTTTAGTAGTGTTTTACCAATAGATGCTCTCAATGAAAGCTATTCCATCAAAGGATAGGATGGATGGACAAACAGCATTCAAGGACAGCCTTTCACATGGGGGCTATGTAAGAAGCTATGATGGAGATAATCCTGCTAAAATTAAAATGAATAATTTTTCTCACTCAAGCAAAAATTGTTTCAGAGAAATACAACATTCCTCACATGGACTGAGAACTTCCCTGTTGGAGTTAAATAACTCCATTTTTTTCTACTTACAATATTCACTTATCAAATGTTTACTTATATAATATATAACATTCACTTATCCACATGTTCTTGCCATCTTTTGCATTCCATCTTTAAGTCTGATGCAATCTTTAGCTTAGTTTACCCAATATACTAGCAATACGATACATTAAAAACTGTTATAAGCATTTGTAATATAATTATTTATAATATAATTAGTAATAAAATATAATACAATAACAACAATATAATACAAAATAATTCCTCTTAGGAAGAAAAATATATTTGCCATTATTCTGTTTTTGTTGTGTTTTCCCTTCTATACTATATAATATAGCAGTGTATGGGTTAATGTATTATGGATTCTTTATTAGTTAAGTTACATCTTAGATTTATTATGTCATCCTGTAGATAATACTTGTTTATCTTGCTTTGAATTGGGTTTCTTACATTTAGCTTATAGTACATATGTCCAAAAATCAGTGAAATGTATCTCCTACAGCTGCTAAAATGCATTTTAAACATCACCTGTCACCTCTCTGAAGGGCAATTTGGCAGTGTCAATCAAAATTAAAATGCAAATAATCTCTTCTTAACAATATCTCAAGAGATTATACTAGAAATATAATTTTGCATGCATGAAAGGGAAAATATGCAAGGACATCCATTGGGGGCAATGTTTGCAGATATTGGACAAGAGTTAATGTTCATCAGTAGAAGATATGGCAGATAAATCAGGGCACAGCTTTGAAACAAAACACCATACTGCTTCGGGAAGAAATGCGGCAACTATTTGTGCCAAAATAGAATGGTCTCTTATTACATTTACTTTAAAAAAAAAGTAAATATCCACATATGGCATAAAAATACACAGGAAGGTAGAAAATTGACATTTATTAGTGTCATGCAGCAAGACCTATACAATTGGGGAAGAATGACTTCAGAAGAATTCACCGTCTTAGGAGGAATGCTACTTGGACTTGCCTCAAAAGGCATTCAGAGCAAGAAAAAGACAGTGATGATATTCCTGTACTAAATCAGCTCCAGGCCAAGGAGTCTTTTAGCTGAGTGCCATTTAGAGATCTTGGTTAACCCTACTCTTTAGTGAGTTGCCACAAAAGGCCTACTGTTCTCTTTGCTTCTAGCTCATTCTGTCCCCTCTTCAGTGCTGGCACAAATCATCTTTGGATTGCTCACCTGAACAGGACTTTCCAACATAAAATTCAAGTGTGGGGTGAACCGAACAGCTTTCTGTGGCCTAGCTTCTGGGTGTGAGTGAAGGCCAAGAACATGGGCTTTCTGAAGCCAGCTCCATGGCTATGCTTCTCACTCTGCTTTTCCCCTACTTTCCCTTCCTCATGGAAATTTCCAGCCAGGCATCAAGTACAATCTTTCAGTATGTTCCACTACTTGACTCTCTGTTGGTTTTACTTATGATCCAGCCATCTGCAGATAGACACAGCTATCTGCAAATATCCTTATATCACAGCCATGTGGCCACAACCTTTCATGAGTTAGTTTAACTGTAACTCTCCCCGCCCCAAGGTCTTATTGTCACATCCACTTTTGACTCCTCTCTTGTCACTACCTACAAAATCAGTTGCCAGAACTGTCCTCGACATAACATTTCATGAATCAGTCTTCCACTCATAAATTACACATGCTTAGAAAAATGCAAGAATTTTATGAGTGTTTCCAAAGGCAAACAAATTAGGGGAAGACATAAAGAAGGAAGGGAGGGAGGGAGGGAGGGAAGTTAGGAGAGGGAGGGAGGGAGGGAGGGAGGGAGGGAGGGAGGGAGGGAAGGAGAGGGAGGGAGGGAGGGAGGGAGTGAGTGAGGGAGGGAGGGAGGGAGGTTAGGAGAGGGAGGGAGGGAGGGAGGGAGGGAGGGAGGGAGGGAGGGAGGGAAGAAGGGGGCAAGAGAATAAGAGAAAAAGAGGAAGAGAGAGAGATGGGACAGGGAGAGATCTGAGAAAAGTGTCTACATTGGCGTTAATGTGGATGGATCATTTGTACTTTTGTCACTGTGAAGCTAAATCTCTTTCTGTATTACTCTTAAAATTAATCTTCGGCCGGGCGGTGGTGGCGCACGCCTTTAATCCCAGCACTCGAGAGGCAGAGGCAGGCGGATCTCTGTGAGTTCGAGGCCGGCCTGGTCTACAAGAGCTAGTTCCAGGACAGGCTCTAAAAAAGCTGCAGAGAAACCCTGTCTCGAAAAAACAAAAAAAAGAAAAAAAAATAATCTTCAACCACACTTCTATTTAAAGCACCATGTACTTCAGAAGTATATGTACTATGAAGGAAAAGCTGAGAGGGAAGAGGTTTCTTATAAAAAAAAAACACGTTAAACTGATATGGATGAATTCAAAATATTTCCGTGGAAAAGTGACTGCTATGTATTCTACTTTGTTGTGTTCCGTATTTTTACTACCGTGCTGGCTAGTTTTACATCAATTTGACACAAGCTGGAGTCATTTCAGAAGGAACTTTACTTGAGAAAATAACTCAATAGGTAGGACCACGGGAAAGTCTGTGGGAAGTTTCTTGATTATTTACTGCAATAGGAGGGCCAAGTTCACAGTTCACAGTGCCACCTTTGGGCTGGTGGTCCTGAGTGCCATAAGAAAGCATGCTTGCCGGGTGGTGATGGTGCATACCTTTAATCCCAGCACTCCGGAGGCAGAGGCAGGTGTATCTCTGTGAGTTAAAGGCCACAAGGAGCGAGTTCCAGGACAGGCACTAAAACTACACAGAGAAATTCTGTCTCGAAAAAACAAAAAAGGGGGGGGGGGAGTATGCTAAACAAGGCAAGAAGAGTGAAGAGCAAGCCTGTAAAAGTGTTGCTCCATGGCCTCTGCATCAGTTGCTGCTTTACTTCCTGCGAAGACTTCCTTGAATGGAAAAGTGTGATCTGTGAGATGAAATAAACCCTTTCTTCCACAAGTTGCTTCTAGTCATGGTGCTTCATAACAGCAATAGAAACTAAAAATCTAAATTTCAAATTTGTTCTCCTGGAAAGTGATTTCTTCTAGCCTTTTGCGAATTGTTCAATTCAACTTGCATAACTCTGTTCTAAACATTATGGGCAGCTATTGCTGTTTGAGTTGGTCATAACATTCACAATGTCAAATATCAAACAAACAACACTGACAGAGGAGGGCCCCTGCATTTCAGATAAACTGAGTTCTTCCTTGCAGGTGCTACTTATTAAGATTTGAAGTGTCAGGCCTAAATGACCTCTGAATAGGACCAGGTACTTGGCATTCTTTAACTGTTATTTTAGTAAATTCTTTCTCCCCCTTTTTGAAAACTGAAACAATATTTAGAAAAGTTTATAAAATTAAACGTGTGATGAAATGACTAAAGCATGTTAACTACCACCCAGAAATTGGTGTTCATCCTATGAACCATCACATATACATACATATACACAATATAATATATACAATGTAATATATTTTGTGTGTGGGTATGGATGTGTGTACACACAGCTGCAAGTGTATGTGGACTCCATGGTCAACACTGCGTGTCTTTCTTTATCCAACGTCACTTTGTTTTTTAACCCAGGGTCCTCATTGAACCTGTGACTGGCAGATTAGGTTATACTGGTTGGCCACTGAACTATTGATTTTCTTGTTTTCATCCTTCCCCAATACTTGAATTATAGGGAAATGTCACCATGTCTAGCTATTTTACATATGCACTACAGATCACAACTCTGTTCCTCATGTTTGTAAGACAAATATTTTTACTGACACCTGTATTCCAAGTTTCACCATATATTACTTCCCAGTGACACTTTCTATATCCCATTCAAGATATAATCAACATCTTGATTAATATTTATATTTTTAGCCTCTAATAATGCACCTTTAAGCAAAATTATTTTGATCTTTAAGTTATGGATTGATAAATGGATTTATTCTCTATATATTGTTACCAGTTTTTTTTAATCAACCAACATATTCAGGAACTTCATCCATGTAGTTTTCCAGAGATCATTAATTTCACTGATGTTTTCACTACTTCAATATAGGTGAGCATTTCCCCTTCCTTGAGTAGGAAAAAGAAACCGATAAATATTGTAATTTTCCTTCTTTATCTACCTTTAGTATTTGCATTCCTTTACCCAGTTTACCTGAAAACAGTCATGAAACTGAGAAGTAAATCAGCCGTATGATACTCACTAACAACATTGGCTTGTCCAGTGAATATGGTGTACTGGAGTTCATAGGAGACCACACTGAACTCATCATCTGAAGTCCAGTGAACGGTGATAGTGTCATAGGAAGCTGTGCAGAGCTCTTCTCTAATTGTGGGAGGGTTGGGAGCTGTGGGCATCAAGAATGCATATCAGTGGAGCAGCAGACACCATTGGAACACATTCTGGTGATATTTAGCTGTAAAAGCAACTATTCCTAAATTGGCCTATCAGGACTGTGATACTAGAGATGTGGATTTCAGTTCCAAAGTATTTAGTTGGTGCAGGACAATTCTGTATTCTGTCAATTATGTTTTAAATAAATGCTGATTGGCCAGTAGCCAGGCAGGAAGTATAGGTGGGACAACCAGACAGGAAGTAGAGGCCACACAAGGAGAACAGGAGAATTCTGGGAAGGATGAAGCCCACTCCTCCCCAGTCCTGTCCCAGTCACAGAAGGAGGAAGATGTTACTGCCCCACTGAAAAAGGTGCCGAGCCATGTGGCTAACATAGATAAGAATAATGGGTTAATATAAGTTATAAGAGCTAATAAGAAGCCTGAGCTAATGGGCCAATCAGTTTATCATTGATATAGACCTCTGTGTGATTTTCTTTTGGGACATAACAACTGCAGGAACCGGGCAGGACAGAAAACCTCAGACAACATTTAGTTGTCTACTTTTGCAATTTGTTTATATGTTGTTTGTAAGCAGTGTGGATAGAGCCTGCTAGCAAATAAGACTTTATCTCAATTTATCATTAGAGTATATTTAGGAGACTAAGCAAACAATAGTTTCTTGTATGTAAAGAGAAATACATTAAAGAAAAAGTAACCAAGACAAATTTTCATAATCCCATTCACTTTGGGAGGGTGTAGAAAATTTTGCCATAAATGACTAGATGGTAGAAGTTTTTGATATATTAGGCCAGACTGTTGTTATTGCAACTACTTAATCCTGCCATTGTATCATGAGAGCATATGTAAATAGTTTGTATATAAATGAATATGGCCATACTCTAGTAAAACTGAATTTACAACATGGCCACAGGGACAGATTTGGCCTGAAACCCTCTTATCTACATGATACCAGATCTTTGAAAAATATCATTATGTGTTCTCCCATAGCAAATCAACTAAACAACTGAAAATTTCCTTTTTTTTAGCTATTTGATATCTTGCTAAAATTATTGGTGCACTCCTATTTTCTCCTTTTCAGTTTTCATTTTGTAGGTTATATGTTTAATTAAAAATATCACAATTAATAAGCAGTCCTCTTAGAAATGCATTTTTCATATACTAAGAAAATCCTGAATGCTTGCATTTGGTTACCTTTATCACCACAGAAGCCCTTTGTTTTATTTGTTTAACATAATCAACACCTGAGAAATTTAAATCATATTAAAACAACAGTGATTTCTAAATGACTTACACTGAATTAATTTCAATAAGTCATTTAATAAGTAGAATAAATAAGAAAATACAAGGCTACAAGTGTTTTGTATTGGCAATAATATTTTAAAGGAGGTCTCAGCAAACTATAATTATATTTTACTATTTTATTTTATATATGAATATATTTTGCCTGCATGTATGTCCATGCATCATGTTTGTGTAGTGCTTATGAAGACCAGAAGAGGGAATAAGATCCCCAGGTATGGAAGTTACAGACAATATTGAAAACCATATGGGTGCTAGAAATCAAACTTTGGTTCTATGGAAGAGCAGTTAGTTGTTCTTAACCACTGAGCCACCTTTCCAGGCCACACCAGTTAATTTTGTAAATAAAGTTTTATTGGAATACAGCCTTGACTCATTCAGGTATTATCTGTCTATGGCTGTTTCCGCACAGGAGAAAAGCTGGGTAGTTACAAGCCTAATACATCTGCCATCTGGCCATTTTCCGTTGAAGCTTACCAGTCTGTGGTTTAGAGACCTGAACCACAGCTTTTCTTTATACTCTTCTGTGTACTGGAGCTGAACTTCAAAGTGAGAGGTGTGTTTGCATTCTAAGGATTTAGAACAACTTTTACTTATACCATTGCATAGGTCTTTTTTTTTCAGGTTTCTTTTTTATTGATTTTTTATTGAGCTCTACATTTTTTCTGCTCCCCTCCCTGCCTCTCCCCACTCCCTTCATTCCTCCCGCAACGTCCCCATGCTCCCAATTTACTCAGGAGATCTTTCTAGATTAGTTTCTGATTAGAACTGGTGAATTGTAAAGAAATCCAAAATGGGGGGGGGCGTTTATATGAATGGTAAATTAAAAATCCTGCTTTGTCTTCACTTTGCCACCTGAAAAGATATTTAGGACAAATCATGAGAAGCTCTGCCTGTTAGTTATTGAATTTCACAAAGACTCTCCCTAAAGACAAAAAGGGCTCAGCTGGGTCTGATGGTTTGCATTTGTAATCTCAATACTTGGAAGGCAGGGACAGGAAGGATGTGAGGATGAGCAGAGCCTGAGTTAGATAGTAGATTCCCATCTTAAAATTATATTCACAAATGAGAAACAAGTAAATAGGAAAGAAATAGATAAGCATTCATCATAACCCTTCAAACATTTTTTTTTCTGGAAATGTGTGTTTGAACATCTGTCTTCTGAAGAGCCCACATGTGAAAAATTTAGTTTTGCGTGGTGAAACTTGGATATGCATGTATTAGTGACACCAATCAGGAGATGCATTCCATGCAGGTCCAGCTGTGTCATAAAGCATGCTTATTTTTGTCTGTGTGGTCATTGTTTCCATGGTATCATCCCTGTATGAATCAGTGAAAAACAACTTAGTCTTTCATAATTTAAATAGTTAATTGAATTCTTTCTCCATCAATTATTGTGGAAAGAAAAGAGATTTTGCAGTCTTCATGGCAATATGTGATTAAATAGACAGAAAATATAAGTTCAGAATAGGCAAGTGGCTGTGAGACACATGGCAGTAGCTGCAATCAGGAAGGAAATGTCACCTCTATGGGTTATTAACTTGACATACCACTTAGAGGCAAGTCATAGGGGAAAAAATCTTGTTTGCACAGTCAGGCAGGCTAACCCTGTTTTGATTGTAAACCCAATAGGCTTGTCCTGCAAAGTCAATTCCTAATTTTCTCTAAATGAAAACTGCAGCATGTGCCAATTTCAATACCCACACAATCAGTACCAGAACTGTTATTTTCTTGCCTTCACAACAAACACTGCACAAGGAATGGTGAACTAACATGCCACAAACACTTCGTTTCCTGCTTATAAATATCAGATAAGCTACTTGGACTTGGAAGTATCAGCCAAGCATTGTATGTTATGGACAGGACTGATGTTATGTCCAGAAATGGTCTGATTTTTGGGGTTGATGACTCAAAAGGCAAATTTGCAGGTACCTGATATGGCCTTTAGTTTGGTATAAGCAGCCATTGTGATGACATATGACATATGGCATGCATGTTCCATTTTAGTCAATGACTTCATGTTTCTACAGAAACGTAATGAATATCTGTTTTGAACATACTATTAATTGTTGGGAAATGAATACACATTCTTGTTGATAAGACAAGTACATTAAAATTACTTGGTACAGCAAGACCATGTTCCTGGGCAAATATTTAATTTTCTAGTTTGCTCTGGTCTTGGCAAAGAGCCTGTGACATTGATCTGGTCTAAGAGACTTAAGTGAAAATTTGCTTGGTAGGTCTTTTGAGCAAGAGTTTTGGTTTTATGATAAACAAGGCCATACTTTGCTGGCCAAGTTTTTTTCAGCATTATTCCCTCTTTTCTTCTATATTTTTGAATAAAACTTCAGCATGATACTTATAGAGTATTCATGTTGTAAAAAGACAATACATGAAGATGTCAGGGCAGAAAAAAGAAAAATGTGGATAGTGATACAGTAGCTATGAGCACCATGTAGCTGCATAACTTCTAATTATATTCAGCTCAATATTTTTACAAAAATGACATCCCACTACGCACATTTAAAGTTTTTAATAACTAATATGCTGGCTGTTGTGGATACAGAACATTTCTATCATTTCAGAAAGTTCTACTAGATGGTAGTAGTTTAGACAACTCTCAAAATCAAAAGCTAAAGAAAGGAGGCATCTTATCCATAAGTATTTAAAATCAAGTTTGGTTCCTCAGTGTAAATGCATTATGAGTCAAATTCTTTCTTCTTTAGTAGGAACCATACATTTGAAAGAAAGAATTGTACAAGATAAGGAGATATTTTGTGGGATATTTCAATCTTCTTGCACATGCAGAATAAAGGCAAAAAGGGGACAGCTGGGGGTCTCACAGGAAAAAAAAATTGAAGACTAGGTAACTCCTTGCTTTCTAGCCACACACTATAAAAACAAATGCTACACAATGTTCCCTCTCTTCAACTCCACCCTCCCAACCACTCTCCCACAAACATGCACATACTGGTTGGGAGTTGAGAAACTGACACCATGCTCAGTTAGGGATGTGGTTTCTGGAAGGCTCTATGTCCTAAGTACAGGGCACATCTGGCTTCACTGTATACACAGGGCTTTCCTGAAGTCACAGGTCCTGGTGGTTTTGACTAACATAAATAACCTTGTCTAAATGGTCCTCATTCTTTCTACCAACCAATGAGCCCAGTTCCTGCTGCAAAGGCTAACAGCAAAGGAAAGATTAAGATTTACTATGAGGAATATGAGTTGCCACAATTTTTCTTTTCTTCCTGTTTCTTTCCCTCATTGTTTTCTAAGCCAGAAAGACTGGAATGAAGGAATGAAGAGAAGGGGGGAGAGAGAGAGAAAGGGGCGGAGGGAAGGAAGAAGGGAAGGAGAAGAGGACGGGATAGGAAAGCCAAGTAGAAAGCAAGCATAGGGTCAAAGTGTGGCATCTGGAAATGCGATATGATTTATGAGACATTTGCCAGAGCAACATGAAATTCAGTGTTTTCCTAGAAAGTGCATGGATCTGCACAGTTCCTACAGAACTAAGCCAGATTCTAATTGTTCACACTCCCTTTCTAGCTGAGCTTCAACATGATGGCTAAAATTTACCATTTCTAAAATGAGGATTACAATGTTTTTCCAAAATTTGATACTGTGACAACTAAGATAAGATCTCAGCTGCAAAGAGCTAGAGAGGTATATATGGCCAGCTAGTTAAGTTGCATTTGTTTCACCTTCATCAATGTACTACTATGAGAGTCAGATGCCCCATGGAATCTTACATATTTGTGATGGCCTGCAGCGCTATTCCTTTGGCCATCTCCATGTTGAGAGTGAGGAAAATGGTGGTAGGGACACGTTTAGCAATCAGGATGCTCTTTGTTTTCTTGCCCCAATTTGTACTTAGTCTGTGTTATTTGGGTTAAAACAGCATAAAGTGTACATGAATCATTTATAGGACTATTAGGTAGCATTTCAAAGCCTGAAGCACACATTTGATTTTTAGAGAATAATTGATCTAGTGGCAAAGTACTTGTGTCACTGAATGTACACATATTAGACAGAACAAAAAAGACAGCAAGACAATACCTGTAAGGTAATCCAGACATTCTAGCAGTTTCTTCTCCCGAGAAAAATCTAAGGCAAAAGTGTCAAACGTGTCATTGAGGTTGATTTCAGGAATTAGGACCTGGGATGATGCGGTTGCCATGGAGACTCTGTAATTTAAACAAAACAGTGTTTTAAGGAATGTCAAGGTGGCTTTTATCATCACGGTGAAGACATGAGAAAAAAATAAATGGAAAAGAAATATCAGGCCTTTAAAAAATACCATCTCTGAACGGCCTAGTACACTAACACAAAGCAAACTTAAAGAAAAAGCAAAGGAAGTGGGAGAAATAATACAGTACCCCCCCCCTTCCTTTCTACTATCGGAAAAATTCCCCATGGAAGCAAAAGAATATTCATATTTCATGTTGCTGTGTATTTAACAGCCTGGCCCAGTCACATCTAACCCCAGCAAGAAGCATATAGCTCCAGGCATCTCTTCACACATCTGTCTGGGAAACTGTTTGTTCCTTTCAGACTCGCCCCTGCTCCACTTCAAAGGGAAGTCTCCAAAATTTCAAACTGCATAAAAGGCAAAGTGAAGATTAAAAAAGAATGTTTCCAGATATTGGATTAGTTTAATCAATTACTAGCCTCTCTCTAAAATAAACATTAAAAGGGGGGTTTTGTCTGGCTCTCTTTTCTTCTTCTTCTATTCATTTATTTTTTTGCACCATATTCCCAGCAGATGCCATGGAAAATATTCATAAGTTTTCTCACAAATTTCCCCAGTAGGCACACAATTTCTTTTCAACACTCATGTTTTCTGGTGAGAGCTCCCATACACACACTATAAAGCAAGGTATATGTGTCTATTTCCTATGGGCTTTTGAATTGATTTGGAAAGTTCAGTTACAAACAGCAGAGCATTCTAGTGGATTTCAAAATGCAAGTAATTATCTTAAAACCAAGAAAACCATGGCGTGAAGAATTCTCCTTCTGAGCATAAAAAACAATGCTAGGCTTTAATCTTGATGTGCTTCAAGTTTTTTGTTGAGTTCCATAAACATTAGACTATTTTTTTTTATTTTTGCAAAAAAAAAAACCCAACAATGTTGAAATGACTTAGCTCTAAATCTAGTTACTTGTTTTCTTGTAAAGAGCATCGATGCTCATTTGCACAAGATCTCAGAGCTGGGTGGGGACAATCAGGAGGACTTCAGTGCGTACTCTTTCATTTCATGAGAAAATTTATATTCCAGCAAGTTGTCCTAATCACTATGCACTCTTGTGTATTTTAGTAACTCTTGAAGTCTTGGGTTTTTACAAAGACCATATCTTGGCCATAAAAGTCATACCCAGGGGTCTACTCATCCAATGGAAATAGTACACAGCCACAAAAGGAATGGAGGATTACACATGCTAAAATATGAATGAACCATGCAAACTTTGTATTAAAAATATGGATAAAAGGTAAAGAATCATATGGTCTATCCCTATAAAATTTTCAGAATAGGCATAGCTATTGAGTTGTACTCTTTAACCAGTTAATTTGACTTTATATGAATTTCATGACAATAAAAGAGAATACACTTGTAAAATGACCGCCAATACAGTTTCTCTAACTGTAGCTCTGGCAAAAGTTCAATGTTATCTAGGGAACACAGGAAATTGTTTAAACTGCAATGTCTTAATCAGATTACTAATAGGATGAAAGTCTAAGACAATGTAAACTGGATAAATGAAATATCCAAGTATAAAAAGTATTGTAGACAATGTAATGTCACTTGATTAGCTCACAAAGACTGAATAAGAGGATTGTTTCAAAGTGTTGACTAAATATGACATTCAAGGGAGTTAAATTAATTATTGATACAACAGCTAATGTAGCTGGGTGGATACAGCTAATTAAACTGTACCTTTAACCAATATTCACCAAATATTTATGAAGCCCTTAAAGTGTGCCATATACTGAAGAGTCCAAAATATTTGCATCAATGCAGAAAACTTCAAAAGAATGACCTAGTACCATTTGCATGTGTAAAAATATTTCAAAATAAAATTTAAAAAAAAAACCTCAATGAGTTTTGTCTCATAATCCCAAACTGGGAGAACTGGGCCAAGTTAGTAGGAAACAAGTACAAAATTTACAATCGCCTTTCCCTTAGACTTTCTTGCAATCCGGATCTTGTGTCAATTGATGAGACTGCTCTGAATACAGATAATCTGGCTTTATTAGTTTCCTTCTTGAAAGCAGAAGCCTCTTTGTCCAGGCACATCCAATACAGACTCTGTTCCCAAATTTGCATGGTTTCAGGGGTCAACAAAGAATAGAATAAAATGTGTTTTTATCAAATGACATCGTAAATGCTCCTACCATTTTGACATGGGAACTTTGAATGGGAAGCAGAAGGAAGATAGTGCCTAGCCTGGGAGGCAAAGACTGACAGAAGAAATTTTCAGAGAATACTGCAGTTTTTAACACCTACAGGTTTTCTTTCCTTGGTGGAAGGAGAGATACTTATCTTTGGCTACAATTTCAAATCCTCAGCTGGAGTGAAAAGTAAAGGGAAATCTGCCAAACTCAGCATTTTAGGGTATGTTTTCCCCCAAAATCCTTGTCCATCTTCTGGTTTTTGATGATGCCAGCATCCATTGGGGGTTGTTAGTTCTAGGCTTTTTCTTACTTTTTTAATTTATAATCACCCCTCACTCTGTGTATGTGTGTGCCCCTGCGTGTGTGTGTGTGTGTGTGTGTGTGTGTGTGTGTAGAGGAACTGTCCATTATTCATTACTCCTACCTGTCTTTCTGCCTTGGTATCTCTAATCTACATAACACTCGGTTGTTAATCACTCAGGGCCAGTATTCCAGAAGGTGGATATGTCCAGAGGGACACTCTTCATTGGCCTTTGCCAAACACCACACACCACTGTGGTCAAAAACAGCAAGGTACCACAGAAACAAAATATGTTCAACTTTGGTCAGCTCCAGATTACCCAAAAATATTTGGCCCTGGAAATGTAGTGTTGTTACAACGTCTATTAACTTATCAACACCCTCCAGATAGCATTTCAAAACCCACACATTGGATATGCTCTGACTCTTAGACCCAAGTAACATCTCCAGAGTTACCAACTGGAATTTTTCTCTTTCTGTTTTCAGAAAAGCCTGGCAGATCCTTGAGCTGTCTGTGCTGGTAAAAAATAAAGGAATCACCTCACAGTAGAGAAACTTCTAGGTGATTTGAAAATTCCGTTCTGAAGGAACTTTCTTAGCATCCTCTTGTTGCTAAAAGTAATTTTAGATTCCTTGAAAAGAGTGCATGAAGTTTCTTATGCCTGGGTTTAGTGAATGCTTCTGCTCAATTAACATATTCCCCAAAAGGACACTATGTAATCATATCAATGGCAGCTTAAAAACAATGTGATTTACATCATATATGGAGCTGTGCAGGGAACAGGAAAGTAGGGATTTTTGTTGCCTATTAACCTGTGGCAAGAGCTGGGCTGTTTTTACTTCTGTATTTATTTTATGCTTACAACAACTCTATTTTGTAGGAATAACTACAAATAAATACACTGTGCATAGATTAAGTAATTCACCCATGTCAGACAGTTTTCAATACATTGAGGCTACCACTGTGAAAACAAGATGGCTAGATTCCTGCATATTTGAAGCCGGTATGCAAAACTGGACTCAGAAATGTTAATAATGAGAAGCCCTGACTCTATCCATAATAACTAAGTAACTAGGACAGAGCCCAGCAGTTGATTCCAAAGGAGATACATCTCCCACAACGTAAGGCTTGGGATTCTCGCTGCTTTGTGGATTTATTTAAATGTCTCTTATTTGAAAAACAAGTTCATCCAATTTCGATTCAGTTTATAGAACACACCAGGTTGCTCTGTATATGGCTTTACTGACACATTCTCACAATAGGAATGCCTACAGGATTAAAAGTATGTTCTAGGTTCTACATTTTGAATAAAAGTGATGTAAAATATTGAAGTGTCAAGACCCAAGGAAGATGGACTGGAAGAGAGACCCCAGAAATCATACTGTAAGAATTTGAAGTGAGAGCTTGCAGAATAGAAGCAGGTAGCCAGTACAATGGAAAAGGTAAAGAAGAGAGGTCAAATGAAACACCCAAGGGTTAACATATCCATTCAGCTAGCACTTCCAGAGTGTCTGTTATGTTACTCTGAAGAATTTTCAGCATCATTATCATTACGTGCATGGCTACCATGAGCACATTTCCCAAGTAAAAAATTGCTCCTGAATAGCGGTTTCAGAAATAAAACTGACATAGGTAAGAATTCCTTCAGAACATCTGGGTGATTGATATAAAAACCACTTATCTCCAAGTAAGAGATAAGACCTGCCAATGAATGTTTACAGGTGTTCTGTATTCCTACTTGACAAGAGCATGTTCTTTATGGAAACTGATACAAGTCACCTTTCCTTTCCTGATGATGGTACAAGATAAAATAATGGGACAAGGATCTGCTCACCAGATCAAAGGGTGGCAGTGGGAATGTGTATGCACGAGGGGCATGTGCTGTCCTTCAAATACAGGTCCCCAGCTGCTCTTCTTGTAACTGGCCACTTTCTCTGCCAGTTAGATGCAAATTTATTTGGACTCATTCAGTTAAATTTGTAAGGGTTGCCATGGAATGCCATTTATAGTTGCTGTTTCATCTGGATATGCCCCAATTCAAAAACAGAGAAATGGACTCTCAGGCGCCAGTGGGGATCTCTTACCTGGGTGTAAGCCATCTTTAGAGAGTATTGAGTACATTGGAAAGCAGTGGCGTTTAAGTTTTTCTTTTTTTAAGGAGGATAAAGTATAAGAGATTGGACTTGAAATCTAGGAAGCTACAAGTAAAGAAACCTGACTTTCTTGCAAAAGGGAGGAGGTGCCTTAAGGGCAGCCCATTATTCATGTCTTTTATGGGAGGTAAGTAGCTAATTGCTGCAAAAGGATTTTTTTTTCTCAAATATAAGGAGAAAACAGTGAAGCTGGCAGACCAGTAGGAGACCAGGGTTATGAAAATACTGTATACGCTTAGAGAATGGGGAAAATGGAGCCTGACCCAAGCAAGCACCTGTGTTAGTTTTCTTTCTATTTCGTTGAAGAAATTTAAGCCTTAAGATGGTGAGCATGTTTCCCCATTAACACCATGGGTTGGTCTGCAGATTATTTTGTGAATGGTTTCCTTGGCACACAGCCACACCCACTTGTTCCCTCTGGCTAATGTGGAGCTACCCGGACAGTAGTAAGTAGCTGTGCTAGATCCTTTATAACCTGCAAAGCTGAAAATAGTTTACTTCCTGGAACAGTGTGGCAGTCTCTGCTCTAGGATAGAGGCCAGTAGGAATGCGTTCTCTGGAGTCTTTCAGTAATACAATTCTGATACAGTTTTGTATAAAGGGCAGTTGAAAATTAGAATCAATGAAGAGTCAAGGTGTTTGGTGTTGTCTAGGGATGCCGTTTATTCAGGCCAGTGGAGTGTTTCTCTTTGAACCCACTGGATTTATTACATGTATTCATGCCAAGAGAAATGAGTAATTTCTATGCTAAATAAATTAATATACCAAGAGAAGACTCATCTTCGCTCATCTTACTAATGAGCTGACTACACAAGTAACATCATTTCTAGGTTTCCTCCCTAGGAATAGGGGCTATTTGAAAAGAAAGCAGTGGGAGGTTGGCTGCTTGTCTTTTCTCTCCCCTGTGAATCAGTCTTGGCCTTTTCAGGTGATGTCAACCTTCTGGGCCAAGTAAAGTAAAAAAAAAAAAAAAAAAAAAGACAAACAGAGAAGAGCACCGGTGCCATTGTTTCCTTTAGACAAATGGATTGTGCAATGGAAGATAAATTGCCCTTTTTTGTTTTTGCCTGCATTTCCATTCTTTGTTACCAAGGCTATGATAAGATCAAGTTTGAGAATGACAACAAACGCTGTTTCTGCACCCTGCTCTCCACACACAAACCAGCTGACTTTCTCCTAACTGGTGAACTGCTGCTGCTGCTAAGGAAGACCTTGAACTCTAGGCTGTTGTAGAAATGGGTTTTGTGACACCAAAGGGAAAGTGTCCTTAGCTGAAGCAAAACAGCCTCAGGCTTTATTCTCTCTGGTATTCAACCTTGAAAATGAGATTTAAAAAAAAAAAGTCAGCGGAGGGCAAGGCCAACCAGTCACACCCAGACACAGGAGCTCGTCAGCCCCGTCAGCCGGAAAACATCCCAGCTGTCCCTGCACTCACCTCTCGGTGATATTTTTTGCTGTCTGTAGAAACCGGGCATGGTCATTCTCCTTCAGAGAGTGTTCCGCTTGGGATATGAGTGATGCCGACCTTTCAATGCATTGTTTACAGTTTGCAATCTGCTGAGCTAGTTTGCGGAGCCTCATCACCTAGAACAAAGGAAACATGGCAGGTGTGGTTACACTTGAGGCTCACTTGTGAGAGGGTGTGAGGTCGGAACCTTCGGAGCTACAAGTTCTGTTTGTTACGCCTAAGAAGAGAAAGGTAGAAGTCGGGAAGACTCGATTACGGAATGTAAACTCTGTCTCCGTGGAGAAGCATTGGAAATTTGTTTTACGAGGAATTGCTAATGACTTCCCTGTTGATGGGAAAGAAGGCAGTGGTCCAGTGGCAAATGACAAAGGGTCACTGGGTCTATTCCCTCTACTATTCTACATAATTACTCTGGGACCTTAAGGAGCCCTGGAACTTTCTCCAGCTCAGATTTTCAGCTGTGCCGTTAGGAAGCAAAAGCATTTCTGTAAGTGTAAATTTGAGGCTTAAGTAAAAAAATCATTTTCTAAAAAGTTTTATAATCCATGTAATAAAGTTGTGACATAAAAGTATTTAAGTAGTCCTATTTTCCATACTTCTAAAATTGGTGTATTAAATTAACAGAAAGGGAGCATTTTTCCCATTGATTAATATTTTTCCTATTGAACTGATGAGAGAAAGCCAAAAAAAGCACAGCTGGACCATTTCCTCTCACCATAAACGTCATTTCCAGGCACTTTGTGCTCACTTGATAAGTAATAACTATTTTGATAACCATTTCCCATTTGGGATAAAACACACACTTGTTTCACAACCTCCATTCCAGTTCCTGATTCTGTCTTGCTTGAAAACGACCCTCAAATGTAATTGACCATAACCTCTCAGGCAGGTCGAGATAAGTCCATTTGACCATGGCTCTGGTGTTTGAAATGTGCTCTGAGCTGGAGCCCTCCGGCCAGAAGGCAAGTTAAATTTAGACCAGTAATTGAAATCACCTCATGCCTACTGCCCATATCTATGCAAGGGGCAGGTTTGGGCTGGCTTTCTAATTCTGGAGTGGAAAATAACCTTGGGTGAAAGGGTAGCGGGGACTCCTGGCTAATCTGTCTTACAGACAAGGCAGGCTCAGGCTCCCTCCAGAATTCCTGCTAACTCCAAGAAATTTCTGCTTTCTCCAAGCCATCATTATCATCCCAGGACAACTCTTGAAGCAAAGGAAGGAAGAATATGTCAGATCTGTAGGCCTCTAGGGATTGTCTACTTCCAAGTCTGTACTCTAGCAAACAAAGAAAACTAAAGCTGAATTGAGAGATGGCATGTCCAAGATTTCAGGCAAGGTTAAGAAGAATCCATGAAAATAATGAGTCAGAATGAAATGTCCAAACTTGGCAGCCAGGAGTATGTGATCTCAAGCATGGTAAAAATACATCATTCATTATAATGGTTGTTCTTTTTCCTATCGGGATAACTGTGTACCTTAGTCAAATAAAATAACACCATTTTACACCAAATAGAACAGAACTTCTGGCAACATTATATATAGAGGCAAGGCCGAGGCATCCATCCAGTCTAATTCAGGATGTTATAAAACATCCATTAGAAACTGTCAGAGGAAGGGAAAACTCCAGAAGGAAAAAGAAGTTAATAGTCCCTACAACAAACCAAACAAATGGAATATTTAATCATACAACGTAAAGAATAATTTAAATTACATGGCCAAATTGAAGATGTTTGATACAGTTCTAACAAAAGAAAATGATGTCAAAATATTCCTTTGGATGTATTACATGCCACTGTATTATCCTTTGGATATGTGAAGTAGAGGCCACATGTTTTACAAATGTGACAATGACTGATCTTCAGTTTCATCTTTTTTTCTCCTTCCTCTACCAGGATATTGGAAATTAAAAGTGACATACAAAGACAAGAAAGAAAAAAAACCCTAGATTGTGTATATATCGAAACAAAAGGAAATGAGAGCATCCTGTGAAACTGCAAGAATGTTCTAGAGATAACCATTTAGGGCACACTTTTAATTATAGGTCAGTATACAATGGCATCAGAGATTCTCAAACACTGTAGGCGAAGGAATCAACTGGGGAATCTTTCAAAGTAAAACGCTAGATGTCTGGGCACATCCTCCAATATTCTAGTTAATGAGCTGTAATTGGCAGAGCCGCAGTAATTTGCATTTTAACAAGCAACGAATGTTTTTAAATCTCCAGGTGATGAATCACTAGTATGACCAGGACTAGCATTTAAAACACCAATCTGGGTTCATCTTTGAGTCCATGGACATCTGCCATGCTTGAATGTCACTCAGACACTTTTGTCCCTTCCTATATTTATGGAGCTCTCCAAGTGGAGGCCAAAACTTTTGCAGCTGTTTTCTGTCATGTAACTGCTTATGTGTTTACCTGCAAAACTGCTCGTTTATCACATTCCATAATGTTTCTTCTTTCTCTGTAGTTTCACACGTTTCTTGCTCTTTTAAAATGAAAATAATTTTTTTAAAAAGAATTTCTGAATGGTTTCTTTTCAAGTCTCTCGCTTATTCTCTTGCAAAACTAATCTCACTTGGGGTAAGATAATGCTGCCGATTATGTTGGCTGAAGCTTTAGAAGCTGAAGATTTCTTTGTTTGCTTTGGAACCGAGCTTAGCATTTCAGTTTTAAAAAGAAGAAGCTGAAGATAACACCTTGCACTCCCCTACTCAGTCTATTCTAATGGTTTTACAGTTGCCTTCACCTAACCCTGGCCTGTGGGCTCAGCACTCTGGGATCCTGTCATATCTCTCTGACTCTGGGGCACCTGTCTTATGTGATATCAGAATAAGTGGGGCACAAGCACACTTAACAACTGATATGTTTCAGAATCCCAGTACTGAAATTTGCCAAAAAAGCTATGATGTCAGGCAGACATTGGCAATAATCTTTTGCAGTCCCTTATAATGAAAGAGAAACGTTCTACAGGTTATGGCACTCAGGTGAGGGTCTGGTTTCTGCCCTCCATCAGATCCAAAGCAATTCTAGATCCTTTCAACAAAGCTTCAAGAGTGTTTTTAGCCACAGGCATTGGAACTGCAGCTGCACTTCTTGACCAAACCTGTGCCTTGAGCCACAGTTGTAACCCTACTTTTGTCCCGTTTCTGCTCTGTGCAGATAGGTCCCTGATTTCACTCTGCCCCCTTTTATTCAAATTCTATTAATGGTGTATGTTTGTAGTGAAGTGAGTGCTTCAAAGAATGAATTCTACATACCAACATGGCTAAAACTGGAATATATTTTACCACTATCCTATATCTCATAAGGGGAACTTTCCGCCAAGAAATGCAAGCCTCAGCTATGTATAGGTAAGCATGTTTGCTAGCGAGTTATGTTGAAGTATCATTGCAATCGGAATATGGGCTCTCAGTGAGGTCCATGTCTGTACCCTGGTAATCTTTGAATATGTTACCTTCCATACAAAAGAAACGTTGTAGATATCTAGGTTAAGGATGTTGAGGAGGTGAAGTTGTTCAGGATTATGTGTATGATTTCCAAATAATTTCTAAGGTCTTGGTAAGAGACAGACTGGGGCACTTACCAAACATGGTTCAATGCTATTCAGAACTTTCAATCACCGGGATTATGGACCAAATAATCCTCTTTACTTTATACAGTACTCTGTGTCAGATGCCTTGTCACAGCAACACAAAACAAACTAAGGCAGATTCTTAAGAAGAAATTATGGAAAATACAGAGTGTATGATTTTATATTTTCAAAGGTGCAGTTGTGCATGGGAGTATATATTCTCCAGGTGGGAAATATAAAATCTTCTGCTCAGGAAATCATACCTTTCCTTCTTTAATCTTTGTTCCAATAATTTGTCGTCTTTGCTGAATGATTTCAATGAGAAGATCACATTCTTCTGTCAATTTGGCTTCTTGACGTGATGCATTGACCTACAGGATAAAAAAAATGGCATTCATTTGGCCTTTTATTTAAATGCTATTTTCAACAGACTAATGTATACACCTTAAATTTTAATTCTTCTTCCTAATGTTTGCAAGGATGGCAAATATAGGTCTTATATGTCTGCCTGACTTGTATGTGCAGAAAACACCATCCAGTTGCAACTCTTTTTGCTAATCCAGATTTGCCTTTATCAACTAGTTAGGATCCAATCTGTGAAATGAAATATCTTTGTAGTTCCTGTCTTAGTAAACTTGAAAAACAAATTTAAAAACCACTTAATTTTATTTATTTATTCAGAACAAATTATTCTCAAAATATTTAACAGAAGTTTTCCCAAAATAGTGTAACATCTTAAATTATATATTCACTTAACATGCTTTAAATGTTCAATTTGGGTTTAATAGCTGTAAGGTAACAGATCAGAAAATGATGGCTTGATGCTTTATTAATCTTATGACATAATTTTAAATCTTATTCCTGATGTATTTAGAAACAGAAATTGTACAAATGAAAGCACACCATTTTCATATAAAAAGGTAGATCAATGCAGAATGGCCTGTGTTTGAAATTTTGAGATGCATTGTATGGGATGGAGAGTTACAATTAGCTCACTCTTGGCAACTGTACTTGGGAAACAGCGCTCTTTTGCTATTTCCTCCACCTTGTGACCACACTGAAATGCTTATTCACAGACAGAAACCCAGAAATCCCAGCTGTGGGAGATAGAGATAACATCCACAAGCTTTATTATTTTAGTATGGCTACAGGAGAAGCTGTAAATTTCACAGGAAGACAATGGCACTGATGAATCTAGCGTATCTCACAAAGAGGACAAGGCCCAGCTATGAGATCTTTTGATTTTGGTAACGAGCTAGGATAATTTCATTCTTTATGAATGAGATAAACTGGAAGTACTACTGTGAGTTTAGGATAAACATTCAGTCATCATGGCTCACATAAACTATGTCCCCTTTCAAGAGGCCTAGAATTCCTTGAATTTTATTCTTGATCATTAACAGATACCACATAAAGATAACACAAGACATTTTATTGAGAAGACAGTGATCACCAGCCATTTATAACAAGCCAAGAGACATCATGTCCTATATTAAATTATCCCAGAAGTATTGGCTAAATGATTGTTTAATTAACAAGGACAAAAGAAAGAACTGATTGAAAGCTACAGAATTTAGAAGTCAGACTGATAATTCAGGAAAGACAATCAGTGGGTTCATTTTCTCTTACCATTATTTTATGTCATCATTTCTAGTCCCCCTGGTGGTTTTCTAAGTAAATTTAAATTTATATTTAAATATTTACTTAAAACCTACTCTCAATCAATGTCTTATCTTTCTTTTTCACTTCAACATAATTTGGTAATTAATTCTAACTAAGCTGTGAAAAGAAATGACCCATAGACATATTAGAATGGAGGAAGTGAGATGATTGGCATGTAGCAATGATTAAAATTCTTTCCTTGCTCAAACATCAATGAGGTCCCTGAACCTTGTCCCAGGTTCACTTGTGCACTTCCTTGTAATAGATCCATTCCTCTTTCAAAACTCACTGAAATTTGAGTTATTGCAAATTATTAAAAAGTGTCCTACAGTTGTCACAGGAGCATGAACCTCAATTGTACAGATCTCATTTTATGATGGATTAATTGGTTTTACTAAATTAAAAAATATGTACTGAGATCTATTTTATTGACCCAAATATAGTTTGAGAAACCAGATACTACAATCATCATCACCTTGGAATACTATTTCCAGAAATTTGGAAACATGGTGTGTCAATATTAGGCCACATATTTTCCTTTAATTTTCTTTAAAGAATACATATAGATTTTCTTTGAAACTAGAAAGGTTGAATCTGTTTTTCTACTTTCATTAAGTTACATTTTTTTAATTTTAACATTCTTATATTCATTCCTCCAGGTAGACAAAAAAGAAGTTGGATAATATACTACATTTCTAAAATTTATTTTCCTAACATGAAGTTTTCCACAGTTTGACTATATCGTGTTAGAGTTAATGATCTGATTGGATTTCATTTCTTTTGAGTGTGAAGGTGACAGATGTCAGCAGGCATTTCTCGCTCACAGGTTTGGTTTGGAAAGGAGCAGGTCTTCGGTGTGATTTTAGCTTTCATTTCTGATTCATATCTTTTGACAAAGAAATCCCTGTGGCTGACAGAAGTGCGCTACGTGGAGCCACCTAAACACGCGAAAAACAATCCCTAACCCTTTTTTCCTCAACAGGTACTTCCACTTTGGAGTCATCAATGTCTTTGGTCCCAAACTATAGTTAAGTATGAGATAGAGATAAATGGGACGTCCTGTTTTTGGACCAAATTAGATTTTCAAAGTGATTGATTTATAATGTAGATCCGTAGATCAGGAAAAATTGACTCTAGCTTACGATTGGGATCTGTCCCATCTTAGCCTACTCGCTGCAACTGTTCCAGGTATGTTGACAAGCAAACATCAAGTCAGCTTGTGAAATTAAAAGACATGGCTGGCTTCACCTCATCTCTCTTTGAACCTCCCACACGGACTTAGCATATACTTTCTCTAAATCTAGAGCCACAGGTTCCCTTTTCCTTTTGAAGGCCACCATCTCCACCCCTTAGTTTTATTTTGTTCTTTAGTACTAGTTCCATCTCTCTCCAGTTAATTCCTCTCGAGTTAGAGACCACCTCAATTCTAAAACCCAAGAATGTATTCTCCCTTTTTTTTGATAAGCCCTCAATTTGTTATCTGAAACTTCAAGTACCACAGCCATTGCCATGCTGGCTGAAGTCCTGACTATGCTGACACACCTGGCACACCTCTTTTGAAAGAACCACATTCAAACATTTACTTAGTCATCCATCAATCCGTCCAAAAACAGTTCCTGGGCTTCTGCATGATACCAATCAGCATTCCAATTGCTGTATGGTTGGTTATAAAAGAGACAAAGTCATTGTTATTTCAATGTTTACATATAAGTGTATGAAATAGAGTAAGTGAAAAAATAAATAAAAATTTAAGATTGGGCCATTATAGGAAAGAAGTTAGAGAGGGTAGCGTGATTAAACATGGTTGAGAAGAGAGTTCACTTTATTGTATAGATAAGAATTCTTTGACAAATCGAGAGGAAGGAAAAGGAACTAGCCAAAAGATGCAGACAGGTCATTTAGAGGTTCACTGATGCTGAATCCAGGCTAACCTTCTAACAAATAACATCAATCCATCCCCAATCACTGCCAATTCTGTATGCAACATTTTGTTTGTTAATCCTTAACTCTGGACAAGAGGCCTTTTCAACTGCATTCACAAAGAGCATTGAAAAAGGTGTGTTGCCCTGTGTGTCCAAAACTGAGGTGGGATATGGTGCTAATCCTCTGATTTCTATGCCAGTTTTTGTGCAGAAGTATCAATAGTATGGAAGCATTGTGGGAGGCGCTGGCATTGGACTGGAGGCACGTCAATCAAGTACCCAGTACCATGGTGGTTTCATGGTAGCCCCTTACTTCAGAGCCTCCTTTGCTCTCTTGAAAAAATAAAGAAAATGGAATCTATCAGATGAGTTTTAGGATTTTATTATGTTCTTGTATGGCCATGTGTGTACAAGAGACAACAACACTGTGAAATTTAGTGCTCACAGTGGCTTGATAGAACACAATTTCAGTAAATTATGAGAATATGCTCTTATTTTCTACCTGTTTACTGAGTTCACAGCTCTCCTAAGTATTTTGGGAGCAGGAAGGCTAGATTAGGTAGGGAAATTAGATTATCAAGGAATAGCAGAAGATATTTGCCTGGAGAGACTTGCTGACCCACTTTTTTCCTAGTGATAGGGTCATTTGATGCATCTCAGACTATGAACTTTTTACTGATTTACAGTCTTCTTGAAAGGAGAAAGTTGAAAACTGAACTGAGTGCCGGAAGCACACCTATGACCTAAAAGCCTCCTAGACCAAAGATCAAATACAGTACCGCATGTCTCTCTTCTGCATTAATATCCACCTCACATTGGTAATTGCTTAGCATTCCACACCAACTGTCAGCATGGAGACTGCCTTCTTTAATGGTAATATACACAATTTCTTACAGAAGTCAAAGATAACATAAATGTGTTAGCTATATTTTTCTAGACCAGTCCGTTAGCAGTGCCCAGTAAAAAGTCCTCCTGCTATGTTTTATGGTCTAATAGCGTTATAAGATTTCACAGAAGGGGTGGGGTAAAGTTGAAAAATTTTTTCCTTGTCAAACGTATAAACATTAAAGGGATTTAATTACAGAGACACACCGAAAATTGAGCTATGTGTCTGTGGAATGTTCTTTAGCAGTCTGTAAATGGTCTCTATTATTTCTTAAAACTTGCTCTTTCGACTTGGATTTAACTGCTAAATGAGATGTATGGTACAAAGTATAGCCATCATTAATTTTCACACAAGTGTGGCCTTAAAATCTTTAGAAACATTTCATGGAAATCTTAGAAAGGAATATCAAGGGGAGAAAATCTCTGGCCACTTCTCATAGGTAAAACTGAGCTAATGTGCATTTTATTTATTTTTTGCTTTTGGGTAGTAATCCTACTTTTATTTTTTTCAAAATCATGTGTTAATATGTACCTATTGGACAATGTAATGGGTCTTCTGAGTCTGGCTTATTTAACTCACTCTGATGATCTCCAGGTCTATCCATTTTCCAGCACATGTTAAGGCTCCATTTTTTTATGGTTGAATAAAATTCCAGTATGTGTGTGTACCACAGTTTTCATCCATTCATCTGTAGAGGGAACCATAGACTGATTCTCTAGCTTGGCTATTGTAAACAGTATAGCAATAAATATGGCTAAGCAAGTATCTCTATAGAGTCCTTTGGGTACATGACCAGGAGTGATACATCTGGATCATGTTGTACTTCTGATTTTAATTTTTTTGAGGAACCTCCAAACTTGGTTTTATAATGAATATACTACTTTACATTCTCACCAGCAGTGCATAAAGGTTTCTTTTTAACCTCTACATTCATACCAGCATCTGTTTGTTGTGTCTAAGAGCACTTTAAAAACCCTCATTTTTTTTTCTCACTTGACAATGCCTGGTTGAAATGAATTAGCCACCTACAGCCTTTCAAAGTAGAACCTCCCAATTCCTCCTGCCAAAAGGATACACTCATTTGATAGATGGCTTCCTGTTTGTACACAGATGGAACACTGAATTAAGCCTGGGACAGGATAAAGTCAATGTGCTGGAGACAGGAAATTTGACTTCAGAGTATCCAGAGGGAAAGGAGCATTGCTCAATGCACTAAGAATTCTACAAGAATAGTGAGCCCTGGGTTTACACAGCCCAAGGGATACGATTAGTGCAATCTTGAAATTGTACCTCTTAACAGTTACACTCTTTCTTTGAGACTGTTAACCTTGCCGCCTGTTAGTTTTAAAAGTATATATCTATCCTGTGTGTTTGCCTAAAATAATTTCTTACAGTAAAATCAAAAGCTGATCATTTCACACTGATTCAAATTAAGGCAGCCTAGAGGAAGGTTGCAACATTTATATCTGATGTTCTGTAGATGCTGTACTTCAGACCCTAAAGCATTTGTCTCTGTATAGTAATCATCTGTAACTTTAAACCTGCACCTAAATCTAAAGCAGGTAGCAGTGTGACAAAGCATGTCCTAGCTATCCCATATCACTCAACACACACATACACACACACACACACACACACACACACAGAGAGAGAGAGAGAGAGAGAGAGAGAGAGAGAGAGAGAGAGAGAGAGAGAGAGAGAGAGAGAGAGAGAGAGAGAGAGAGAGAGAGAGAGAATTCCATTGTGGATAAACTGGTATTTGGCCAATAAGATGAGGGTATGAGGAGAAAACTGCACACACTTCAGCTTTGTGCCCCACTGAGCTCTGCTGACCAGGTGCAAAGAGAAATATGAGGACCTGAGGTTGCTTTGGGTTTTATTGCCAAAGGCAGCTGTGATGAACATTCCAGACCCTAAGGCAGAAGTTAGACAGAGCTGCCAGAACAATGAAAGGGATTCTAATACTTCACTTTGTATATAAAGTTGAGCCAAGGAGAACTGAGTAAGCACAGACGGTATTACTGTAATACATCTAATATGTTTACATATAATCTTTACTCAGAAAGTCTCTTGACCAAAGTCAGATACTTGTGGATCGTGCTCAAGTAGTCGAGAGAGAATGCCCCAGAGTCTAGGTTCTCTGTGTATGGAGTAGACACCAGAAGACACAATACAGAGACATAGTTCTAATGTTCAATGTGTTAATTTTTTAAGTTTTGGTTATGCTGGGAATGGAATCCAAAGCCATGAATGTGCTAAGCAAGCCTTCTATCACTAAGATATACTCTAGAGCTTAATATTTACTTAATTTTATTAAGTATTTATTTATTTTTTAAATATTACTTAATATTTAATTTTTTTGGCTAGAACTTTTTTCAACTTCAATAATAGCTTTTCATGAGTAAAACATAGAATCCCTTCCTGAAGTGATTTTTGTAGGAAGTAACAGTAGTGATACTGTGGATATAAGTTATCAGAGCACCATGGTGAAAAATCTTTTGGACCACAGGAGGTCAATCACACTTATTGGGGAAATATCCAGATAGGGTTTGTTATGTGCTTGCTATGGATTTAAAAATGGTTCTCAGGATCCTCACAGTAAATCTTTACTTGAGGTTTCTAAGATTATGAAACTCAAATGTTGGATAAACAAGGCCATAAGATGTCATTAAAATGGTAACACACTACAGTGAGTAGAGCAATGAAATTCCTATAAACAACATACAAATGTAACGAGGCCATAAAACTGCCCAGCAAAAATGCCACTGCTGATGCCTAAAATGTTGAAACTTTACACAAGGGAGTTTTATTCCTAAGAGTATAATAACAGAACATGTCCATTCAAATTGTTGATGCTGCTGCTAATGTTTCAGTAAAAGCCAAATCTTCAAATATGGGAAAATACGTTCTAAAGACCAAAGGCTAAAAGAGACACGTCAGAGCTCTGGACCTGGAGATGTTTTCCTGAGACAGCAATGTCATGTCGAAGTGAATCACTAGCTGTACATTCCTGGTTGTCTGTGTCAACTACCCACTTTTGAGGTTACCTGTCTCCATAAAGAAAACACATATTCTTACCTCCCAGAGCAAATGTAATGGTGTTAAACATACTACAGGGTACAGGACAGTCCTCACAACAGTCCCTCAGGTGTGCTGAGAAGAGCTAGTGAGTTAGTGCACAAAAAAATTGAAACTTGCTTCATACATAGTAATCTTATGTTCATATTCACTCTCCATGTTGTTTCTAAGCTCTGTTTATCTTCAATGCTTATATAGAATGAAAAATGATATATACTAGGACCAATCATCCTATTCTGTCTAGCTAAAAGAAACCATCTTCAACAAGTGGTGCTGGCGTAACTGAATATTAACATGTGAAAATAGATCCATACCTATCTCCATGCACAAAACTCAAGTTCAAATGGATTAAAGACCTCAATTTAAATCTGACCATACTGAACCTGATAGAAGAGAAAGTGGGACATAGCCTTCAATGCATGAGCACAGGAAATCACTTCCTAAAAATACCAGTAGCACAGATACTGAGAGCAACAATGAATAAATGGGACCTCCTGAAACTGAGAAGCTTCTGCAAAGCAAAGGACACAGTCAATAAGATAAAAAGGCAGCCTACTGAATGGGAAAAGACCTTCACCAACCCCACATCAGACAAAGGTCTGATTTCTAAAATGTATAAAGAACTCAATAAATTAGACATCAAAATCCAAAATAACCCAATTAAAAATGTAGTGCAGAACTAAATGGAGAAATCTCAACAGAACAATCTCAAATGAACATTTAAGGAAATGTTCAACATCCTTAGCCATCAGGGAAATGCAAATCAAAACAATTCTGAGACACCATCTTACACCAGTTAGAATGGCTAAGATCAAAAACACCAATGATAACTTATGCTGGAGAGGATGTGGAATAAGGGGAACACTCATCCATTGCTGGTGGGAATGCAAACTTGTACACCCACTTTGGAAATCAGTGTGGCATTTTCTTAGAAAATTGGGAATCAACCTACTTCAGGACTCAGCAATACCACTCTTGGGCATATACCAAAAAGATGCTAAATTATACTACATTTGTTCAACTCTGTTCATAGCAGCATTACATGTCATAGCCAGAACCTGTAAACAACCTAGATGCCACTCGACCAAGGAATGGATGAAGAAGAACCTTCATCCAGCAACTAATGGAAACAGAGGCATCGGATCACTGGACTGAGCTCCCAAAGTCCAGTTCAATAGTTGGAGGAGTAAGAATATGATTAAAGATGTCAAGACCATGATGGATACACCCACTGAAACAGTTTACCTGAGCTAATGGGAGCTCATCAACTCCAGCCGGACAGGAAGGAAACAGCATAGGTCCAAACTAGTCCCTTTGAATGTGGGTGACAGTCGTATGGCTGTGGCCGACTGCGGGGCCACTGGGAGTGGCACCAGGATTTATCTTTACTGCTTGTACTGACTTTTTTGGAACCTATTATCTTTGGATGGATGTTTTGCTCAGCATAGATACAGTAAGGAGGAATATAGACATTGTCCAAAGCAATGTGCCTTACCCTTTCTGAGGAGTGGATGGGGGGGTGAGGGGATAGGTAGAGGGAATGGGAGGGAGAAGAGAGTGGGAACTGGAAAAATAAAAACAACAACAAAAACAAAATGTAACATCCTAGAATGAACAATTTCTACTCACATATACAACTACACAGGCCTTTTTTATTTTTATTTTATTTTTTGGTGTTGTTCATTTCTAGGTCCCAGTTTTTAACATGGAGTTTAACTACACCTGAGTTTATCTCTTCTGTTATTAACTATCTTCAGCCTCAATAGCAACATGACTTAATTCTTTCATTGATTTCTCCTTGGATAGCAGAGATGTTGTATTTATTCGTGGAACATTTTGTCTTTAATTACCTTGTGATGTTTCCAATACAAGTTTAGTAGAAAATGTTTGAATTTGGGTTTTTACCCTGAAGTTTTAAAAGAAGGAGGCTTTATATCCTAATTTTCTAAATTATTAATTATCAGATATGATTAATCTACCAGGAAAATATAAAGTTGTACCCATATGTAACAGCTACTTCTGAACTTACGACTACTACATTTTTTCTTAGAACATAATATTTCATTTTCTTCCCCTGTGTTATATCTAAAAATAAGCTTGCTGAACTTAGGGGGAAAACGAAAAGAAAGGAAAATCATGGATACTGGGACCAGTCATCCTATTCTGTCTAGCTAAAAAAAAATTGTAGCATTCATCAATACATCTGCATCTTTCTTCAGCTCAATAACTCATGTTACCATGGTGACTAACTCTAGAATTTGGAGTTACTTTGAAATTCCAATTGGATATCATAAAAGTTGCCTCCTATGCAACTGAGTTTGGAGAGAGGATGGGCTGAGGAGATTCTCCCACGGTGTAGAGCAGCAGTTGGGAAGCATTGTTTGCAAAGCAGTAGAAAGTAAATATTTTAACTTTATGAACCATATGGACCCTGTTGCATCTAATCAATTCTTATTGTAGTTTTGAATGCAGTCCTAGACAATGTGTAACCACATAGGTGTGGCTGTGTGCCAAAAAAAAAAAACCCACTTTATTTACCAAAAGGAGATGACAAGTAAGATCTGATCCTAGGGTCATACTTTGCCGTCCTTCAGCATAGAGAATATAGATCAGGGGCTTTAGAGCAAAAACGTGTTAAAATGCATGAATTTCTCTAAGAGTATTTCTTTTTGGCACAGTTAAATTAATTAAAACATCTGTGAACAATCTGGAAGATAGTAGATACTCAGTAAAATCGCACTGCCTTCCTTCTAGTCATGAAGAGTTTGCAATTACTGATTTACTAAGTTTCCATTTTGAAGTGACAATCCACTGGTGCCTGGCTTTTACTTTCCCCACTGTGGCCTGAGGACTTCTGTGACATTTATAACAAACACTGACCCTCCTGTGCTCTACTTCCTAGGATACACTCAGATGACTGCAGCCTTCAGTCTCACATTCTTGGCACCAATGGCACAGACATTCGGGGTTGTTTAATGGCAACTTTGTGGAAAGCAGTTCCAAAATGAAGCAACGGAATGGAAGGTGTTGCTCATAATTCATTCAAAAACAATCATCTCCTTCCTTCCTTCCTTCCTTCCTTTAGCTTATTAATTACACTCTTTATAAAACAAATGCTCTACACCCTTCCGTTTGGGCTGGGTACACAGAATAAGGGGGAAAAAACTGAGTAAACTGGTATGTGCAACTCTGTTCTATCAAATCCTTTTTATACAATTTCTGAAAAGTAGTAATGTTCTGTTAAGTAATCTTCAGCACGTGTATTTAGTAACAATCAGCTTTTTTTTGAAGGTGAAAATAACACGAATACTTGTAGAGTCAAAGGAAAGATAGAGGCAACGTGATTCAGAACAAGGAAGCTATTTCTAATGGAAAGAGGAAGCTTCTGGTCTGCCATCTCACATCCCTTACTTGCACTTGTGTTTGTCTTTTGGTAAGCGGCATTCTTTCCAGTTCGTACCATGATTCCTGTATTGTGATGTGATGGAGAAATACAGAGATGACTCTCTAATCAAGCTTGTGTTAGTTACGTGTAGCTGTCACCTGCTTCTCCGTAAAGGTCTTCAGAGTGAGAACTAGCTCTTTCTCTTTGGCATTCTTTCCAGGGAGTGAAACAGACTTGACTACATGACTGATAAAACTTGAACTTGGAAGTACAACTAGAACAAAGGTAAACATAGTTCTATCTTTATAAAGTAGCCACAAGTGCTATCTATGAAACCTCTTGTCTGGCTATTGCCCCTTCAGAATATGGGCAAAGCACAGAGGCTGATTACTAAATATCTTTGCTGCCCAAGGTCTAGTATCTATATGAATGTAAATACAAAATAGAAGATGGATTGTAGAAACTGGATATGTGAGCTATGATCACAAACAGGAAAAGGACTCATGCTGTATCATTCCATTTTAGGTGCAGTCTATGATTTTGATGTTCCTGAAAAATGGTATAAGACCGGAATGGGAGAACAGATATTTGATAAGAAATACCCGTGGGAAGTGGGGAAGCGGAAAAGGAAAAGTATGAAGACATCAGAGTGTGCCTACCCAAGCTCACTCCGGGCAACTCGAGATTCAAAAAAACAGGCAACTCTGAGAATCACTGCAGCTAAAGGATTTATTAACATGCCCCATCAGGAACAAGTCAAAGGCTTCTAAGCACAGATGAGGGAATCACTCTCCTCTGGATTTTTCTGGAAGAGGTCGAGACAACCCCACACTAAGGGTGGCAGGTTCAGTAAGTCCCACATGCACAAGGCACTCACATCCATAGGTGCCATACATTCCTCCTCCTATTCTTCTGTTTTTTTTTTTCAAGACAGGGTTTCTCTGTATAACAGCCCTGGCTGTCCTGTAGACAAGGCTGGCCTCGAGCTGACAGATATCTGCCTGTCTCTGCCTCCCAAGTGCTAAGATTTAAGGCATGTGCCACTGCTGCTTGGCCCTCTACATTCTTCCTAAGACAAGCTCTAGAGGATAATTTTTGTTACAATGGTTTCACATGATCAGCTCTACAGGAGGCTAGAAGGAGTTGGTGCCACATTCGCTCTATTTGTTCTGTGGGTCCAGTGTATTAGAACTAAATACAGACTCTGTCTGGCAGTGCTTTCTGTATTGACCATACCTGTTCCCTACTTCAAGGCCACAACCCAAATACGAGTATTTGTGTTTCACATATCCCAATTTGTCAAAATTTAGGTAATGACCAAACTAAAACAATGTGTGTTTGTTTGTTTGTGTAACATGTATTCATGTATGTATATGTATGTGTTTTCTTATTTAGACTCTTGGCTTCCATCATTCCCACCCATTGTAAAATTAATATTGACTTTCTAAAACAATCATTCTGAAGGCTGAAGATCTGCACTACAACTGTTTTTAAAAAAAGATTTGAGTTAAGGAGCAGCACTTGAAGAAATCTCAGTCTCGAAATCTGTCTGTCTGTCTGTCTGCCTGCCTGCTGGCCTGTCTATCATTTATCTGCCTGTCTGTCTGAATCTATCTATCTATCTATCTATCTATCTATCTATCTATCTATCTATCTATCTATCTATCTATCTATCTATCTATCTATCTATCTATCATCTATCATCTATCTATCTATCATCTATCTATCATCTATCTATCTATCTATCTATCTATCTATCTATCTATCTATCTATCTATCTATCTATCCTTGCCTCCCTCTCAATCCCTCTCTCTCCTTTCCTTTTTACCCAGTTGCTCAACCCCTCCATTATCTGAAAGGTCAGTTACATTTCTTTATACAAGCCTGGCAGATGTGGCCATCTCACCTTCCTACCTGGGAAACAGCAGGCTTTGTTAAGTGTGTGAGGATCAAGGTTGGGTAGGGGCTGGGGAAGGCATCCTGCCAGGTAGTGGAAACACTGCTTGCTTTAATTTTATAGCTGAGAACAAAGCCTTCTTATTGTTTAATAGGACCCTTAAAGGCAGGCCTCACTGGCATAGTTTAAATTTTTTTTGAAACCACAAATAAGAGGAATTCTTTAAGGCCATTTCATGAAAAGCAGAAGGGAAAAAGCATTTGATTCTGCAAACATTAAAGTGGTTCTTTGCTTCAGTAGCCAGAGGTTGATTCCAGGCTAGCATTTACATGTCTCCTCTTTACAGGAGTCTCTGTTGCTACTGTCTACCTGAACCCACTTTATTACACACAATAGGTCATAATAATGGCAAGTGCATGAAAGAAACACATAGAATCCTTCTTCCTTTAGCATGGCATCTCTTTGGCATCATTGTTTCGTATAATATACTAAAAGAACTAATTTTCACCCAAACCAACAGTCCCCTACTTCCCCCCATGTAAACCCTGTTTAGAAGCTGAGAACGACTGCACCTTTGTTCAGTACACAGTTTGATTTTGCCAAGGAATAAAGCCTGTTATGCAACCAACTTCCAGACTGTAAGGAAATCGAAGCTAGTGGTTTCCAGAGATCTTTGCAGCAGTCTTAGCAGCAAAGGAATGGAAGCAAAACAAACCTAAGCTGCTTTTGTTTCTCCCTAAATGAAGGATATGCTGCCAGCATACCCATGATGATACCAGAGGCAAACCTTATTGACTTGATTTTAGAACCTCGAGAGGTTTGTGAGATTATCTAGAGCAGTGGTTTTCAACTTTCCAAATGCTGCTACCTTTAAAACAGTTCCTCATGTCATCATGACCCCCAAACATAAAATTGATTTCATTGTTACTTCATGACTGTAATTTTGTTGCTGTTATGAATTGTAATATAAATAAATATCTGTATTTTCTGATGGTCTTAGGTGACCCCTCTGAAAGAGGTGAGATCCTTAGGTTGAGAACCATTGACTTAGCAAATCAAAGGAAAGGTACAGGTTTGCAGTGAGGGGTTGAAGACTCTCTGTGACCTCTCTTCATGGCTCCAGAATGCCCCAGATGGACATCTGCCTCCCAGTTCTTTGCTTCGTTAACTCCATCCTCCTGCCCCTGTCCTGTGCCATATCCCTCAGTTTGGGTAAGGGTCTGGCAGGCATGCCTATCTTCCATAAGCTACTAAAATCTGCCATGGTGGAGTATAATGAATATAATGTTTTTTAAAAAAGGCCCGTTTCTGCTCTTTAGGGTGACAATTATCTGGCATGCAGATTTATGCAAATGAGCTAATGCTGGAGGGCAGACAGAAGGATGCAGGTGATGCCTTGGAAAATGCTATTAGTGCACCAAGAGTCATTGGCAGATATTATACCATTTGCTAGGCATCCTAGGAAGCCTGGCATACTTCCCAAGGAATCCTGCCAAGTAGGAGAGACCTACACATGGACTTACAAGACCATGGGAACTTTTATACAAGGAATGCATCTACACAAGCCATTAACTATATAGTTTTTCTTAAGCTTTTAAATAAATCTCATTATCTACTTATAAATCTAATACAATTTATAAAACCAAGAACAATCACACACAGGGAGTCCTTAAGTCAGTGTTTGATTAATTCAAGCTGGCCAGACTCAACTTCATTAAACAATCAATTCCATGTAGAGATCAGCTAATTAAGGTAATTCTTTTAAAAATGAAGTAAATATTCTCATTTAAAGAAATACATATATTTTAAGGGATACCTAAGCAGATTTTCATGATCGACACAACCAAGATATAAGACATTTCCATAATCTGACAAAACACCCTCAATCCCTACTTCTAGGCAATGCTCACCCCAGACAATCATTGCTCATAATTTACCAAAAAAATCCTGGAACATTTTAAACTGCATTTAGAAATTTCATCTTCGGTTTACTTTATGATCAATTCAAATTTTTAGAATGATGAAATGAGACATTTAAAAAGTTCACTTTTCCCAAACATTAAGCAGCTTTCTGTAAGTCTCATAAATTAAAGTTAGAGATACTGTAGAGTGAAAGCCAAGGTCTCTGGAGCATTTCAGCATTGCTGTGACATCCAGCTGAAAATCACAGATTTAAATACATTACATTATCAATTGGAATCTGAAAGCAAATTTTTCAAATTTCTGTAAAGTGTCATTTCTTA
Source organism: Arvicola amphibius (assembly GCF_903992535.2). NCBI lineage: Eukaryota > Metazoa > Chordata > Mammalia > Rodentia > Cricetidae > Arvicola > Arvicola amphibius. The sequence goes on along the minus strand of NC_052065.1, from coordinate 15,095,567 downwards.
AATGCTATACACTATTGACATACAAATGCTATAATGTTAAATTATAGCATAAAATACTAACTCTATGGTATTATTTAGGTCTTTGTCTTATAAACATGTGTTCAACTTCCTTTTGAGAATAAAAAACAACTCTTTAAAGGAAGCAAATTTGTCATCTGAAAGAAGTTGAGGTAACCACAACCATGGATAAGGACCAAAGATTTAAGAATACTTCAGAACTGATGGCTCTTTGAGTCTACTGGCACGGCAGATGTGTTTGTGTACTTGCTGCACCTTTGCGAAGGTCTTATGGACATAATTTAGTGAGAATTCTCCCAGGGTTCAGTCATTCTAACCACTGCTTTTATCATATCACCACTTGGGTAGTTCAATTACTACTCCAGTTACGTTACATGGTTGAAGTGAATTTCATATGCGTTCTCATTCAGATTCTTCTCTCTACCTCACTTTGTTGTGTTGACAAACCTGGCCTGAAACTAACAATATAGCCCAGGATGGCTTCAAAATCATGGTTTTCCAGCTTCATTCTTGTGAGTGTGAAATTACAGGTGTGCACCACCATGACTGGCTTAACTCATTTCTCTATTAGTTGATTTTTGTTTTGCTTTGTTTTGTCTGGCTTCAAGCCACATACCTACGGCCAATACAATAATGTTTACATGAAAAGGCTATTGAGATAATTATATTAGAAAGCGAGTATAAGATCTTGTCAAGTGGCCATAATTGTTTTTAGGGTACGTATATATAAATCCCATTACTTTTGCTTCCCCTATTCCCTAATATATACTTGCTTATGGAGATTCAATAACTTTATACAGTAACAGTCTCCTTATAGTAGCATTCATGAAGGAGCAATGTCTTCCCAATCCTTTGAAAATAGACAGAAGGACATTAGGAAGGCCTACTAATACCTTGACTAGTAAGAAAATTATGCCTTCATGAGAGTTTCATCACCTTTTAGACAGGAACTCGATATTATTTCTGGTAGAATAGTTTTTAAAGCAGCGTGGAAGTTCTACCATACATTCCCAGGCTTAGACTTGCCGCACGTGGTTATAGATCTTTTGTGAGTCGTTCCTCCCCAGGAGCTTTTTGCACTCAGTGGCAGCCTCAAGTCATTTAAATAGCTGAATCTCAAAACTCAGCTATTTCTCTTTCAAACAAAAATAAACAGTGCTATAGTGGCACTCTTGTTAGTGAGAATATTATACACGTGCCTCAAATATTTTAATGTGGACTTTCAAAATTAGAATAAAGCTCTTCAGTTTTTCCTACATTTGGCAATTAAAAATAGAAGCCAATAGAATGAGGGTACAAGATGATATGTCCTGTGTTTTTCATAATGTATAATTATTTTACACAGAAGGATAACTTTGGCTTGATTGTCATATAGAAGACATGTTGGTACCGATTAATAGAGGGAAATAATTTAAAGCATATATTAAACATAGAAGTAAAGGAAGTTGGCTAAGTTACTCAATGATTATTGTTTATTGTGATCATGCTTATTTCTCAATGAACTGAACAGGAGCAAGCCATGGGAAGCTAAGCTTCTACCTGCTCATCATGGTCATCTTCTTTCATCTTGGACCTGCTCATCTGAATCCATTAAACTAAGCTCATCTTATATGAAAGCTGAGATACAGCTAACTGTAATTACCATTTTAAAGTGTGCACAAACTGTTCATACTAGCCTTGTGTGTTCTGCATGTATATATTTGTATATACACATGTGTGAGCATACCTGTGAAGACCACAAGTCAGTGTCAGGCACCCTTCCATATGCTCTCCTTCACCTTCTTCTTTTTTAATTTTCTCTTTTGGAGACATGTCCTCTCGCTGATCATGAAGCTCACTGACTCAGCTAGATTATCTAGCTGGCAACCTCCAAGGATCTGCTCGTCTCTATTTATACTGAGCTGTACACCATTATGCGTAGCTTTTGTGTGGGTGCTAGAGATCAGGCTTGGGTCTTCATGCTTGTATGTCAAGCATTTTACCAACAGTCATCTGCCATGCCTCCTTCTTCCTATTATTCTTTATATCATGCCAGAAAAATCTGTACTGCTCTAGCTACCCAAATAGGTTACGTTTTCAAGAGAGTGAGGTTGCATGCAGAATAGTTTAAAGATACTATAAAGAATTCCGTTTTGGTGTAGAGAGACCACATTAGGATGCAATAGAAAACTCACACTTTTCCTTCCTTCCTTCCTTCCTTCCTGTTGGTGCTCAGCCACTGAGCTCTAGTTTAGGCCTCTTAGTCCACATTCAGTTTAGCAAGGTCAAACACCACTCTGAGTCATGTGGTAGGATTCAGAATACTTAACACAAAAACTTCATTGTTCTCCAACTAGAAAGACTAATAGAGGATAAACATTTTGGATGCTGTTTTTAATGACTCAAAGATTAAACATGAGAACGTTATAAAAACATTAACAATATAGGCTTGTCTTCATTCAGTCATAAAAGTATTTTCTAATTCTAGTATGCCAGAAGAGTTTTACTGGTATCTTCTCCCAATTCCTCATGAATTTTAAGAAAATAAAATGATCCAATGACTCTTATGAATATTTTTTTTACCCCCAAAAGCATGGAGTACAGGTATGTGCTAGATAATATTTTTACAGGCAATCACTTTAATTCACACCGAGAAAAACAGGTTTTCTTTGTAACTTTGTAGTTGTAGTAAGCCTGGTGGCAGAAACTACATATAGTCATGTACATAATGTACCCAAGACATTTCCGATCGAGTTTATCTGAAATGATGAGATTCAATAGAGACTGTTAGTTCTTTTGTAGTTTTGTCACAGGAAACCTAAGACCTGAAGCTGATAAATTATTTCACTATAGCACTGGCCACAGTAGTTTCTGAATGCTAACAATTGTCCCATCACATTGTCACCTTTTTAGAGCTATTTGCATGAATGGGAGTTTGCTGCTCTGGTTTAATGAGACCCAGCGTTTAACCAAATAATCCCCGACAACATCTTTACAAGGTGCCAAATGAAGTGGGAACCTGACTCTTCTCTGCAAGTAGCAATGAACTAAAATTTGAATACAACTCTAGATACTCAAGTTGCCCGCAGAAGAATCTACTTCATATGTCTGTGTGTTTCTGTGTCCATGTGTGTTTTTATGTGTGTATATATGTATTTGGATGCTGGCCTCTGTCCAATGTTCTGGATGAAGCAACTGCCAATTTCTCCACAAAGAGAGAATGCTTTCACAATAGAAAACGGCGCAGTGAACTGAAGCAAAAATGTTCATCTTTCTTTCAAGATAACCCATCCTCATCATTCCTCTTAACTCATACAGCCCACTACTGGAGCAGAAATCTAGTTAAAATGCTTAATTCACTCACAAAAAGTCTGCTGTTCCATGTGCCAATACTGGAAAGCCACAGAAGGCCAGTTAAAGAAACAAACATCATTAAAAGAGAAGGAAAAACCAAGGGAGAAAAATAAAAGAGCCACAGAGAATTTGAAAAGTGATTTCAGGCTGATTACAGGCCAGAGAGATGACTTGTCTGATAAGGGAGCTTGCTGCTGCACCTGAAGACCTGAGGTCCGTCCTTGGAATCCACATGGTGAAGAGAGAGAACCAATTGCCACAAATTGTTCTCTGATAGCCCTATAAGAGATACATACTCACACAGATGTACAAACACACACACTCACTCACACACATACATACACACAGGCATACACACACAAATAGTTTAAAAAATTAAGGTGATTAGAAACAAGGCAAGATTAATCAAGAGCCATGGCTAGCACACTGACAAGCTGCTGGATTAGACCTTGGACAAAGACAGTCAGTTGAGCCTCTATCTTCCCCAAACATGGCAATTGGTCACAATTTTCTACTTGTTCTCCATTCCTATCTCAGGATAGATTGATAGTCATTGTCACCAACAATTCCCCAAGTGGTCTTTTACAATGTGTTATATTTGCAACAAAAATAAGAGTAATGACTCCATGTATTTTCTTAAGCAATAAAATAGGTTTTCTGATTTTTCAAAGAAAATCAGAAGGAGAATGTGGTAATGAGAGCTGCAATCCATATTTAACATACAAAAAGTAAGTTCTGCACCTACTTCTTTTTTAAATTTAAATTAATTTTCCCTCCTTTTTTTTTTCAGTGAGCATTTTACTATGTTGCCCAGGTTGGCTGTGAACAATCCATCCTACTACCTGAGAGTCCTCAATGCTGGTAGTGTGTGTGTGTGTGTGTGTGTGTGTGTGTGTGTGTGTGTGATCACCTTCAGTTCCTGACCCAAATTTTGATCACTTCTCATAAGCTTGTTTTATGCTCTAGATAACAGTAACTCCAATCTTGACCTGAGGGAGCTTTTACTGGAATCCTCTCCTGGAAGAAACAAAGCAGAACATTTAAAACCTATCATTTAGAGGGCCCTAGACATCAACTTAACACAAACATTTGCCGGAGTCCCTCTAAGGTTGCTCTCTCAATGCTTCTACCTGCCTTGACTCTCTTTCTTCTCTAGTTACACAGTCACAAGGTCATTTCGCTTATTTGCCCTCATTTGTTTGTCCACAAGTTGTGAAAACAATGCCGGGGGGGGGGGGGAGAAGCAGAAATTCAAGGGCTTATATTTTTTTTTAAAAAAAGAAGGGAACCCCCAGGATGGGGGTGGGATCATGAGGATGTAACATTTCCTCCTAAAACATGAGAAGGAATTCATTGATTGAATTCACAACAATGCAGAATCACCTCTGTGCTGAGAGTTCTTAGCCCCAGCTAGCATGGGAATGTTGTTTTCCCCAAGAAAGCTCAGACTCCAATACAAGGACAACTTCAGGAAGAGGAAAAGGAAGAAGTATAGTCTAGAAACCTAGGTTGTGAAGCAGGAAATTCTTTTCTACTGCACTGATTTGAAAGAATAGCTTGCTGGTGCCCAACACATTCCACTACCTTTCTGGAGATCCCTTAATACTGTAGCCTTTTCACATGGATGAGTGATTATTTTGCAGGACGATAAATATATTATTTTCCAAATAGCTACAAATACCAGTTCCTGAAATGAGTGAGGGTTACCAGTTGTTGAGTGTGACGCTAACACAATCTACATGTCTTATGAATTGTCTTTGAACTTTCAAGAGCCAATTTCAAACTCAGATGTCAAATTAAATGCTTCCCAACTCCCATCTCTCCAAAGCTGCTCCCAACCTATCTTTTCTTCATGCATGTCTTCCAGTTTTCTACGATAAGACACACACACACACACACACACACACACACACACACACACAATTTCAGAGTATGCATGCACTCCTCCACATCCAAGTCAATATTTTTATTTACCCTCTATCAGCAGTACCTCTCCTTAAGTCAGGCTCAGATCTTCTTACCCAGTGGCCAGCAAGAATTAATTTCTCCCTTCTCTGAATTTTTGAAGGATATAACCTGCACCTCTCTTTTGGTAATAATATTGGGTTGTTGGTGCTCTTCAGTCTTAGTGAAGACAATGAGTCCCTGACAAGAAAGGTCCCTTGGCACCTAACAGTGTGCCACACATCGTAGGCGCTCCATTCATATTGAAAATATGAATAAAATAGGCCATTGACCAAATTAAAGAACCAGACTCCAGACCAGAAATACCTGTGAAAGAGCTTGATAGCATCAGTCTTCAAACAAAAAAGTCACAGTAAAAAAAAAAAAATTATCCCAAATTTAGCAAATCAGTGAATATTCTGTGAAGCCAGTCCTTGCCAGGGTCACCTGATCCTTCAAACTGTGGACTTCCTAATTTTTATGGATTAGGACTTGCTATTCCACAGAGACTGATATTAGAGAAAATAGATAACATGCAACTTATTTTGAGGAAATATTAAGGACAAGATTACATTTTCTTGTGGACCACTAATCTCATTTTGCATCTAATTTTGGCATGTCATACTGTTATTCTTTTTCTTTACTACTCCCCACCTCCACTTATACATAACAGGCTATGATATCCTCTTACGTTCAAAAGGGATTTTATGATTCTATGACCCTGACAGCTCTTCATTAATTATTCAGATATGTATTCAATCAATTATTACAGAAAAATTTGGAGTTACATTTTAATAATTAGGATAAATGTAATGATAAGTATTGCTACTACCATTGTTCTATTCATAAACAATTATTTAATTTTTATTTAGAATAAATTTCTTGGTTTGCAAATTTAGTCAACAATAAGCATTTATTTCCACTCCAAAGAACTTACAAAGCAGCAGAGAAAGAAATACTATTAATTTTTTTTAAGAATCCCTTCTGATGGCATGTATGTCTATTTGTAAGTTGACCACAAGTAATTCAGTAATAGTTTTCCCTTAGCAATTAGTATCTCAACTAAAATAATATCTGATCCCTTGAAATGCATAGCCTGATGATCAATTTATTGAACTTATCTCTCATCTGAACTTACTGAACATAATGGAGTATAATTTTGCATCATGCTACAATGAATACCATTTTGTAAATTCAAGTCAAACTAACATTGCATTAGGAACAAGGCATTTGTTCTGAAATTATTACCAGCCATAATGGAAACCAGACATTAATGCTTTAAGAAATAACTAGCAGAAATTGAATGAAATAATCACCCAACCCATAAAGCATTTATAAGATTTACCATAAAGCAAGGTGATTTTTTTACTAAAGAAAAAAAAAGTCTTTCTTATTATCCTAAACATCAAATGCCCTGACATCATAAAAATAAAATATAGCACATGGATCACTCTATTTTGTTCATCCAGTTATACATGTAATAATACATATTCTCTTTATTCTGCAATATTGAAAAACATTATGCTTCTTCACTATTATTTCCCATGTTACTTAATCAATAAGGCACAAACAAATGCAATTTCAGTGGGCTAGAAAGGTCAACCTGCTATTGCTGATGCTGTTTCCTTTACACTCTAAGCTGTATCTAATGACCTAAAACATAGACAAGAAGATAATTTAGTGATTAAAGGAAGGGGTCTGTGGCATGAACCCAGGAGCTAATCCTTTCAACATCCATGTTGCTCTGTTCTAGAAAATTCCTTTATACCATGCTTTCCAGTACTAAAATGATGAGCATTAGAACAGAGGGTTCAAAGAAGGGAAAACATCTCACTCCTACCCCTGAACACATTACAGAAACACATAGCAAATTAGGAGCTTGGAAAATTTTCCAATACTGTTGCTTCTCAGTAAGTAATTTTAAACTTCCAATCATAAAGAGGGTTCTTATAAGAAAAAACACAACCTTTATGAACACAAAATATTTTCAGCATTACAACAAATCTCCAGTGTTTACATGCATAGCAGAGATGCTTTTAAGCTGGGAGTATCTGAAAACTTAGCTTTATTGTACTAAAGAATATGCCATCACAAACACCATTGAATGGCAGAGAATTAGATCACGTTCCCATTTCCTTGGATATTTTTAAGACAGCCCTTCTGAAACCTATAGGATAAGCTCAGGTCCCAACTTCACTGTAAACTATAAGTTTTCAAGCAAATTGTATCTCTTTCTCTCTGTCTCTGTTTTTCTGCCTCTCTCTGTGTGTCTGTCTCTGTCTCTATCTTTTCTCTGTGTTTCTGTATTCCTCTCTCTTTCGCTTGCTTCCTCCCTTCCTCCCTTCCTCCCTCCTTCCGTGTATGCCTCCTCCTCTCTCTGTGTTCATCCATGTGCACTGGTTCACATGTGTGCATGTGGGAGCCAAAGGACAACCTTGTTGTCATTCCTCAGACACCATCTCACCATACACTTTTGGGGGGAATAGGGTCTCTCACTGACTAGTCTCGCAACTCAGTGAAACCCCAAGGATCTACCTGCCTCCACATCCTTGGTACCCCCCTGACTGACAATTTGTTTTGTTAACTTAGGGTCTAGGGATCGAACTCAGGTCCACATGGTTGTAAGTTGAATAAACACTTTAATAACTAGGTCATTTCTTCAGTCCCCAATTCTTTCTTCCTTAAGTTCTGAGGGAGGGAATATTGAGAGAAACAGCTAAACTCAAGGGACATTTTTGAGGCAGTATGGAAACCTAATAAATACAGTGGAAGCTTCCTAGAATATATGTATATATATGTATATATATACACACATATATATGTGTGTGTATATATATGTGTGTATATATATACATATATATATGCAATCTACATCAAATTGCCAAATAATGGGGGAGACAGAGTCTTAAATGGCTATCTCTTGTCACCAAATGAAGTACCACGATTGGGTTACATCTAATTAAGTTTTTCACCAAAGAAATCCCATGGAAATCTCCAAACAACCCAGGCCAAGACTGTAAGGTTTCTTTCACAAAATGATACCAAGGTTCCATTGCTGAAGAGAATACCTACACAAGTCAATGAACATGGAGAAGGCAAGCAAGTGCCTACATAGAACCTTCACTCCTATGTTCTACTGTCTTTGGTAAAGGAAAGTACTCTACATGCTACCAAAAGAAAAACGTAAGCACCAGCCCAGTCACAAGCACTTTGTTCTACAATGGTGTCCTGACTGTAAGATATGTTAGGACAATGGGAGCACAAAGCTGGTAAGAATAACCAACCAACAACAGACTTGATTTAAGACCCACTCCATGAGAAAGAACCCATACACAATACTGCTTGTGTGACCAAGAACCAGAGACTAGATAGGGACCTACAGTAAGACCAAATATTACTATTATAAAAAAAATGTAGCGAAAAATGACTCTTAATGACATTCTGCTACACTCATAGATCAGTGCCTTGTTTGGCCATTATCAGAGAAGCTTCCACTTACAGCAGACAGGAACAAATACAGAGACCCACAGCCAGATAATAGGTACTGAGTGCGAGACCTTAGAACACTTGGCCCTCAATGTAATGGCTTTGTCAAGTCCCTCTCCTCAAAGCTCAGAGAACACCCCACAGAAGAGGAGGCAGAAAGAGTGGAAGAGAGCTAGAAGGCATGAAGAACACCAAGAAACAAAGCTCTCTAAATCAATAGGATCAAAGCTCTTATGAACTCAGAGACTGAGGCAGCCTGCACAGGGCCTGCACAGGTCTGCACCAGGTTGTGTGTGTGTGTGCGTGTGCGTGTGCGTGTGCGAGTGTGTGTGTGTGTGTGTTATAGACTCCAGTTTAGTGTTTCTTATGGGATTCCTGAGTGTATGAATGAGTGGGTCTTTGATTCCTGTGTTATCGTTTGGGGTTCTTCCCTTCTGTTTGTCTTGTCCAACTCCAATGTGTTAGTTTTTGTTTTATGATATTATATTATTTTAAAAAAGAGTGCTCCTCCCTAAAACACAGTTACCAATCTAGGATACAGCAAATGTCTAAATTACATTTTATGTGCCAGTAGGAACAAAAACAAAGGCTAAGAGATTACCTGTATTCCATCATTGATTTAAAGTTATAGCTGGATTGTTGCTGGTCTGTTGAGAAACATGGCTCTTTGAATTTGAAAAAAAAAGTACATTCTATGAAATCAATACCTGATGGGCTGCTGTGCTGTTCTTTAGTTGTGCTTTTATCTGAATCTGCAGACATTCAATATGTTATGATCTTTATTATTCTTTCTACTATATTGTGAATCTGTTTTCACAATTCTGGGCACATAAGGTCATGCATTATAATTACTAATTATAAAAGATAAATATGACTACAAAACATCATTATTTTGAGAGCAGCAAACTTTTCTCTATTTCTCCCTATCCCAATCTCTGGTAAGTTCTACGGTAGCTCTTCAGTTTTCTGTTTCAAGTACTTCAAGTATTCAAATCATATAGACTTTATCTTTTTATGTTTGGCTTATTTCACTTGGCACAATGTTTTAAAAGAAAAATGCATTTAGGATGATGGGAATTTTCTGAATGTGGTAGTGAGTAGATGTACAATATTAAAAACTTATTGAATGTTGCTGGATAGTGGGAAAGTTGTTAAAATGGTAAATTTTTACACATTCAAGTTTAAAAATTACTCTCATAATTCTACTAACTATATTCTAGTTAGAATAATTTTCTTTGATGGGTTTTTCTCTTTTTTAATGTTCCTATGTCTTTGATGTCTAGTACTTTTGATTCTTTAGTGGAAATGATGACTAATACATAGTCAAAAATGCTAGATTTTTTTCATGATTTTTACAAATATATTTTAATTGAAAGAGAATTACATCGTTTGCTTCCCCCTCTCCTTTCTCTTGCCCCTTCCAGGTACTCTCCCTCCGATTCTTTCATGCCCCCTAGCTCTCAAGTTAATAGCCTCTGTTTACCTTGATTATTATTATTACATACATATATAGATATTAGTATGTATTTACAAATATATAAATACACTTTCATGAGTTTGAAAAAAATAAAAACATTCTCTCTCTAAACATGAATATTAGGGGGAGATGAACTATTGAAAATATTGTTACTTAGAGCAAAGATATACGACTCTGGTATAGAAATCAAGATAAATATTCATAATTAGAGTGACCCTCAACTTGTGACTGGAAGACAGGTAAGAAGAACATGGGCATGCAGATATCAGGTGGCAGTTGACCTACCATGCAGAGAGCCTTGTTAAGTTAAAGAGCAGATATCTTGAAAACTTTCATTTGGGCGTATGAGTTAGGGCATGGGCGAAGATGGGCTGAGCCACTGACTTTCAATTTCTCCTTATGCATTGTAGAATCACTACAGGTTTTGTTAGTGTTGCAATAGTGGGTTTTCACACTTATCTGAAAGCTATGTAGAATGTGGTGTAGACCTGTAGTGGGACAAACTATGTAAAATTAAATGTTGGATGTGACCTTGTTTGCAAATACTGTGTGTGCCAATGCCATGAAAGAGTAAGATAAGTCCTAACACAGTGGTTCGATTATGAAAGGAAAGTTGAGCACAGTCTCTGAGATGCATAGAGAGAATAGCATGTGATAATTGAGGTATAGAGGGGAGTGCTGCAGCTGGAACCAGCAGAAGATGGGAAGAAGCAAAAAGGACCTTTCCTAGAGCCTATAGATGGGAGATTAGTACTGCTGACATCTGCAATTCAGACGTCTACCATCCGGAAATATGAGACAATAAACATATTGTTTTATGATAATTAAGAATATGGTGCTTTGTTATAGCAGCCCTAGTAAACATACAAAACACCTTCTAAATTGTGCTGTCAAGGGGTGTTCTTTGTAAGGGTGATCAAAATCTACAGTAATAGAAATAGCATGTAATAATCAAGAAGGCGCTATAAAATGATGGGGATTCAGCAGCCCTGGATGTGTAAAAACTCTCCAAACTTTTAGCTTTTTCTAGTTTCGTCTCCTGCATATGTTTGGCATCTGTAAAATATTAAATATTAAGAAAGATTTTTCTTTCTAAAACATTTATTTTAGTACTATTCTGTGTAGGGTTTTTGTGTCTATGGGTATGCGGGTGTGCACGTATGAGGGTGCCTGTGGATAACAAAAGAGGGTGTCAGATCCCTGGAGCTGGAGTTATGAGACTATAAGACACCTGACTTGGCAAAGTATTCTTATGGAGCTGGGGGTGGCGCACACCTTTCATCCTAGCACTCAGGAGGCAGAGGCAGGTGAATCTCTGTGTGTTTGAGGCCTGCCTGGTCGACAAAGCAAGTTGCAGGACAGTCAGTACTGTTACACCAAGAAACACTGTCTTGAAAACCCAAGAAAAAGATTGAGCCATCTCTCCAGTCCCAAGATTTCTCCTTTATAGAATTGAGTGGACAGAAAAAGTCTAAGCTGGCACTTTACACCGGAAATATGGGGGAAGAGGGTGGATACTCACTTCAACATGCTGACAAGTTTGGATGAGTTTAGCCAAAAGGGTCTCCAGTTCTGTGTTCCTCTTAATGAGATTGGTGAGATTGCTCTCCAAGTTTTGCTGTTTAAAAAAAGGAAGAGAGAAATGTTATTCTGTGTACTTTTCTACTTTAGTGTGTATAAAACTGTGCATTCTCAGAAAAAGATGAATAGATTTTTTTTCAGAATCCTAATGCTATGAACTCAATTTCAAGTATTTATAAATTTAAACTAGATTTTCAAAAGCTGTATCTCAAAGATACTTCTAGAAATATTCAAACTGTCTTTATTAATGATTATTGTGTTAAATCATTTACACTTAATTGGATAATTAGCAGTAAGTCTGTGATAGATCCTGAACTACAGAGAAAATACATAGTTCAATATTTATCTCTTTGCCTGAGCCAGAATTGGTATTAACATTAAGAATACATTCCCACACCATATAGCTTAATTTTAGAGTTTTGAAACCTACCAATTTATGAGAAGAATAAGGTTAATCTTTTAAAAGCAGCTTTGAATTGATGAGCTATGATTAAAATCACAGCCAGTTACAGCATTTGTTAGTTCTTGTCACACATGTGACACACACATATGTCACACTATTCAGTCATAATATATCTTATTCTCTGTGCTTCCATTTTTCTCTCTATTTGTGCAGGATCATATGTCCTTGTGCACTCTATTCAAATCATTATGCATCTTAATATAGTTCTGTTTCTTAAGAGCATCAAATTTAAAGTTTCCTGGAATAAATATTTAATCACATTTTTGACCATAATAACCCTCTTCTCTGAGTAGGAGTGATTAAAATTTCTCCATTCTTCTTTATTCCATGTGTTTTTCATTTAAACTGTCCATTCTCTTATTGTCTATTCATAAACAAATACTTAAAAGATTTTAGTAAATGTCAGAGTCTGAGGGAGACACTACATATATGAAAATAACAACCACTGGTGGCTGGAGAGATGGCTCAGATGTTAAGAGCATTGCCTGCTCTTCCAAAGGTCCTGAGTTCAATTCCCGGCAACCACATGGTGGCTCATAACCATCTGTAATGCGGTCTGGTGCCCTCTTCTGGTCTTCAGACAGAATATTGTATACATATACATAATAAGTAAATAAATAAATATTTTTTAAAAAAGAAAATAACAACCACTATTTCTTGTTCACAGGGAGATGGCTGTGTAACTGGGAGGCAAAGGTTAAAAATGAAGGATGAGGAGAGCTGAGGTATCAATACAATGAAATCATTCAGCTGAGGATAAAATCACAGAGATGGAGCATTTGTTGGACAACAGTGTCAGCTTCTTAGAAGAGACGAAGGTGTACCTGATCATGTAGAAGACTCCTTCATAAACATGGATCATATGACAAGATCAAGAAAGAATGAAACATAAGAAAAACATGGAATAATGGAAAATTCCATGAGCAGGAAAACAGACTTCAGATTTGTAATGCCATTTAGCAAAGAGGACATGGGGGTTCTGGGTATGGCTCAATGGTAGAGTACTTGCCTAGCAAGCACCTGGATTCTATCAAAACAAACGAAAAGCAAACAATAATAAAACATAAACTCATTCTGCAGTTTATTAAAAAAAATTAGCCTGCTTTCATTTCCTCAAATTTTTACTCAGAAAGGCATAGTAATATAGAAATAATCAGGATAGTCAGTTTCCAATCCTGGCTTTTTGTGGGGAGGTTTTGATACACTAAATCTTTGTTAAGTTTGTGATTGGAAGCCAAGCTGCAGTTTGAACTAATCTCAAACATTTGCTCTATGACATTGCTGAAAGCATGCCCCACCACATGAAATCAAGCTTCAGGTATCTACAATGACTAGAAAGTTTATTGAAGGCGTCTTTACCTTTTCCCTCTTTGACCACAGTGGTCATTTCATCATAACATGTGCAATTAAACATGAGCAGCACAAATGCAGTGAAGATTCTCATTTGAATCTGCTGAGTGCTATTATTGTTTTGCATATATGCCTGACTACTATTGACAGAGACCTAAGTACATGAGTCGATTATCCTAAGATAGAAAAGTTAATTTTGTTTTGTTATTATTTTAGTAATATTGATGTCCTCAACAAGTAAATTATAGACCTCTTGGGGATTGGGTCACAGAGTTCAAAAGGACCGTACTTTGGTTGGATCAAAATCTAATATTTGGCTGTAGCAGGCTCCAGAAATACAGGATTTGTTTTAGTTGTTTTCTAAAAAATAAAATAAAATAAATGCTATAGTGAGAAAGGATCAAAGAGAATATAGAGGAGGGAGAGCCTCCTGTCACCATAGCCTTTGGAGACATTTTCTTCTTTCCCCCTCTTATATTAAAAATAGATTTTTTTCTCCTATAATATAGCTTTATTACAGTTTCCCTTTCATCTACTATTCCTCCCAGTTCCTCACTACTGCTCCTCCCATCTAGATTTACTCCCTTTCTGTCTTTCATTGGAAAAGAACAGGCTTCTAAGAGATAACAACCAAACACAAAACAAAAACCATCACACTGAAATTGAACAAGGCAGCCCAAGAGAAAATAAAAGGGTCCTAAGAGCAAAAACAAGAATTAGAAACCTACTCCTTCATATACACAAGACCCCATCAAAATACTAAATCACTTAAGGGAATGTTCAACATCCTTAGTCATCAGAGAAATGCAAATCAAAACAACTGTGAGATTCCATCTTACACCTGTAAGAATGGCCAAGATCAAAAACACTGATGACAACTTATGCTGGAGAGTTTGTGGGGAAAAGGGAACACTTCTGGTGGGAATGCAAGCTGGTAAAACCCCTTTGGATGTCAGTGTGGCGATTTCTCAGAAAATTAGGAAACAACCTTCCTCAAAACCCAGTAATACCACTTTGGGGTATATATCTCCAAAGGATGCTCAATTGTGCCATAAGGACATGTGCTCAACTATGTTCATAGCAGCTTTCAACCTAAATGCCCCTCAACCAAAGAATAGATAAGGAAAATATGGTACATTTACACAATGGAGTACTACACAGCAGAAAAAATAACAACATCTTGAATTTTGTAGGAAAATGGATGGAGCTAGAAAACATCATTTTGAGTTAGGTAACCCAGACCCGGAAAGGCAATTATCACATGTACTCACTCATAAGTGGTTTTTAAACATAAAGCAAAGAAAACCAGCACACAAATCACAATCCCAGAGAACTTAGACAACAATGAGAACCCTAAGAGAGACATACATAGATCTAATCTACATGGGAAGTAGAAAAAGACAAGATCTCCTGAGTAAAATGGGAGCATGCAGACTCTGGGGGAGAGTTGAAGGGGAGGGCAGAGGCAGTGGGGAGCAGAGAAAAATGTAGAGCTCAATAAAAATCAATAAAAAATGTAAAAAAGAAACATGTCTCTGTATTTTAAAGAATTCAATTTATTAACATGGATTTTTATCTTATAGCTTAGGTTTGGTGATGTTTGTTTGTTTGTTTTTAAATAGTCTTGCTTTGTAGCCTAGGTTCATTTCAAATTCTCTTCCCCTTTGACTTAACATTCCAACTGCTTGGACTGCAGGTGCGAACCACCATACCAAGATTGCATAGTCATTTATATAATGAGCGCATTTTTGTTTTCAGTGGGTTCTTTATCACTTATCTCTTTTCTTTTTAAAATGCTTTCTGTTCCTGTTCCAGCAACTCCCCTCATAATTCTAAAAGAGCTAAACATTATTATTGTTAAACTCTTTTGAGAAAGAGAAGATCCACATTTCCTGGCGCTTGTTTAGTGTTTCCCAAGGATCTGAGTTTAGCTTGTGTCTTGTAATTTTTGTCTGACAGTTCATCTGCTGTGAACTTTCTTCCCCATGTTGTGATTTGGGTATTCATATAGCCTAGCTAGGGGAGGTGCACACACTGAGGTTAGAGCTCTCCCACAGGACACCCATGTGCAAGTGAGGTACAAATCCTGCTTTGGCTCAGTGCCTTGTTTCCTTCCACGTCACTTCCACGTCTGGCTTCAATTCCAGAGAAGGTGTGAGGTGTTCTATGTGCCAAGTGTATGCATGAGGAATCCTTTCTTTCAGCTGTTGGAGGCTTTTGCCACAAGACATATACAGTCACATAAGTGTTCCCTATATCCCCACTGTTCTACTTCATCCTTACTTCTTGGGAGCAGTCCAGCTTCAGTCTCCACCATCCCTTTTACCCCGTTTCTTGTCCTTGACCATAATCTGTTCTCGCTCATGTTTACATCCTAAGCAATAAGTTTGTTTAGCTTGGATATATATCTCCAAGGCACTTTAGAGAATGGGTACAACAGCAGTGTAGATGAAACCTGACCATTTTCAAACCAATCTTCTCTTCTCTTCCACACATGCACATGAGAACTCTAGTGTATGCACACACACACACACACACACACACACACACAGAGAGAGAGAGAGAGAGAGAGAGAGAGAGAGGAGAGAGAGGAGAGGAGAGAGAGAGAGAGAGAGAGATTCTACTGTTTAGAGAAAATGAACTGCAGAATTGGAGACTGAGACGGAGACATTCCATTGCTCAGTGTCCTTGATTTAGGCATGACTAGCGTAAGGTGAATTTGTCAGCTTCGTCTCGTGTTAACTTTAGAGAATCTTTTTACTTTTCTTCATGGCTGGCCATTGATAACAGGAAATTTCTCAGAAAGTACATCATCTAAACTGTTTAGAGTTCAATTGTCATAGGTATGACTTTTCTAAATCTGGTCATAAAGAGAGCCAAATAAGTGCAATCCAACACATTCATATTTTACAAACATCTGCTTACTTCCCCTCCCATTATTAAGCATACCACATGCATAGAATCTGTTTTTAATCAACTGATACAAAGACTAAAGCCTGCGGTTTAAGCACTTTGACCTACCCAGATCCCTTGGGGTTATTAAAATTTAAATAGTATAAGTGTTATTGAGGTCCACAAAGAATTACTGAGGTAGTTAGAAATACAATAAAGGGAAATTAAACTGGGAGATATTTGTTTCCAAGTAGTACCAAAGGGGCTGACAACACTTTTGAAGAGAACGTGGGCAATGGGACAGTAACAAAATCCCATCTTCACTAAGCCATGCATTCCTAAGCTTCCACTACAGGGACTTCACTGGAGGTTTTCTGGAATTTAACTCTGTCACTAACATCCTGTATGGTGGCCTGCAGCTCTTTAACCTTCTAATTTTGAATGTGTTCTGTGAGGGGGGAAAAAGATAACACTTTTCAGCGTTAGAGTCTTAGAACTAGAGCACTTCAGAGGTGAAGGTGAGAGGATCAGGATGTTCGAGGTCATCTTCAGCAATATAAAACCCTGTCTCAAAACTAAACAAAGTGAAACTTCCCTGTGTAATTCCCATTTTCTTATGCATTTGTAAAAGAATCTAAAGAACATGCAAATATAGTTTTAGCTTTCTGTTGTCACCCTAAATCCACCAAGATTTCTTCATGTTCTGGTCAAGCCAAGCTATAAGGAAACCAAAATGTATAGGTGACCATTTATGACCATGAAGAGATGTGGGTTATCATTCCAAACGGGCCTATCAGTGGCTATATCTTTGGCTTAGTTTCCTATACATAGCATGAGTATAATGGTCACCTATATATCTATGCTATCAGTAAGGTCATAGGAGAAAATAAACATATGTATCAGGAAGCTACACAATTGTTGATTGAAAGAAAAAACATTTAGCCTGTTCTCACAGCTGGTGGATGGCTTTTTTATTCACACATGCACCTGTGATCCTCTGTCTCAGGGCTGTATATAAACCCAGGACAAGCAGACTACAGTTCTGGGGAAAGCCAGGAAAACTGGTGCCGCTGGAATCAGTTCTCTACCAAAAGGAACTTGGAATGAGGAGACAAATGGTACAGTTCCTTCATTTTCTGGATGGGACCACTCAGATTTGTAAACTATAAATCCCCCACCCCTGGGCTTCGTTGAGTAGGAATGTGTGGATCTGTAGCAACAGCATGCTCACTAACATTCCCTCTTTCTTCTCCCTTCCCAGTGTTTCTTGGATCATCTCCTAGTTCAAACTCTTAGAGTCTACATCTGGGAGAAGTCAACTCAACTAAAACTCAATCCTAATGCATTCTGAGTTTTGATGAGGAATGAGAGGACAACTGAACTAACAATTCATTACTTTAGAAAGGTATTTGCAAATTATCTCTCTTCCCTCAACTAATAGTCTAGCTTTCTGTTTCTAGAGGTCTCCTAGCCTCCCGATTCTAGGTTCTCAACTGGCACTGTTAGCAGACATCTAATGGGAGACACACATTTGAGACACATTTGGAATTTTCTAGTAGTTGCTGGGTTTGCTGTTGTTGTTGTTTGTTTGTTTGAGACAGTCTTTCCCTGTGTAACAGTCTTAGCTGTCCTGGAACTCACTCTATAGACCAGGCTGGCCTCGAACTCACAGAGATCCACCTGCCTCTGACTCCTGAGTGCTGGGATTAAAGGCGTCTACCACCACTGCCCGGCCAGTAGTTGCTGTTTTAAAAAGGGAAATAAAGAAAACTAAGCTTAATGGCATGATTGTTTCAAAATGCAACATGTATGTTAGCATTGGCAAGGTATTTTATGCTCTTTTTTTTCTTTCTTCTTCCAGTCTTTGGAATCTTAACTCATACTTATCCATCATATTTCAAGTGCACCACAGCAACACAAAGCTAGTAATGAATAATACTTACTTCACTCTCAAAAAAAAAAGCCTTTTTAGTGAAGAGTCACGTGGAATTTGAGATTGTTTTGGTCTTACTTAGTCTGTAACGATTCAGTTCTGTTGCTGGTTCATCACAAAAGCAGCTACAGACAGAGATTATGAAAATGAATGAACACCACACTATTATGCTCTAATAAAACTTTATTTACAAAACAGGTAGTAAATGAGATTTGTCTGTAATTATTGTTGCCAAAGCTTGGTACAGACACTACAATATAAAAACTAAACTGTCACCATTTTCTGGGCTACTAATCTCTGTCTCCAATCTTTTGTGTGAGAATGCAGCCACAGGCACACCAGCCTCAGGAAAAATTCTTTGTAGACAAAATAGAAAAGGGTACTTTCTGTTTACGGGTGGCTAGCTTAGCTTGACAGAACTCACAACAATCTGAGGAAAATTCAACATCAGTGAGACCTGTAGACATACATGTTCCTCCTAGAAATCTAGTGATTAATCTCACAAAGCCTGGTGGTTGGATTCAGACACGAGCTCTAAGACCCCCAAGAAGCCCTTTACCTCTCTGTGACTCAGTGTCCTCATGCAATGCTAAGGGACAAGCAGAAGGAAACATATGCAACCCCACAAAAGAAAGCCGGGCACAAATAGTGTTCGAGAATTGTTGATTCTGGAATAAAGAACTTAGGTTCAACTTTGAACTTTTATGAGAACTACGAAAGAATAATTTGTAACCTACCATCAAAATAAAAAGTATTTCCCTTTATTTCACAAACTATTTTTTTCTATAGATTTTTTAGTATACTAATATGTAGCTATACGACCACACCCTATCCCAGGTTACATCTTCCAGAAATACCAAGTCCAATTTCTTAATAGGCTCATGATAATGTATTGATGTCACTATTCTTAGCTACACACACACTCACACTACACACACTCACACACTACACACGTACATGCTCTATTGTTTGTGTGTGTGGTGTACATGTGTGCTAATTCTCAGTGTATACTAATTACTAGTTGGTGTCATATTATTTATGAAGCCTTTTTTACTTTCTAATCTAAATGGGCAAGTTTTTGTTGAGTCTTAAGCAAGTCTCTATTTCCCCTACTTCCCCAACTCTCTCACTGTTTCTGCCATCGACAGTGTTCTGTGGATCCCAGCTTTATTCTCAGCCTGGCCCTTCCATGTGATAGGCTTGTACGTATCAGGAAATAATCAGCACTGAAAAAAGAGGAAATCAAAAACCATAGTATGCATCAAGCACCTATATTATACTTGTTTCTGCTTATTTGTTCCCCACCCTACACCTTCAAATAATCACATGGGGACATTTAGCGTGAAAAACTAAATATTCATTAGACATGCTTTCTGAAATCTAACGCAGTAAATCATTGCCACATTTATTTCAAATTCTATATCAAACCAAAGTAAACTGTTTCTAAGTTTAATTCATAATATCATCCTCGGGTGAGTTTTTCACATTACTATTAATTCTGAGAGAGAAAAGGACATGCTAATAGTCATTGTTGAGAAAGTCAACTGTCATCATTTGGGTATGATTTGACCAGTCTTCAAGGATCCACTTGTAATTAAAGATGTGGCCTCTAGGGTGGTACTACTGGAATGTTGTAGAAAGCATCTTTATGGTTAGGGCCTTGTGAGAGATCAGTGTGTAACACACCTTGGAAGGTGGTTTTCAAAAGACTCATTCGTGACTCTCTAAGAGACCTGTTATAAAAGGCTGAACCTGGACTTGCCCAAATCACTCGGTCTCCCAGTTCAAGATGTGATTCCTTACTTCAACATACACTTCCACCATTGCCATCTACCATGGCTATGAGTCTGTGCAGGTACCATGAATGAATCCTGAGAATATGAACTAAACAAACCTTTCCTCCACTAGCAGCTATGAAGCAAAGAGAGGCAGAAAGATTGGAAGTTCGTGCCAGACCAGGCTACATAGGGAGCTACTGTCTTTCAAAAAATATAAAAAGAAAAATAAGCAAAGTTTTTCTCTCCATAAAATGTTAGTTTCTCAGTGTATTTCATTTTAGTGCATACACGCTTACTAATACTATAGAGTTTTAGTGAGTGTGCCACTGCTTCATGCATTCCAATGCTAGCTGCCTACCATATCACCACAGAGAAATACAAACAGTTCAGGGTGGTTCTTTTAAAGGTAATGATGTAAGCAGTTAGAGTGAATCTTTTAATACTAACTAAAAAATTAATGCAGGCCAGATTTTGAAAGATAAAATTGTAAAACCCGTGTGTCATACCTTTTTTAGACGTTAATTTTTCCTATCTTTTTCATTTCTAATGTGTACATTTGCAATGCGTTTTCATGGAGCCATAGTTAACCTATTTTGTAGCACATACTTAGTGAGGTTTATTTGAGTTGATAATTTTACACTCTATGTTGCGACAGCTGATTTTGACACTAATTTTGATATAAGCTTTGAGGCATCGATGCGAACATCAACAGAGAATGGTAAATCCAACTTAACAGATGAGCTTTGTACTTCTACCCAATCAAATAGCAAGGTAAGCAGACCAATGCCCCTAATTTCAGTCTTTGGAGACCCCTACCTAAGAGTCAGATTGCTGGGAATTAATGACTTGTCATTGAACACTACTATTAAAATGGATGCCTGAAATAGGAGATTTCTGTAATTCCTTTTGGGTTTTCCCAGGTTTTAAAGAATGTTTGCTCTTATTCTGAAGTCAATACTTCAGAATGTCTTTAAAGTATAATATTAGGTCTGGATACCTTTCAAGACAAACACAGATCTGGCTTGTTTCATTCTACAACATTCAGAGCGACATTCAGGAACTGTGTTTGTAGCCCCGACACCTAATACTGCCACTCTAACGCCATCAGGATATAGACACGTCGAGTGCCACAACCCGTATATTTTCTTCTAAGGAACATTAATCACATTCCTTAAGATGAAAACACACTTGCCACCTGCATAAAAGCATAAATTCTTTATATGTAACTGAACTCTTAAGATGTTTTAATTACATTACAAGAGTCTGAGGCTATCTTCAGGCATGACTCCCAAAAGACTGTAAATACACGTGATTTGTGTTGGTTTAATTTTTAATGTTTTTTTTCATTGGTCATGATAGTTACCATTTCCAAATTCTCTGGCAAGGCAGGCCGCCCAGGGAACTTCAAAATCCTAATAAGACACAATCTGCATACAAATTCAAGTCTAGTATTCCATGGACTACAATTTAAGTCATTTTGAGATGTGAGCCTGTATTTACTTTTGTCATATTTTATTTGAAATTTCTATAGTAACATCACAAAATCAGTTCTATATATTTATAAATTCCATCATCAGGAGTTCAATGTTCATCTTTTTAACCTGGTAGTCAATAGTATATGGAGAACAAATTTTAAAGACTGTTTATGTTTTTAAGTATATTTTCAAATTTTAATTGAGGTCAATAAATATCATGGTATAGCTATACTCATTTAGTTATAATTTTAGTAGGTTCAATGACGAGGTGTTTCCACGTATTAGAGAAGTAAGTGGTCTTTCTTGTTCACTCCTTATTCCCAGCTCCATTTCTGCCTCTGGGAGAGGTGAGAATTGAACTAATGCATTTGGGCCTTTTCTCCCAGTTCCAGAAATAGAACCCAGGACCTTGTAAATGCCAAGCAAGTGTTCTACTACCAAGACAAATCCCCAGCCCTACACTTACCAATTTTGAGAATCACTACTGACTGAAGCTATACTGACAAAGATCTTTGAATATCTTTAACTTCAATATAAGGACCGAAATTGCAAGATTTGTACCTGGAGAGAAACATCAATAAGAATATGACTATAGTGTTGGCAGAACACCTAAGAAACATTTTATAAGATTACGCAACATAGGACTAAGAGGTACGGATATTGTAATTTTGCAGCTCTCCCGCTGTTCTTTCTGCCTCTGTACTCCATTCAGCACTGCACTGAAGGCTGCTATAACCAACCTATCAGGAGAGAAAACTTACTCGTCAGGTAAGAGTCATATGGCTCAGGAAATACTTTTTGTCTGATTTTTTATTTCTCTCTCTCTCACACGCACACACATGCATGCATGCACACAAGCACACTTGAATTCATTTATGTTTGTTCAAGTGCAAAGATTTTGCGCCAGATTTATACAGTTAAAATATTTTAAAGCAGAGGCCAGCAATATTGTCATATGCCAGATCCTATTACCTACTGCTTGATTCTTCTATGGCTTGCCAGATAAGAGATTATTTTATATTTCAAATAATTTGCCCTTTATTTTTTGAGAAAGCCTGAACTCAAACTTCTGCCTTTACCTCTTGCATATTGAGATTACAGACATGTGCCATCACACACAGCACATTTTGAAATATTTTATTTTTAATTTTAAAAAAAGTAAAAAAAAAACTGGTCAGATGGAATTGTGTGGAAGAATCTATTTTCAATTAAAAATAATCATTTCTGTTTTATGTGTGTGGGTGTTTTGTGGGCATGTAAGTCTGTGTATCATCTTATACAGTCCCCACAACCTCCAGCAAGGACATCAGATCCCCTGGAAATGGAGCTGTGCTTTCTGTGAGCCTCCATAAGTGTGCTGGGACCCAAACCCAGGTCTTCTGTAAGAACAAAAAGTGCTCTTAACCTCTAAGACACTTCTCCAGACCCTAGACATAGGTTTTTAAAAAATAAAAGAAGAGTGGGACTGGTGTGAAATGTGAAAAGTACAAAAAATTCATATTTCTGTACCTATGGGATGAACATATGTGCCCCAAATTCTTTCATGTTCTATCTTTCGTTAATTTTGTGCAACAACGACAGAGTTAAAGATTTCTGTATGGAGACAAATATATTTACTGTTTGGTTATTTGCTGAAAATTGTTCTCCCTTTTTTGTATAAGCAGAGGCAGAGCATTCTCTCTACTATTCCATACTATTGAAAAGATTCAACACAACATTTTCAGCCCCAAGTACAGAAATATAGGTGTATGCCTCAAATTCTACTCTTTGGATACACGAAATTCAAAATGAGAAGAATCTTGTGGTCTCTCTCTTATTAACTAACAAAATGATTTTCACCTCACTTCAAACAATAGTAAGTTTCAAACTATACTAAGTCACAGGTAAAACAATAATTGGAGAAATGGTTGTCTTATTTGTGGGTCTTGTTCAGGGAAGTGGAAGATACTAAGACCAAGAAAGAGAAAGAAATTTTGCTCTCAAATCCAATCAAATTACTAAACTAAGAACATGATCAAAGCTTAGTCGGATTTTTCTGTTTGTGACTAAGTATGCTGAGTTGAGAGGGCACAGAAAATTTGGAATCACTTGCTTTCTCCATTGATGCTGTTTCCCTCAGTCTTCTTATTTTCTTTAATCATAAAATAGACCTTTGAGGGGGGCTTAGAGCACTGTATAATTAATGTCAATAAAATCCCCTGATATTGCTGGATGTCATACATGTTGTTTGTATATGTCATTCCAAGCTTTACAGCATTCGGGGATTGAATAATGTTGATACCATTTCCTTTCTTCCATCTTAAGTAGATGATGACATTGCCAGATACTCATTAATAAACATGTTCCAGCCTTCCTTACTTAAACAACATTTAATTGATACCATCAACATTTTAATCAGTGCTGAATCTCAAAGTAGTCGCATAGCCTTAGACAGATGCAAATGCATTTTGCTATTCAGATACTGTAAGAAGACAAAATCTTTTCTTTAAGATAGAACCTAACATCCAGTGTGTCATGTCATGGTTCAAATACTGTGAAAATATGTCAAGCTGAAATAGCCAAAAATATTTCATTTAATAATATTGCATAGGTAAATATGACTTATTTTGTTTATATAGTAATGTTTACCTTTCTAAGTTTTAGGTTTTATAGGAATCGCCTTTCCTTGCCTGGGTGCTGAAAATGATTTTTAAAATTCAATATGTGATCAGCTTTGGTCTTGAATTTGTAGTATTCCAAGGAATGGTTCATATTATTCACAATTTCCACAAACACTCATTGGTGATTCAGGGAAACATACATTATCACTGCTAAGAAATTTAAGAAATGTCTTGTTGTGTTATTTCGGTATCACTAATACCTATACTCAACTTCTAGTCATACTTTATATAAACATTTGTATCATAAATTTAGACTGGAGAGATGGCTCAGCAGTTAAAAGCACTGGCTGCTCTACCAGAGGACCTGTGTTCAATCTGCAGCACCCACATGGCAGCTCACACCTGTTTATAACTCCAGTTCCAAAGAATCTGACACACTCATACAGACATACATGCAGGAAAAACATCAATGAACACTAAAAATAATTTTTTTCAATAGCATGTTGATTTAACAGTGAATAATGAGAAATGGAACAGAAATAGACTATAGATGTTTATAATTTTGCAATATTCTTAATATATGAATGAAGCTGAAGATCTAGGTAACTAATTTCAGTCTCTATTAGCACAAGAATTGGTCCACTACTCTATTCATTATTTTTTTAAAGACTAACTCATGTTAGATGACTACTCTGAACATAAAAAAACCAGTAGTCTAAAATGTGAAATGGTAATAGTTTCAACAATGGAAACTAAAATGATAACCTAGTACCATTTCTTTGATTGATGTCTTCTTTCCTGAGTGGGGGAAATTCTTGAGAGTTAATTATTCAACTTGCAGCACTTTCCAAAAAAAATTTACTCAACCATTTTCCCAATAGAGTTCATTTATGTATACATAGCAAAGACAATGTAAGGGTCCCTGTACTTCAAAAGAGAACAGTCTCTCATTTCCCTGGAAGAGATTTTGCTTTATCTACACAATGTTTTGATAATGAGTCAAAATCAGGGAGTAAATGTTGCTTTTAAAAAGTACCACTGGCTGTCAAGCCAGTTGGAAGAAATTGTCTAATATACAGAGAACTGGAAGAGGCTTGCCAATTATAACAGTTACAAATCACTACAGGCTCCAAAAAGAAAGCCTGAAGTTCTAAGGGCTTCGATTGGGCCAACAGCAGCAAACCAACAGCACCTGGGGTGTTGGTGAGAAAGAGATTGCGGGACCCTATTCTAGGAGTATTGGCTGCAACTTTGGAATCCTGATGGGTATCCAAGTATGAGAGCCACTTATCTACAATATCTCAACATCCTTCAGCTTGAATGGGGTCAAGATTGTTCTCAGCTTTCTTAGAAGAAATGAGAAAGTGGAGCACCTAAGAGGTCACCAAGGGATCTTTCTGCTGTGGTTTGTCCTCTCTCTCTCTCTCTCTCTCTCTCTCTCTCTCTCTCTCTCTCTCTCTCTCTCTCTCTCTCTCTCTCTCTCTCTCTCTCTCTCTCTCTCTCTCTCTCTCTATATATATATATATATATATATATATATATATATATATATATAATTTACTATCACTGTTACCATAATCTTAGGCCAGAGGATCCTGAGACAGCCAACAAACCAGGTCTAGTCACTTACCCCACAACCATGTAGAGGACCTGTGGCCTTTCATAAATCATTGTCTTTCTCCGAAGTGTAATTTTTATTTTAATAAGTGGCCACTTAAATTGAATGACCAAATTCAGGTACACAATTACTGAAATGAAGAGTAGACATAGACTTTTCACAAGTGTGCTTTCTGCCAGAACATGCTATTCCTCTTCCAATTATGATAAAATGGTGACATAATATATTCACTTCTCCTTTCTGACACAATTTTTTTTCAGTGTCTACTTACTCTGTACTCTTCCTGTTCACGTGCTGATCTCAGATTTCAACTCTGTCCTAAACGCTAATCTCTCACTCCAAGTTTTATACTGTTATCCCTGATGCTTCCTTGTTATTTTAAAGCTAGCTTTCATAACTGCATTCTCTTTCCCTTTGAAATGTCTTCTCATCTTCTAACTTTACAAAAGATATTCTTCATATATAAATCCCAGCATAATTTTACAGTGTGACCTTTACTTCATGTTTGTAGCCAACCACTGGCCAAGAGGGTTGCTTTCACTGAGACAGGATCTCTCTATGTAGCTCTTGCTAGCTTAAAGCTCACAGTTCTCTGTTTCTTAAGTGCTAGGATTTTAGACATGTGCCATCCCTCCTGGCTCAGTCTTCTCTTTCTTCCCAAGGTTACTGCTCTAAACATCGTCTATGAAATTCTGGCTTTCTTCCCTTTCATTTTTGCTCAGCCAAACTGTATGCCACAATGCCACCAAAGTAATCTTCTGAGTAAGCTTATACTCCTTTAAAACTCAAAATTTTGTCCATTCTTGATAGATCAAATCATGTTTTTGAACTGGCATGTAAAATCCTCAGTACTTCAACAGGTTTAGAGTTTCTCCAATCCAGCCAGCCATAATTAGAAGCATAGTTCAAAATGAACATTCAACTTCAGTGAAACCAGATTCTTTAATTGGCCAGTAACTGTGTACACTGTTCAATTGAGGCCTTTGGTTGTGTCTTTCCACCAACCAAATTTTTTTCTCTTCTTGCACAGTATCTCTTTAGGAGAGGGATAACTCTTTAAATAGAGCAAGGGTTCTCAACTGTTCTAATGCCTTGACCCTTTAATACAGTTCCTCATGTTGTGATGACCCCCCAACCATAAAGTTATTTTGTTGCTACTTCATAAATTTGATTTTGCTACTGTTACAACCAGTAATGTAAATCTCTGTGTTTTCTGATGATCTTAGGCAATCCTCGTGAAAGGGTCATTTGACCCCCACAGGATGAGAACCCCTGGAATAGAGGTTTGTTTGAGTTTTTAAAAGTACACACAAAGCAATTCAACTGAAGATTTCCTGTCTGTAACTGCAATAGCATGAAGCCAACTGTAAATTCCAATCCAAAATTGGATACAATTAAGTCATATGGTTCTAAAGACATCAGTACATATTTGAGACATCAAGCCCAAGTTCACTGCACTATAAAAACACTGATTAAATTAGTTTCAGAAAATTGCTCTGCAGCCAAATAGCTATCTGCTACACAATGGACCATGCAATAAATCTTAGACTATACATGTTGACAGGTGTGAGATGATTTATTGAATCATGAGACAAGGGATTGTGGAGAATTACTAAGAAACATACACTCCTTTTCAATGCAACATTATTTTACTTAACACAGGCAATTGAGAAGGAAACGGCTATTATAATAATAGCCACCTCTTCTCAGACATCTCTAATTCTACATATTAAAGATGATCCAGGAATGAAATCATTAGATGGTGCTGTTGGCTCTAGATCAGTCAGATGACTTAATAATGATCTATCTCCCTGCAGCAACACTCATTTCTGTTAATAATCAAAGAATGTATACTACCCATGACCTCCAAATATTGCTTTAATCATGGTAGCACTAATATTTATAATATTTTATCTGATTTTTCTTTTCAATGTTATCTGATTTTGCTTAATGGTCAGTAAGGAAATCAAACCTCCACTATAAGCTGATATTTTATTTCAATTTTAATTACAAACAAATGTTCAATAGGTTCATTAGATCATTGTTTCCACAAGTTGAAATTATCAATGGCATTCAGTCCTAGAAGTATAATTGTTAAATCACATTTTTGAAGCTAAATGGATAATGTTGATGGTCATAGAAAACAATATCAACGTTTAACAAGCATTATATGTGACAAAAGTGTAAAACACGAGAGTTTACCTTAACTTCAAGAGAACATGTTCTCATGTAACTGTTGGAGTATCACTTGGCCTCTGTTAGCTTGTTCCTCTGACTCACACTTGTGGGTTGGGGCAGAAGGTAGGATACCCAAAGTGCCACCCCTCCCACCTTTGCCCTCTATCTGTGATCTCACTGCTACTCAGCACTTCAAGGTAAGTTATCCTAACACAGCTATGTGGAGACTTGGACAAGATTCTCAAAACAACCACCAGCA
Organism: Arvicola amphibius; assembly: GCF_903992535.2. Taxonomy (NCBI): domain Eukaryota; kingdom Metazoa; phylum Chordata; class Mammalia; order Rodentia; family Cricetidae; genus Arvicola; species Arvicola amphibius. The sequence continues at coordinate 15,067,182 of NC_052065.1, read as the reverse complement.
ACAACAACAAACAAAAAATATCAAATAATCAACAAACAAGACCAAGTCACTCAACTAAATTTTCTTCATGATTAAATTTAATTCTAATAATCTCTTAGCTGCCTGAAAATAGATACTATTTGTAGTTATATATACCTTCCCTAACAGGCAAACAATACCCTTTTAAGGTTGGTTTAACAAAAAGTGGCATCTGGTGCTCAAGCTACAAAGATAACCTAACATGCCCTGAGAGAGGATGATGTAATTGTGTTATGATATGTAGAACAGGTATCTCAACGAAAAAAGTAGCTTTTACTTTGCTTTGGAGGCCAGCTTCTGATACACAGCCATTTCTATGCCAGTGAAGGGTATATATCAGTGTAGAAGGGAACGGCGGGCTGTATCCCACCAGCCGGCTAGCTTTACACCCGAAATAATTACACGGAAACTGTATTCTTTTAAAACACTGCCTGGCCCATAGTTTCAGCCTCTTTTTGGCTAATTCTCACATCTTCCTTTAACCCATATTTAGTAATCCGTGTAGCACCACGAGGTGTGGCTTACCAGGAGAGATCTTAACCTGCATCCATCTCGGAGAGGAGAATCATGGAGTCTCACTATGGCGACTGCCTGAAGTGTCTCCCCAACTCTCCCAGAATTCTGTTCTGTCTATTCCGCCTACCTAATTTTCTGTTCTCTTAAAGGGCCAAGGCAGTATCTTTATTAATAATGAAAGTAACACATAGACACTCCTCCATCATATAATGGTAGGGAGAGACCAGAATACAGACACAGGTGCACTAGCATTTTCTGGGTGATGTGTTACCAGCCTGTTTCCAGACTGTGTGAACAAGAAGGTCATCAGCAGTTACGTCTTTCAAAATCACATGGCACCTTAGTCCCAAGTCCTGAGAGTAAGTTTCTGCAGTACAGGTTCTTAGGTTATGGAGAGAAGCTGCTGCTACATGGGTGGAAAGTTCTTTAAGTGATATCTAAAAATTATTTTTGATATTTCCAGAAATGTCCAGTTATTTGCATTGTAGCATACGATAGAAGGAGCAGCAGTGAAATAAATCATCTGCCTCTGTCTCAAACAATAACACTTTTTTGTATTTGAACTAAGAAGAGTCTTCTCTTGTGCTCTTACCTGGAATGTGTTGCATGTTAGCTCATGAAGCTAGGAGATGCTTGAATTACAGTCAATGTGAATGAGCTGCCCCAAGGGTTTCACAGCCCGCAAATGCAACTTCTCGGTGTCTGAAATATCTAACTTTAAAATCTGCATCTTAAGAAACTCCTCTTCAATGTACTCTAAGGCAGGTTTTGTATGGCAGAATCTTTTCTGATGACTAATTATGTATATCAAGTCTGAAAACCACAAGTTTTAAGTTATCGACTGACAAGCATTGTCTTTCCTCATTCTAAAGTACAATAGGATTTTAAAATGGGGATTCTACAGTAGTTCTAAATTGGCTCCACTGTATAATTTAACAAAGTATTTCCGAAACACATAAGCCAGGATGGACCTGCATTTCTGGTATTCATTTCAAGCTGCTGTCTGGAAATGTGAAAGGAAATTGCAAAAATGAGTTCAAATCATAAAATACAATATCCCAAGTATAATTTTTGAGCATATGTAGAAATAAGAGTCTGACTGAGAAGTATAAGGGTGGATGAGACTTCAAGACAGGAATATTTTATTTTAAAGATTTGGGGGGACCTTCCTTGCTAGGTATTTCTACTAGGTTCCCCAATACCCTGTCACATTTATTTCTAAAGAAGAAAAAACACTTCCTCATAAATATCTTCAAAATAGAATGTTTGCCTATAGTGACATATTGATGGATTCTAGGTGAGGGAGAAGAAAGGGAAGCTGAGGATAAAGAAAAAACATTCTAAGCAACTCCTTTAAGGTCAGGTTTTTCTGAGGCAGAGCCCAAATTCAATGCCCAGTAACAACAATACAGGTATGTTGTTTTCTTGCTTTCTAAACGCCTTTGTCCACCCATTCACTGTGACCACTGCTGCCTTCACTTCATGGAAATTATTATTTAGAAATTGTTGAGGATATTTGAAAGTGATAATTACTTTCAGAGAAGCAACAGACACAGCCAATATTGGAACACAGTAAAATGAAGGGTTGGGGGAATATGTTTTGAAATGCTTTGTGTTTCTTGATGCTGTCTATATTTTAGCCATTTATTAACCATTGACTTGGAGTTGGCTGCCGCTTAATGATCACAATCTATACAGCTATATTATTTTCTTTTAGATCATCTTTTTAGCTGTTTCCTCAATGATGCTGTGAAACAAATATTGCCATACATTTTTACAGCAATCATCTGTGGTACAAGAAAAAAAAACCTCATGCTCAGAACCTCTTGGGATAAAGACCAATTTAAGCTTCAGTGGTTGCCATATAACACACCCTTGTCAGAGAAGTACTTGTGATAAACTCGTATCACTCATCTTCTAGAACACTCCTTTGGAACACTTTATTCTATAGAATCTCTTTGGGATATGTAACTCTTATCATGGGACAATTACTCCTCTCTGAGATGAGACTCTAAGACTCGGGAATCAAAATAAGGCAGGGTGGAATGAACAAACTTAGGTATTGCTATCATCATCATAGGTGGGACAAAGGAAAGTGCTAGCATGATTTTCTGTCATGTACTTCTAAACGCAGACACTTGGAAAAGAACAAACAGCTTGAAGCCTTTGAGAGTGTTATGGCAAAAAACATCATCATCATCAGAGTACTTGAAGATAATTTCTACAGTATATTGACAGTTTTTGAAATATTGGGTTTCTTAATTCTTTATGGGCCAATCTCACAAACACTTCTCACATTAGCTATGAGAGATAGTACTTCCTAGACAAGTTTTTTTTTTTAATTTGAAAACTCTGATTTAATGATGTTCAGAATGTTTCTCAAAGTCAGGTTTATCTGAGGCAGAGCCCAAATTCAAAAAAGGTTGGTGAGACTACAAATCATTTTTAACTGAACGAAAATAGGGAAGAACATATTGCCAAATAGGTTAGTGCAGAAGGCCTCAAAGATACAATGTGTTGCAACCACAGGTTCCAGTGCTTCTAAAGGTCACAAACTCACGCTCATTATATCGGGAAATTGTATAGAAGACGTGTATAAAATGTTGAATATGACCTGCTTTACTATACATACTCTAACTGTATGGACAAGCCTAGTAGTCACTATTATGTATGGAGGCAAATTGAGTACTAGATTATTGGAATCTACCTGTCTCTCATGAATGTAAGGTCCTTTTCTATGTTGTCATTATCTGTGATGTCTCAATCTGTTTCATTATTATCTAGGATTCCTCTCTTTACAGTATTAATACAGTGATAATACTCTACATAGCCCTTCTCAGTAATGCTTCCCCCTGATCCAGCCAGTGCAGTGATGGTGAGGGATACAACTTTGCAGGGGGAAATTGATTTTGATTGCCCATCTCTAGTTGTTAGTCACTCCGAGAAACTACCGACAGGAAGCCACTTTATAGCGGCAGACACATGGTGAGTTTTACAAGATGGGAAGAAGATAGGAAGGATATGATGCAGACACAGAGTGGAGGGATAGAATTACTTTCTCCGAAAAGTTGCTATGAAGGTAACTACCAAACAGAGAACAGCCAGTCTCCCAGGTAGAAGGCTGGATTTGATGGCTTTTTAACCTTGTAACTACTTTTCAATGGGTATTTTGGAAGAAGAGTTATACTGAGAGGAGGGAAAGATCAAAATTGTCATAAGATCCAAACACATAATGCTCCAAGAAATAAATTATGATGGCTTCATTTCTGCCACTGCAGCCTTAATCTATGCTTACCTAACCTATGCGATGTTTGCTTATTTGCTTACTGGTTTTGGAAAGAGAGAAAGAACATGAAGCTGGGTGGGTAAGGAGATGGGGGGGGGGGGAACCTGGGAGGATTTGGGGAAGGGAAAAGAATATGATCAAAATACATTGTATGAAATTCTCAAAACATAAAATAAAAAAGTTAAATCTTAGGATGCATTACTAGGCATAATACTCAAATTTATTCAGAATTATTCAGGAGAAATCCAAATAAAATATTCTCTGTGGGTCATTAGTACAATAATAAAGAAATGAGAAGCCGACAAATGATTTCTTTACTGAGTAAAGAGAAACAAAGAACTCTGTCTTCCTTTGAAAATGTTTTTCTTGCCAGGTGGCGGTGGCATTCACCTTTAATCCCAGCACTTGGGAGGCAGAACCAGGCAAACCTGAGTTCAAGGCCAGCCTGATCTACAGAGAGAGTTCTAGGACAGCCAGGGCTACACAGGAAAACCTTATCTAGAAAAACTAGCGAAACAAAGGAAGAAAGGAAGAAAAAAAGGAAAGAAAGAAGGAAGGAAGGAAGGAAGGAAGAAAAAAGAAAGAAAGAAAGAAAGAAAGAAAGAAAGAAAGAAAGAAAGAAAGAAAGAAAGAAAGGGTTTTTTTGTTTTGTTTTGTTTTTTTCTTTGTCTTGCTTTGGCCATCTAGCCATATCATACCAATTCTGACTTTCTGGCTGAAAACTTGTCTTTGACAGGAATAATCCCAAATTACTCTATTAGAAACACTGAGTACTACTTAAAATTTAGTCAATACATTTAAAAGGTAGAGCTGTGACTAAGGCACAGTAAATGAAATTTTTCTGTGCTCTAGACTGTGAGAACATACACATTCCAGAAGATAACTGCCTCATTTACATCATGGCATGAATTAAAATTCTTCAGAACTGGAGCTATAGATGTACTTCCAAAATGAAGACCGATTCCAATGGAAAACCACCATTTGTTCAAGGTAGGTCTGTCTATTGCTTAGCATATGGACATCTACTAAGCAATTGGGAAATCTGAGCTGTGGGCTGGCAAACTCCGGCTCCTGGGTCAAATCTGGCTGACCACCTGTTTTTACAGTTGTCGTTGGAATCAAGCCATTATGTAGTGTGTCTATAGCTGCTTTTGCATTACAGTAGAATTGAACAATTCTGACAGAAATCATATGACCCAGGAAAAGCAACTGTTTGTTTTCTATGTTTGTTGACTTCAGTCGTTAGGAGCTAATCTAGGCCTCCCTTTCTCCACGCCTCACTTGAGGGACTGGATCTAGCTAAGGTTGTTCCACCAAGCTGATATCAGAATGCCTGGCACTGGGCTTAGAGGAAGTTCCCAGACTTAGTTATACTGCACGGTCTCTTGTTCCATCAGGAGAGGCTCTTGCCTGAAGTAATCGACTTGGGGAACTCAGAGAACTGCCCGTTGCTAAGGCCTTTGGAGTTCAGTGCTTTCAAGCACGAACTACTTGTGAAGTAAGTAAGCTCTGCCAACAGGAACAAACACTTGGAAATCATGCCTAAATAAACTCAGCCTTGGCATTGAAGACTTCCATTTGATTTGCAACCTTCCAAGTCCTGGACTTGAAGATTTGAGAATCTGTGGATTTTCATGGATCAAGATATGGTGCTATATAAATATAAATGGTTTCTTTGGAAGAGACTTAAATTAGACTAACAGGCTTAATGAGTTAACGTTTGATCTATGGAAGTAACTCACCTTAAATATGTCACAATGAAAATGATTACACATCAAATATAATCAGTTTCAGTGACAATCTCAGTTGGCAACCCATTCGCTATAGACTCCCTCCCCACTTGGAGGAAAGCCCCGGGCTCTGTCTCTGCCACAAACATCTACACCTGGAAGGCGGTCTTGAGAACAAGCTGCAAAACACTAGGAAGTCTGGGGGATAGTAGATGATATCGGGAGCAACTAAATCATGTTTGGGGAAGGGATTAAGGAATATTTCCTAAGCCTTTAGAGGTTTAAATATTGCTGCAAGAGCCTGAAAGATGGCATGTGCAGGCGCAGACTGCTTAGAAAAGGCAGGAGGACGCAGAATGAAGAGAGCTGGCTGTGTGCTCTGAGATTTGAGATGGCTTTAAAGCTGTCAGCCTGTTTTTCAGGATGACTATAGATGGCAGTGAATGAATAGTAAGGGACTGTCTCTTTAAGAAGAGCCAAGTCTGGGCTCTTCAGCTTAAACTAGGCTTGGTTATCAAAGAGACGGGAAACAAGTAAATAATTCTGAGACTGAAACTGATCGTTGCATTTTTGGCAAAGAAACCCACGCTTCTGCATCCTTGACATCGAGGGCCACATGATTTTCACTGTGAGACCTAGCCAGTGTGCATTTAAGATGCTGAATAGTGTCTCTGGCCTCAATATCTGGGCTGTTAATACTGGCAGCCACATTCTTCCCTGAGCTGAACTAATAAAACAAGGTATTATAAGTTTTCCCAAGAGGCCTCATGATTTCACACTATTGTGTCTCAAAAGGAACTAAATACAATTTACCCTGAGTAGAAAAGATGAAATAGATGTGTAAGATATCAATGTGCTATTTATATGATGGTATTTTATTATGCCCCTTTTTTTTTCTGTCTGACCTAACGGTCGTTTGTGGTAGCAGAATTTGAACCCAGGGCACTGTGCATAGAAGGCAACCATGTTACCTCTGAGCTACAACTCCAGCCCCCTGTTTGCTTTCCCCTCTTGTCCTAGAACCGACATTATACCTACTAGTATTTTTCTGGCACTACTAAGGTGAAATCCAGGCCTTCTCAAATGCATGCATTCCAACAATTTTTAACAGTTTTATTTGCAGAGAGGACATTAGTGCATAGCCTAAGCTAGCCTTGTACTCATTCTGTATCCCAGCCAGGCCTTGAATTTGGACTCTTACTGCCTAAGTCTCCTGAGTAGCAGGGACAGGCCTGGACCACTGGGATCAGTACAAATGATATCGTAGTAAGATTTTCTTTTTATATGTTTTTCCCTTGGTGTTACGAATGGAACCCAGGGTCTTGAATGTGCCAAGTAAGAGCTCTAATACTAAGCTAAACTCCACATTCTGAGGAACTCTCTAAAAAGAAATAATGGGATGGAATGTGTAGATTTGGAAAGGAATACCAAGGCCTGAAAAAGAATATCTTGATTGTTTATGCATTTGAAATTTAAGAGAATGGCCGGCGGGCTGTGGTTATCTTTTTTTTTATCTGTTAGACAAATTCTGCCTACACACCAGAGACTATAATCTGGTTAAATTGTTACAGCCCTTTCCACTTGTTTCTACAAATCTTCACTGCTGATAAAATGCCCTGTAGATCTTTTAATGTTCCAGTTGTTGAACAGTGAATAATCAGATATAAAGTAACTGTAAGATATATGTATTGGACTTGAGGAACTGAAAAATATTTGGAAAGGGAAGACTTGGATTTAGGAATGTTCATAAAATAATAGGCAAATGTGGATCACTGTGAATGGGGTGGAAAAGAAACCACATGATGATGAAGATAAGAAACCTGTGTCCAGAACTAAACTATAGTGCTCCACCATGACCCTCCATTCGTTCCTTTAACAAAAATCAAGAGTTACTACAGGAAGAGGCAGAAGGATTTAGTAGGGAAATTATTAACTTTTGTTTCCGTAAACTATACAGCCCAACTTTTAATAATATTGTATTCTTGTCTGTAGAACTATAGAAAAAGCTTACAATCTGCAAGAAGGAATGAAAGAGACAAATGTTCAGAAAATACCAATCAAAACTGGAAGAGGGAGTGCTATATATCTTTTGTTCAATGATCTCCTGGGTCAAGCATTACAGGGTTGAATTTTCAATTGCTACCTCTGTTTTACAGATGAGGAAACCAGGCTTAGAGGGGTTTAGTTTACCTTTTAATCCTTAAATTCACAGAACTCTAAAGTGGCAAGATCAGCACACACGTTAAAAATCAGATTTTTCAGTTGGCCTCAGAGCTGATGAATCACAACATGCATTGGAACAAGAAGCCCTCCAGGGCTTCCTGTGCATAGGGTGTGCCACCATGCCTGGCTGTTTTCCCCAAACATAGATTGTAGGGTCAAACTCAGGTCCTCACATTTGCCTAGCAAACTCTTTATTAGCTGATACATACACCCAGCTTCTAAATTCACATTTGTAGGCAAGGCAAAATCATGTTCCAAATGATGAACTGAATTTAAGGATCTTCAGATTCATTTGTTCCATACTTCGCTATGGAAGATCTGCTGAGTAGTCTATATTTCTACATGTAGATAAAAATGATTCCACAGAGATTTACCTGTTTGAGCTTGTAGTTTTGCTTTTTTTTATATATTACTACAGAATATAGACCCTCTTCAATCATATTCCCCACAGTAAAAGGAATTCGTTGCTCTTCTTATGGAACATAGATGATAAAAGTGGGGCAAAAATTACTGTTTGTCTTTCCTTCTTGCTAAGTTTTTAAATTTGCCACATTTGGATCATGATTTTTTTCTGCTTTAATGGTCCTGGGGATTAGTTAAGGACAAGATTGGACTTCAAGGCCTGTGTCCTTAAACTTCAAGTCCTCAAAATGCAGATATACTGAGAGAGAGAGAGAGAGAGAGAGAGAGAGAGAGAGAGAGAGAGAGAGAGAGAGAGAGAGAGAGAGCATGATGCTGGGGATTGACCTGTAGCCTTGTTCACACTAGGTAGGTACCCTACCATTGAGCTACACCCTAAATCCTCACTGATATGCTTTTAAATTCGCCATTTGCCATGGCCTTGTGCTTTGCAATATTAAGATGATTCCAATATACTCAGCTGCTCCTGTGCACTAGATGTTGAACAAGACACTTGGACCTATATTTTCTCATTTAACACTCTCTTGATGACTAACAGGCAAATAATTTACTTTTTGCAGGCAGTATATTTTTCTCCAAGGCTCAAATAATATTGGAAAATGTGCTTTGCAAACCCAGGAGAATTACAAATGCCATACTTCTTTTTTTTGGGGGGGGGGGGTTTCGAGACAGGGTTTCTCTGTGGCTTTGGAGCCTGTCCTGGAACTAGCTCTTGTAGACCAGGCTGGTCTCGAACTCACAGAGATCCGCCTGCCTCTGCCTCCCGAGTGCTGGGATTAAAGGCGTGCGCCACCACCGCCCGGCAAATGCCATACTTCTTAATACGAGTGCCTGGAGATAGTGCACTCTTAGTGTAAGAGCAACAAATATCCTTGAGACTTATCTCAAATGAGCTTAAAGCAGTTTCCTGAAAGACAACTCAGCTTCCATCCCACCCAGGCATATTAGCCTTTTTACAGATATCTGGATGAATCCTTAGAAGAAAAGAGCTCCCGCAACTGCTTTGCCTAAAGAGCTGAGCAGCGAACAAGTCAGTGAAAACTTTGTTTGCTGAGACCCTGTGCAGCTCAGCTTGAAAATCCTGAGACACCAACATGCCCTATAAACTCTTCTTTCCTGGGGCCTATAAAGCTTCCAGAAGCAGCAGGCCATACTCAGTCTGAAATGGAAGTCTGACCCTTTTTCTTGAGGCCCAGAAATTGACCCCGCCAACCAGAAGCAACTGAATTTTGTATATCAATGTCAAGGGGCAAAGGAGAGGGAAATGAGAACTCTCGATCAGGTCAGGATATTTGTTGTAAAGCCCAAGCTTGGGAGAATCCCATAACAGGTAAAGCAAGCCCCCCAGCTGGCCAAAAGAACACAATCGCACTTCAGTGAGTTGTTCTCTCATCTCTCTCTTCCTAGAGGTGGTCCTCTCAATGTAGAAATCATAGCAACCGCTTCAGAGCCAGGCTATTTATCTGCTCTATTTCCCTTATCAGGAAGGATATCAGGCCTCTGAGGAAAGCATGTAAGAGGAGCTGACTGTCCAGCCTGTGAACAGCAAACCTTTAATAAAAGGCATCCAGTCTGGATTTTAGCATGGGTCAGAGTCCTCATACTGAGTCCTAATTGGCAACTCCAAAGAAAGGAATGTCAGTGTCCTTTCTGGGTATTTCTACCGCAATGTGGTTTCACTTCAGCTACTAGAATTAATGCCGTTTCTAGATATGAAACACTGAAGTCAGCGATCTTCAGTAATTACTCATATTGAAAACTATTTCCCAGATTGACCTCCATGGAACGCTTTCCATGGTTCTTTTCTGTACTCTTGTGCCATGTGAGCTTTACTTCTAGACACTGGAAGCAGGTGTTTTATTTTTGTTATTCATTTCTGCATTCCTGGAATTTACCCATTCTTATCTCATAGCGACTACATAGAAATTCTCCTTGAGTGAGGGAGAAAGGTTTATTTGCTTTTGTAGAAAAAAAAAAACAACAAAAAATACAGAGGATTTGATAAAAACAGACAAGGAAACCAACATTTGTAAAGGCACAGAATGGATAGATGCTTTTAGTGAGTTTCATACGCTTGCAAAAATAGGAAACCTAGTCTAATCCCAGTGTGAGTAAAACCCAATATTTTCTTGAGATAGCCAACAAAAAGCAGAGATGTAGGGGGGGAGGAAGGTGACACCATTGCCACTCTATTCGTTCTCTAGGACTCTGTCTGACAAAAGTGCACCCAGGGCCACGGGTGGTACACGGAAGCCACTGCTCTTTCTGAAGTCTTTCACTCCAGGGCTCTTCCTCTGGGGCACTAGCCAGCAGCCAGAGCCACCTGTTTCCCACTGTACAGGAAACAGCTGATGTGACACAGCCCAGGAATCCTTCTCTTGCTCACACACCAAAGACAGATGGACAGTACCACTGAGTTGGGACTGGTCTAAGCTACCTGTGCATCTTCTTACAAATCTTGTCCTTACCTACCTAGGCTTGCCAAAATGTAACAGCCATGGTGCAAAGCTAAATGCCAGTTTCTCTTTCCTTGGTGACTCAAGAACTCAACCAGAAGCTTGAATAAGCAGCACCTGCCTGAGATCTTTACCACGGCCTTGTCTCTCAAGTCGTTCATTCCACTGAACCACTCGCTGCTTCTAAAAAGTCAGTTTTGCCACTTTGCTGCTTGGTACAGAACAAAAGACAAATCAAAATTTCCACGATGTTTAGAAATCTGCAATGGTTATTCAAAGTATTCCACACTGAGAGCCAGAAACACAACTCAACCCCGTAAGCACTGAGTAATGCAGGATACAGTAACAACGTCCAAGATTGGGTTGTTCAGATGAAACCTTGACTGTACCAGGAAAGCAGAGATAAAATAACACCTGATGCTCATCCGGTGCTTACTGCATGCCTACTCTTGTACTTTACAGGCATTTTTGTTTTTGATGAGAAGCAAAAAAAACCCAAAAAACAAAAAAAAAGTGTTTTCCCCAGTTTAAAAATAATAAATGCCCAATGGCTACACAGAAGACTTAGGCATTATGCTTAAAATTTCAGACCATAAAGCAAATCTGTATTTTTGTTTATTTTTGAGGTTCTCAGGAAAAAAAATCCCCATTGTAAACTAGCATTATTGTCTTTTCTCTGCAGCGGCCTCGGGTAGCAGGGAACATGCACTCATATGATCCCAGCTCTGGGTATGAGGTCTGACTCTTCAAGATAATCGGTCTATGGAAATGTTGGCATGGGAACTCTTTTTTTTTTCCTCATGGTTTATTTTTTTTATATTTAAAAATTTACATCTTCTTCCCTCCTCCTCCCCCCTCCCTCCCCTCCTCCTCCCCCTTCCCTCCCCTCCTTCTCCTCCTTCCCTCCCCTCCCCTCCACCCATACCTCCCGTCCCTCCCTCTCCAGGCCAAGGAGCCATCAGGGTTCCCCACTCTATGCTAAGACCAAGGTCCTCCCAGCTCCCCCCAGGTCCAGGAAGGTGATCGACCAAGCTGAGAAGGCTCCCACAGAGCCCGTCCATGCAGAAAAATCAGAGCCCAGAGCCATTGTCCTTTGCTTCTCAGTCAGCCCCCGCTGTTGGTCACATTCAGAGAGACGGGTTTGGTCGCATGATCCATCAGTCCCATTCCAACTGGAGTTGGTGATCTCGGCATGGGAACTCTTTAAGACAGCTGCCTTGATGGCTCTAGAGGCATCATTCCAAAGCCATATCTCTACAGCAATTTGCAGAGCTCGCGGGAAGGCATCCTCCTCCTTTGGGATAGTGGCTTACAGCCAGGCCAGGTGTGTGTTTAAAATCACTGTAAAATTGCTGCATATATTTCTCAAAACCCCAAAAATGACTAGGTTCATTTAAAAATAATGCTGCCTCTGTTGGTCCTGTTAGGCTGAAAGAGAAAGAACAAACTGAGCACTGGGGAACTGGGATCGGTATGTCTAGGTGGTTGGGGGCCAGCAACTCTGTATACTGCTTTCAGTCTAAGTTACCACAACTACACAATGTGGAAGAAACAGCGTGAACTCCGAGGTCCTCTAAAAGGCCACTGCAATAGGTGCAGTGCTTTGATCTGCACTCTCCTTGGAGTGAATCCAAAGCCAGAAGAGACAGTCACATGCAGTCTTTATGCTATCTAGTTGTACCAGGACGGCAGGATTACACTTACACCTGGATCCAGAAGCCAATAGGCAATTAGTATCACCCCTTGCAGCTTCTTAGTTTGGGGGCAAGACTTTGAATGTGACCTGCGTTTTGAACTGGGGTGCACTCTGTCGACTGAAACAGACCATAAGATGAAAACTAATGCAATTGCCTCTTCATGCTTTCCTTTCCCCTGGGAACATGACAGTACTGCCTGTATCTGGTATTCTCATTTGACCTTTCTTCCATAAAACATACTTTGTATCACCCTCCCTTCAAAAGAAAATTGTTTTATTGTTATCTTCTAGGCAGGAGTAAAAACGTCTTCACCTTCCATTCAAAGACTTTCAAAATCTTCCTTAAAGATACCTCTTTTGATATTATCTCTGCTGGCCCTTCATTCAGTACCTCAAATGCTAGCCAGCATTGTCCAGGGTCCTAAGCTATCTTATCTATTGCTACAGACAGGTCTATGCTGGCCCAGTGCATGCGCAGAAGCTTTACTCAGCTGCTTTGATGCATAATACACTGATCTGTCAACACAGCTTAAATCCCACCACCCTGAAGCAAGGTTTATTGTCTACTCAACACCAGAGCCATCTCTTCCTCCTCTGAATCCCAAAACACTTGTCTAACCTATCAATCAATTCTGCACATGTCATTCAACAAGTGTTTATAATTGGCATGCCTCTACCTGTGGCTAGGTACTTTTGAAATAAAACAAAATACATTAAAGGAACAACATGCACTCTTATCTCACACATAAACATGGCAAGCAATAACTAAAATAATATTAGGCAGCCAGTGAACTGCCAATGTCCTCACACTTAACCATTACACTCTGCCTTCTGGTTTCTAACAGTAGTTCTAATATTGCAAGCTTTCTCTGGGTCAAGCACAATACTAAGAGGTTACATGAGACACTTTATTTTGTTCTCCCATGTTTCTGTAAAAGCAAACACAGTACATTACTAGCCTTGTTTTATAGACAAGTAAAATGGGGCACAGGAACATTAAGTAATGTTCCAAACTATTACACTTGTTTACACAGTCCCATGACTCAGAGGTACCTCGTGTACTTGTCTGTGTACTTTCCGAACTCCCAGAGCTTACAAAAATGTTCCCAATTATAATAAATCATCAGGCAATAGTAAATTTCTCCCTGCAAGTGAAGGATGGGGGGGTCATGAGAGAGTAGACAGGTAGAAAGGAGGAGGGAGGAGAAGTGGCTTTGAACTTCACCAAAACAGTAGGTCCCTGGAGATGCTTTCTTCCCATTCTGTCCATTTCTGTGTATCTTATAAATATTTCAAAACCTTATTTTCACCACATGGGAATATTTAAAAATATATTCACATTGTAGGCTATGAAAATGTTACCATGAAATAAGCACAAACAAAAACTGCTTTTGATGGAGATGTTTGGAACTGTTAAGACACCTTACACACACACACACACACACACACACACACACACACCCAAAACACTTTAGAAAATACATAACTCACTTTTTAAAATACCATGTGGTGAATCATCATACAACCTGTATATATTTCAAATTAAAATCTAAGCTAAAATACTTGTGAACTGCTTGATAAACCTGTATAGGATTACAAAAAGGATGTAGTATGTGATTAAAGGTCAAATTTGAATGATGGATAGCAGAAGTATTATAGGTATCTATTAAACTTGACATTGTTCAAAGTCTAATACAACACTTGGAAGTGGTAATGTGGAGATTTTCTTTTCTGGGAAGAATTTCTCCATCTCTCAGACTGGTATCTGTGTCCTTGTTTTTGGACACAATTATGAATTCCTCCACCAGCAATAGAAAATCTATTTGGCTGTTAGAATTCCCTACTAATCTGTTACCTCCATGAAGATGGTGACTATTTCGGTACATATTATCTTCAGTTAGTAAACGGAATTAACTTATTACCTCTCAAAAGGTATATAGTCTTGTATGTTATCAATAACATAGCTTCAAAAGTCTTGAAACAAGAAAAATGACACTGTATGAAAAGATCTTAAAAAGTTCACTCTTTTTAGTGGAAAGTTTAAATGCAGACAAGACCAGTTGATGAGATTATAGAAAATTTAAGATACAATAAACAAAAATTCTAATGCTTAGTAAGCAATGTTGTGTACATAAATAAGACCATATGCCATATACATTTAAATGAAAAAAATTTTTGTATGCGTATGTTTGGAACTTCAATGACCCAAAAAGATCCAGTAATTACTTCCATTAAACCACCAAATATTCAAGATGTCATTAAAATATTCAAGGTAATAGGAGGAATAGTTAAAAAACATTTAGGGTAATAGGAGAATAGTTAAACTATTAAGATTCTAAGAACACAGCTAACATTGTTATAGTTGTTGCTATTGATTGTCTGCCATAAAGGGAATACTGGAAACATCAATTTAGCTACATATAATTCAAAATTATGAAGATTCTAATATTAACATAAGCAATGCATATATGCATGCAGATACACAATGTGTGTCTATATCACACAGACACACACACACACACACACACACACACACACACTGGCCTAGTTCTTGCATCATATGTAATTGGGATTTGGGGTGGTACTGGCATTTGAATCCAGAGCATCTCACATTTTAGGCAAGCTCTCTCCCACCGAACAGTAGCTCCAGTCCTTTCTTTTACTTCTTATTTTAAAAGAGGATGTCACACATTATGTTGCCCCAGCTGGCCCTGAACTCTTACTATCTTCCCGCCTCAGCCTCTAGAGAATAACTAGGATTATAGACCTATGCAACCAGGCCCAGTCCTATTTCTATTTTTATAGTAGAAACACAATAAAGAAATTCTAAGAAAAACAAAGAAAACAATCTCTAGCTCAGTATCTTCTCATGCCATTATTGTCAATTGGGAAAGACTTTCAATACAATAGAGCCTCATCTGGGTATGATAGTATACACTTATATTGCTGAGGCCGGAAAACTACTGAGACTTCAAGGCCAACCTGGGTTGTATATAACGACTACATACAAGTCAAGGCAATATAGTGAGGGCTTATCTCAATAAAATAAAATAAAATAAACCTAGGAGCAAAATCTCCCACCTCTGCTTTCATATGTAAAGGGCTACATAAAGAAATCTGAGTTTTAACTGGAACTGTTGGAGGAATAATTTGAAAATCTCAGTGGGTTGGTTTGTTGCAAGCTATTTTGTGTGAAGAAACTCCCACAGTCAGCCTTTAAAGAAAGCATAGCTCAAACAGTTTTGGACTTCAGTTTTAGCTTGTTTCAAGGGGGGAGTGAAGGACAATGAACGGTCAATTTTTCTGTGTTGGCAAATTTTATAGGTGTAACTCGAGTAAAGAAACAAGAGGCCCAATATGGTATGCGAGCACAGTATAAGAGGAATTGTTACACTGTAATTTCTTGGAAACTCTAGAGTGCATTATTAAACTCTCTTATATGTCAGTTATGTGGTCCACAGATCGAGTCTTTAACCAGAGTTTGTAGGACCGGAGGGTTTCTTAAAATTCAATTAAAATGATGCTTTAAAATGTCTATATATAAAGCCTTTTCTGGCCTGGAGGTCACTATGAAGACCAAGCAGGCCTTGAACTCATAGATATCCACCTGCCTCTCTGCCTCTGCCTCCTGAATGCTGGAATTAAAGGCATGCACAACCATGCCCAGCCATATTTTATTTCTTTACAGAACCATACATCTTTCACACTGAAATTTGATGTAATTAAAAAATTCTCCCCCAAGTGTGCATTTCAAAGGAACTATTATTCTTCACAATCATATCAGTACAAATATATATCAATATGAAATCCCACAAAGCACCATTTACCTTTTCAGATCACTGTGATAACTAATAAAAACACACAATTCCTTGGTTTGGGTCTGTTCATTATGCTATTAATTCTTTTTTTAAAAAAACAGCATTTGTATTATACTGGGTTTTCAGCAACACAAGAAAGTACATGTGTTCATCAATTTGTGGTGACATAATCTCATCACCTCGCAAATGTCCTATGTGTTTATGATATTTTATTCTAACATAAATGGCATGTTTCTGAACAAACATGCTCTGTTGCTATGTTTTCCATGCAAACGCTTAAAAGCACATTTCATGGAATAACTGTAAATAATTGCTTATGAATATATTTTGTTGAACAGCTGCACATGTGTTTCCATGCATGGAATGTTGTTTATATGCCTATATTTCTGAAATTAGAAAATAAAATATGCAACATGGTTAATTGTCAGGCCCTCCCTGTGGCAATATCAAGGACTGTTAATTCTTTGGCTTGATTAGACAAATGAACTGGACTGAAGATTTGTATTTTCAACACAGAAAGGGCTATTGCAATATCTCCTCATAAATTTGAAGATGTTACATAAATAATTAATAACTGAGCTGTGACAGCACACAGAAAATGAGCAGAAGCTGATTATCAAATGTAAATAGCAAGCCTGGGAGCTGTTGAATATGCAACCTCATTATGACGATATTGTTCTAACAAACAATCCTTAATCCAATAAAAAGAACATTTTCTTGGTAAAGATCAAGAAAGAAAGAAAGATCAAAGGTCTCTATTCAGTCATCCCAAAGTTCTTTACCTCCCAAGACAAGAAAGGTTAAAAGGAGATCACCTTGGATTTTATATACTGACAACCATCTGGAATTTTGAAACATTGACTTAGTCGTAATTTCATGCACATTCCTATCCCTGTTATCCACTTTAATGATACTTTTCTCTGTTACCGCTCTGCAATGCAGTGGAATGTAATGGGTGTCTATCTTCTCTTGCCTGTGATACCTAAATTCTTGTGGCAAGCGTCCTCTGTGAGGTGAAAAGATGGATCATCTACCACCCCTCACTCCTTGGACATTTGAAGGGAGCCATGCTGTGCAGGTACTGCGTTTGTTTCCCCGCTGACACTTAGAAGCAGAGATTCACTTTAGCATGTCGACTTGCCTCAGTGTGTCAAGAAATCACAAAGTGGAATCCCAGATGTGGTTTGTTAATCCTCATAGTCGCAAAATCAACCATGTAGCCCAAGTAAATGCAACTGCTCATTAGTATGAGAAGGGAAAGGAGCCATTTGTTAAAGGTGATGATATTCTCTGAGCAATAATACTCTCTGCATCATCTGATTCATTTTGTTTACTCAACAAGTTGCTATGTTTTTCCTGAAAGGAAGGACTTCAGCTTTTAAATTATACTTCCTTTCCTTTTAATTAGTATCTTGTGATCTAAAATTAGCTGATGAGTATAATACCTCACTCAAACTCTCTTAGCTTAGTGTGCAGTAATTAGGCCCACCATCAACTGAAGTTGAACAGACAACAGGAGATGATTTCGTTTTTATTTCTTCCCTGGTGATTTCTAACCTTATTTAGAGAGTGATTTTTTTAAGTTACCATGTAACCATATTAATTACTATCCCCCAAGCTGGAATTTGGATAATTTCCTACTAGAAGGAAGCAAAGTTCAGACAGTCTTGCCTGTAAAGTCACAAAATAAAAGAAGCGTATACTGTCAGGAACACTCTCATGAAACGTGAGACTGTTAGAACATGATAGTTCACCAGTAAGCCGAATATCATTTACAAAAGGAGGTCACATGTCCTCTAAAATCCCACATTCTCTGCAGACATTCTTCCTTCTAGTCTTTTGTTTGTGCAGTAACTAGACAAAGTTATAATGTGAGGAAATTAGTTTTCCTCAATGAGTGAGAAAAATAAACGTCCATAAATGCTCACCAGATCGATTTTTATCTTCCATCCCCCCTTTTCTCACTCCTTTCCCTCGCCCATCTTCCTCTCTCTCTCCTCTCTTTTAAAGAACTGCATACACTGAAAATTACCCAGACAGACGGCAAGGGTTGAAAAGCATCCAGATATTTCGAATTTGCCCTCACCTTGACAACACTAAAATTACAAGCAGCAGTCAACTTTTACAAGATACCCTCATTGTGTAACATTTACGGGCTGCCAAAAACATGCTACAACTAATCAGACAACAAAGGTGAAGAGCAAACCTTCCCCCGCCATGTAGCTAGCAGTGAATACACTTTTTATTTCCATGACATTTGCTGGCAGAAAGGGGTTGGCTTAAGGCAGATCGGACTAACCTTCAATTTGTCATAGCGCTCACTCAAAGCTGCCACCTGATGATCGCGGTGCCGCCCAACCAGTTTACACAAGGCACAGATTAACTGGTCATCGGTCACACAGTACATATTCACCTTCTCATCCTCGTGCTCCAGGCACATCAGCCCCCGGATGTGTGAGTCCGGGATTGGCTCAATCAGACGATGGCCTGTAAAGGGCTTCTTGTTCGGGTGAGTGGCTTTCAGGCACTCATCGCAGTAGGACACTTCACAAGTGACACAGGTCTTCACAGCATCTTGGGCAGGATCCTGGTCACAGAACTGGCAGAGAACCTTCTCAGCAGAAGACATGGTGTTGCCGTCAAAGGCCCGCTCCCTGCGGGTCTCACTGGGAGAATTGGGCCCGCTCACAGAGGCTTTCTGAAACCTGTCAATGATGTTCTGAAGGGTGACGTTGCGCTTGAGCCCGTCTAGACCTCGCTGGCTGAGCGTGATGACATGCCGGCAGGTGGGGCACTGGAAGGCGCTGATGGACTCCACAGGCTCGTTGGTGGCACAGTGAGAGACCAGGATGCGGTGGGCGCAGTTGAAGCAGAGGCTATGTGCGCAGGGCAGCAGGAGAGGGTCCTCAAAGAGCTCCAGACAAATAGGGCAGGTCAGCTCCGACTCCAGTGTTTCCATCTTCAGGCAAAACTCTCCGGGGTCATCAGTAAAATCCAAGGAAGCTGATCAGCTATCTGGAAACAGAATGTAAGATTGGATTAAGCATGAGGGGTCAGAGGGGGAGGTGGGGGGCGCTGTCAACTTTGAATGCATCTCAGGATAATTCCAAACACAGGCCATGGAAGGGAAAAGAAGGGTATGTTTCAAATGCCTTTTTAACTGGGAGCAAATGCTAAAACCAAACAAAACAACCCATGAGCCTAGCATTTTCTCAAAGTTCGGATTGTTGAAAGTGGCAGCTTTCTTTTTCTTTGCTACTATTTATTGTTTTTTTAAAATGGTTTTCACAATTTTGGCTTTTAAAAGATCTAACTCCAACCTGAAAATTAATTGAAACTATAACTTCTATAACTGGTATATGATCAGAATAGTTTTATGTCACAACCAAGTTTTACCTTTGGTTAAAATTAAAATAAAGAAACTGCTGCTGATGAACGATAACCATTCACAACTTGGAATTTGTGAACTTGCATATTAATCTATATGCATTTTAAGAACTATCAGTTTGCAATAGCAGGTCAGGATTTTCAACTATACAGATGTGCTCACTATAAATATGAGCCTTAAGTATATATGAACTCAAATGTATACACTACAGTAGAAATAATGTTTAAGTTCAGGGCATCATTTTCCAAGACATTCTTGAGGGAAAAAAAACATGTATTTGCACAAAGATGATCATAGTAGAGGCAATATTTTTGGTATATTCTCATTATTCTTCTATTGCTTAATCCAGAATGGGTGGCAGAGAAGAATAGAGAAAAGTATCCAGGCGTCATTTTGAAGGCTGTAATCCAATGACTAATACAATCAGATACATTTGATAAGTTTGAACAATGATAATTACAGTTTAGAAAGCAATGTCGAAAGACTATTCAACAACTGCTGAGGATTTCTGTGCAGCCCCACTTGGCCTAAACTATCCTATTTCAGGCTTGTCACTGCTGCCAGCAACAGGCCCGGCTGGCAGGAGGTCTTGTCTCATACTCGCAGTCCTGCTGGCCCAGGCATGACCTCTGCCAGCTTTGTTGCTCCCCTCCAGGCCACCTTCGAGTGGCCCAGCTGAATGCGCCCCGTCCCATAAATACCTCACTGCTTTTGTGAACTCCCACCTCCCTTCCCTTCAAAAAGGGAAGGCAAAGAATCCCACACAAGCACCAGTTCATTAGGGTGAAGAGGCCTCATCCTCATTAGCAGGCCTGGGAACTAAGCCCCTTTGAACCTTCTCCCTTTCAGGGCCATTAGTAGAGGGCCGCAAAATGCTGCCTGGCATATTAGCTGCAGCCCAGTGCAGCAGGCTGTGGGAGAATGGGGCAGTTTACCAGGTCAGGAGGTTCAAATCACTCACAAGGGTAGAAAGTTCTCAGTTGGGGAAGGCTTCACTTCCAAAGCTGTGTTTAGCGATTCTGACAGTTAGTTGGGCATTTTGTGTTCACACCTCTGCTTCGTGGCAAAATTCAAGGTTTCTAGAATCATCTGACCTCGTATGAAACAGTATTCATCTGAAATACGAAGGGCACACACTGCTTTGGTGAAACACCATCGCCTCACTGCCAGGTGGGAGAAAATCAGTAAAGACTATAAAGTAGGTCCTGGGCCTGTTAAACACTAGAAGAGCAAACTAGCAGCCGAGGAACGGTCACTCACATTTACTACCTAATAAAGGAGTGGCTGCAATTTGCAAGGCTGGCGCTTACTCATCTTCCAGGCTGCAATGTAAAGCCAAAGGCTGCTCTTCTCCAAAACCTTCACCAGCCCCACTTTGGCTCTGAAGAAATCGAAAGATTTTGCATATTAAGCAAGACTTTGATTAACTGTAGATAAAGAATTTTCCCTGTGTCAAATTTCTGCTCCTTTACTACTGGAAGCACAGAAATCAAAAGGAAAGTATAGGCCTGAAAAGAGCATAGGAAACTATGTTCTGTTCTGTGATAGTTGCTGTTAATGTTTATGTTATTTGCGTATTTAAATATATTCCTGTTTTACATTTTTTTTTGAGGTAGGGAGGCCTTGCTATATATTACAGGTTGGTCATAAACTTGAAATATTCTTGCCTCTGTCTCGTGAGTGTTGGGACCATCAGAACAAACCACTATCAGAGAAGCACACCACCCACCATGCACAGCCAATTATTTTCATTTAATTTTTATTTTCACATATGTAGTATTTGCACATATTTATGTAGCATATGGTATAAATATAGCATACATATTTATACTATATTTATATAGTATTCCATACCTTGCAGTATTATAAGCCAATACCTAAAAAGAAAGTGTGAGAATCTTGAATGTAGGCCCATATTTTCATATGGTGTGGCAGCCAGGCTCTGAAGCCATAGGCCCCACCTGAGGTGGTCACATAGCCCTGCAGACAGGCTGTCACTGTCCTAACAAAAGGTCAAGATGTTGTTCCTCCTTTCTTTATAATTTGGAGGATGCCTGATAGAGATGTTAATTCAAACCTAGCTAGCTTACACAGCAGACAGGTAGTTGTGGATGTGACTGAAAGCCATTCACCTGGTTACCTAGGAGACAGAATGCTAATGTATATCGCCTAAATTAAGTTTTGATATAAAGACTGTTTGGAGGATAAATAAGAGGAAATTCTTCAGGATGTGAACTCAGGACTTCATGAGGGACCACTGAGAATCTCCCTACCCATAAAGCCATGTGAGTTGTGTCTTTATTCCCATGGCTCCTACGCCAGTCCAGAGAGAAATCGTTTATGTTGGGGTCTGGTCTAGAGAAATAATTTATGGTCTGGACTACCACCAGACCCTGACACTTAAAAAAAGACAAAAAAAATTCCTTCAAAGTGGGAATGGGTACATTGTCACATTGTCAACAGTTAAAGTGCCTGTCATACATCATGAAGACTGGAGCTCAGTTTCCCAGAAGCCACATCAACACTAGGTGGGCATGGAGACCACCTGGGAATCCATCTCCCAGAGCAAACTGGTTAGCCAGACTAGGCCTATAGAGCTCTGGCTGCATCATACGCTCGCACACATTAGAATGCCTACACACATGTGAATATACAGATAGACACTGATGTACAGGGAACACAAGTATACAAAATGAATTTTTTTTAACTTATTAAAACTGAAAATAGCATGCCATATGATCAGACGTAAAACGAGGATGTCAGAGAGATTGGCATTCCCATGTTTCTTGTAACATTAGTCGCAGTTGCCATGCTATGGGAACGACCTAAGTGTTTATAAATGGATGACTAGATAAAGAAATGCGGCACGCACACACAATGAAATATGATTTGGTTACAAAAAAACAATGGAATTCTGTCATTTGTGGCAACATGTATGCAACCAGAGGGCATTATGACAAGTGAAACAAGTCAGACAGGGAAAGATAAATATTGCACGATGACTGTGTTTTTCATGGAAGTGTCAGATTCCATCTCACAGAGGTAGCATGGGAATTCCCAGGGGTGATTCCACTGTGCGTCCAATGGAAATGCTGACATTTTATTTACCTAGTCAAGAGAAGGCTACTGTATGCTGGGTATTAAGTTGGTCCCAAAAGAGAGAACCTTGGGTTGCCATTGCTCCACCTCTGTTATCATGAGCCAAGCCATCATCATCTAATACCTGGGCGATCACAAGACCTTTCTGAATGCTTTCATGGCTTCTTCTCACTCTTGTCCTTTTCCTTACAGTCTAATCCCCAATCAGAAGCTAGAGAACCTGTTAAAACATGACAGATTCTGCCTTTCTTCTGTTCTTCCCTTCAGGGGCTTCCCATGTCAGTCAAAGGGAAATTCACCACAATAAAACCAGCACTAGAAAACAGACTCAGACAGTGAGCTCATTTCCTCCCACGCTACTCCTTTTTTTGTTCTGCTTGGGGCACATGGCTTCCTCGTCAATCCACAGATATGCCAAATGCATTCCAACTCTCACTCCGCATATACAGTCTTTGGGATCCACATGATTCTGGGCTCCACAGTCACCTTATCTGAACCCACATGAAACTAATTCCACACCACTACCACCATAACTACCCACCCATTCTAGAAGTCCTTCTTGTTTTACCTCAGTCTATTGTACTCCATATATCTATTGCTAACATATTCCATTACTTTGTTTATTCATGTCTCCCTTTAATGTCCCTAGAACTGGACAGTGCTGTATAAGATCAGAGACTTTTTTTTCCTCTTTGGAGGCTGTGTCACAAATAGCTAGAATAATGTCCGATGTACAATAAACTCGAACACTCATTGATTTCTTCAACTGTACTGGGCTGAAGCTGAATGAGTAAAATACAGCTTCTTCCTTTAAGGGTCTGTCATCCAGTAAAACAGAAGTCAGCAAGCTTTCTATATAAATGGCAGGGTAATAATTGGGGGGGGGCATAGGGTATGTGTTGCAGAAATAATCATAAAGGCACATAAAAGAATTGCATAGCTAGGCTCTGACATAGCTGCATTTTGACAGATAATGAGCCAGAGCTGACCTACAGGTCTTAGTTTTAGAGGCGAGAGGAGGACACAACTGGCCAGAAAACAAAGGAAAATCAGCAGCAGAGAGGCCTGACCAGAATGCCAGATGTGTGACAAGAACAGCAAAGATGGAGGAGCCAGACGTGGACAAGCGAGTACATGTTCCCTTGTTAACAGGAAATTCTTTGCAATGGGATTTCACCCTGACATCAGTGGAAATGATGTGAGTTCAGTGCTCGGGGCAATTCATGTAGGAATGATTTAATAGCAGCTGCTCAGATCTGAATCTTTTCCTTTTACTGCCAGAGTACTCAGCATGGTGCTTTGGGCAAATGTCTACACTGTAAATAGTTAACTGAATTAAGTGCTGAGAAAATAGCTAGATGTGATAAGTGAAGTTCAGCCAAATTTCTAAGTCGCTGGTTCACATAATTGCAAAAGGGAAGGGGCACTTAGTTGATATCTACAATAAACTCTACAATCCACGTTTATCCATAAGTTGCCACATATCTTCTTCATTACTCAATAATATCTACATATACCATTCCCCTCTTCAAGAAATTAGCCTGTCTTATTTTCTACCATTTAAAATATCTTCTGCATGGACGGGCTCTGTGGGAGCCTTCTCAGCTTGGTCGATCACCTTCCTGGACCTGGGGGGAGTTGGGAGGACCTTGGTCTTAGCATAGAGTGGGGAACCCTGATGGCTCCTTGGTCTTGAGAGGGAGGGAGGGGAGGTATGGGTGGAGGGGAAGGGAGGGAAGGGGGAGAAGGAGGGGAGGGAAGGGGGAGGAGGAGGGGAGGGAGGAGGGAGGAGGAGGGAAGGAGATGGAAATTTTTAAATATAAAAAAAAATAAACCATGAGGAAAAAAAATATCTAGAGAAATCAAAGTACTATTTATGTTTTATTAAAATATTAAAATCTTTATATGCACTTGGTCCTGGGGTAGGCTCAGGCAATGTTTAGCCCTTGCCTTGGTGCCTCAACAATTCATTAAGGAAGGAAAAAAATACCGGACAGTTAAGAGCACTTGCAGAGGACCTGGGTTCAGTTCCTATCACCTACATGGAAGCTCAAAAGTACCTGTAACTCCAGTTTCAGGGACTCTAACTCCCTCCTCTGACATCCACAAGCACTAGTCATGAATGTAGTACACAGATACATGTGTGTGTGTGAAACACTCACATATATAAAATAAATCTAAAAATGAAAAGAAAATATTGTGCAACATAGCGAAATAGGAAATCCACAAACAGAATGAGCTACTCTGTTCAAAAGGAAAAGGGGACAGGAAGTTTTCCCCAGGGTAAAAGATGAGGTAGCTTTCAAAAGTTGAGTAAGGTTCATTCACAAGATAGTGGGGGTCAGGTAGGATTTGTGCAATAAAAATGTTATCTTTCTTTTGTTTTCTGCCTAACCTTCACAGTTCACTTTCCGTATTTTTTAGCTAGCGTCTTAGAATTTATTACAATAGAAGGAAATCACACATGCACAGCGTTGTCAGGAAGTTCTATAGCTCAACATTTTTATGAATGGACTGATTAGTCTTGATTCCGGAGGAGGAAGGGATAATCATGGGAACCCTTTGCGCCAAACTGGGAACAGCAGTAATTCAACATCTTTGCTTGCCTGGATGTAGTTGATCTACTAGAATAGAGCAGAATAGTAAGCAAAGGAGGAGCTGACCAGATAAACAAAAAAGTGTAGGACATTCACCATGCTGCACGTAAGCTGCCCGAGTGTCCTGGAGCATGAGTCCACACATGTGCCCCACAATTCTAGCACTCATTCTAATCATGTCCAGAAGTAGGATAATCTTAGAAAGAGGATAGTGACATATTTCAGTGAGACCTTGGATCCTTAGATGCCAAGCCTCTTCTCATGAAACTCATTTACCAAAGAAAGCACTTCTTCACAATGAAAAGTATGTAAATGAAAACTCTGGTGGATAAAAATGTGGGTGTTTATCTGCCTCTTTCTTCTTCAGGTCTGGTCCTCTCCTGAATATCATTACGATTTCAATTCTCCTTCTCTAGTTGCTCTCTCTCTAACTGCTGTTGACTTCCTGTCCATAAAAGCCTCGAAGTGTTCTAAGTGTGGGTCCTTCCTTCCAGGAGGCAAGCCAGTGTACTCACTCATTTCATGGTTACTTTCCATGAAAGTTATTTCTAGGATTGAACCTCAAAGCACCATTTTTTTCTGGCATTTCTGTTCAGAGTTGACCAACCTCTGCTTCATGGTCTATGACTGCTTCAGACTCAGAATGCAACCCCCTTGGAAGTTACTGACTTCCTTCCCCAACCTGTCTTTTGTGGAAGTGTTTCCCAAAGTGCTTCAATTGCCATCTTCAAAATTGAGAAATCTGCCACATTTTCTATTCCTTTCTCTCTACAGAAAGCAGAGTAATGGCCCCAAAGATGACTACAAGCTACATCTTGGGACCTGTGTGTAATGTAAGGAATAGGAGAAAAGAGAAATTAAAGTGGAAGATATAATTAAGGCTTGTGAACAGTTGATTCTGCAATAAAGGAATTAACTAGAACCATTCAAGAGACTCAAAAGAATCACAATACTTCTCAAAAGTGGAAGATGGTGGCTGGGTGGTGTTAGTGCATGCCTTTAAGTCCAGCATTCAGGAGGCAGAGGCAGGGGGATCTCTGTGAGTTTAAGGTCAACATGGGCTACAAAGCAAGTGCCAAGACAGGCTCCAAAGCTACAAAGAGAAATCCTGTCTCGAAACATTAAAAAAAGAAATCAGAGCGATGTGATGTGAGGAAGGCTAGAACCAACCATGGCTCCTTTGAACACAATGGACAAGGGCACAAGCCAAGGAACACTTTTTGCCTCTGGAAGTTGGTCACTTAAGAATGAAAAGGGGATGATATCCCACAGCGCCCAGAAAGAAGCAGAACTCTGTGGATACTTTGATAAATAGGCAATTTATGTTTGATGTTAGACTTCTAAAACTATAAAATAATGGATTTGTGATGTTAAAAGCCCTCAGGTTTGTTACAATGTAACATAGCATCAGTAAAAACAAATACATTCATCCTCTCCAAAATTCAAATCATCCGGTAAGAAATGTGTGCCAATTTGTCATAGCTCCCTGCTGATCCAGACACATTCTACTACATGTTTAGACCATTGCCTTCTCCTCCATAAAGAAAACTAACCCTCTTAATTTGATTTCTTAAAGTCTAATTTTTTATTTGCGTGTGTGCCTTTGTCTATGTGTGGGTATATACACCAGAGTGCAAAAGCCCTCAGAGGCCAGAAGAGGACACTGAAATCTATGGAGCCGAAGTTATAGGCCTCTATAAGCTGCCTGAATGGGTGATGGGAACCAAACTTTGGTCCTCTAGAAGAGCCGGAAGTGATCGTAACTACTGTGCCCCTCTCTAACTCCAAATGCAAATTACTCCTGCTATTTCCTCCTTGAGTTTACTGCTTGTAACCTGTTCCCAGAACTGCAGCTTTTTCATATCTTCTCTCTCCAGAGGATAAAACAGAAATTCCCGTGGTGCCCAACTATGATGCCTGCCTGCAACTCATGTCCATTTCTAAAATCTTTACCAAGTTTCTCCAAACTACACCTTTAAGTTACACCTTTACTACCCCTTACTGCTTAAGTCACAGGCCCAAGAAATGAGACCATTTTCCACCCTTTGCACTTGGCTTTTCCTTTTCTTCCTACATTAATCATTTTCCTTAAAGATCTTTTTGTTGCTGTTGTTTGTTTGTTTCATGTCAGTTTTTTTTTAAATCTCTGTTTCAGGGGAGGGGATGGTGAATGAGAATGGAACCTTCCAGAGGCCCAAAGAGTCCTGGTCACTATTGTATTTGGCAACTTCATATTAAACAAGGAAGAACTGTTTAAAAACACAGCTGTAAACAGTGTGACATGTACTAGATGTTTAAACTTAACAGTTACAAAGTAACCCTTTAAGCTGAGAAACATAAACTGGCATAATAACCCTACTTAACAAATCTCTAAACTATTTATTGAAAAATATCGTTTCCTCCTACACAAAAGAGTAAGAAACCCCCAAGTTTTATATGCAAATCATTCTATTATCTCAATATATTCTGAATCACTCAGGCATAATCCAGGTATGCAAGAGTTTAGGCATAAGCAGGCACCACAAACACACACACACACACACACACACACACACACAAGCTTCCTATGAAGAAAACATTCATAGTCTCAAATGCAGGCTTCTTCAGGATGTGTGACTTGAACCAAATGGCCACCACACCCTTACAGGGGATAAAACCTGAATGCAAGAGTTCACACCTCAGAGAGTCAAGGAAAATGAATTAACAAAGGAATAAAAAGCTGGTGGAGGTGGGGAGGGCTGGAAGGATAACAGAATCTTGGTACAGGGTGATGGTTCAAGTGATCTAGTGACCTGAGCAGAAAAAATTACTTCCTTGCTTCCTGTAGCTTCCAGGTTTCTTCATACTAAGGCATTTTTATATTGAAGAAAGCATTCATTCCAGAAGAACTTTCCTGGGGTGGGGTATTGTCTTTGTTTTTGGCATAGACTATAGGAGAAAACAAAGGGAAGGAGAAAATTTCCAATACAAGAGGCATGGCACAGGGACCTCAGCTGCAAGGCTTTTCTTTAGAAAAAAAGGTTTGGGGAAACCCGGGATAGGTACTCTTAAGGAACAACCCATGGGCTTCTGCCTATTGGACTCATCTATTGTTTTAAACTCTCCTAGGAAGTCAATGCAGACAAAACATATAAGCTCCAAGCCTATGTTGTTAAATCTTTTGCTGTCATCTTGTTCTGTGTTAGAATTTCACAATGGTAGTCTGGGAAGCCTCCCAGGAACTCTATTTTCATACAGTTAACATAAGCTTGACCTTGAAAAAACATCTAGGATCCCATTAAGACAGCATTCATTGCAAGCTTTAATTCACGATCAAACTCAGCAGGCAGGCATTCTTGTTCAGACATCCAGACCATGCAACTTTCACTTTCATACTCAAAAGTTGAACTGAGTGCTGGGAAGATGGCTTAGTGTGTAAAGGAAGGCACCTACTGCCAAAATTGAAGACTCGGCTCTGATCCTCAGAACCTGCGTGCTGAAATAGAGAACTGACTCTCACAAGTTGTTCTCTGACCTCCATGGACATGCCAGATGTGTGCACTCATGTACACACACACACACACACACACACACACCACAAGCAAGCTTGTGCAAATGCACAAATAAATAGATGTCATTTTAAATTCTAATTTTAAAAAAGAATC
Source organism: Arvicola amphibius (assembly GCF_903992535.2). Lineage (NCBI taxonomy): Eukaryota > Metazoa > Chordata > Mammalia > Rodentia > Cricetidae > Arvicola > Arvicola amphibius. The sequence goes on along the minus strand of NC_052065.1, from coordinate 15,038,291 downwards.
AGATTAAGAATTAGGTATCGCAGAGAAGCTGTATCCTTTACCCACCTGCCCGTATTCTGTGTTCTGTTTGCACACTGCATGAAACATAATTATTGTTCTCATTTGGAAACTAGAAAGAAGATCACACAAGCAACGCATGAATAATTTCACTCTCAGTCTCTCACTGAACAGCTCTGAATATCATCAAAATCAGCCAAATTGGTAGGGTCAAGGAACAAACTGGAAAAACCACCTTTGGGTTACTTGTGATTGATTGTCAATAGCAAATGTTTCCCACCCACTTCCTAGATGATTCATTCACAAGGTACTTCATGTGGTTTTAGTCCAAATATCCTTTAGACTATGGAAACTAATATTTACATTTACTAAAATACAACCCAGATAACAAAAGCTTTAACACATGGTTCTCAACCTTCCTAATGCTGCAAAACTTTAATACAGCTCTTCATACTGCACTGACCCCCAACAATAAGTTATTTTCACTATTATTTCAAAACCGTAATTTTCCTACCACTATGAATGTAAATATTTTTGGATATAGAGTACTGTTAAAAGAGTCTAGGCACACAAATTGAGAACTGCAGCTTTAACACAACAAAAAGCTACATCAAGACATATATAATTGGTTTCACAAAGGTTAGCTGCTAAAAGAACTGTGAGCAACAAACATCACTGAAAATGGCAGAAATAAAATGTATTATTTATTTCAAAATCATGTTCCATATCTCTTATCTCCATCACCTGGGAGAACCTAAAAGTAAGTTGACTTACTGATGTTAGAGCTTTGGGTATGGCGTCATTCTTATTATAGAATGATAGGTACTATATCTTTTGAAGAACATGGAATGATTTTTTTTTTATCATGGACCAGCAGAATACAGACTCTGAAAGGCTCAAAATGAATTATGGGAAACACAGAATCAACCCGAGTATGTGAGATTGCAAGAGGCTGAGCTGAGAAAGAACGTGCTTTCATCCATAAGAGTGCAATTTCCTAACCCAGGAAAGAATAGAATAACTTCAGTAAAAACTGGCTCCTATATGCAAGATGAACTCACTACAAATACAAATTTTAAATGACGTAATACAAGAACACAACATCTGCCTATTCAACTATGTAGCTTAGTATTTAACGTTCAGTTAATAATCAACACACTACTCAAGGCTACTTTAGTGATTATCACCCTCAGGGGAGGCAAAAATGACAAAAAAAATGGGGCTTTGTGGAAAGAGAGGAGATTCTCTTGGATTTAAAGTCATTTTGGAAGTCTGGGAATGGGACCTACAATATTTAGCAATTTCACACTCTTGTTATGACAGAGAACAGTACACAGACAAAATAGATTTTCTAATATAAATACTGCATTGAGTAGGAACTTGTGGGAGAAGTTTGTTCCAGTCACATTCTACAAGTAATGCACATTACTCTACAATTACAGTATCACTACATGTAACCTTCACGTGTCAGCACATCCAAATTCATTTAATTGGTAACAGACAAGTATGAATTGCTGCCAAACAAATTGGAGGAATCCAGGGGGACTGAACTGACTAAAGCAAAAACGACAAGCAGATAAGCACCAAGATGCGAGCCTTGAGTTTTTAAACCATCAATTAGGACATTAGAACAACTTAAAATTTATTGTTTGTTTTAGTTAGGATAAATCAAGTTGCAAATGAAATTTTGCCTGGCATGAGAAGTAGGGAAGACAATGTCATTAAACACCTGGTGGAATTCATACAAATCAAATCAAACTATTAAGCAGCCCTTTTTGCATCCTTCCACATCTGCCTGTAACACATGCACTTTTAGTAATTGGATCTCTAGGACATTCTTTAAAATAATCACACACTTGCCTGACCATGCAACCTGATTAATAATGAATGAACATTCCTGAAAAGAATCATTTGGAATCATGGCAGATGTCTGTGGGGATATGAAGGTTTTAATGACCAAAATTAAGGGGAAATGGGAGCTGGGTCACACAGTCTGGTTATTGTAATTGAAACCCAGTCTTCCAAATTTACTTAACAGAATGTTTAAATCCTCCTGGAAGTTCATCTACACACACAGGCAAGCAAAAGACACTCATGGCAATGAAAAAGAGCAATCCCTGTGTCACTGTCTCAACAGTTAAGAAAAGCCCTAGAAAGCCTCAATCATGCAATGCATTCCTAGAAGCCTGGGAAACAGGCTGAAAGCCCAAGCTCCTACACTGGTACTTAAGAGTCCTTAGAGCACCACTCAAGGCTCTGACAAACAGATCCCCTTAAATACCCACCAACGGACTGCACACTAGTTCTTTTTGAAGAAACATCGCTGTAGGTAGAGGATGGGGTTCCAGAAAATGATAGACAGGCCACTGAGAGCAGGTAGTGGGTGGCAGGCAGAGCTGGAGCGGTCCTGTGTCTGTGAGAGAGTCGGCAATGAAACACAACAGGAAAGTCGGTCCAACAATTCCAGGAAGGCCAGCTCCACCTCATCCCCTCCGCCAGGGTTGCCTGAGTTGAAGAGTCAACTGCCTTTTCCACGGTCCCCACTGTGACTTCCCTGTCCCCTATCCCAGTCAGTGTTCAGCTGAAATAAAATGGAAAGGCAGCTCAGGTCAGGCTAACACCCACTGCCTGGCCCAGAAGCAAGATGACTTGGCACTGAGATCAGCACTCTCCTTGCTCTCAGGGACCGGCGGTGGCTCAGATAACTGGAAGGATGGTATCTGAAGCCAGAGGCAGAACATCAGCTCTCCATGCTACGATCAGGTACTACCCTTCCCAGCTTGGGGGTTCAGAAACTCACACTTCCCACACCTTGGGTCCTTTTAACACCCAACTAACTGAGCATATTATTTCACTACGCTCTGAGTGGTGGTTTCTTTGTTTTAAAAATAATATGCTCATTATTTTGTTTCTTTAGCCTCACAATTCAGGTTTAATTTCTGAAAGAAGTTAGGGTTTTTTTTTTTCCTTTTTTTGACACCATATTTCTGTAGCTTTGGAGCCTGTCCTGGAACTAGCTCTTGTAGACCAGGTTGGCCTCGAATTCACAGAGATCTCCCTGCTTCTGCTTCCCGAGTGCTGGATTAAAGGTGTGAGCCACCACCTCCTGGCTGAAGTTAGTTTTCAATTTACAGTAGGAGGAACGACCCCCTATACAGATAGAGTAAGTCATTCACATTTTCTTCTTAAAAGACCTTTACATTATGTGGATTACCTTAATATACAACTAAGAGCATACAAGTGCATGAACACATAGATACTCAATTATGCATGCACACATATGTATAAATTATACACATCTATCATACATATTCACACACAAGCACCCCCAAAGAATCCTATATGTAAACAGTCTTCTCTGGGTTTCCATGAAGAGTGGTTTCAGAGCACCCCCCACTAAAGATATAGATGCTTAAGTTTCTTATACAAAGTGGTATGTCATTTGCATATATAAATATCCTCTTGTATATTTAAAATCACCTCAGATTACATGCAATACCTCACACAGTGCTATGGTGAATTATCTCAGAGAAAGTGACAAGAAGAGTCTGTACATGTTAAGTATAGACAAAACACTTTTCCCATGTTTTACATCTGAACTGTGTTGAATCTAGGCATTTAGAACTCACAGAAGGTTGATTTCATATGGTTTAACATAGTATATATAAATCTAATACCATATGTACATACAGGCTACCAAAGTGTATAATTTGCCCCAAAACTTGATTTCGCTCTCCATAATTGGTCTCCCAAATGGCAACAAAGGGTTCTCTGAGAATGGAAAGTAATCATTTAAAATGTGATTATCTGAAGAAAGGGAAGTAGATTTTTCTAAGAGCAAAAAGAAAATTTGTCCTGCACTGCAGTTATTTGAAGGATGTGGCTTATCACTACACAAGACAAGAAACTGCAACTAAAGTACTTCACCAGGAAAGTGTGAAAACAATTCTGCATGATTCAGTTTATCCTGTAGACAGTTGGGCTCCACCAAAGGTATATAGGGAGCATGCAAGATAAAGGGGAAGCAGGGGGCTTACTCTGGCTATACACTGTGCAAGTTTTTATAACGCAACAATACTTCATGGTGAACCAGAACGTACTTCATAGAACATAATAATGCATAGTTAGATATTCTGGGTTTACAGTTTTTTTTTCAAATCATAATTTCATTTACCCATTAACCATACAGGCATTACTCAGTGTTAAAATAGGAGATGGTTTCCTTAAGACATTCATGTGATCCACCAAAGACACACATGTTTATTATCAAATAGAAAGTTAAATAACCTTTCATCAAAGATTTTTTAAATAGCTTTTGTGAACCTAACATTAACGTTGTTAACATTTGTGAGACAGGTTTAACTTGTCTATATTCTGGCACTGTGCTGGGAAAATCAGCCTTAATAGCTCAAGCTGAAACATCAGGAAACAAAACATTTACTCCACCCATAAAAAGACAATGATAAACAACAACAAAGCATTTTATAATCTTTTTTCAAGTTCATACATTGTTGGCCTTTTGTTGAGATTTCTAATCATCAGAGGGTCTCAAATATTTCATGTTTTCTATATTATAGTTAATTTTAAGGAACAAAACATCCTGGTTGTTTTCTTCTTTTTCTTTAAAACAAACCTAGTCTTACTTTGTAATCTAGAGCGGTTTGGAATTTATGATCTTAATGCTTCAGTCTCCAAACACTAGGATCATAGGTGACTGTCACCAAACTGGCTAAACCTATTTGTTTTTAAAGCAAATTGAATGTATTTTATATGACACTGAAAATGACTAGTGTTTCCTACTCTACACTTTTCTGGCTATCATACAAGAATTTGGGTCTAACAACAGTGATAGGCTACAAAAAGAAAGAAGACAAGGAAGATATGTCTCTACTGGTCTCCTAGCAGGAGATCTAAGATTGACTCTTCAGGTGAGTGACCCACATCATGGTGGTGGCAGAAACCAAAGCTACTAATTTCTTTTAAACCACCCACCGATGAAAAGCTCATAATGCTGTTTTTTTAAGTGCTTTTCCATGCATATCTATATTTTGATATGCATTTATAAATGTATTCATAAATCTCTAAGTCTATAAAATCCTGTACACATATATAATGAAATCATTATTTGTATATGTGTATACAAATACAAATATAAATTCACACACACAGGCATAATCAAAAACACATTTTGAAAATTACTTGAATTTGTTAATAGCTTTCATTCTCTGCAAGTCTCTTCAATTGTTCTTCCCCATTACATTACAGTTTCTGTGCAAAGACAGAAACCTGTAGACAATGTTTATTTATCTAATAATACCACCCAGCTCAATCTATCAAAGGTTGCTTTGAAATTGGTATGATGGTATGAGAGATCTATTCTCTTGAAGACACTTGAACCAGATTTTTTTTGAACCAGATTTTTGCTAGAGACAATTGATTCCTTGAAGTTGCCTCCTGACCACCAACTGCATGCCTACCCCCACCATATGCATGTGCACAAGCACACACACACGCACACATACGCACGCACACACAAACACACACACACAGAGTAATTATAAAAAAGAAAACCGCTTCACCCCCTCAACTTCAAAGTTAGCCACACACAAAATCCTCCTACTCCCAATATTCTGAAGTTACTTTGTGATCTTAAAAAATAAAAAAAAACAACTAACCTTCATTCCCAACTCCTGGTTAACTATTATGAATATTTCCTGTGATCACTGAAGCCCTATAGTCAAAGGATAGAGTTCCCCCTCCCCGTGCCCCTCCATTTTTTAAAGCAACCAAAAGAGGAGTGATTCTTTTGTTCTCAATTGTTATTGTAAAGCACCACATGAAAGACTGGGAACGATGGGAACATGGCAATGAAAAGGACAACAGCTCTGACGGATAAAAACAGGATATTAAGAACAGTATCAGGACTGTCTGTACAGAACAAAGGCAAAAGGGAAGCTTCTCAGAGAAACTCGAGCAAAAACACTTTTTGCTACATTAAAATGGCAATAAATAAACTGTAATTTTTCAAGAGAACATGGATGTTTACAACTGGGGCAAAAAAAAATAAGTTACCATTAAAAGACACACGTAGACATGCAATATAAAATATCATAAAATTAAAACTCTCCCCAAGTCTCATCAAATCTCCCTATTTCCATATTCTATTTCCCAAAATTTTTATATCTATGTTTTATCCTGTATAAAATGAGATGCTGGCTTTACTAAATAACTGACAGTTACAGAAATTGAATTTTATTTACTACAGAAAAAAAAGAAGAAAGACTGTCTCTTCACAGACTGCTCTTAACTTTGGGTATGTGTTTCTCTGTCTCTGTCTCTGTCTCTCTCTCTCTGTGTGTGTGTGCATAAGAGTATGTATACATGAGCATATGATTATATGCACACATGTGTGAGAGTGCATGTGGAGGACAGAGACTAATGTTAGTAATTTTCTCTACCTTATTTAATTCTTTTTTTTTGTAAATGTCTTTCGCCAGACATGGAGATCACTGCTTCAGCTAGACTAGATGGCCATTTAGCTCCAAGGATCCACTTGTTTTGCCTCCCCAGCACTGGGATTATAGGTGTCTTTTTATGTGGTTTCTGGGGATCCAAACTCGGGTCACCACGCTTGCACAACAAGGATTTTGACAGCTGAGCTGTCTCCTCAGCCCCTTAACTTAAACTTTAAACATACCCTTTTAGAACTCCCAGGGAAACCATGTAATGAGCACTATGTAGAGAAACAATCAAAGCAACTAATACAGTATATTGGTTTTGTCAAATCAAAGTGCTGCAAACTCTCCGAAAGCTGTCAGTGTGATGAGTCATTTAATAAGGCATAGTGCAAGTTCATCTAGCTTATCAAACTTAACATATTATTCATTATTATTAGCACTGCAGTCTCTAAGCTTAATGAGCTCTGAAAAGTAAGTACTATATTTTGCATGGCATTAGAAATTTCCATCTTTTTTCTCTGTCTAGATTCTGCTGTTCTTCTTGTTTCTCTTGTCCTCTCTGCCCCTTCTATTTCAGGTGACTGATAAACTGTTCTTTCTCTGGTGTACTGTCAAGAAAACTTAGGGCTAAACCTTGAACTTAGAAGGCCCAAGTGCCCTTCGTCTACTTTTGAGTCAATCCCATCACTGCGATACCATACAAAAGGATGTATAGCTTGAAAGCAGATAATACTGAGTTCAGGCCTCGACTCTGACATTTCCTTGCAAAGGCAGATAAAGACCTGATACCCTACGTCTCTCAAACTCACAGACACTCTCCATATCTTATACACAGTTTCCTTCTTTGTAAATGAGGGTGAGAGAAATTTCACACTCCCTTGAGGATCAAGTGAGGCCAGGTTTCTAAAGTGCCAGGCAAAAATGTCATTTTCTTGTCCTTTGTCCCCTCTTGTCCTGAATTACCTCTTCACTAAATAGTTTCGTTATCTGGATTTATTTCCTATTTTAGGAAGCAGGAAGGATATCAATCCATTTAGTTATTTCACAGTGTTCATGGAATATCTTATGTGAAGGGACACTATAAGTCTAGTAATCTGACTTAACATTTCTTCTTTAAAACAATTGATTTATTCATTTGTTTATTGTGTGTGCTTATGCCAAAGGGGGAAGGGGTAGTCTAAGGAAGATAGAAGCAGCTGTTGTATCCCCTGGAACTGAAGTTACAGGCAAGTGTCAGCTGTCAGATGTGGGGTCTGGGATCGAAATTTGGGTCCTCTGGAAAAGAAGCAAGTGTTCTTAACAGCTCTCTAGCCTCTAAGCTAGCATTTCTGTGTTAACAAGAATGACTATTTAATGATTGTTTTGTTATGGGGACAATCTTATATACTTCCTAGACTTCAGTAGAGTTCTGTGGTCATAACCATTGTGTCTCCCACAAAGATTCTCAGGCTGCATTCTCTGCTTCCCCCTCAGTCACTTGCCCTCTGTGAATCATCTGCCAGAGCAGGGGGTTCTCAACCTATCCAATACCGTGGCCCTTTAATACAGGTCCTCACGTTGTGTAACCCTCACCCATAAAATTATTTTCATTTCTACTTTATAACTGTAAATTTGCTTTGGATATGAATCATAATGTAAATCTGTGTATTCCGGTGGTCTTAGGTGACCCCCGTGAAAGGGTCATTCAAGTCCCAGAGGGGTCGCGACCCAAAGGTTGAGAACCATTGTGCTAGAGGCATTACATTGCAGGAAACAAGAGACCCTGGCATGGACATTGTAAATGAACATTGTAAGAGCAGAGAACTGTGAGAGGTTTCTTTTTTCTCTTTATAAACTAATCTGTCAACTTGCAGGTTACATGGATGCTGAAAGAAAACATAAGAGTCTTGAATTCAAGATGAAAAATAGTTTTCAAAGCACAGAAAATAGTTTTGTTTTTCTTTGTCCTCCTACAAGACTCACCCATTGTACCTGGTGCACACAGCCGGTTATACCACAGCTCAGCAACCCAAGGCTTAAGAAAACTGCATCTTGTATTGTGGACTGTAAGAATGCCTCCCCAACCTTAGAGGAAGATAACCATCTCTATTCTGAGAGACTTTCTGCTACTATACAGTCATCCCTAGAAACAGTCCAGAGCAAAGACAATTAATCATCCCACTCCCAAGAGTTGCAAAACTCTGAGCAATCTGTGGAAACCTACTGATCAACACACAAGTTTCTGGCCCCACTTGTGGGTCCAACTAACAGTGGCAAATAGAATTCAGGTCACCTGTGGGCTTTTTCTAGCAATTACAGTAGAGGCAGAGAACTGTAATGTCCCCTGGCGTTGAATGATTGTTAAGTCAAGGAAGTCCAGAGGTGAAATAAGTTTGCAAGGAAGCAATGAGGTTTTTACCACCAGCGCCAACCTCATTATCACACCACACTTTAGAATAAGCTGCAACTACAGGAAAACTAGCATAGATCAAGGAAGCCCTACTTACAGATTTTGCCCAGACAATCAAAAGCTGCTAAAACGAAAGAGAGAGGAAGGAAGGAAGGAAGGGAGGGAGGTAGGGAGGGAGGGAGGGAGGGAGGGAGGGAGGGAGGGAGGGAGGGAGGGAGGAAGGAAGGATGGAAGGAAGGAAGGAAAAAAAGAAAGAAAAAGAAAGAAGTCCATCATGGTTTCAAATAAGTCTGGACCTCACCTGAAGCATCAGCTCTCTATTCCCTATCAAAGTGGCTTAAATAAGATGGGAAAGAGGGCTGCGGAGATGGTTAAGTGGGTGGGAGCGCTTGCTACGAAGAGAGCATGGGTTCAAAGTTCTGGCATTCACACAATAACTACACCTGACCATAAATGCTTGTCATCGCATGATTTCAGGTGGAGACAATGAGATCCTTGGAGTTCAGGGGCCTGCCAGCCAGGCTAGCTGAAATAGCGAGCTTCGGGTTCAGTAAGAATCTTGATTTCAAAAAATAAGGTTGAAACTGGCAGAAGAAGACACCGAAGACTTCCTTCCTCTGCCTTCTACATGCATGTGTATGGGAACACATAACCACAAACATATACCATACACAAACATGTGGGAGAGGAGGCTGAATCTGTAACCAACCATTTTTAATTGTAAACTTACTTATTTTTATTTTGTAATGAAAAAGAAGATAAAAATCAGTTCTTTTTATTCCACAGGAATTTGGATTGATTTTTGTTTGGGATTTTTTTTTTTTTTTTTTTTTTTTTTTTGTGCCACCTGCCAGAAGCAACTCTAAGCACTAGCAACATAGCGGTAAATATGAGAACAAAGGCCTGCTCTTAGAGAACTTAGATTTTAATAAAGGAAATGGAAAACAAATAGCTGGGAAAGTAATCATTCTAAAGACTCGTATATACAATGAAAGAAGTTAAAGGAATAGCATAACACAGAGCTGGCAGGTATATGTAGACTATTTTAGAAAAAGGGATATTTCAACTCCTATCTGTGTAGTCTTTCTTGACATTCTGGCCTCCCCCTGCCAATAAACAAGCAAAAATATCTTAACATTAGATTTGATCGGATATATTTAAAGTGGTATGACCATAGATGTATCTTAATTTTAGTACAAAACTTTGCAGCATTTAGGCAGAGAGATTTAATTTCATCTCTTCAATTACTAAATGTTTAATTTTCAGATATAAAGTATAGATTTCTTTCTCAAGGCTACTAAAGCCCAGCCTTTACAATCTATTGTCTGATATAATTTCAGCAATGTGATTTGACAGGATGACCCAGGGATTCAGTGAGCAAGGAAAGCACAAAGCACCATGTCTTGGACCAGTTTGTCTTGCTATAAGAAAGGGACTGGCTGGCCCTGGTATAAAGAATAGAAATGTATTTTTCACAGCTCTGAAGCATATCCTTTGGAATTCAAGATCAAGATGTGTGCAGTGGAGGACCCTAGCTCACTGTTTCCAAGATTGTTCCTTGCAGCCTATGTCTTCCAGACGAGAGAAATGATGTGTCCTTAGATATCAGAGAACAAAGAGCCAAACCCACTACTGCCAGGCCCCCTTTGAACACCCGAACACCTCTCAACATTACTGTGTGGGAATTAAATTTCCAGCCTGTGAATTTTGTAGACACACCACAACATGTAGCACTCAGAATTAGCTGGATGTGTGCTTGATCTTAGGAAGTTAACTCAAATTTGAATATAACAGTGGCCATATAGTTATAGGGAAGGGAAATGCAGAAAGTGGGTGGAACGCTGGAGGAAATGAATATCTGTGACCAGAACCTCAAGGTTCGTGAATGTCAAAGATGTGTTACAACTGGAAGGTCCTGTTGTCTGACAGATTCTGTTAGTATCTGATCGACAGTGGGAACAATGACAAATAGCAACTCCAAATACATTTCCTTCCTGGTTAGGCAAAACTGTAACCAAGCTTGGATCATGGGTTTTGGAGACCATCTTCGTAGGAATCAACCAAAAGGAATGAGATCACAAAGGCTTCATTAAGGGAGGAAATGGGTTGCCACTGTGTCAACAGCACAGGCCTTCAGAATGCTTGGGAAAGTTGAGAAACACTCTGCTCCTCTTCCACACTGAAGCAAGCAACAAGGTTTATTTCTTTTCTATCTCTTTTTTTGGTGTGTGTGTGTGTGTGTGTGTGTGTGTGTGTGTGTGTGTGTGTGTGTGTGGTATGCATATATATATGTTCACCTGTGTGTGGGTACACATATATGTGTGGGGGTGTGTGTGTGTGTGTGTGTGGTGTGTGTGTGTGTGTGTGTGTGTGTGTGTGTGTGCATGGGTAAGCCAGGCTCTGATGTCAGTTGTCTTCCTAGATTGCTCTCTACTTTAGTTATCGAGGGTAGCTCACTGAACTCCAGTTCACCAATCAGCTACATTAATTGGTCAAGCCACATTGTCTGAGGAGCGCCCCCCTCCCCAACCAATTCTCCCAGTTCTACCCTACTTGCTGATTTTTATGTGGGATCTGCTGTCCTCATGCTCTCAAGCCAAGCATTTTGCTCAGTGGGCCATCTTTCCTGCTCCAGTGATAAGGTTTAGGACAGGAGATGGTCCCTTTTAAAACAAGCAGTCTTCTGAGAGTAAATTAAGCCCCCATACAAAGAGGTTTAGTACTAAAAGTTAAGATTCAAACTGTTTTGGGGGAGATGCGATATTTGGGCTAAAAAACAGTCTTCAAAATAAATCATAGGACTGAGGATGTAATTCAGTGGTAGAGCATTTGCCTGGTATGTATGAGTTCCCGGCTTCTGTCCCAAGTACCACAAAAATAATTGCAATTTATGAGGATAAATTCGGTAACAGTCAGGAGGATCCTAATGAGTTTTGAAACATATTCCTATGGCAGATTTTGTGTTTTTTCTTGTATTATCAGAATATTTCCTTGTTAAGTGTTTAAGAACTATTTACAAGTATTATTTGTAGAACATAACTATAAGGCATAAATTTGTAATTCATAACTAAAGGTATGATCTCAGGGACTTAATTTATGGTCCTTGTGTTGTTACTTTTATTTTCTATTTTATGTAATCAATTATTTAGGACTTAAAGGAAACGCTTTGGTTTTAAGCATTTTATCCCTTCATTGAGGTCAATTTAAGTATGCATTTCATTACATACAGTTTATTCTTTTACTCAATCAAGCTTGAGAAGAGAATTCCTCTTTAAATAAAAGAGGAGAATTTGAAAGGATTTAGTCGTTGAGATGCAATCTGTGACTTAAAAAGTCATTTATAAAAATGCCTGGCTTTAAGAGCTGTGCACTTTCAAGGTGGCTAAGCTTTACTATGGCAGAGCTATATTTATTTAACAAACGTGAATGTTAGCTTAAGAAAATATGACACAATTGCCCTGTATTTTGAAAAAACTTAACGTCTGATTTATCATCTTTGTGTTAAAACTTGGTCAGTTATCTCTTCTTAAACAGCTGCTTTCGCTTGTCATTCTTTAAGTCAACAAGGGGCACTCGATTCAAGGCACAGATCCAAGCAATTATGCCAACAGTCTTAATCTATGCTTTCCATTCCAAATTCCTCCAAGATATTCTCAATTTTTAATGCACGCAAATACTTAGTTTTGCAACTTCAGTCATTTTCTTTCTTGGAAAACAGACTGGGAAATTAGTCACTCCTGGGGTGTTGGGCAAAGGGCAGTAGATGATGGTAGGAATGCTGGTGACTTCCCTGAAGGGAGCTTTGTTGTGCTTGAGCTACAGCCAGTTAACCTCCCCCAACAACACAAACTGCCAAAACATCAGTGGTCCAAAGAGGGGCGCTCAGGTCCCATTTCCCGCCCCCTGACTATCAGCATCCAGAAGCAATTCTTTGCATGGGTGCTTCTTCATCCTGATCCTGAGTGGCAGCTCCGAGGATTAAACTCAGGTCCTTTGGAGCAGTCGCTTTATGCACATTAGCCCCCTGGGGTGATGAACTCCAAAACCTCTATTTTCTCCTCTTGGCTCTCGCCTGCTCTCACAAAACCCTAGTTAGCCACTGTGCTACACAGCCTTTCTTGGATTGTAGGCTATCAAAAGAAAACAAAACAAAACACCAGACCCTACAACAATATGATAGATATGGTAATGAGGGTCTTTAGAGTAGTGGGGAAATTCCAAGATCCTTTAGAACTGAGACTTGGGGGGACCCATTTTCTTCTTTAACGTTGAGACTTCACATTCTCATCAGCAAAATCTTGCTTACAATTGCACAAATGATCATTTGCCTCAATGAAAATCGTGTGTGTGTGTGTGTGTGTGTGTGTGTGTATGTGTGCATTCATTAAAAAGAAATCCTTTCAAAATTTTCAAATGATAATCAAGATGGGTTTCTCTTAATTAGGCAAAATTTGCAGCTTAGTGACGAGATAGAGAGAGAGAGAGAGAGAGAGAGAGAGAGAGAGAGAGAGAGAGAGAGAGAGAGCGCAAAGAAAACAGAAAAAGCAAGAGCATCTGGCTTCTGTGCTACTTTGGAGTTTTCTTTTTGACTCACTTCCTTGTTATCTCTGTGAAGACATTGTTATTTTACATAGACATTATTATCCCAAGGATTGTGGTGCACTTCCTTCTGTGCAGCACTTCAGGAATCTACATAGAAAGCACTGCTCCACTTCTAAAAATAATCTTTGTAATTCTAAACCAAAGGTTTTAAGGGAAAAGTGACTGGGAGGAGCAAAATGGCAGTCAAATCATTCTGAGAACACTGGCTCCTCGGCATCTTTAAATGCCTCCTCTGCAAACGAATTCTCTCTTGTGCGTACGCATTCTTTCTCACAGGCATTTCATGTGTAGTAATCACTAATACCCAAACCAAAAGGCACTACGGTTCTTCTCTTTCAAGGCAATGACTTTGGTAATAAACACCCTCCAAGAAATAAGTCAGAAGGTAGAACTAATTTCTATATCAGAATTAAGATAACAAGACAAGTACAGTGACTCCTCATTTGGCTGAAATTCTGTGAAAATGTAAGACTTCTGGTTAATTTGATTTTCTGGTTAACTGAACCTCAAAAGCATAACCTGTTTTTAATCTACTCTGAAATGTGTCTAAAATGCTCAAGTCTACCCACTTTTACTCCTACAACTTCAAATCAAGTGCTGGGTTTCATTTAAAGGCTCTTAGGTAATTTCAAATCTTATTTTTCCTTTCACACCATCAATATATTTTTTTTTTCATTTCATCATAAAGAGAGATTTCAGAGACTGGCTAGAATGTATGACTGTTCCTATGCCCAGTTTCACATTAATCATAAATCTTCTCTGTCTTTATGTTTCACAAATGTCTCGGAAAAGTATCACAGAAATGACACTTAATAAACGTTTCAGTTATTGAAAAAATAAAGAGTCAAGTTAAGGTTTTAAACTGTTAAGTATTTAATATAATGTTTTAATATAGTACTTCTAATCAGTTTTGTTAGCACAAATTAATGACTAATACTAAAATATATTATTTTTAAGTCTACGTTTAAAGAGTATGTGTTTACATATGTATATATACACAGACTATACATATTTCTTTTTTTTTTTAGAGACAGGGTTTCTCTGAGTAGTCCTGGCTATCCTGCAACTCACTCTGTAGACCAGGCTGGCCTCAAATTCAAAAATCCGCCTGCCTCTCCCTCCCAAGTGCTGAGATTAAAGACATGTGCCACCACAGCCCAGCATAAACTATTTCTTGTTGAGAAAATGCTAGTGTTTATAGGTTTCCCGGTGGACTATAATGACAGTTGAATAGCGCCCTAGATGTCCTTTTTTCACAGTGCAGTTACAACCAGTATACTGAGGGGCCCCCATTGCAATTTCCTACAGAAATCTACCCTATGGTGTCTTGAGCTAAAAAATACTATGAGCATATTGAATTACACTATTGCCAAGATGAAGAGATCTCTAAACATGCATGAGGTTTCCTATCTTTTAGTAAAGATTCTTATTGAACAAATCCCTGCCAGTGCAAAAGAGGAGAATGACGTTGAAAATGTTTCCTAAGATCACTGCCAACTCTACAATTCCTGGTAACTTGCCCTGTATGTAGAAAGACGAGACCAGTAAAACTGAAGGTTATATTATCTCTCTCTCTCATTCTCTTTTTCCACTCTTACTTGTTTGTTCTTCTCTTATACACTTTTGCACAAACACACACACACGTACACACACACACACACACACACACACACAGAGAGAGAGAGAGAGAGAGAGAGAGAGACCTCTTTTGGGGTGGGCTATAGGTATTATCAAAGCAACAATAGGCATTTTTTTTTTATTTTCTATTATGTGTCAGAAGTTTTGTTAAATACAGTGCACATAGTAGAGTTTCCATAAACATTTTATAAAGAATTGAATGGAGGCTGGAGAGATGGCTCACTGGTTAAGAGCACTGGCTGTTCTTCCAGAGGACACAGGTTCAATTCCCAGCAATCACATGGCAACTCACAACTGTCTGTAACTCCAGTTCCAGGTTATCTGACACCCTCATATACATGCAGGCAAAACACCAATGTACATAAATAACAACAAAAACTGAATGAAGATGAAGAGTTGATCTATACCTCATATATAGACTGACCAAAGGTCTACTTATAGGGAGATCAATGATGTCAAATTAAGTGGCAGTATTGGTGTTCCTCCGTAACTATTTTGATACTGGTACAGTTGTCATATTGTAACTTCGAATTCTATTATAAGACATAAATAAATATACTTATATATTTATTTTATTAACTAATATGATTTCGGGACAAAACTATAGGGAATTTTGAAGGATGCGTGTATTAATTGTACATTTAAGATTTTATATTTCATTTTTTATTGGGGAGGTCTTAATAATTATGTTGCTTAAAGTGGCCTTAATTTCACAATCCCCCTGCCTCCTAATTCTAAGTGCTGGAATCAAAGGCATGCATTGTCATACTAGCTATATTTTAGATTTCAATCTAGAGCTCAGTAATAGACTACGGAAAGACAAGACAAATGACTTGTCTTCCTGTTCAATGTGTCCTTCCATTGTGCCGCCTCCCCTGCCTCTCTTCTTAGTATTGCCCTAAGAAATGTAATGCCGCCAAAATCCTGGTCATTTTTTTCCTTCTAAGAACTCAGCAAGGACTCTTACAGACTAAACACTTAAAGAAGCCAAAAGATACTTTGTAATCTTGAATTAAACAGGGTGCCAAGTCCCCAAGGTTGACTGGCCTCCAACATCTGTCATCCCAGTGATTTCCAGGTTAACTGAACGTGTATAATGTCTAGGGTTACAACATCTGGACAAGTAGCCTAATTTCATTTATTCTTCTGTCTTAGTAATAAAAGCAGCATGAGAGAGTACTGTAGATAGGAAAAAGGTAACTGCATTGATTTTTCAATACACACTGCAAATAATGTGTTTGTGTGTGTGCGCGCGCGTGCGTGCGTGCGTGGGCCTTGATAGAAATAATTATCTGGGGAGTAGATATTTATTTGGAAAAAAGGAGTACATTAACATGTCTAACACATATAAGTTTTCCTTTGCATTACTTGTTTTGAAACGTTTTTTTATATACCCATAGCCAGCATTCTTTAGCACCTAAATATTTTTAAACATTTTATATATATTGACTAATCCCTACCCAAACCTTATGTGGTAAGGCTCATTTCCCACATTCTATGGATGAGAGAACTGAGGTTCAGAGTTAAAGAGACTTTTCCCAAAGCCACATAGTTGGCATGTGGCATGGTCCTGTTATAACCACCATTTTCACTTTTATAATCATCGTTAACGGGCATGAAAATCATTGCTCCTACAATTAGGAATTTTTGGTATATGAGTATAAAGAACATTGTACCCTAACCTCTACAAACTAACTTTCAATGACTAGTAGTTAAGCATTGGTCAATCACCTCTGCACTGGGAACCATTAAGGTATTTCCCATGCAAAGGTCTCCTCATTTTCCCTTAGGACGGGCATCTGGATCATATCAACAAGAGGGTGCTTTAAGCATGAGAAAATTTAGGAGAAAAACCTAAGACTGGATTATTTCCATGAGTCCATTCACTGATATCCCCTGAGTGCTTCAGTTTTTACAGAACTACCTTGTCATCTGTTCATTCCGCTCAGTGAGCAATGGCTTGTGACCTCCCAGTTAGCAAGTTCACAAGCTAAATATATCAGTAATAATTAATGTTTACTAGAATAGATATAAATATTTAAAAACACAACAGTTCCAAGCACATGTGAGTTCCATTTTATTTTATGAAATACCAAAAGTCCACGTGTCTACCCCATTAATTATAACCTACTTTCCACCCTGACCTATGTATGATTCCTCCTGACATAAATTGAAACAAGGTGCTCGGAGAGGGATCAACCTACACTCCACCTGGGCTACAAAATGTCCACTTCCCAAGCTTCTCAATAAATGTAACCTGAAATTTTTCTAAGACTTGAAAAAGTTTATGAATTTAAAAAGAGGGCTTAAAGACTCACCACAGTTAAGCCCTACAGTAACTGTTGAAATATCCAATGTAAATAGAGCTAAGGGGACCTGGGGGGCACTAAAACCTTGTTATAAAAGAAGAAATACTCCTTAGTATTTTCTTTTACAGCAAATAGCCTACGTGCATCCAACCAGCACTAAGAAGAATGAATAGTAAACTTTGAGGCTGCCCTCTAGAGATCTAAGGGAGGCATGAATGAGCCATGTAAAATAGTTCTTTTGCTACATGTGAATGATTGAGCTTAGCTTGCCCATTCATCTTAAATGTTAAAGGCAAAACAGAGAATGGTTAACTTTTTAATAGTCCTTTGCTTTACATGAACGCATTATTCACTCATTCATCACAGTCCCCAAAGCAAATCACCTAAAGAGGGGGTTACCAGTAAGAAGTAATATTCCATAAAAAGATACTTCTGGTCATTTTTCTGTACGTTTCAAGAACAAAAATGGGATCAGACTTTCTACTTTGTTTTGTTAGTTGTCACTTTAAATATAATATATTGAGTGATTTTCATGTTCAAAGACTCTTCTGATGTCTCAAAAATATTCTTAAGTACCCTTTAGGACAATTGAAGTATTACAGCAACTTCCGTAACCACATGGCCATCTAAGCTAAAGATCTAATAAATAGTAGAATGTGAGCAATGTACCCAGAACAATATATACATACTATCAGTGGAAAATAGCTCCTAGTGGCAAAAAATCTTATTTTTTATACAAAGCATAGATATCGATATACAAAGATATGTAGTATACTATGGTTATTAAATTTCATAGGAAGTGTGATATGGAGAAATTTTGAAAAGGTGGGTGAAAGCAGTAGATAGTATCTATTGTGGAATGATACACTACACCCTTATCAACAAACTGGCTAGTGTCTCCTGAGAAGATATATGTTAGGCAAGATGCTGGTGACCACTCACAAAAGATTAAGATTAAGTGAGTTGGCATCACTATTTCTAGGTCTTGCTCTGTGCTGCCCTCTTGTGCACATCTTGTCCTTAAAATCTTCAGTATCCTAAATGGGTGGTCCATCTAACCTGTAGAGCAGTGGTTTCTCAACCCACAGGTTGCGACCCCTTTAGGGGTTAAGTGGCCCTTTCACAGGGATCACATATCAGATATCATACATAATAGATATTTATAGAACGATTCATGTAGAAAAATACAGTTATGAACCAGAAAAAAAATAATTTTATGGTTAGGGGATCACCACAACATGAGGAGTTGTACTAAAGGGTCACAGCATTAGGAAGGTTAAGAACTATTGGGTGGTCAGGAGAGGAAAGAAAGGAGAGCCAAAATGCATGGCTTTCCTTGAAGGAATAGGCTAGTGTTACATAGCTCCTCTTCTGCCTTCTCATTCCAGCAGAGGGTGGGCCAATTATCCATAAAGACACAAAGCAACAGATGAAAATCCCCAATGGCAGGTCATCTTTCTAAAATGGCAACCCAATGATGCTCTCTCCCTTATCCCTGGAACCTGCGACTATGACAAGATACTACTCTCCTGATTGTGTCATGTAGAGCACAGGTGGTACCAGAAAGGAAAGCAAGCATCCAAGTAGGCCCTTCTTGATCATGTGGACACGTTCAAAGCTGTGTGCTTTCTCCATTGAAAGCAGATGTAGATAGATATTCTCTGTGCAAAGTACTTGATGTGCTGTTGCTGTTTCAAAGGTGGAGACAGAGAAAGGGGTGTAGACGACCTACAACATCCTAGCCAACGATTGTGAAGTGGCTCAGCCTTAGAACATCAGGAAAATGAGTGCAGTACACAACTGTATCCTTGGCAGGAGATTCATTCCCAGGGCCTCCAGGGAAGAGCATAATTTGGCTGACAGCTTAATTTTAGTCTGGTAAGAGAATGAACAAAGAATATAGTCAGGCTGCCTTATGGAGTCCTGAGCTTTAAAAAAAAAATGAGTAACGTTTTTCAACTACATGTGTGTACTAATTTGTTACACAGTAATAGTAAACAAATACATCTTTGTTTGTTTATTCTATAAACAGATTGGCAACATTTGTCTCCTAGGTAAGTCTGAGAATCTGGCCAGTGACAATTAGTTCAAAGAAAGTGTCTATTGGGGGCCTTTGCTTTACTTTCTAACACTTGGAGAATTCACAACTGCTCTTTCCATACAAGTCTTAGCTCTAGACTTTGGATATGTTCCATAAGAGGATGTGAATCACCTTCTGCTTGATTATTAACTTTCCAGAGCTCTGCCCTACTTGGTGGACAAGGTACATCCAGTTCATATGTGCATAACATGTATCCCAGTAAGGCTGTCTATCACATGCTTGAAACTTTATCTTCTGTAGCTTTTACATTTGTTCTCCCTTCCTTCAATCTCCGCTACTCCCAGGTCCCGATAATGGACTGGTCCAGGATTACATAAAAAGATAGGTGGAAGTCTGAATGATGAATACCATAAGCTAATTTTCCTGAATTTTCTGATGGAAATCTGAAGCAGTGCTTAGAAAGTTATACACTATGCTGCAAAGAGAAGGAAGGGATGAAGTGCAAATTCAACTGAATTTCAAACTTTCCCAGTCAGTACCTCATTATTTCTGGTATCCCTTGCAGACCTTACTCTGGTCATCTCTAAAAGAATATTTAATTCATAGAACTAGAAAAAATGGCAAAAAGCCAATGCAGGTAAGCAACATATACAAACACTGAAATATCTCCAGTTTGAGGGAGCCATGTTCACAAAATATTTTCAATTTTTCAGAGGAGGAAGCTTCTCAGGTACCTATTCTATCATCAGGAGAACAAAGGTATCATTAGAGTGCTTGAAGGTAGCCTGGCCATTAGAGTGTTTTAGGACATGGAAATGATCATTTGCTATTAAAGTCCTGTGCTCCTTGCTGTGCTCAAAAAAGAAGGAAAGTCAGCTTTAGACTTAGAAAGACAATTTACCCTTTCCACATATGTTAGACTATCTATGTTAGACTTTCTAAAAAACTAAATAATGGCAAGATCGGTAATAGCAGGGTTCATGCTTAATTCTTCTCCAGTCTATGAGTATGGCCAGAGAACTGTATTATTAGGAGGTACTGCTACAATGTGAAAATTTTTACTGAAAAATGTGGTGAGTTGAACATTACATTTCTCTTATTGACATTATGAGTGAACATTTGTAAGTTTTTCTTCCAATTGTAGATCTTAATTCTCTGACAGAACAAAGGGGTATTTGGGGGTGGGTTAAAGAGATAGCAAAAAATACTCTTTAAAAACCTTCATCTTCAACTTTGAACTTGTGCTGAAATCTAAAAGTAACCCCAAAAGTGTGAGAGAAAATGGTCAACATATTTCTCCACACAGCTTTCTCCATTTTATATTTCTGTCTCATTACACAAAAAGCATTGCCAATGTCCTGGTGATTGGTTTTCCAGGAGTCATCTTATAAACTACTGGTCCTCCCTCTGCTTGAAATCAGGGGCATTTACTTCCAGATGTAAGAGACTTGTTTCCTTGGAAAGTTTTCATTTCTGTAAATTATTTGTCATTAAAATAACAATATATACACTCATTAGTTGAAGGGAAAATCTCCTCTATAGAAGTGTATCCAATGCAGATATGGTTGGTATAAAGAAGCCTTGTTGACAGTGTTGACTTAATGAATAACTTTGCTGTTAACATGCAAGAGCCAGAAGCAATGAAAAATTCCCATTCCTTTAAAATCCAAAACCTTGGCACACTTCATAATGAACAAAATTCAAGATATTCATGGCTTCCCTGGCTTAAAAATAAAGTTAAAAAAAACCAAACATACAAAGTAGCATTATTATATTCTGAATACTCTTTTCAAAAGTTTCTAATAACTGATTTTTCATAATTTCCTTAAAAAGTTGACTGTTAAAATGTGACCTCTCAAGAGCTCAGTCTTTCAAAATAATGCAGGCCTTCACTTCCTTTGTCCACTGGCTTGAGGAATCCAACATGCTTCCCAACAATGTGCCGATTAGCGAGGTGCCTTTTCAAGTTAGTAACTAGAGCAGGTCTGTCTGCACACTGACCAACAGGGGATGTGTGTGCCAAAGCTTGTTTTCTGTGGCCCACAAGCTTAGAATGTTTCTCACATTTTTAAAAGAGAAATTTTAATATTTTTGTGACCCAACAAAATTATATATACTTAAAATTTCAGTGTCCATACATAAAACGTCTCAGGGAATGCAGTGGTTATGTAGTTTATGGTTGAATTAAGGAATCTGACAGACTGGAAGGCCCCACCTAATTATTATCTGGCTCTGTGTACAGCCTGGATTCATGTGACTTAAGAATGGTGCAAACAGCTTAATATTTTGTTCAGTTATGCTCTAGTGTTGTCTATTGATCTGAGAAATGACATGATCCTGTTTTGAACACTACTCTTGTGAAACGACACACCCCTCACACACATTTGCACAATTTACTAAGTATTTTAAATGGGAAAGAAGAAAGTTGACACCGTCCCTTATATTTGTGAGGCTGTTCTGCTAGTTAAAGACACAGAATAAAAGTGTTTTAATTTGGATTAACAATCTTTGTTTGAGAGAGAGCAAGATAACTCTGAAGACTGGTAACCTGGGTTCAACTCCATGATGTCCTGTTTTCTATGTGCATGCTGCAGTTCAGGTACCCCCCACAAGCCCATGACATAGCCACACAATCACAAATAATACAGTAAGATACATTTCAAATTTTTGCAACAATCAAACAGGTCATTAATATTTTAACCACAGAGTCCCAATTTTTATTTTAAATTTCTGGGTCCTCATCATCTTTTAAAAAGAATTTCATTGAGACATGATTTATCTGTCAAAATATCCAAGTCATGTATGCAATTTAGTGGCTTTTAGTACATGCAGAGAGTGGAGTAGCCATAACCAAATTCTAACTGCAGAATTTTGTAGCTCTGCATTCCTTTTTCAGCCAGCCCCTAGCAACCACTAATCTTTCTGCCTCCATGAATATGCTTCCTCTGGACAATTCACAAAAATGGCCTTGTGTGGCCCCTAATAATTGCCTCCTCTCACTTAGCTCAATATTTTTAAAAAACACTAAATTTTCATAAATCTCCAATTTGGAACTAAATAACTGATGATGTCTTTAATGGAAAAGCCATTATTGAAAAAGTAATTGATTGCATGCTATCCTTAGGGTTTTATAAAAACCCACAAACATTGAGCAGAAAGATGCCTCTGAGTTTCAGAATTCTACTTGGGGCATCAATATGCACCCAACTGTTGATTCCATCATTTACCCAACAAATATTTACAGGGTATATGCTAAATATGGCCCAAGATAGGTAATAGAATATGTCTCAGAGTTTCCCATCTAAGCTCTTGATAATCTTCCTTTTCATTTAGATACTGGAACAATTTATCCCTCAATAAACACTGTGCTATTTTTCCACCACATAGTATGTATTTTTCTGTCTTCTATATGAATATAATTTCGTAACAGGTTCAAATTTGGAGCTGGAGACCTGGCTCGGTAGTTAAGAGCATTGACGACTTCGCTTCCAAAGGATGCAGGCTCAATTCCCAGCATCCATATAGTGGCTTACAGTTACTCCAGTTCTAGTGGACCCTACAGCCTCACACAGACTAATAAAAATAAATTTTAAAAAGGGGAGAGATTAAAAATTCCTCCAGCTGCCTTTTACTTTCTAAACCAAACATATTAAGACATAATCTAGACAAATGTCCCAAGAACGTCATGCTAGCTCTGTGTGTGGTGTGCTGTCAGTAGAATAACTGTGTGTGTTCTGTGTTGGATAAGGAGGGCCACACATGGTTAAAAGTAGTGGGTAAGTGCACACGGAGTTCAGCTAAGGACATAGTTTGTCCCCCATTCCAAATGTGAAACTCCTGCATTGAACTGGCTCTCCCGAGAATTCCCCAATTGTATAAGCCTTCCTGGGGACCATTCAAAAGGAGCTAGTAGTAATGGTTCAAGGTCCCAAGAGATAATCTCAAGGCCTTTCAATGTCAATTATAAAGACTCTGTAACAGGTTAATTATAAGAAACTGATTTGGGGGTTAAAAAAAAAACAGCTACAAAAACAGTTCACCTTCATAAACTTGTAAGTGGAAAAGTTGAGATCTAATTGATTTTTTTCGTGGCAGTAGAAATCAAACTCAAGCTAGGTAAACATGTACTGAGAAGTACAACTTCAAGCGCCCTTTTAATTAAACGTGTATTATATATTTTTGTAATGTGTTGTTTTGAGATAGTGCCTCGCGTGCTGGTACTGACCTAGGAATCCTTCTGCCTACCGACTTCCAGTTGTACAGATGTGTCACCATGCTCAGCTTTGGGAATGTCTTCACATCAGCAGGAACATATTTTTCAATGTGTTTGTGCAGCTGTTCATCTATATTGGTGACTGTTAGAGATTCTTAATGTGTCCAGATATTTACTATCATGTTTTTAAAGAAAAAACAACAGTTGTGTTAAAGGCCATAAGAAGTTTCTCTGTGCTTAAAGATATATGACTGATAGTGAATTAATTATACTCTAATTACAGATTCCTTAAAACGTGTCATATGGGCTCAAGAGATGGCTCAGCAGTTAAGAGCATATGCTGTTCTTGCTGAAAGAGAACTGGGATTCATTTCAAAATCCCATGTCAACCATTCACAAATACATATAACCCCAGCTGCAGTGGACCCAATGCCTTTGGCTTTACAGGCGCTTGTACACACACGTGCACAGAAACACTAAACAAATCTGTATCTTTTATGTAAATGTGTATGTACCTTATATTCAAGATATATGTGTGAATATCTTGTATTCAAGCTTGCTCCATCATTATATTGGAGTTGTATGATAAAACTTGTCATTTAAAAATGTAAAACGGGGGCTGGAGACATGGTTCAGAGATTAAGAGCACTGGCTTCTCTTTCAGAGGTCCTGAGTTCGATTCTCAGCAACCATATGGTGGCTCACAGCCTTCTATAATGAGATCTGGTGCCCTATTCTGTCATGCAGGCATGTATGCAGGCAGAATACTGTACATCTAATAAAAGAAGCAGATTAATTTTTAAAAAATCTAAAACAGTATATATTTCTTAGAAAAAACTCAGGAACCATATTAGGAACCTATCTTGGCATTAGTAATTAAGAACACAGAATATAAAATCTAGTAGGATTTCATGGCCGTCAGCTAAAACTAAGAAGGTCTTCTCTGTGTTTCTTGAAATTGTATTTCCTATCCTTGGTTCAAAGTCAAAGATGTCAAAACTGTTATATAGTTTGGAAAGTTTTTAGAAGGTTCTGCTGTCAGAAAAGCAATGAACAGTGAGTCTCTGCTAAGTGCATTTGTAAATCTGATAAGGACAATTTTCTTATACTCTACATAGTGTCTTAGGTTATACCTTGAAGGACTCTGATATGATTTATCACTGGCTCGGCCACTGGAACATCTCTACAGGTTCAATGATGATGTTCCACTACACAGAGATATCATTTTCCATCCAAAGAATCAACATCGTACATTTAAAAACTTTATCTTTCATTAATTCAGTGATGTACACATTCAAGTCAAGTCAACTGAGGAAGATTCCTAATATCCATTGTACCAGGCTTCTGTGACACTGAGTCACTGAAGAAAGCTGTCAACCTATTGGGATAGTTTCATATGTTCTCTCTAGCATCTTATGGATATGCCAATCTGCCTGTCAGGGTGAGCTGCAGTCTTTTCAGGAGAGACTGCTCAGTTGCTGCTCTGAACTCAGCAAATCAGCACCGGTTTGCAAGAAGACTTTGCAACACTAAAAGGTCATCTTCTACAATCATCCTTTGGAATCAAACAGTAATGAATTTCAAAAACTTAAAAGTTTACATATGGAGTGAACATGTACAACTTTTAAAAACATCTCATTGTTTTTTAAATATAGGGTAAAGCAAGTCGTTGCATTTATATTGTACTCCGTGTTACAAGTAATCTAGAGGTAATGTAAAGTACATGCTAGGATATATGCATAGTATATAGAGTACATTATGATATTTTACATAGGGATTGAACATCTATGGACTGAAATGTTGGCAAGGGTCCTGTAACCGATCCCGCGTGTGTATACTGAGGGAGACTACAAGAGTCCTTGAACATATGATTAATAGAAAAAAGGAAGGCAAAGATTAGCACAGTTGAAGGTCAAGGTTACATTATTAGACATAGTCTATGAATGAAACTGTTCTTGCACGATAAACATCTTGGCAGGCAATACTGAAAGTTATAGGTAAGTTGTTTGGAGTTCTAGCAACCTTTTCTGTAAGCTCTAAAACAAATGAACCTTTTAGTTTGTAGGCAGCCTAAGGCTCCACTGTAACAAAAGGAAATGTGCACAACACTACTAGAACACAGACCTTAAATGAAGGAAGAGGAAGGATGACTAAACTTATAATTAAATTATATGCTGAACACCTTACCAGTTCCTCTAAGCAGGCTCAGTTAAATATATGCAAATGATTTGTATTCTCACCCTAAAAGTAAAAATTCTTCTGTTTAATCCTGAAAATTAGGGACGATCTTTCTTTTTAACTTCAGTGAATGTTAAATTTCTTCTTCCAAAGCATTTTCATGTTTGTAAAGGAGAAAAGCATTTCAAATATTTTGAGTATTATTTGTCATACTTTGAAACAAATGAATTTATAACTGTATTATCTCATTGTGGGGGTCAGCCTGGGTTTCAGTATATTTTTCCTGGTAATTTCCTTACTAAATTCATACACTCCCAAGAGGTTTGGCTATATTGAACTGTCACTTAAGTTTAGTTGGCTGGGATCACAAACAAATGAACACTTCAAGGCACACCTTCATCTTGAAATAGCTAGACCTCTGGGCAGTTTATAAATCTCTATTTCTAAGAACGAAATGCTTCATTCTTGATTAGTTTAGCATTCCTAGGGGGTTCATATTACAATACAACACCATGATATATTTCTCAGGCACAGCTACAGACAACAGTAAATCAATGATACCTACTGTCAGAATCTTTGGACACATTGCAACAATAGATATTCTGTTACCAAAAGAAAATAAGGGGAGGATGAAAAAGCAAAAGCAGAATTTCAATTTACAAGCACAGGGCTTGGGATGTAGCTAAATGGTAGAGCACATGCTTAGCACATGCACTAGAACTGAGTTCAATTCCAAGCATCAAAAGATAACAAAGCAATTTAGTACATGAACTTTTTTATATAGGAGGTTATAATTTACTCTTTATACAGGTGATTTTAATCTATCTGCAAATATGAAACATTTTAATTGTAATTTCAACAAGAATATACTATCTGTAGTATTTCAATAATAGCTACTTTCATTCCATTTTACTTCTAAACTGGAGAATATATTTCTTATATGAAAATAAGCTACATATAAATATATCAAATTAACTCTATTAAAAATATAGGATATTGAAGATCTTATTATTGTTATCAAAAATATAATTTAAACTTTAAGACTATCACTTTTTTCTCAAAGCTCCTTATATATTATTTAAAAAATTTTTCTATTAGTGGATCTGAAGATAAGCACTTACATTAAATCAGAGGAAGATCTAGGAACTATGCAAATTTCTCCACAAAATTCTCTATCCTAATATAGATATAGCCTGTTGAAGAATTTTGTTGCTCATAAAGTTATAGAAATAACTACAATATCCAATATATTATAAACACAAAGTAAAACAAGTCTACGATAATACCAAGATTTGCTCTTGATTTACCTATGTTAAATTGGTATTTTGAAACATTACATATAAATGCTTGAATGCAAGTGAAGATTATCATATGCAGTAAATTAGGTCAGACTCAGACACATATAGCATATTTTCTTTCATTTGTGGATCCTATATTTTACATAGATATGCAAAATCAATATATATAACATAGAAATAGAAGAAAACAGTCCAGAAGAATGATGGAGATTAAAAGGATGATTAAGAGGATGGAGGAAGGGGAGAAAGGGAAGTGGTGGGGAGATGGGAGGAGGGACACAGTGAAGGAACCCTATGGACTTGACTGAAAATGGCCTTATGAAACCCAGTACCATATGCCATGAATCTATGTCCTTAAGGAAAAAGAAAAAAGAGCTGATATTTCCTTTACCAACTACGAATATGCAGCTATAATATGCAAAATCATTTTTAAAAGTCAAAGATAATAATAGCTGTCAGAAAGAAGGTAACCTGAAGCTAGAGACTCCCTTTCTTCTATTTAGAAGGAGGAATCCATAAAGAAGAGCTGGTTTTGATTACCAGTTGGTATCTGACAATGTCTTGAGACATTTTTCATTGTTATACTTTGAGAGGTGGTAGGACAACTGGCATTTAATGGGTCAATGTCAACATTACTGATAAACATCCTACAACACAGAAAACCACCACAAAGCATAATTAAACTTTAAATATAAACAGTCCTGATCTTGAGCATCCCTGACCTTGAAGAATCTAGATCGGATGCTGTAACATATTAGGTATTCAAGCCAAAAGAGTTCAAGAGTTTTGAGAGTAGACATGCATCTAAGTATATATCAACAGGTCTCATGTCTATACATAAATCACCAAGGGAGATGTTGATATATGTATGCATACATGTATCAACATGCTCTATTTAAGTAGAACAAATCCAAAATTAGATAAATATATTGGAATGGAGAATTTAATGTTTGGCAATTTTCACAGATGTGTAATATGTCCATTCCTCAGAGAGAATATGGATATACATAGGAATTGAGTGTCTGTTTATCTGAGCACATATCAATCAATTCTTTACATTTGTCAGCGTATAACTGAAGGCCAATTTAGTACTTAACGATATATATTGTACAACACAGCTCCTCTTCTGTTCTCAGTATTATCAGCTATAGTTCAATCTCATAATATCTGACAACTACAGGCATTTTGAATAATTCTGTCATACAACAGGCCCAATTATGGTGTTAGAATTTTATGTGCAAGGTTTTGAATTCACACCTATAATGTATTATAAAAAAAAATGTCTTCTACTGAAATGCCTAAAACCTAAATGGGGGTAAAAACCAAATATTAGGGGAAGACAGAGAGGAACTGGATCGCTGATGCACTGCTTGTAGGAATGTAAAACTGTTCAGCCACTGTGGAATTCAGTTTGGCAGTTGACTACAAAGTTGTTTACACTTAGCACAAAACCCAGGAACTGCCCTCCTGGGCATTTAAACCAGAGAAATGACAACTTGTTGTTACACAGAATCTTATACATAAAGATTCTTAGCCATTTTAATATCAGCAATCTAGAAACAACCAAAATGTCTACTAACAAGGTGAATGGTCAGACTGTGAGACGTTCATACTCATACTATGGGGTGTTAGACAGTAGCAAAAGGGAAAAGCAATGGACACTTGCAATAACCTGGATGAAACAGCAGAGAGGCATGCTGTGTTAAACAAATGTCATCCTGAAAAGAATGCACTGTGCAGTCACACTTACATTATATTCTTGGAGTACTCACGTTATAGGGGTGGAGGGCTAGGGAAAGACTGTAGTGATAAACCACCTTCTGGAAGGTACAAGGGCCTAGGATCAAGTTCCAGCACTTCAATAAGAAGAGTAATAGCAGCAGCAGCAGTTGCAGTAGTAAAAGATGTGGCAAACAGACTAGTTATATTCCCAAAGGTTAGGGAAGGGGAGAAGCGGGGATGACTGAAAGGTTCGGGAAACTTTCTCCTAGTCTATTTCCATTTTCCCCCAATGTTGTAATCATGTATGATTACTTCAAATAAAAACAACAAACAAACAAGGAAAAACAAATTAAAGCCAAGAGTGGCACACCATAAGCATACTCCCATCATTCAGGAGGCAGAAACAGGAGGATTGCAAGCTCACGGACAGCCTAGCGCCATTGAAAGTTGAAGGCCAGGCTTCAGTCTGCCTTCCTGTGTGTGAATGATCCTAGGCTGATGAGATTCCCATAAAAGGGTTCATGATGATTGTTTTACAGCAGAAATAAAGCACTGGACTTAATGTGTATCACAACCAATCTTTTTCTGGTTTCTGTGCCTTTTCCTAATCACGTTCCCATAACTTGCTTATCACATACTCTCTGTCTTTCCTTTTCACTGGAATTGGTATTATAGCCATTTCTTTGAATTTATTTACTCCTAAGCTTCTTCCACATGTATATATAAAAGGCACATGTTCACAAACTTTGGTTTGTTTCTCTCCTAGTAATCTGTCTTTTACAATAGGGAGTCTAGTTAAGAGCATTGAAGGGAAGTAAGAAATAATTTTTCCATTTCTGACACCTTGTGGGACTTTCGGGTAAGGAGAAGCAATGCATGAAATTCATGCTACCTGTGCTGTGAATTACAAAGTTCTTTGTCTCAGAAGTAGGAGTCTCATGTCTGCTGACAATATCCTAGAAGCAATGGCAGTACAGCTTATTAATGGAAATGGATTGTAAAAATCTCAGCTTTTTCAAGGTTTTTGACAATTACCCCTCTAAAATTTGACACATATTTACTTGACACACATTTCCATAAATACTCTGTATCACGTGTTATATTAAGTAGTGAGCAAATATTAACTTCATCTTCATCAAAATTTTATGGTTTAAGTGTTATTGTTATTAGTCCCAACCTTCTAAAGAAGTAATTGCAAGCCGGGCGGTGGAGGCGCACGCCTTTAATCCCAGCACTCGGGAGGCAGAGGCAGGCAGATCTCTGAGTTCGAGGCCAGCCTGGTCTACAAGAGCTAGTTCCAGGACAGGCTCTAGAAACTACAGGGAAACCCTGTCTCGAAAAACCAAAAAAAGAAGTAATTACAATCATACATGATTAACAAACTAGATAATTAATGTAACACAGTAAGTACATGTATATATTCCTAAACGTTATATGATTCCCATAATTACAAGAATAAACAAGCCAGTTGTAGTGACAAGTGCCTGAAATTCAACACTCAGGAAGCTGAGGCAAGAGGACTGTGAACTGTAAGCCAGCCTTAACTATAGAGCAAATTAATAAGTAAAAGAATAAATATACATTGAAAACTCTGAATCATGAATCAGTTCTCTAGCCTCTTTACATAACACACTAATCTTAAGATGACTAATATAGGGCTGAAGGGATGTGCATAAACATTAAATCACTTTAACAAATGGAGCACTCTGATATTTGGTATCTGAAGATAAGGAAGACAATGTTTTTGAAGGAATTAATATTTTCTTAACAATGGTAATTTAAGTGAAGCCTCTTACTAGGACTTTGAAAAATGGTTGTAATTTTAACAAACTAAGTACTAACAATATAAGCATCTTTTAGGTATTAGATGTCTAGAAGTGAATTTTCAACACTTCGAAAGGGTATTTGAATGTTATAAAGCTGAGCTTCTTAGCACTCATTAGAGAGTGAAAGAGAAAACAGGAACTGGTTGAGGAAATGAGAGGGATGACGGCCTATCCTCTCACATGAATTGTTGCTGCAAACCGTCTCAGCTTCCATTCACCCAAAATTGTTGACAACAGCTACATTTTATAGGGCTCATTTTCGGAGAGTCAACATCTCTGACAAATGATTATAAATATGAGCTCACAAATGCTTATTAAGAACAATCCTATATTTTTGGTTGTGAGCCTAGCCTTTAACGGCTGAGCCATTCTTCCAGGCCAACTCGAGAAATTGGTCATCAAGAGAACAAATAATCCAATTAAAAAAAATGGAGTACAGACCTAAACAGAGAACTCTCAACAGAGGAACCTAAAATGGCTGAAAGACGCTTAAGAAAATGTTCAACATCCTTAGTCATCAGAGAAATGTAAATCAAAACAACTCTGAGATTCCACCTTATACCTGTAAGAATGGCCAAGACCAAAAACACTGATGGCAACTTATGCTGGAGAAGTTGTGGAGAAAAGGGAACACTCCTGCATTGCTGGTGGGAATGCAATCTGGTACAGCCCCTTTGGATGTTAGAGTGGCAATTTCTCAGAAAATTAGGAAACAACTTTCCTCAAGACCCAGTAAAACCACTTTTGGGTATATATCCAAAGGATGCTCAGTCATGCCACAAAGACATGTATGTGCTCAACTATGTTCACAGCAGCATTGTTTGTCATAGCCAGAAACTGGAAACCACCTAAATGCCCTTCGACCAAAGAATGGATAAGGAAAATGTGGTATATTTACACAGTGGAGTACTAGACAGCAGAAAAAATAATGACATCTTGAATTTTGCAGGCAAATGGATGGATCTAGAAAACATCGTATTGATTGAGGTAATCCAGATACAGAAAGACAATTATCACATTTACTCACTCATAAGTGGTTTTTAAACAAAGCAAAGAAACCAGCCCACAAATCACAATTCCAGAGAACCTAGACAACATGAGGACCCTAAGAGTGACATAAATTAATCTAATCTACATGGGAAGTAGATAAAAACAAGATCTCCTGAGTAAATTGGGAACATGGGGACCTTGGGAGAGGGTTGCAGGGGAGGGGAGAGATAAAGAGGGGGGTAGAGAAAAATTCAGGGCTCAATAAAAATAATTAAAAAATTAAAAAATAAAAGTAAAACAAAAAAGAACAATCCTAAATCTGCACTGGTAACACACACTTGTAATCTTAACACTGGCGAGGGTAATACAAAAGAATTAGGAGTTTAAGACTATTTTCTGCTACATAATGAGTTTGAAGCTAGCCTAGAGTACACAAAACCCTATCCCCTTCCTCCCCACCCCCACAAAAAGAGTACAAAACTACCCAACAGAGATTCTGTTCCTCAAGCATCCAGGGCTCTCTGTCATCCATGCTGGCTAGGTCAGCTTATTGGATTACCTAAATTAGAAAGCCTATTCATACCTTTCAATCAGAAAAGTGACTTTCATATCTTGTGATCGATTTGACAGATAAACCTGCCTGCAACACAGTGATAAAAATGAGTCTTCTCCAGATACCCTATTTCAATACCAAAAGACTGGAAGCTACCCATGGGACCACAGTCAAGTCAGTCATAATAGGATGTTGCAATGAAATGGCAGGATAGGAAAGCGCAATTCTACACAGCTGTTGAAAGAAAAAGAGAGCACTCTCCTTGCCCTGCTATGAAGATAACTCCTGGCTATATCTTGCAGTGTGTGGGGGTATGCAGAAGAGCACACAGAAAGGTCACCGTGAAAGATGAGGGCCATATACTCACACCTACTTTTGACCATTATAAAATGTATTGTAGAAATGGAAGTCACAATAGGAGACACACAGTGTGCTATGCATAGCTTGAAACTTTTTGGCACCTTAGGGTTGACAATGTTTATGTACTCATTAGAGGCCCAAGACCGCGGAAAAAAAGGTTTGTCTTTGGGATTGCAGTAAATTAGCATAAAGATCAGAAATAGAATGCAATCCTCAGAGTTGACTGCTTCAAACAAAGTTCAAAACTCCCCAGGATAACACAATTAGGACTAAAGCCTCTCCCAATTGCTTACATACTGTTGCTTCAAAGGACTCCAAGCTAATCAGCAATACACCTGGCTAAAATTCAGATGGTTGTACTTTGAAGGGAACACTCTCTTAAGTTTTCCAAGTCCAGGCAGAGAATTTACAAAGGAACCAACAACAAAGGGATTCTTAACATTCAAACCCTTAATTAGAAAACAAGAGTAAATGGTAGATCATTTATTTATTTATTTATTTTGCAAAGGAACCACAACTTCATATTTTTGTGTGTGATTTCCTGATTGCATTTGTTAATATGGAATTCAGAAACATGTGGATCAAAAACACTGTTCAGGGTCTTTGGGTAACAAATTATACTTGTAAATCTGATGTAAGTTGATCGCTAGAAGAACTCTCACTCTTTGAAGATTAGAATTCACAAATGTATGAAAGAATTAAATGACTCCTCTAATGATAGAAAGTATTAAATGGCAGGGAAAAATGTGTTTGAAATCAACCAGGGAAGCAATTCATTTTGAAGTATATTCCGTAAAGATTTTAAATAAGAAAAATATGTCAAGTCAGTTTCTACTGGATGAACAAGCAAAAAAAGAAGCATGCAAATGGCAAATTGAAGAATGCTGGGCTGGGAAATGTCCTTTCTACATTGTTTTACTTTTTGTTGCTCAACTATGGCAGTCCTTGGCACCATAATTTATTATGTCTCCACAGGATTTTGCAAAGGACGACACTTTGCAACCAGCAGAAAAATGGATGTTCTCATGGATCCCTCAAGAGGACAGTGGCTACTGAACAAGCAGAAATTAATGCCTTTGATGAAACATTTTAGATTGTTTCCTTAACACACAAAATCCCCCCACTTTGTCTCCTAGAAGTCTCCTTTTCAAACGAAAATACAAGTCAATAAGGATTAGTTTGGCTCTTAGAAGGTCAGAACCAAATATACAAAGCTAATAACATGACCCTGAGATAAACAAAAATGTGAGATTGCTCATCCGAGTGGATGACGTAACTAATACTGACATAATTTTCCAGCAGAAGGAACAAAACTAGGTCAAAGGACGTGGGTCTAGCATAATAAGCACTTTCGCTTCCAGATTTTTACCATGTAGGCTTTGTCTCCAGGCAT
Organism: Arvicola amphibius; assembly: GCF_903992535.2. Taxonomy (NCBI): domain Eukaryota; kingdom Metazoa; phylum Chordata; class Mammalia; order Rodentia; family Cricetidae; genus Arvicola; species Arvicola amphibius. The sequence continues at coordinate 15,004,324 of NC_052065.1, read as the reverse complement.
TATTGTCGTCTGTTATCAATGTTCGGAGCTGTCACAAACAATTCATGTCTCATCGCTCTATGTTAGTTAAACCAAAACAATGTAGAGTACATGTGAACTATTCAATTCTGACAACTTCCATGTAAGGGCGGGGAGAAATGTTCACAAAGCATCTCCTTCTGATGGAAGAGTTTAGCAGTAAATATCCATTATTTTAGCAGTAAATATCCATTATTTTATGATCTATTATCATTTTTGATAGTTTGTTATAGTCTATTCAATAAATCAAGACCTTCACAATTAATTATTACGAGGGTGTTTTCCCTTTTTTTCTCCTAGTCAGACAGAAAGAACAGTAGCATTAACTTCATTGTAAACTCATTTTAAGCACTGACAATAGAAAAGAATTTCAACTGAATCACCCATCAAATAGCCTCCTTTTTAAACATTAATTTTCCCATCTCATTTGCCCTGAAAGAACTTACATTTCTTTCTCCCTTCTATTTGTTCTGCTCCAGTTTCTTGCACTATTACTCCAAAGAACAACTGATTAATTTATGAAAAAAAGCCATCTCACATCATAAACTTTTCACATAAACAAGTATGGCCCTCCCAATTTTTACCATTTGACATTTTTATATTTAATCTAAAATCAGAGCATAGAAGATATACACAAAGTGACACAAATACCAAGTAAAATACCATTTGACTACTTGGGTTTTTCTGTTCATTTGAGAAATTCTCACTCTGTAGCCCAGGTTGTCGGGGGACAGGCTATATAGCACAGTCTTGCTTTGAACTTGTGGCAACCTTCTTGCCCAATTCTAAATGCCAAGATTACAGCTGTGATCTGCAAGCCCGTATTAACTACTTGGATCTCTACTAAAAGGGTGTTTTCTAAATGTTGTGTAATATCATGTGTTAATTTTACATAATAATGGATTTCATTAGGACATTTTCATTTATAGAATGAATTTTAAGCACATTCCCCCATTCTCCTCTCTTATTCCCCTCCTATTTCCACTGATCCCCTTCTTCCAAAGAGGCTGGGCATTTTTTGTCTTAAGATAATGCATTCTTTTCTGACTGTTCACAAGCCAACAACCCATTCTAAATGGCTCAAAACCTACTAGTGCATGAAATGACAGCATGGGATCTGAAAGCAACCGAATTATACCTTATGAAAAAGGCATGTGGAATGACCACAGATAACACCAGAATGGGGGAGCAGAATCTTCCAGTTCTAGATGTAAATTTATTACTAGGTGTGGTTAAAGAGCTTCTTGAGCTAAACTGCATCACCTGTACTGGTGCTGGTGGCAGTGGTGGTGGTGGTGGTGAGATAAGGTGTTAACTCTATCAACGACTTTCATCTTGAACTCACTGTCTCCGCATTCTAATGGATGCTCTTACAGATTCGAGCCATTCTGTGCCACATGCTAACCTCTCAACTGTAAACCCTGTGTGATGATACACACCTATAACCCTGACATTTACTAGCTGAGGTAGTAGAATAGTGAGCTCCATAGAAGAATAGTGAGCTCCAGGCAAGACACAGATATGTAATGAAATGCCAGGAAAAACACAACAAACAAAGCATTTTACTTTTCAACCTACAAGAACCAAACTTTTGGGCTGGAGAGATGGCTCAGAGGTTAAGAGCATTGCCTGCTCTTCCAAAGGTCCTGAGTTCAATTCCCAGCAACCACATGGTGGCTCACAACCATCTGTAATGGGGTCTGGTGCCCTCTTCTGGCCTGCAGGCATACACACAAACAGAATATTGTATACATAATAAATAAATAAATATTAAAAAAGAACCAAACTTTTGACTAGCAATTCATTTTTTCTTAACTTTTTTGTAGAGTCTCCCTATGAAGCCCACATTGCCTTCAGGTTCTTGATCTTCATATCTCGGCCCCCTGATTGCCAAAACTACAAGTATGTATACACCTAATCAAGTAAGCATGTTTTGTCTGAATCCCTGATGTATTTCCTATCTACTGGACCTTGTATAAATATCCAATTTTCTATTATTCTTTGGTGGTGATTTCCATCACCCTCATTTTATCTGGTGATTCATCTAGTTAATATTAAGACAGAAAATATACACAGAAAATCTGTTGTCCACAGTTTTTTTCTTCCTGCTCAAAAAAGATTATCTGCAGAGTACCTGTAGCAACACTCTAAAATTGACATGTGACAGGAAACAGTCTACCAACTGTACTCAAAAAAAATATCAGTGTTGTTGTCTCTGTAAATCATCGAAAGAGTCTGAAATTTCAATTCCACAATTTTAAGAAGAACTTTCAGATAACATATCACACTGAGAAGTAGTGAAAATGTGTTGTCTTGAATGCCACTCTATTGAATGCAAGCACCACCTGCACTAGATGGAATACTTTAGCCTGAGAAATATTCCTTCTGAGTCAAGGTCGGGGCACACACCTTTAATCTCCTCACACACCTTTAATCGCAGCACTCAGAAGGCAGAGGCAGGTGGATCTCTGTTAGTTCAAGGTCAGCCTGTTCTACACAGCGCATTTTAGAGAATTTTAGGACAGTCAGCGTTATGTAAAGGAACGCTGTCTCAAATAAAAAATGAAAAGAAAAGAATGAATGAAAGAAAGGAAGAAAAGGAAGGAAGGAAGGAAGAGAGAGAGAGAGAGAGAGAGAGAGAGAGAAAGAGAGAAAGAGAAATAAAGAGCTGTGGAAATACTCCCTCTGTTGCTGAATGAGCATGGCATACCATTCACCTGGCAAATAAACCAACTACACATTTGGCTATTTCCTAAAACATCAAGCTAGCCTCACTGTGAACAAGCTTAGTAGATTCTATCTCGGCATTTAGGCTTTGATCAGTTGGAGGTCATTTCCACATCAGAATTATTTCTGTGCCCTATCAAGCAGAGGATAAGGTAAGCTGCTTGGCATATTCTGGGCTGGGTCTTTGGCAGAACACAACTGAATGGTTAAGCAGCTACACATCTTTTGATGTTTTGATACCTATCAATTAGTTTTTACTATACCGTTGACAGGTCAAACATGCTTTCTTTCCCAGAGCCACTGTGACTTTAGTATTTTCCATTCTCTTTCCTACTAAAATCCTCACATATTCCCATAAAACGTGAAAATTCTGACTGTGTTTGGATCTGAGAATTCAAAGATACTTGAGATGTGACTCTTGCTCTCAAATAACTGAGTCCCAAGATAGGCAGAGCTAGGATTAATGAAAATATTTAGGCTATCTCAAATATGAATGTGTGTAAGATAGTGCCACAGTCATTTCCTCCTGTTTATTCTAATCCACATAGATACTTCTCAGCAAACAAAGAAAGGTCTCACAAGCAACTGAAACCACACATAGCATCATCCCTTCCTACTCACTCTCCTGTGGCTCTCTGGCTCTCGGGCATAAAGGCTCTAGTGAGTCGAGAAGTTCAGGCAGGACGCTGAGAAAGAACAACGGAAGAGCTCTGAAGTATAAGGCAGACATTCCAGCAAATTTTGTCTCACAATATATGACCTGATCCCTAAATATTGTCTCCTGACAGGGCAATCCTGTGTCTTTTAGCTCTGGGCTCCACTGTTTGGAATTTCTCACTGTTTGAACAACCCCAATTAAAGATTCATTCTAAGGATTAAACGGCTAAACAGGCTTTAGCTTATCTGCATGGTTTCTCTCCCAACATGCCCTAAAGACCACTGTCCTAAAGAGACAAAAAATGCTTTGTGTGGACAGGGCAAGATAAGAGATGGGCAATTACGGATTCACTCTATGTCAATTAGGCCAGATGGGGAGATAGGTACCTTGAACGAACCAGAATATATCAGAAGTGAGAGAAAGGGGGGAAAGTTGTGTGAAGTTTTTCTCTTTCAAATGTTACTAAAACAGATCTGGTATCAACAAATATATCAACTCTTCTGTGTTTCCACCTTTTATAATATAGATTCATGTTCATAAAACTCAGAACTTTGTCATGAATGGATCAAAGTGAATCATTTTCCAAACAGTGAGTGGTGTGCGTATGGGGGGATTCATGAACATGGGGTGCGCACATGGGTGTGTACAGGTGTCATCCTCAGGAATATCACTTAGCTTCATTTTAAAATAATGTTTTTCTTTATCCCAAAGAACTATCCACATATATACAATGCATTTCGATCATATTCACATTCTTATTTTCCCTTCAAATTCTCTAGTCCCCATCCAACAATCTCCCTCCTAACTTCATGTCCTTTATTTAAAAAAAATTAATCCCAATGTATTCTTTCAGTGCTGCCCGTGTGCACCTGGATGTGGGGCCATCCACTGAAGCATGAGTAACTACCAATGGCCACACTCCAAAGAAAACTCCCCCTGCCTCACTAATCCTCAATACACAAATAGTTCCTCAGATAAGAGGAGGGACCTTGTGAGCCGCTTTCCATACATGTGGGAATTTTTACTGTCATCTTCCTCCTTTCAGACAATCTTTCATTAGCTTGGAGTTCACTAATTTAACTAGGCTGGCTTGCCAGTGAGCCATAGGGACCCTCCTATTTCTTCCTGCTCAGTGTTAGTAGAGTGCACAGCTACTCCCAGCATTTTTATGTGGGGTCTTGCAGTCAAGCCCACTTGCAAAGCAAATGTCTCACTAACTGAGCCATCTCCACAAACTTTTCAAAATAGTATTTTGAAACTCCAATTTCTCACTTGAAAATGTTGCAGCTTCAAACAAAAACACTCCCAGGAAACACTTGGACAGGAGAAAGAAGTTTGGATGCGTATGGATAGTGCTTATAGAAATGCATCTCAAAGGTCTAAAAGAAAAGATTATTAAATGCTTTTGCCATAAATAATTGATATTTTGAAGAGACAGATACCTTTAACTTGATTATACAATATATAGAGGTATTGAAACATCACAAGGATCTCATTAATATGTACAAATTTTATATTTAAAGATCAAAAAATACAATACACATGAAATGTCAGTGAAACACATTATGTTGCATGCTCACTAAAAAAAATCAACAAAAAGTAAAAATACATTGATAAGCTAAAAGTTAACTTTGAATAAAAATATATCTTAATATATAATACAAAATTGGAACATAAAACATTTATAGAGTTGAGACCTATTTTTCTCTGATAAATTATTTTTAACTAAGAAATCATAAATTTGTACAAGTGAACATGGAGGTGAAAATTAATCAAATATGACAAATACAGATCATTTCATGGTTCCCTTAAGTTCAGTAAAGTTTAGGCTATTATCAGTTTTGAAATGGATTTTGACCCTTACATATATATGTAGTTAAGAGCAAGCAAGCAGCCATTTTTCTCATGTAACAATCTATATTACACTGTTGGTATAAAAGCTGTACACCAGATTAGTAGTTCTTTGAGGACAAGGACCATATCAAATCACGTCTAGAACCGAAAAGCCATCTGAAATACAAGAGTCACTCACGGTGTAGCTTTTCTGAATGAACTTAATTCACTCAGTGAATCAGAACTCAGATTAATTCTGTGAGTGCTCAGTAAGTGCTGTATGATAAGAATTGAAGAGCCTTGATATTTTATTGATCATCCACAGTTGGCTGAGTATAGAGCCTTTAACAGTCATTTAGAAGTTATAATTATGACCACTTTCAGCTTTTGTCTTGTTAACTCAGGACCTGTCTTTTAAAGCATGAAGAAGATATGTTTTCAAAACTTTTAGGTTTGATTCTTTTGGTTTTAGTAAAGTTCCCTTTAGGTATTTGTGTGTCTGGGTGCCACAATTTTTTTTCTTTTTTTTTTTTTAATTTTTTTGACAGAGTTTCTCTTTTTTTAAAAATATTTATTTATTTATTATATATAAAATAATCTGTCTGTGTGTCTGCCTGCAGGCGAGAAGAGGGCACCAGACCCCATTACAGATGGTTGTGAGCCACCATGTGGTTGCTGGGAATTGAACTCAGGACCTTTGGTAGAGCAGGCAGTGCTCTTAACCACTGAGCCATCTCTCCAGCCCTGGGTGCCACAATTTTGAGCTCCCTAACATCGTCTTCTGGAGGACATTAAGTATCTTAAGGTTGTATCAAAGAACATCTTCTTCTAAGGGAAAAACAAATCTTTTAAATTCAGATAAACATCTAATGTTGAGCCCTCTGGGTAAAAAAAAAAAAAAAAGTCTACAGCATGCCAGTTACCAAGATTCAAGATTCTGTATATAATCTAAAATAAAACCTGTAAGACGAGTTTGGTGTCAGGTGGAAGGAGCTGAGAATGAGTGAAAATCTTCCTCATAGATTTCCCCATATCTACACTAAGATTAGGTTCCAATTTGACCTGGCTGCATTACCCTTGTTTTAATTGCAGTGTATTTGATGTTCTCTTACTTGAATGAACTGGTTTTCAGAGCAGATTTGGTCACAAGGTTAAAGAATTGCTAACTAATTACTTCGTTGGCAGAGTAATCTTTCTGTTTCTGCTTGAGGAGGTCTGCAGTGGTGTCCAAGGCCAGGGCGTTAATCGTGGAAACTTCAAGTCTGACCCCTGCAGGTGGATAAGTGAAGTACATACCTCCAGCCAGATTCTGGTCTTTTTGAGTTCTGAAAACGATCATACTCATACAAAGTACAACAGGGACGCTGACGATATTGACATATGTTGGACATCTCTTTCATTTTACAAGTTGCTCTTGGAACAAAGCAAACAGTTGATTAAGAAGAATTTAAACTGCATTTACAAAATATTCTGATGTGGTCAGTCATTAATTTTTTTTTTCTTATCAAGAGAACGCCAACTGATTCGGATGAACTAGGATACTCAAATCATGTGGATTAAAAATGTCCTGATTTAGCCTCATCTTTCCTTAATCAAATAAATTACTTTCTGATGAAATATCCACCCCCAGCCCTCTCAGCAATGCAAGACCCAGGTTTCCATAGCTACCTTGGATGTCTATTCACCACACAAGGGATCAAAGCCAGGAGACATCCACATGCACAGTTATCCTTAAAACTTGCAGGAATGTCTGTGGATAACATGCAACTACCAATTAACAGATTTGTTTGAAGCCTATGCGGTCCACAGCCAGACAAACTCAGAACATGAGTCAGAGTGAACATGAAGGAAAAACAAAATTCAACCAACTCAAAAAATTATTTTGACATGACTAACAAATATTTTTAAGTTGACAGCAAGTACTACAATGATAATGTTTCCAGAAAGAGATGTAGTAGAAAAAAAAATTAAAATTTTAACATCTGTTGAAGATGTCAAAATCTCTAAAGCATATGCAAAAACTTAAAACATCGGTTAAAACGGAACATTCCTCAGATACATATTTAAAATTCCACTTATAGCATCTTCCTATTAGATGTCATAAAAACTGGCTGGTCTCCATGTTGCGACAAATGAGAACAGAAATGTCTTCTATATTTTTCAAGGCTTCACTTTCAAAGGAAGGAAACAATACTGCATGCTTGCAACAGTGTGCTGGTAACAGAACAAAAAGAGAAAGCAAACTGAAGGAGAGGTTCTGTTTTCATTCCCTAGAATGCCTTTTAGGGGCCTCAGCCTACACAGGTAGTTTTTCTGGGTGGGTGAATTCCAGGCTTGCCTCTAACTTGCTGTCCCTCTTTCTACTTAACCTTTCTTTGCCTTCACTTCACCATTTGTTCAATGAGGATCAAGTTGCCCTTCGTTCTCTCCTGGGGATGTGGTTGAGAACAAATAGATCGTGTTTGGAAAGTACTTTCTAATCCGCTGAGGAAGATTACCACCAAGACTCTCATTGTTGAGCCAGATGTCCTTGGGCATTTTAATTCCAATCTAAAGAATGTGAAATCGGCTGATCAAACTGAGTCACAGCTTCCTTGGATCAGCAGCATCCTAACGTCACAAAAATTTAGCAGCTGGGAAAGCTAGAGGCTAAAAGTAAAGTCATTTCAGTTTCTTACAGTATTTCTAAAGTTATTAGGATGCTAGAAACACAAAATATGTCTCGTAGGGAATTTTGTCTGGAGAATCTATATTTTTTTTTCTGACTTGAGAATGAAATATTTGTTCTTAGTCTGTGGTGGAACAATGAATGTGACTTGCTATTTGGAGAGGATATTTGCAGTTGTGGGAATGCCATAAGCAAACCTGTTGTTTTTGGCTGGGCTTCTATAACAGGTGGCTGTGTCTTTCCCTTTGCCTGGGAACCTAGCAAATTCCTTCTCAAAGAGGGTTTCGAAAAGTTTTCCATTTACGATCAAAGTGCAAAGAGAGGTTGGCACACAGTTTAAAATTACTTCCTGACAAACACAAGTCAGGTTTATGGCTTTTTTTTTTTTTTGGACTCATTTAATATGGCCTTACCCTTAAAGAATTCTATCCTACACAGTTCTTCTGCTGACAACCTGGCAAAAGCCCAAACCCTCCTTACAGTCTTACAGTCAAACAGGCAGCCTTCGAATTCTGTTGGCAATTTCTGGCTATCCAGAATTTCTGACTAGTTAGTGCTAGGGATCTCTTCTGGGCTGCCACACTACTGTTCGGCATTTGTGCAGCCCTAGGGACAGATCACTTCCCAGCAAAAAGGTTGCGTTTCATTGCTGAGCTGATGACACATGGATTGGTTTGATAGTTAACCCTGCAAATACAGCTAGGGGCTGCTGGGCTAAGAGGACAAATTGGTTGGTATTTGTGAGTCCTCTGCCTGAAAGAAGCAGTAAGGCTCCACCCAAGAAAAACCAAGAACAAAGCTGGGATTCACCCGTGCAGTAATGCTACCATTCCATGCCTGGTTTCTTGTATGAACAATAATCCTCCTCTACCCCTCTGGCTTCTGTTCCTCCGGTCCCACCCTCTTTTCAAGTACCCAACAGGCAAAAGAAAAATATTATATACATATCCAGAGATGTGGGATGAAAAGCTGTCCATTCATTAAATAACTCAGGAATTACTACATACCTACTTGTACATTTAAAACTTCAATACTGGGCTGTTTTCCAACTTCACACAAATGCCACAGTTACACATGGGAAAAATCACCCCAAGCACTGGACAGCCTGCCTTAGGCATCAGACAGAGGGAGTGTCGCCATTCCAGAGGAACTGTGTGGGCACAAAGATTCTAAAAATTGAATTCACACACCACCGAGGACAAGACAGGTGGCTCTACACAGAATCAAATAACTTCTTTGTTCCGGCTTAGGACCTTTGTCAAAAATATTATTGTGTGCCTAGTCTCCTTCTTACTCCTTCGCAGTTAACTCTCTTGGTCCCTTTGTACATCCTATATGGGTGCTAGGAATTTAAAGAATGAGGTTGGTCTATGAGACGGCAAAATTTAGAAGAAGTTAGCCTTTGCACAGGTCGCCTGTTAGGCAGAGGCAATTTGCTGAAAGCACACAGTCTTTCATGTGCTTTTCTGCACCGGCTGGAATTTGCCAGCTCTGCTCCCATAAGAGCAAGTTAGGGAACAAGAAAGTTGAACAGGTCTTTGCTCCAGACCACTCTGGTGGGGGACTCTGCTTTATCTCTGGAAACTAGAGCAGAAAGACAGAAAGTTGTAAAGCCCCCTGGGCCAGCCACTTATGGGAAGGCTCACTTTCCCCTAAAGCGAGCACTCTGGGGTGGAGCATATCCAACCCAACTGGAAGAAAAAAGGAAGAGCTTTTCCGGTGGCAAAACAGATGCTCACTTTCCCACAGGGAGTTACTCAGCTCTAGCAAAAGTAGCATTCCTCTCTTGTAACTTCTGCCTTTCCCAGTCAATGAAAGACTTTTCTAGTCTTATCTTTTCCTATGAGCAAAGATAGATCTCTGTATTGAAATATTTACGTAAGATTTTTTACTACTACCGTGATAGAGTTGTAAATTACACCCTCTTCTAGGCTTTCTAATCCAACCTTTCCTTTTCTTTTCTCAATGGCAAAGCTATAAAGCTCATAAACTTCTACCTAGGTTGATAAGGAATTTTAGCCCCATGCCCTAGAGCGACGGAAGAAACTGTTGATTTAAAATTCTTTACAGAGAAATGCTTAAGCAACCCCCAAACTCTCCGTTCATTACTTCCAAGACTGTGATCTCTCGTCCAGGACAAAACAACTCCCAAACTGTTAGAACGTCTTTTGAAAAGTCTGTACACACCGCCCGGCCCGGCACCTCTCCGCCCCCCCCCCCGAACCCCCCCCCCCCCCCCCGCTGTAAGTGCTGCTAGTTCCATCCGGACTGGTTTCGCCTTCTCAGCTTCACACACACACACACACACACACACACACACACACGCTAATGTGCTCAGAATGTGAAAGCAAAATAAGATAAGGGACTCCGTGTAATTCTTTGTCAGGCTAGGCAGTTGTCTTTATTCTAACCTAAAGCATAATAGGGGAGAGGAGAAAAGCTTGAGATGAATCCAGCACAATACATTCCAGAGGCCAGCAAACTGGAATTGATTTGCATATTCTCCAAACCGCTTTGAACCTTCTACAAAGACCGCCTGACATCAGCAACCACTCTTAGAGGCAAAACCTGGCATGGGTAGTAAGGACGAGACAGTAGGGATACGGCAGGTGATATGCTTGCAAAGGTAGCCTTAAGAAGAAAACGTAGCTCCTCTTTTCCACCTAATGGATCTGCTGGAAATCACGCCATTTGATCACTCCACATGCAATCGGGAGTAACAGGTCGCAGGGGTCCCAAGCTAAATACCTCCCCCCGTGGCTGGCGCCAGCGCAGCTACAACCACAACCCTTAAGCTTACCTGCCTCATGTTTGGAATTCCATGACCCATCCGGCAGGGAGCGAGCTGCGTGGAAGCGCACTCGCAGGCTTCCAAGCGCAGACACGAAAGCCGGCAGAAAAGCCCACAAGACAAAAGCAACTCGGTGGAACCCACAGGCAGCAAAGAGCACGTTTTTCGTCCCCCTCCCTTTTTATTCTTTGATCTGCTTCTCCACGCACTCTACCCAAGACAATGTCAAGTTTCTCAACCTTTCCTTTTCCAGCCTATGAAAAGTCGGGCGCAGGCTAGTAAGGACCGCCTGGCTCTTATTTCAAATCAGTTCACAGGGACGTCGTAGGCGGCGGGCTTCGGTCGTGGAGTGTCTCGCCAATCAGGAGTAGGGGGTGGACCTGGGAGCAGAAGAAGCTGCCTCTACCAGGATTAGGGCAGCTTTCAGGAGTCAAATGACTGGAAGCAGCTGGATGGAGTGTCAGAGCTCCCAAAGTAAAGGATGAGTTCTATTCTTGTTCAACAAAACTGCATCTGCTCAAAGCTTAAATAGCTCCGGGGCCTAAATCCTTGCACTTTAAGAGTCCCTTAAAAGTATTAAAGCATTTGAAAGGTGCAGAATTATTTCAGAGAGAAAACCTCAACCTTCAGGCTCCAGGGACATTTTTAAAAATGTATCTTGCTCCAGATACCCAATTTTGCAAAAGCAGTAACGGGTAAGCCACACTGTTGTGAAGATCACTTTCACTGAAATAAGCAATCAAGAAACAAGGTGTTACCCACCTCATCTCCATAGAAACGCTAAACCCAACCCACAAAAAGCAAATCTTAATGTGACTGTGCACACAAACATTTTGAAGGACAGCAAGTGAAGAAGCATCTTCACCGCTGGTGACTGAAGGCACAATATCAGATAAAGATATGCTCATAAGAACAATAAACACAGACATTTAGTTAAGAAAAGTGTTTTTAAAATGAGTGTGCCTACCACTCACGGTAGTTGACTTTAACAATGCCGACCTGTTAAGTTCACAAACACAGACAAAAAAGGCAAAACTAGCTGGCTTCTTCCAAAGGTCAAGCCCAAGTTAAGGAAAAATCTCCGAAGTTTTCTTTCTGAACTCCCTATAAAGAATGTAGCTTTTTGCAAGCCCCTGTGAATATGATTCGATGCAAACCTGGCTCTTGGATTTAAAGACAAATGTAAACTGAGAAAGACTAGTCTTGTAGAGCCGATCATATATATTTTCCAAACAAGTGATTACAGTGTGAGAATAATCCAATGAATATTTTCAGTTTTGCAGTATTAGAGAAGAAAAACTTAGCAAATGATGATTCAGTGGCTTCAGGACTGTTGGGTGTGGCTGTGGCTCAATATGTGTGAGCTTGGCTGGGTTCTCTGAGATTTTGGCAGCAGGGCATGACACCTGGGAGTCCATAGCTCTGTCTCAGCTCCCCACTGAGAAATTTTAAGAGTCCCCCTAATCACACTAGCTGCCCTCCATGCACTTATTCCTTTTTCATAGCCATTCACTATGGCCTAGGCCCAAACTTGCTTACCCTTTTGAAATGGTGATACCACAACACCCAGTTACCAAAAATAAATTTAAAAACCTCATAATGTTTTAAATAAGTTTATAACTTTGTGCTGTAACACATTCATAGTTTTCCTTGGCCACATGCAAACTTAGGGTCATGGTTTGGTTTGTCACACCTGATAGAGTAAGTTTCTAAACTTTGAAAGTATCAGCATTTGCAGACAAATTATTTCCCCACCATGGTCAGTGTATTGTCAAATATTTAGTAACATCCTGGCCTCTCCCCACTAGAAGCCAATATCTGACCAATACTATCTGAAGACATTACCAAATGTCCCCTAGGGTGCAAAACCAGTTTTGGTAAAAAAATCAATTCTCAATTTAAGCATAGGACACTCTCTGGGAGATTATTAAAAGGGGAGAGGAGGACAGGGAAGGGAGAAGGGAAAGACTGGGGAGAGCTTGGGGAAATGGGAGGGTGGAGATCCAGGAAGGGCAGATATAGGAGCAGGGAAGAAGATATCTACATTACGGGAGCCATTTTAGGGTTGACAAAAGACTTGGCTCTAGAGGGGATCCCAGGTGTCCACGGGGATATATCCCCAGCTAGGTCCTTGGGCAGCAGAGGAGTGGGTGCTTGAACTGGCCTTCCCCCACTATCACACTGATGATTATCTCAAATATCACCATAGAATCTTCATCTGATGACAGATGGAGATAGAGACAGAGACCCTCATCAGAGCAAGGGATTGAGCTCCCAAGGTCCAGTTGGAGGACAGAAGGAGGGAGAAGACTAGCAAGGAAGTCAGGACCGCGAGGGGTTGGTTCACCCATTGAGAGAGTGTGCCTGCTCTGATGGGAACTCACCAAATCCAGCTCTACTGGGACTGAATGAGCATGTGATCAAACGGGACTCTGATTGTGGCTGACAATGGGGGCTGACTGAGAAGCCATTGATAAAGGCACTAGGATTTGTTTTTACTGCATGTACTGGCTTTTTGGGACCCTAGTGAATTTGGAGGCACAGCTTCCTAGGCCTGGATGGGGGGCGGGGGCTTGGACTTCCCACAGGGCAGGGTTCCCTGTACTCTCTCAAGCAGAGAGGGGGAGGGAGGAGGGGGAGTGGGGGAGCGGGAGGGGAATGGAAGGAGGGGAGGAAGTGTAAATTTATGAATGGAAAAAAATAGTGAATCCTCAGACCTCTGGCCCAAAAGAATCGTATTGGGTAGGTGTGCCAAGGATGTTGGGGATTTGTAACATGATTAATAAAAACCCAGAGACAGATATTGGAGTTCAACCTAAAGGTCAGAAAAGCAAAAGCCAGCCACTGGGTCTTACCTCTACCTCAGTCCGAAATGACGATCTTGCATTCAGGAATCCTCAGAATGAGTCTGTGTCTGAGAGCTGTCTCCTCCAGTCTTACATCCTCTCTAGGGCTGGTATTAAAGGCATACACCACTACTACCTGGTTTCTATGGCAAACTAGTGTGGCTACTGGGGTAGAAGGTGTGTGTCACCACTGTCTGGTTTGTAAGGCTGACCAGTGGAGCTGTTTTACTCTCTGATTTTAGGGGCGTGGTCAATCGGCAATTATGATTAACCAGACTAGCTTTAATATATAATATTCAGCTTTAATAAAGAAAAGAAAAGGGAACTTACAAAAGCCAAGGTTCCAGCGAGGAGCGCAGGAAAACAAAAAGAGCGAACAAAATGCACACGGATGTTTTAAATGTATTTGGAGCCCCGGAGGGGTCACACCCCTCAGACAAAGGGATTGGTTAGCTCCCCCATCATCTGATCTTGAGGCAAGCTTTATTTATTAAAACACAAATGAAATATCACTACAGGAATTCACATGTTTCCCACTCCCAATGGGCTCTGATTCACTTTAAGGAAGCCTGTATCTACCACGGTCCTAGGTATATCAGAGCCCAGGATGTGAGAAGACACCCAGGGCTGCTGCTGTTACTACACACCACTGGAGTTAGACTTCTGCCATACCACATAACTACCAATCCCAGAGGAGCTTTACCAGCTGTGTGGTGGCATCATTTTAAAGGTAAGTGCAAGCTTGAATTTCCCCTCTCAAGGGCTGTATCCTTTCAAAAGTTCTTTCAGTTTTCTCCTCTTTTGATCTACTATCCCACCACACTATGACCACAAATGCCAATATTCTTTTCTTGTTTTTCCTAAAGCCCCAACAAAAACTGTTCTCTTGCCTCCTTCTGTGTTCCTACCTCAGTTTAGATACATCCATTTGTGTGGAGGTAGATGTTTCAAAATCAGCCCTCAAAGGTAAATAATAAGTAAATAAATAAATGTCAAGGTTTATAGTACTCTACTGAAATTCCTATGATATAAAGACCCCATACTTCTTTCCCACAGTAAGGAAGGAAATGAACTTGGAGTTGAAGAGAACTGCCTCCAGTCAGAAGGTAGCACATACTAGTTGAGCAAAACATATATATATATATATGTGTGTGTGTGTGTGTGTGTGTGTTTTACTCAACTATATATATTTATTCATATATATATATATATATATATATATATATATATTCCTAAAACCATGGAGACCTGCTACTACCACATTAAGGAATAGAAAACAAATCTCTTGAGAAACAAACACAAATATCATACTTTATCATCCATTCTACACTTCTGGCTACAGGCACAGCCCACACTCTTATCTTTTACAATTCTTATAGATTCATTTTTGTGTTATGTGTATGAATGTTTTGCCCATTTCTATGTATGTGTATATGGTGGCCCACAGAGGCCAGAAGATGGCATCAGACCCTAGGAACTGGATGCTTGCAAGCCGCCATGTAGGTGCTATAAATCAAACACCTAGGTTGTAAGTGTTTTTAGCTGCTAAGCCACATTTCCAGCCCGGACACAGTCAATCCGAATACTCCCACATGTGAGTAACAGTTAAGACTGAAAAAGGAGAAATGAGTTTCATATTTAGCTCCAACTGTATTTTTGTAGTCCTGAGACAATGTGTTTCATTTCTTTACATCTATATACATATATATCATCTCTGTTATAGAGCAAGGATCTCTTGGAAGAATATATATGATAATATCTGGTAGGTCTATATAAGGGTGATTCCTCAAGTAAGAACATCAATTATCGCTTGGGTTTATTCCGTAATTGTCTTGTCATGTGGAGAAAAAAATGTTAACGGTTCTGTCATTAACAAACACCCCTTATGAGTACCAAGTAAGAGGTAAGTACTTTGACCAGCATTTCACCAACTCAATTTGGTGACTGCTCTGGTTTGAATATCTGTGTCGTCCTCAAATCCATATGCTGAAATTCTAACATCCAAGATGATACAATAGTAAGGTTTTGAGGAGGTAATCAGGTCAGGACAGTTCTATCCTCAAGGTTGGAATTTTATGCTTATAGGAAGCCTGAGAAAGTCTATCCAGATTTTCTGCCAAGTAAAGACGAAGCAACAGGGACGCTGTATGAGACAGAGTGCCAACTTTCACCAGACATTGAGCCTCTTAGTGCCCAAGTCTCATAGTCCCCAGCCTTTGCCACTGTGTACCACAAACTTGCTCTGTTTATAAATGACCAATCAGGTATTTGGCTAGTAGCCTAAACAGTCATAAAGTACAGTGTCTTCACAAATAGTTGTAAAAGCCTCTAGAGGAAAGTGAACAGTAGAAATAAAGTCATCTTCTTCATCTAGAAATAAATATAACCTTCAAATTTTTTTTTTTTTGGTTTTTCGAGACAGGGTTTCCCTGTAGTTTCTAGAGCCTGTCCTGGAACTAGCTCTTGTAGACCAGGCTGGCCTCGAACGCAGAGATCCGCCTGCCTCTGCCTCCCGAGTGCTGGGATTAAAGGTGTGCGCCACCACCGCCCGGCAACCTTCAGAATTTTTAAATGGAATCAATAGCCCTATGGAGTTGTCTACTGAGTAAGAATTTCATCTGCCTATTGGAGGAAAGGAAGTGAGTAGGAAAGTTGAGGTACCCAAGAAAAGGGTGTTCCAGTCCCAAGTTTGTGGTTAGCAGTGTTTGCAAGTATGAATTGAAGAGACATTTTAAATCTTCAAAGATCTTCCTCAAAAGGGCAGGCCTGGTGATAATCCATGTTCTTTTTGTGGGTTTGGTTATATCTATACCTCTGAAGCATATCTCATATAGACTCCAGAGTGGACAGACCATACTAGAACACAGGTAGTCACCACTACACATCGTTGAAAGATAACTACCTGTGTCACTCACTCTCTGTGACCTATTAGGTGTAAGTCAACCGAATGAATGTTTGCATGAGTAAGAAATGGTTGAATATCAGCCACTTTCCATTGGACAGCTATGTTTAGAAAAAAGGGAAGTATTCTGAATCCAGAAAGAAAACAAATCCAAGTATGTAGAGATACTTTAAAGCATTGTGTCTTAAGGAGAGACTTTTAGGCAAGACAGAACTAACTACTCATTTGTAGGATTTGAAATAAAATAAATTGATGTTTCATCATTTGGAAATTAAACATTAAAATATATCACCTTATTTTCATTCTGATGTTTTAACATTTGTTTAGTGTGTGTGTGTGTGCCTCCTGAATCTTGAGATTAAAGATGTATGCCACAATTCCAGGCTTTAAGTTTAATTATGGCTTACTACTTAATAAGTTTATTTATTTAAGAGGTTGGAAGATCTTGACAGCTTCTGTGCTAATTGATCAACTGTGGCTGATTCTTTATTCTCTTCATTTTAAAAATTTGGTAAACCATTTATACTTAGATTTAGAAAGGGATTTTATTTGTTTTGTTTTGGTCTGTGTCTTGAGATAGAGATTTGCTGTACTGTATAGCCTGCCCTCAAACATCTGGTCTCAAGCCTGGGATCCTACTGTCCCAGGCTTCTGAGCTCTGTTGCTATAGGTGCCACTCCATTGTAACCTACAAAAGCTTGTTCCACATATTCTCACAGCATTTCTGTCCGCTACCAATTCAACCTCCTTCTCAATTTAGGAGTATTTCTGCCATTTCTTAGCCATTGACATTTTTACTATGTTTTCACAACAGAATTTTAAGTAGAAAATTATTTTAACGTTATTTTTTTAAAAAAGTTGCCTTGAACTCATAAAGATCCATCTGCCTCTGCCTCTGCCTCCCGAGTGCTGGGATTAAAGTGCGTGTGCCACCACCATCTGTCTTGAAATTATTTTAATGTGAATAATCCAAGTAACTTGAATATAGTTAAAAATAACTCTATTCATATTTGAGCCATTATCTAAGGTGAACCAAAATTGCTTCTGATATTTCTTCTAAACTATATTTATGGACGGAGGATAATTTTGTTAAATTCACCTTTAGAAACCAACCAGTTGTCACATAAATGAACTCACCTTCAATTTGCTGGAATTAATAAGCCCAGTTCAGGGGTTTCAAAATCACCTGATTTAGTACATTATAATAGGCCTGGTGAAATTGAAATGTGGAGAACAACAACAGAGAGAAGTATTACTTAGTAAAATAAAAACTTCAGGATATATTTATTCTTAATTCAAAGGAAAGCAATTATGGACCAGTTATGCACTAGCCCCCACCCCTCCCCACCACCACCACCAAAGCTGCAACAGGTGCACAGCTGCTCCTTGGGAAATTGGTCTCTAGAGCCTGTGGTCTTTCTAGCACTGGTACTGCCACCCTAATGAAGATGTGTTCCTTTTCACAATCAGGAACTAAATAGCAGAGCACCCATAACTGGTCCCCAACCCCTTGTCTCCTGGGTTTTGTGTTAGGATGATATGATTTGGCACTTAGATTCTGACATGGTTGTGGAATCCCCAACCTTAATCTACCTGCAAAAGTCTTTCACACTGCATCAAGATAAGCCAGGAGTTTGAAATTTTACTTTGAAAACAAATTGAAGCATTTTAGTAATTTTTATTCATTTTAAATGGTTCACCACATTTAGGCTGTGCTGATGCAGTCCTTTTTAGGTGAGAAAGAAATAATTCAAGTGCCTATTGAAAAGGAAGTATTTCTGGGAAAGATGTCTTTCTTGTGTTAGTCAAGACAGGATGTGAATTTTAGGGGCTATTTTTTTTTGAGAACTGTGAATAAGGTTTTCTTTCACTATTCAGAATTTCTAAATGGCTTTCCCAATAGAATACAGCTTTGTAATTCGTTTTCACAGTTAAGAACAAGCTTTGGAGCTTTGTCCTTACTCATTAATTGGTTCACAAGTGGTTTTAGCCATCGATTTCATTAGCAGTATATAAAGACTTGCAGATCTGTATGCAGCAATTTGCTTTGTTCCCAGGACATCCAAAAATCTCTAGCATGGAAACAAATGCCTCCTATAAGAAAACCTGGCTGGGCAAAGTGGCTCATGACTGTAACCTTAGCACTTGGGAAGGAGAGGCACGAAAATAACCATGAGTTCCAGGCCAGCACGAGATAGAGTGAGACCTTATCTCATAAAAACAATGAAGAAGAGGAAGTAGAAGAAGAGACAGGAGAATAAAAGGAGGAGTGAGGGAAGAGGAGGAGGAGACAGAGGAAAAGCTGGAGTAAATCTGGAGTCTTAGCTTTGTGATCACAACACTTGAAAGGCAGAAGCAAGAAAACCATGAATTTATTCTATTTCAGCCTGGACTACATCGGGAGACCCCATCAAGAGGGGGAGAGCAAAAAAATCTGGGAAAACTCTCCCGTCTTAACTAACAAAATGTAGCAATAAACTTTTCGTTATACAAGAATGAACAATCCTTCATTTTATAAAATATTATTGAGCATCTCCTGCATGCATTTTTTTTCTCTTTTTGGTTTTTCGAGACAGGGTTTCTCTGTAGCTTTGGAGCCTGTCCTGGAACTAACTCTTGTAGACCAGGCTGGCCTCGAACTCACAAAGATCCACCTGCCTCTGCCTCCCGAGTGCTGGGATTAAAGGCGTGTGCCACCACCACCGCCCCCCCCCTCCGCACCTGCATGCATTTTGTTGTACGAGCTAGTGATGCAGGAAGATATCAATAAGCTAAAACCGCCCTCATGAGTAGAAGAAGATAGAAATATAAATCAACAAATAGATAAGTGGTTTTTTTTTTTTTTTTTTTTGCTTTTTCGAGACAGGGTTTCCCTGTAGTTTCTAGAGCCTGTTGTCCTGGAACTAGCTCTTGTAGACCAGGCTGGCCTCGAACTCAGAGATCCGCCTGCCTCTGCCTCCCTAGTGCTGGGATTAAAGGCGTGCGCCACCATCGCCCGGCTAGATAAGTGTTTTAAGAGAACATTTCAACAGAGCCCTAAGGAAATGTGGAAGCAAGACTTTCAACTCTTTTAACAGGGTAAGAGGGAGAGGCAGAATTTGCCAGCCTAGGCTAAACAGAATAATTTAAAGAGGCTGTCCTATTTGGAAGAGTGTGTATAGAAGCTAAGGTTTCAGGAATGCTTTGCTGTGTGTACCTGTCCTCTCTCTCTCTCTCTCTCTCTCTCTCTCTCTCTCTCTCTCTCTCTCTCTCTCTCTCTCTCTCTCTCTCTCTCTCTCTCTCTCTCTCTGTGTGTGTGTGTGTGTGTGAATGTGAGGGTTGTGAGGGATAGTTTGCACATCCAGCAGGGGTCTTAGATCACCAGAAGAACTTGGGTGCTTGGGGTATAGCAAAACAAGGTAACATAGGAGATTTGGAGTTTAGGGATAATATCTAATTGTGACTTTTTGCTAAGTGGAACTTCTGTGAGACAGCAACTGGCAAGGCAAGATAAAAAAGAGTGGGGATGTTCTCTCCCCAAGTAGGTTGGAGATAGTTGGGATGTTACCAGGTATGGTTGTGTGCAAATGAAAGTTTAGTACATGGGACATGGAGGCAATAAAATGCTGTGGATCCCCCAAGTGGCTGCAGCAGGCAGAGGGTCCCAAGACCACACTGCAGGTCCCTGAAGTTGTGGCAGGCAGTGGGCTACAAGTCCCAAGGGCAGCCAGTTCCTGGGCGCAGTTCCCTAAGTGGCTGCAGTGGGCCACAAAGAGCAGTGAGTCCCAGGCAGGGAGCCATGTGGTGGGTGAGAGTCAGTCATGCAGAGTGAGGTTGGATATTTATTTAGTGGGTTATGGAGGGGAAAGGGGAGAAGAAGAGAGGGGGGAAGGGGAGAAGTGGGGAAAAGTGGAGAGAAGTGGGGAGAAGGGAGAGACAGAAGCTGCCTCTTCTACGGGGAGACAGAAAAGAAGGGACTCAGGCTTGCCTCAGGGGAGAGGAGAGGGAGTGGGCATGACTTGTCTCCTAAAGGAACAGAGCAGACCATTACAAACAAGCAGGATGATGACCCAGAATAGCCTGTTCTAAGAATAAAGGGGAGCTGGATGTAAGGAGAGGAAAAATCAAGGAAAGGAGAGGAGGGAAGGAAAGTACAGAGAGAGGGAGAAAGGAGGGAGGGAGAGGGAGGAAGGGGAGAAATTACACAAGGGTGACACTGAGGGTCAGGTGACTTGTGAGTTTCTGACTATAGTATGATTTAATAACAGCATGGAAGAGTTTCATAAAGAAAGAGAAAGCCAGGGTGCCTTCCACTATTCTCTGTTGAAATAGCTCGAATGATGGAATTGACATTTACAGAAGCAGGGTTAAATGCAGGAAGAGCCATTGACTGGAAAAGCCACCATCTTGCTTCAGGCTCTGGTGGGTTGGGGAATCTCGAGGCACGCTCTAATCATCTACATAAAAATAGGGGCCATAGATAAGTGGATAGACTGAAAAACTTTGTACCACCCTTGGCGTGCTGGGGAGACATTGGCCACAAGTACTTGATTTTCCCTTCCCCTGGATATACAGCATTGTAGCTTGTATATACAGCCTTGATTCTGGAAACAGCCTTAGTACACGTGTCAATTGTGTTACATGTCATGACTGATATGGTGAAGCCTTTTCTGAGAAAATCATAACAAAGAACTCATCATTAGAAAGTTCCTTTTAAAATTACTCGTGAGTGAGAATATCTACCACACAGACACAAATGCTAACTGTTCCATACACTGGGTATAGCTGCATATGCATACAACTCCAGAACTTTGAAACTTTGTAAGTTAAGGCAGGAGGATCAAGAATTTCAGAATTTGAGCAAGATCCTGTTACATTTTTTTATTAAAAAAGACAAGTCCCATATGTAAACACATACTGCTAATAAAGATGTGGAAACATCTTACTAGAAATGAGCACATAAGCTATATGTTTTATAAAAGTCCCTTTTTTAAAATCATGCTCTTAGTTATATTTAAGTCCAAGTAATACCATCCATAGTTAATGAGTATTATTCTATCTCTAGATGAGTGTCCTTTTGAATCCTATGCCTTTAAGAAAGGGGTTGTTATGGAAACATTTTTTTTTGACTGAGAGGTGGTAATTTAAAGTCTGTGCAATTTAGTAAAGTATACTTGATCTAAGGGTTATATTAATTTAACCACCTGTCTTTAAATCTAACAATTTTATCTTAATTCAGTTGCTTTGTGCATTTGACACATGGTATTCACAAGCAGTTAGAAATGGCATGGGAGCTCCTTAAGGAAAAGCAAGTAAGACAATTCTCACATGCCTAAACGCAGTTCAATCAGTGCATGTTCCTCTTGCCTGAAATTCGTCTGTTCTTGGCATGTTTAATAATGAGTTATACAATGCATTTGGAAGGCGAGAGGGCCACTTCCCAGGGCCCAGGGTCATGTTGTGATTTTCTGTGCTTAAGTCCCCTGTCTTTGTTCAGGCAGGTTGTTAATGCATCCCACAAAGCTTACCTAATGCTTCTTCAGTGGGCTTATTTTTCTTCTGTGGCTCAGTTTGCATGTGATATTCAGGAAGTCAACTATCAGGCAATGCAAATTGACAGAAAATATACCACATTAAATCATGATGGTTTAATAAGGTATCGCTCATGGGTAAATGGCTTCTGGTATTCTTTCTCCCATAGGGACATAACGTGTTACAGAGAAGAGATTCAGCACTTTTACTGGACTTCCACTTCTGTCAAAGCACTTAGTGAAATATGTTCCAAGGACATAGTATGGCTACATTTTCCTATTTGAAGATATAAGCTACTAGGTATCCCTTTAGTCATGCATATTATTGATCTTGATTATTATGACTGGGTGCAATATTAAGACCCGAATATCAATTTTAAAACTTTTAGTCATAATTTCTGTCTGGAGACATAATGATAACAATTTTTAAAAATGTTTCATGGTCTCTCAAGAACTTCATTACAAGTAAAAATACATAATTTAAAAAACTTTTTATGATAAAGAGAAATTAATAGAAAAATTTCATCTCAGTTCAGTTGAAGATCAAAAGTAGACATACATTTAAGTTATGTAGAATTTGGGAAAAAAAGAATTGCAATGATGAGAGTCTCCAAGTCATCTGTACAGTTTGTTGCAAGAAGAAGAGGAAGAAAGGGAGGAGGAAAGAGAGAGAAACACACACACACACACACACACACACAGAGAGAGAGAGAGAGAGAGAGAGAGAGAGAGAGAGAGAGAGAGAGAGAGAGAGAGAGAGAGAGAGATTCATTAATGTAGACTCTTCTATGGCTTCCAAACTGTATGCTCTTTTCTTTCTTTTTATTGGAAGCAGGGTTTCATGTAGCTCAGTCTAGCCTGAAACTCACTACCTAGACCAGGATGACCTTGAACTTCTGATCTACTTCTCCAGGGCTGGGGTTAGAAGAGACACCAGGATCACAGCATCTTTAACTGGTGCTAGCTTGGAAGGTTAATTCATTATCATTATGGTGGAGAGCATGGTGATAGGCAGGAGACATGGTGCTGGAGAAGCAGCTAAGAGTTCTAGCAGGCAACAGGAAGAGAGGGCCACTGGGCCTGGCTGAAACTTTTGAAAATCTCAAAGCCCACCTCCAGTGACACACTTCCCCCAACAAATTTACATCTCCTAATCAAAGTCACTTCCTGGTGATCAAGCATTCAAAATCTATGAGCCTATGTGATACATTCCTATTCAACTTACAACAGATAGCTCATCCTTGTCAATCACATTCATGTCTGTGCTTGAGAAAACAGAAAGTGTTTTCACGTACAGAAACTGGTTTACTTTTTAAATGAATAATTTCATTTGGTCTTTAGCTGGTCAATATGCATAAATATCATCTGTATCTGTAATCCCTTTTTACTTAACTACAGTTATTCCTTCCACTAGTTTTAGACTTGTTTTGTTAGATAAAGAGAATGCCTTACAAAAGCAAAACAAAGATTCAAAAATATAAAACAGAAGGAATGGAATAAAAGCAACAACAAAATGCTACAGAAGAATACAGGTGATGTATGTGGAAGCACTGTGGAATAAAAGATTTTGGTTTCTTTTCTTCTTTTTCTTTCTTTTATTTTTTTAAAATAAAAACTATCAGAAATGTTCTTTGAAAATGCATTAACATGGAGAAAAAATAATGAATATTAGCCAGTGCCAGTAGGAAATTACACCCCTCTTTCTACTCCAGTTAATTCTCGTTTAATTAAAAGAAATTGAACAAGATTAAGAATTTGAAAATAGAGAGGAAGGCAAAACAGTGATCTATCGTGTTTTTTTTTCTTCCAGCAGTTCCTTTTTAGCTATAATTAATCATCCACTCCAAACAGCAGACCACCAGGGAACTGTATTGAGCGGAGACAAGTCAAAGCAACAGAAGGGAAATCAGTCTGTACAAGCCTCACCAGTGGAATTTGAACTCTGAGGGAAAAGACAGTAACAGTGTCAGAGCAGCCTCTGGTGGCTGAATGTCAAAAACTCAAGAAGACAAGAGGCCTGTTTCCTGTTGATCTCTTGACCTCTACACTCCACGGTCAGAAGATGTGACCAAAATAAAAGCACCTACTCATAAGACTTCAAAGAAGGAACCGGGCCTTGATTTAGTTGGAATGAAAGTGAATTCATCAGTCTCAAGGCCAATCACAGATGGATTGGGGATTGAATTCTGACAAATTGGCTCATTCTTACCGTGGGTTGCATTTTCTTTACACCTTCTCATTGGTGAAATGTGCCAAATATAGAATTGTCTCCAATTCTCCAAGGATTTAAAATATATGGTCAACTAGTAGTGACTGACACCTGGAATTTTCATTTTTAAGCCCTGAGAATTTTTAAATATTCTAAATATTTTAAATTCTTAGAAGTTTGTGTTCAGAGGTCTGTCCATTAGCAGGATTTGGGTGCAATTTTTGTTGTTATTACAATTCTCCCAGCTGGGGAACATCTGTTTAGGACAGAACATCATAAATTCCAACAGATAGTATTTCCATTGAGACATTTTGTCTAAGATGTTCAAAATTGAATCATCTTACCTGTGTCAACTGTCATGTTCTAAAGAGCGCTTCAGTCTTCCACCTCCTGTTTCTGATGACATATCTTTACAAATCAGGTTAGAATGCTTAGCTCAAAGCCATCTTTACATCATTCTACATCTTTAGAGATGACTCAGGAATTTCAGACTGAGTGAAGGGAAGTTTGTGAACACATCAACACATGTTTTAAAACTGACTTCAATCGAGCTCATCTGCATTTAGTTGGAGTAATAAACTGGCAGATTTCAGGGCTGCCAGATCTGATGAAATTCTGATAGGACCACATCAACTGAATCAAAGAGTCTTGGTAATCTCTGTATGTTCCGTGTTGAGTTAGTGCTCATTCGTATAGAGAGAAGGATTCTAGTTCAGAGAATTCTTCGTATTTGGGTGACCTGGGTTCTTGTTTCATTTCCAGGAAAGAGACAACAGTTACTTGAAACTACAAAGAGTCAAGAATAATATAGCAGTGTTGTGCTGTGGTCATGGGTAGTGTTCACATGGTGGAGCAAGGATATCTGAGACCCTTCTGGTACTCGCTCCATTAGTTTCTACAAATCATAGAAAAGTTCTTAAATCAAAACTTTCCTTTTGTAAAATGAAAAATGGAAAGATTAATATGGCGATTAAAATTCAAAGAAGAGGAAAAGATAGAGAGGATTCTCTTATAGAAAAAGTGTATTGTATGTTTTGCATTGGGCACCTATCTGTGCATATTACTATTACCTCATTAAAATGGTTCTGGGTGGGGTGGCTGAGTTCTGTACTCCAAGCACTTGGGAGGCTGAGACAGGACATTTGCCATGAGTTTGAGGTCAGTCTGGGCTACAAAATGAGGCTCTGTGTCAACTCACTCCGGAATAAACAGTGCTCTTTAAGTGCACTGACAAGAATGCTGACAAAATAAACCAGTTATGAAGAAAAATGCCAGAAACGTGATACTTAAATTTTTACAAAGCCATCGTTTCTCTTTTGGCTTAACTATTCCCCTATTTTCCACCACATGGGAGAATCAGGAGCAATGGAAGCACCAGTAGTAACCTAAAAAACCCTGCATAGAGTAGCACTCAGTGTGGCCACAAAGGCCAATTGGATTTAATCCATTCTTTAGCATGCCTCCATTAACTACTCCAAATATTGTTAGAGAGGCTGGGCAGTGGTGGCGCAAGCCTTTAATCCCAGCACTTGGGAGGCAGAGGCAGGTGAAACCCTGTTGAGTTCGAGGCCAGCGTGGTCTACAAGAGCTAGTTCCAGGACAGCTAGGACTGTTACACAGGGAAACCTTGTCTCAAAAAACCAATATATATATATATATATATATATATATATATATATATATATATATATATAGTCAAAACAGGCTCTAAAGTTCCCATGATGACAGCTGCACAGACCAACTTCCAAGCATGACACAAAACTGTACCCTTTTAAACTGAGGAAGTGAAAGAAGCCTCGATTACAAGAGTAAAAAGTAAACATCAAAAGCCCAATCTCATTTAAGTGTCTCTCAGCTTCTTGTTAATTCCACAAAGCTGCTGCCATTCCTTTCATTATCAACTTTGTTTTATAATGCATTTGCTCTGTTATTACTATTACACATGCCAGACACACCTTAAGTTCTGTCCAAACTCCGTGGGTATGACAGCATGGCACCTGGCCTTCACGATTTGGTACCACAGCAAGGGTAGGTATAACCTTTGGCTGGGGCAGTTTAATGGCCTGAAGTTCCAAAGAAACAAGGAATCAGTCAGAAGGGCTGGCTTCCATCCTCTCTGCCACCAAAAACCTTTGTGCTCTGAGATAACCATTTAATTCCTCAGCAAGGCAGTAGTGGGAAATTTCTCTGCTAGACCCTTAGACCCTGGTAATGGGAATTTTTTGAGCACCAAATTGAATTCTGTCAAAGGACCACATCACAGAACTCTTCTGCTAGCCACTGTCACCGTGACTACTTTTTCCCCATGGATTTCAACACTTGCGCTCTGATTCAACTTGGATGTCTTGCTTTTGGATACACAAAGACTCCTCCATTTCTACAGAGGGGCTTTTCAGGTAGAGAGTAGGAATCCCATGCTCAGACACACCTGGATTCACAATCCCAAAACATAGGGGCTTGAGTCTCACAGAGCCATTACTGTCAAGGTACAGGACCTTGCTATCTTTCAGAACTGGGAAATTTAGAGACTCATTTTTCTAAGTTTCCCAGAACACTCCCAGAGATGAACCTTAGGTATGGGGGAGGGGGGATGCAACATAATAATGCTCTTCACCTGGCTTTCCAGGTGTATCTGATTTAACACTAAAGCCCTGGTCATACAGTTGCTCCCTGAGACCACTTTGCCTGCCTGCACCCTTGCTCTAAGAAAGATTTGTTTCAGGATCTGCAAGGGAGGGCATGTGCGTGTGAGACTAAGACAAGCTTCTATTATGTATCAGACAGTCTCATCCTTTCCTGCTCCAAATGATGATGCTTCTACAATTGTGTGCTGGCAGAGTTCAAGTCTGCCCAGTGGTCCTTGTAATAAGAACAAGCTGGGAAGGACTGAGTGGTCAGGAACACAGAAAATTACTTCCAGCTTTGTGACTGACTTCAAGAGGCCAGTGTGTATAAGGGTCTGACACAATCCCAGGGAATAATTAACTATATAACACGGCAACCTAATAGAAGTGGAAAAGAAATTTCACACTGCGTAATTTAAGCAGAAATGCTTAAACAAATGCACAAATGCCTCTTTCCCCATTCCCAGGTACCAAGGAAAACTTAAGGGGAATGCTTTTCAGCCCAGTTTTCTACTCGAAACAGAAGTTTTAAAGTTCATGAGAAAAATTTCAGAAAAGTACATGTTTGTGAGTTGCCAAAAACAAGAGAAGTATTTCATTCTTCCTTCTAGAAAAGTTTGTTGGTGGGGAAGAGGTTGGGTTTTTTTGTTCTTTTTTCTTTTTTTGTCGATTAAGCTTGGTAAATTAAGGATTATTAACAAATGGCAACACTTCCACACACCTTTAAAACAGTCGTTCTCCAAGAAAACCCAAACAACTAACTTATGCTCATAGGATCTCAGAGAGACAGAGCTGACAATCAGGAACACTGCATGGATGAAGAATAAAAAAGTGGCTCTCATCCTGTAGCCTTCATATATGAACAGCATACAGTCTGCAGAACAGGCATTTACATTATGATTCACAGCAGTAGTGAAGTTACCATTAGGAAGCAGAAACGAAAAAAATTTATGGTTGGGGTCACCACAACATGAGTAACTGTACTAAAGGATTGCAGCATTAAAAAGGTTGAGAATCACTGACTTTTTCCCTGTTCATTCATTCATTCATTCTTTCGTTCGTTCATTCTACATCCCTGCCACAGTTTCCTCTCTTCCTTCTCCTCCCAGTCCCTTCCCCCATCCACTCTTTCTCCTTTTCTACTCAGAAAAGGTCAGTCTTCCCATTGGTATCAACAGAGCATGGCATATCAACTTGCAGTAAGACTAAGCACCTCCCCTTGTATTACAACCCATTATGAGGAGTAGGGTCCCAAGAATCTGTAAAAGAGTCATAGACAGTCCCTGCCCCCACTATTAGAAGTCCCATAAGAGGACCAAGCTACACAACTATAACTTATATGCAAAGGGCCTAGGTCAGTCCCATGAGTCCCAAGAAGGCTCCCTGGTTGCTGGTTCAATCCCTTTGAGCCCTTATGAGCCTAGGTTAGTTGATTCTGTGTGTGAGAGCAACTGCTTTAAAATAACATATAGTGATTATTTGAAAGGGCTGTTCAGAAAGTATCATATAACCCATTTATTTATCCATATAAACTTTTTGTTTCAAGATTCATGTAGTCCAGCCTGATCTGAAACATTCTGTAGAACTGAGAATGACCTTGAAATGAGCCACCTTCATTCTGAGTGCCAGGTTTACAAGGCTATGCCACCTTACCTGGCTCCATACATCATTCTATAGAACAAGAATATGTGGATGTCTCAAATTTCATTAGCGGAATAATATGGCAGATTCTCTTCCATTTTTTTCATAAATTTGTCAGCCACTAAACCATGTAGACACCTTACAGAAGAAGCTCCTGAGTTATACAGCTTCAAAGTGCCCTTATTTCTTGTATGTGGGCAAAGATGGACATGGCTAGAGGTGTTCCTGCCTGTCATCTTTACCACAGAAAATGATCATTTATAAGGCAGCTCTTGTCTTAGACATAAATTTAATACCTTGTTTGGAGTTATGTATGCTCACTATGCTCCGAAATGTGTGGGCCGTCTTCCCTTCTTGAACTATAATTTCAAACTGGGAATGCTTGGACTATAGTCCTTAATTGCGCAGGCTCAGGAACGTGCCCACATACAAAGATTTTTCCTATATAAATATTTGCAGTGTCCATGAATAAATTCTGTTCTTCCTTTATTCGGGAAGGCCATCACTTTGGAAATAACTTTCATGTTCTCCTTACCTATTGCAGGTAATGAATTTTTCCATTCTTTTACTTCTTAGCTGTGCCTGTTTTGGCTTTACCTTCACTGCTAGGGAAATCCATTGTATTTGGTTACAACTTGAAATTTTTTGAATATTTTTTTAATTGGAAGATATGCTAATAGGTCTATACTTAAGGTGGCTTCAATCACTATATCCTTGACTTAGTATTATTGGATAAGATATACATAGGACTTTAATGTTTGACGGTGAATTAAGGTTTCCCTGACATTTTCCTATATCACCCATGCCCTTCAATCTAAAGAAGAATAGTTGAAAGTAGGTATATAACAGGAATCCCCATTTAAATGTTGGCAAATGTTGATCTACAGATCTGTATTTTCTAGTTCCCCATGTATAAAATATATTTTTACTATCATCGCATTTAGATTTTTGCAATTTATATTTATTCATTGAGTATACCATTCTATAAAGGAATTTTTTTGTGTTTTTTTTTTTTTTTTCGAGACTAGGTTTCTTTGTAGCTTTGGAACCTGTCCTGAAACTAGCTCTAGTAAACCAGACTGGCCTCGAACTCACAGAGATCCACCTATCTCTGCCTCTTAAGTGCTGGGAGTAAAGGCATGCACCACCACTGCCTGGCAAAGAAATTATTATTTTTTTTATCATTTTTAGTTAGCAATGTGGTATTTCCTCAGCATTACCCTATAAAATGAAATTTGCACACACACATACACACACCCCAAATTGTGTTAGCACCATTAAAATCACAATAAGATGTCCTTTTTACTTAAAGAGACCATAATTTCTGTAATAAAAATCATATAAAGGGACTGGAAAGATGACTCAGTGGGTAAGACTCTGTCTCATAAAGCAAAGTGGAGAGTGATCAAGGAAGCTATTCAGTGTCCTCCTCTGGCCTCTGCATGTGCATGCCTGGGTCCCCGTGTGAGCATACACACATGTGTTCACACACACATACACACACACACACACACACAGAGAGAGAGAGAGAGAGAGAGAGAGAGAGAGAGAGAGAGAGAGAGAGAGAGAGAGAGAGAGAGAGAGAGAGAGGTTTTACAGAAACCAATTCCAATTCCCAGGTAAGAAGTAACTATCATATCACCATTATTGTAGGTACACACTGAACTGGCCCTCACAAAAAAAAAATCACTTCCAGTTCTACCCCTGCATTTATCTAGCTATATAACCCAATAAAAATTAGTTTGAGACTCAATTTACCCATATGTAAAGTGAGAGGATTGAGGGAAATCATTTTAAGGATTTTTTTGAGCTTTATTATTCTTTGGTTCAAATAAATGCTTTCTAGACTATCATATGGTACAGTATAACCTGGAAAGGGGCTTATCAAAGTCATTTAACTTTCCTATATTATTGGCCAATGATTAATTTGGGAATTGTTGTCTTTACCAGCAATTACTTAAAGGACTGGCGTGAGAATCAATTTCGACCAATGACATAAAAAGGATAATCTGCTAGTATGTTTCTACAAAAAGTTTTGATAGTTGTTTAAGATTTTTTTGATAGCTGATTAAGATTTTTTTATTGATTTTTATTGAGCTCTACAGTTTTCTCTGCTCCCCTCCCTGCCTCTTCCCTCCCCCCCAACCCTCCCCCAAGGTCCCCATGGTCCCAATTTACTCAGGAGATCTTGTCTTTTTCTGCTTCCCACATAGATTAGATCTAACCACAATCCCAGAGAACATAGACAACAATGAGGACACTAAGAGAGCTGATTAAGATTTTAAGGCGGTAATGGGGTATGTGTGGGGAACAGGTAGGGGACTTTATTTCTTGCTCTCATATGTAGTTAGTTCGGAGATAATGTATGAAGCTGGATAACTGCCTTCTAGACAATTGTGATGTAAGCTGATTTCCTGAAGCTAGCAGAGCAGAAGGTGGAAAGAAATACCAGTATTCTCAGTGACATTATTATACCAAGGTACAAACCAATCCCACAACACATTGTGTTTGGATATTTGTGTGAGGAAGTATTTTTTTAAGCGACAAGAAGAAAGTCTATGTTGTTCAAATCAACAGATTATAATATGTAATCATGTTACCCATTATAAAGTGGTCACCACTGAAAGCATACACATACCAGCAATTACAATGGACTCTGCAGTTGTGTGTGTGTGTGTGTGTGTGTGTGTGTTATTAGTAACAAATAAAAAGAGGTCATCAATTAGAGAAGGAGAGGGAGAGCATCAAAAGCATTGGAAGGAGAAGGATGGGGGAAGTGATGTAATTATATTTTAATTTAAAATATATTTAAAAATTTACTAATTAAATATTTTAAAAGATTTACTTAAATTTTAACTATGTTTTTCAGGCATGGTTCCTGTTTTCCATTTAAAGAGGGATATTTAAATTAATAATTAAGAAAGCTAGCTCAAAGAAACTAGAGAAATGGTCAGCAGTTAAGAGCATTAGTTGTTCTTACAGAGTAAGAACCCAGGACTGCTTCCCTTCACCCACCTACATGGTGGCTCATAACCATCTGTAACTCCAGGCCCTCTTCCGGCCTTCACAGACACCAGGGACACATGTGACACACAGACATACATGTAGGCAAAATACTCATACCCATAAAATAATAATATTTTTAGAAAGAAAAATCAGTTCCATCTCTATTTTAAAACACACATAGGAAAATGGCTTTAAATTATCTGATGGAGATTGCAAGCACTCTGAAAAAGTTCTAGGGTGCCAAAACACCTTGTAGCTATCTAAATAGGTACATGTAAACAGGGATTTTATCCTTAAACATCTACCAAAGAGAATAGCTGCCTTCTGGAAAGAAAATGATGTATCAAGACGTCCTTGTTGTGGGGTTTCATTTGTCTTTATGCCCACTTCATTTGTGTCCTTAACATTCTATCTCTTCCTGTGACTTTTAATACAGTCTCTACATATCCATTCTGGATGACAGGGCTGTGTCTTAAAAGAAAATGTGGTGGTATGGGGAAATTATGGAGGAGAATTCTATCTTCAGTAGTGGGATCATATTGTAAGACATGAGAAAGTATTGATAAACCTGTGTGCCCACTAATGTCAACACAGCTGTCGGTTTGTGAGTCACACTATATTTAGAGCAATGTCTTCCCATTACACGCAAGCACAATAATAGAGTCACAATAGTTATTGAAGATTTTTTTCTTTTTCACACGACAAAGCTTTATTCATCCTCAGCGACTAAAGAAAGGCAAGCTCACTGACGCTTCACTTGAGTATGCTGTCATCTTGAGCTTCTGCCCATTCTCTTTCAATCCGTTTCAGGTCATCTAGTCTCTTCTTTTCTTCTGCCGCCACCCTCCTCTCCTCCTCCGCCCGGGGGTTTTAGGTAACTATAGCGCTTGGCGCCGTAGGCCATGCCGAGGACCAGGGCTGAGTATAGGCTGAGCTTGATGAGTGGAGAGACCTGAACTGGGGGCACCATCTTGTCCGTGACCTTTGTGCCGGAAGCTTAACTCACAAAGTTTCTTTTTAATCCATGAGAATAATTTCTATACAAGCAATCCAAAAGGTGCAGAAGACTCTAGTTTTCTGAGATTTCTAGCTGTCATTATAATACTGTCTTTCAGACATGGGTGAGGCAATAGAGTCCAGACTGGCACTGAAATCATGTTCTTCCTTCCTCAGCTTTCAAACTGCTTGGGTTACAGGTGTTCACCACTATGATCTTCTCAGGCCACTATAATGTTTAATAAAAAGCATGCAATGTGAAATATTATTGACTTGACACAGGAAATGATACTTTGAACTTTAGCGCCATAAAAATAAAGTGACACATGTGCTTCCTTGAAGTTTGATTTTGTAATTTACTTGAAATAATGTTTGTGAACTGATTAATTACAGTATGGCTTTGAAATAATTTTGAAAGTAGTAGCTTCTGAACATCTACTGGAAGATTTAAAAGAAAAAGTCATCCCTCTACGTGTGTGCGTGCGTGCGTGCGTGCGTGTGTGTGTGTGTGTGTGTGTGTGTGTGTGTGTGTATGTGTGTGTGAAGCATATAGTAAGGTCAGACGACAACCTTGGCTGTCAGTCCTCACGCTCAGCCTTGTTTAAGACAGGGTCTCCTTTTGGCAGTTTGTTGCTACATTTGTCAGTCTAGGTGGTCTGCAGACTTTCAGGGCTTCTTCTGTTCCTACCTCTCACCTCCTTGTTTGAGCACCGGAATCACAGATGCATGCAACCGTGCCCTATTTATTTGGCTTCCGGGGATTTGAGCTCCAGTTCTTACACTTGCCCAGCAAATGTTTTATGGAGTGGGCCATCCTCCCAGTCTCTGGTATATACTATTTATTTAAAAAGAAATAGATAGATATGATAAATTGTAGAGCATACAGAAACTGCACTGATCCAAGCCACCATAATCTTATGCATCATCGCTATTACTTACTATGGCATGTCTTCTAGCCTGCATTCCCCTTGAGCCTTCCACCCAGACTGCTTAAAAGATTTCATTTCATCTATTTTCTTTGCTTCAAGTTCTTCAGTGGTTCCCGCCTCACAGAGTAAAAGCCAAAGTCCCTGTAATACTTCAAAGATCTATGATGCTGTCTATCCCTGTTGTGGCTGTCTTCACCCAAGTCTCCCCTGAACCATCCTGTTTTAGCCGTTCTAGAACCTGTTGGTCTCTTGCAGGCTCACCTCATCGCCTTTATCCTTGATATTCTTCCTTCCTGGAGTTCTTGCTCCCAGGACGACAGCACAGTTTGTTCTGTGAGGTTTTCCAGGTCTCTACTCAATTTTTGCATTCATAAGAAAAGGCCTTCCAAATCAAGGATGGAAGGGCAATTGCATGGCTGGTACCCTCCCTGAGAGCCTTAGCCATCTCTTTGCATCAAAATTTAAGCTGAATAACAACAAGGGCTTGTTTAGTTGCTTTATGTAACATCAGATGTGTTGTTGGCATTCAATACAGATCAACTGGGAAATGATGGATGCTTCACATACTTCCTCAGAACTTCCTACACTCTACACAGAAGGGACTCACACAAACTCGAGTTTTTCCACACATACTTTGCAGGTTCTTACTTTTCTTTATTATACTTCAAATATGTAAGTTCCTGGATAAAATGTAAGCTTAATTAAGACTAGTTAGAATGCAAGGTACCCAAGATAACCAATCGGCATTTTTTATACCTCATAGTTCATTCTGCCTACTGACTAATAAATCAACTCTTGTGCAGTACCTACAGTTCCATCAAGATAGTGTCATTACTGGTCCTTCTTAGAAAATATTTGCTCGGCATCACTACAAATAAAGCATATTCTACTCTCGCAAGCAAAAATGTCAAAATGAAAATCTTCATTTTTAAAGAAAAGAAAAATGCTATTTTTCTAATAAAAAATCAAACAGTTGAAACACTAAAAGGGAAATTTTCAAGCAAAATCCTTTACATTGGAAAACATAGCAAATTGCTGATAGAAGTTTTTAGATAAATTTTGGATAAATTTGGATAAATTTTAGTGGCTTTGTGTGAACTGTGTTCCAAAAGTGAAGACAAAATGTTTCCCAGTAATACCTTTCAAGGTTTTGATTCACAGCAATGAAAAGTTCAGTTTGTAAGAAATTTATATTAGATAACTGGGTCCTGCTAAGCATTTTACTTAAATAAGAAAACAATCAATGTACTATTTCTATGTTCATACAACAAATGTTTATGAAAACTATGATTAATAAAGAGAAGTAAAGGGAGAAAAAAGATTACTCATGGCAAAGAAAGCTCTGGTAAGGACGTAATTTCAACTAGGTCAAACAAATCTTTAGGGTATCTATATACAGATATGAATAAATTTATAGTTGCTGAGCAGTGGTGGTGCATGCCTTTAATCCCAGCACTCAGGAGGCAGAGGCAGGCAGATCTCTGTGAGTTTGAGGACAGCCTGGTCTACAAGAGCTAGCTCCAGGACAGGCTCCAAAGCTACAGAGAAAGCCTGTCTTGAAAAACTACAAAAAAGTTATAGTAGCCAGGCGGTGGTGGCGCACGCCTTTAATCCCAGCACTCGGGAGGCAGAGGCAGGTGGATCTCTGAGTTCGAGGCCAGCCTGGTCTACAAGAGCTAGTTCCAGGACAGGCTCTAGAAACTACAGGGAAACCCTGTCTCAAAAAAACTTTAAAAAGTTATAGTTATAAATAGATGTCAATATGGCAGTAAGAAAAATAATTTGTTCTTATTTTATATAATATATTCATTCATGAATTCCTTGACCTTGAGAATTTCAATCCTAGAGAAAACACATTGTGGGAGGCAGCACTGGGATCAAACCCTGAGTTTGTATATGCTAGGCAAGTCCTTCTTGGTTACTTGAAACAGGATCTTACCATGTTAGCTAGGTTTGGCTTTGACCTGTTGATACTCTTACCTCCATTTCCCAAATGCTACTTTGCCTTATTGATCTAGACTTGTTAGGACGTTCATTGCTTCACTGGCATTGGAGCCTACTTCTCTGGGATTCCGGCATGTATATAAGACCAGCTGAGATGCCCAGCCTTATGGGACTGAGCAGCTACTAGATTCTTAGACTTTTTGTTCACAACTTCCCATTGTTGGATTTGTTGAACTGCCACTTGTAAGTCATTCCAATAAATTCCCTTCACACACACATACACACACACATACACACACACAGAGAGAGAGAGACAGAGAGACAGAGAGACTGAGAGAGACAGAGAGACAGAGAGACAGAGACAGAGAGACAGACAGAGAGGTAGAGGGATTCATTTTATAAGTTCTGTGACTCTGGAGAAACCTGACTAATACACCCTCGCGATTGCATTAGCTTTAGTCTATCCCTAGCTATGAAAGAATAACTTATGAAGATCCCGCACATGCCAAGGTTGCTAGGGCACAAAAAAATGTGAAAATGTAGACAACCATCCAAGCTCACAGTGCAATTGAGAACAAAGACACAGGCAAATGGTGACAATAGGAACATGTGCAACAAAAGACTACCTAAATTGTGGAGTCGATCCAGAACTGTTTATCAGGGTCTGGCGGGATGACTCAGCAGATAATAGCATTTACCACTGACAAAGTGAGTTCCATGCCTGAGACTCAGTCACATGCTGAAGGCAGGACTGACTTTATTAAATTGCCCTCTAACTTTCAGATGCACACTATGGCAAGTACATAGATATACACAAAATTTTATTTTAATTTTAAAGGATAAATATTTATTAAGTACCTGCTATGCACATTATACAGTCTAGAAGCTCAAGACACATGAGGGACAAAAAAGACAAAACTTCTTTCATGTGTTTCTCTATCAGGAGAAGGGACTAGCAGAAACAAGAAAAGACAAAATTATATAACATCTTAATTTCCCCCACAGACATGGTCAGTGGGGGCAATGGGAAAAGGTGATAGGAGAACTTGGACAAAGTATAATTTTTAGTTCATATGAAAACTGACAAAAGGTGTTTTAGGAAAAGGATACTCATATCTCTCAATTGATGCAACATAGCTTCAGAGGTGTTTACCTTAGTTACAGTCTAACTGGCCTGGATAGAAACCTGTTTCATGTTATTTGATGGTCTGGGTGTAAATTTCTCGACAAAATGGATCAGTTTCATTTCCATAATAAATTCCTGGGTGAGGCCGGGCAGTGGTGGCCCACGCCTTTAATACCAACACTCAGGAGGCTGAGGCAGGCATGTCTCTATGAGTTCGAGGTCAGCCTGATCTACAAGAGCTAGTTCCAGGACAGGCTTCAAAACTACAGAGAAACCCTGTCTCAAAAAACCAAAAAACAAAAAAAAAATTCCTGGGTGAAAGTATGTGCAGCCCAGAGGAAGAACACCTGCCTATCATATGCAAGGTTCTAAGTTCCAATCTCAATACTGAAAAGAAAATCACTAGAGAGATTCAAATATTTATTCTCCCCTTTTAATGTGTGTTTAGCAGCACTAGGTACTTGAAACTGGGACTGTTTCAAGTCAAGTGCCACAAGGTAGGTATGACTGGATGACTAGCACATGTGTGCTCTGACAGTCATCCTCCAAGGGTAAGATCTAAGATCCTGATGTGTCTCTGGACCATTTTAATTATCCAGCAGCACAAAACAAAAACTTACATTGATGTGTGTAGATTAAAGACCTGTTTTACTCCTCTCTTCAAACTACCCAAAATGACAGGAATAGGAAAGTGGGGACATATTCGTACAAAGAGAGGACAGAAAAAGTGGTAGAAAAGTAGACAGGAACTTACAAAATTTTGGAATTGGAAAAAATAATGCAGGTCCTGATGATAAATAAAATCCCTTGGTTGACGTAAGTCCCTACTAGCTAGTTGTGACTTGTAATATGAATTCAGGCTACCATGAAATCGGTTAGAAGTGTATACAAGATGAAGTACCCTCAATCTAACCCAAAAGAAAACAAAAGAAAGCAAAAGTGACATCTGATTAGCTCATTACAAGGCCAATTCCTATCAAATGTCCCATTGGACAGACCATAATACATCAAGCCTTTCCTATGTAAATAGTTTTCTGGTGGATCTGAGACTCTCAACCTTACACATTGGCTGTTTTCAGATGACTGTTCAACCAAAATGACTTAACCTGAATCTAATGAGATCCCAGATAGTTTCAAACTTGCTTCTACTCTTTTTTCTTTTAATATTAGGATCAAAACACACAAAATAGCTAAAAAGATATGACATATTTTAGATATTAAAAAAACAGAATGAGGTGGCAGGTAATATTTATAAGTGAACATAAATGGGGCAATGAATTTGAATAAGTATTAAATTAGGTAATACCATTTGGCCAGCTAAATTCTTTTTTCATGGTGCTTGAAATGGAATTTGGAACTTTGCACAGGATAGGTAGGCTCAACCATTGGAGATGTTTCATGAATACAACATCAAACATGTTGAACTTGATCTTGATTAGTTGCACTATAGTTCTACAAGTGAATACACTTGTTTTTAAGAAATATATATTAATCTGTTTATCTCAAAGAGTTCAGGAAAAAATTGTTTATTTTTGAGAAAGAATGAGAATCCACATGAAAGAAAAGGCCATTAGCTGTAGCTAAAGGATAGGATGGGCTTCTATGTATTATGTTTGAAAGCAATGTGTCTGAAATTGCATGAAATTAATACTTACAAAATATAAGTTTTCTTGTTCTTTTTAAAGAAAGGGATAGTGAAATATATACACCACAGATACAAATATAATAAAGTCAGAAGAAACTCACTGACTGCCGAGGAAAATCTTGATACATACTAAAGTTCATGTTTTCAGAGTAAGGCATAAGAGAAAATATTACATGAAACAGCATCAAGGTGGCAGATGAAGAATATGTTTCAAAAAATCAGAAAGGATTCCTTTAAATGAAAAAGGTGAGAATTGAGTTTATTTAAAAGGAAATGAAAGTTGAAAACTAAAATTGAGGCAAATGCTGCAGAATTGAATACTCACAGAAGTTTTTCTTCAGATTGGAAGGGAGGAGAATGCATATGCAAGAGCTCAAATCTTACTTTCTGAGTAGCATTTCTCAGTATGTTGTCAGAAAATAAAACACATGAGAGAAAACTACAACAAGAAGAGATGGAATCTAGAAAACGTGGAAATTAAACTAGAGACACAGGAAACACTTGATGAGCATTTTTTCTGACCTCCCTTCGCATCATATGGATTGAATAAGCATTACTCATCGCATTCCCTAACATAAAAGCCAGGCCAAACAGCTTTATTCTCAGAATTTACCCAATTGGGTGAGAGAGAAAGAGAGAGGAGAGAGGAGAGAGAGAGAGAGAGAGAGAGAGAGAGAGAGAGAGAGAGAGAGCAACAACAACACCAAAACCCCTCTTATCTCAATTTATGATAGAGTGAGGTTGTAACCTAGGAGCTGAAAGTAACCAGAGCCACTTGTCAAGTGCTTCAAGACATGGAAATTGGCAATGAAAGGACAGGAAAACCCAATAATCAGAAATGTCATTTTATTATTGTGTACTTCACACAGCAGCTTTCATATAGAGATTCCAAAAATAAGTCATCTCATTTTTCCATATGACTTCTATTGCCCAATGAGACACTAGCAAAGATTAAATATGTTTAGACTAAAAAAGTATTACTACTTGCTGAGCACTCACAATTCTGGTACTCAGTAAAAGGATGCAGAAAGACTGTGAGTTGGAAGGCCAGCCTGGACTATGTAGATAAACTGTATTAAATAAAACAGCAAAAAAAGATGTTAGTGGTTTTGCTTTGGAGCTTACTCTTTGGTGCTGTCCAGAGCTTTTTCATGAACATATGAAGGACAGGCTGGTCAGCTGGAAAATTAGTGACTGGTCAGAACTAAGATCATGTAGACATTGTGTAAGACCTCAGGTGATCCTGGACCAAATCATCCCTCA
This sequence comes from Arvicola amphibius, assembly GCF_903992535.2. Classification (NCBI taxonomy): domain Eukaryota; kingdom Metazoa; phylum Chordata; class Mammalia; order Rodentia; family Cricetidae; genus Arvicola; species Arvicola amphibius. Next base: position 14,964,988 of record NC_052065.1, on the reverse strand, counting down.
AGTGGCCTGCTACCTCACTCCAGACATGCAAGTGACCTTCGTAGGGATGAACAAAACAATCGTCATGTTCAGTCTAGCTAATGTCCGACCCACAGAATTATGATTAGAGACTTTGTTTCTTTGAGACAGTGTCCATATCTTCTCTTCACTCCAGGTTGGCATGGGGTTTAAGACACTCCTGCCTCTGTCTCCTGAGTATGACAAGTAAACACTACTGATATGGGATTTCCCTCTGTATGCTGTGAATACCATTGGTTAATAAAGAAGCTGTTTGGGGCCTGTGATAGGGTAGAGCTAGGCAGAGAAAACTAAACTGAATGCTGTGAGAAAGGAGTCGGAGTCAAGGAGAAGCCACGGAGCTGCCACCAGAGGCAGACATGCTGAAACCTTGCTAGTAGGTCATGAGCCTTGTGGTAAAATATAAAATAATGGAGATGGGTTAATTCTAAATGTAAGAGCTAGCTAGCAATATGCTTAAGTAATTGGCCAAACAGTCATTTAATAATAATGACTATTATTATCTATGTGGTTATTTCAGGAGTCTGGGCAGCCAGGAAATGAACAAACAGCCTCCTTACTACACACTACCAGAGTCAGCATGAGTTGAAAACTGTTTCAAGCCACAAGATTTAGAATGTTTCATTATACAGCAATGAATAACTGACATACACAGCAAACCCAAAACTTTTTCCATTTACTACTACAATGAAATAGACTTTCTTTGCCATTTATAATCAAAAGGATTCTTAACCAAAAGCATAGTTTCATGTACTAGTGTCATTGCTTCTGTTCATCATTATCATGTATCTTCAACTATGCCCTTGAATTCCAAACTTCTCCTTCCAACTCCATAGCTTTCCCTTATCCATTTAAGCTTTATTTTCACAATTTGCCAAAGGACATGGCTTCTCTTCATGCCCATAGATATCAGGTAGGACCCTCACACATTCTCACCATCTCTTCTAAATTTCAAAAGTTTAATATTGTGATTCTCAATCCATTAATTGCTATTTGCTACCATTCTTTACAAGTCTGTATAGGTTTTCTATTCCACATAGAAGAGCTATCTTCTCACCAAAGGCCAAAGGTAAATTTTCTCTTGGGACCTGACCTTTATGTGGGTTGATCTATTCCTTAGGTTTTGAATCCTATATGCTTGCTTTCTGGTTTATCCTCTGCTAAAGACAGAGGTGGCCCTGTGAGCATGGGTGGATGTCTTTGTGCTTTCAACCCAGTGACAAACTGGACACATTAAAATTACATGGCAGTTTTTAAAAAAGACAAGTCATATGGAAATTATGCCTGTTTCTGTTGGAAGAACATTAGCAAAGCAGGACTGGGGAGTGTGTTTGTTGGCCTCAAGGCTCTCCATAATGCAGTTGACTGTTTACAGTTTCAACCCCAGATAGCTAATGCTCATATTCCCTTAGGCCTTTCTATTTCTATGCTCCATAGTCTGATATCTGACTGTCCAGTACTGTATCTTTCTTTAAAGAGTGTTCTCTTTGGCTATAGCCAAGTTTGCTTGCATGTGCTTGACTAGAAGCGCTAGAGAATTTGACTCCCTATTCTTATATCTGTGTAGTTCCCATATAATGATGAATCAAAGTGGGTGGAAGGATACACCAGATGTAACAGATCTGAGGAGTACACTTTTCATTGGTTCTCATGGTTCAGTAACATATTACTTCCCTTCCCTGTCTCTCACTTCTTAATAGGTAGCTATTAAAATTTCATTCTAAGTTCTGTAACCAAGTAATACACAAGTAGAAAAAATGACCTCCTCATATAGTACTTTATAGGACAGGAGCTGAATCTCTAAAAATTGTTAACAACTATTTAGTAAGAAAAACGGCACTATAAGGATGGTGGAAAGAACTAGATTTGAAAGCCACTAAGGTGGCTCAGACGGTAAAGTACTTTTAGTAAAGGCTGATGAACTGAGTACCCAGGACCCATACAAAGGTGGAAGGAAAAGACTGAATCCAAATACTCTGATTTTCACAGAGTGTCCTATCACTTGCTCTGCCCTACCACTATACACCATAATAAAAAACAAAGGACCAGACTTATGGTGGTGAATAGGTTAATAGCTGCTTCTGAGCCTAATTCACCCTCAGAGACTCTTTCCTCATAATGATGGAATCAATGATGATTATGTGGATACTATGCGGTCATAATCTGGCTCATCTACAGCATGGACATCTATCATTTTGTCCAATAGTCACTGAACATTAAACGTATAGGATTTAATTCCTTCCACTGTGAGGCTATTTAAACTTTATTTTTTTAAGGAGAGTGATGTTCTGATATGGTCATTTATCTAAACACATGTATAACTTCAAAACATAATTAGAGGGTATTCAAATAAATATATTTAAATGTTTATGAAATATTGGCTGTTTGGTTACAGGTTAAACTACAGAGTTAAAATAGTCTACTTTTATTGCCAAATGCCTTCAGACTGCATTGACTTTTTTTGGAACTGGTACAAAAACAGAGATTACATCCAAAGTTGTACAGAGATTCTGTGTGGTCCATAAAATTATGAGTCTTTACTTGTGCATACAAACTAAATATTACTCATGTTTATTCTCTAGTTTTTGGAACAGTAAGCAGTCTGGGCCTCAGACTGATTGGGGAAAGACCTCTTAATGGATCTATGACCCTATTCTTCTAACAAAGACTAGAAAATACATAATAGTTCTAAATGATGAATTCTATAAGAAAAAAATAATAACTTTGGCAACCGAGAGACACTGGTAACCATTTGAATAAGGCTTCCTTTACTTGCAGCCAGTATTGCAGTCACCGCTTTGTCAAGGATTCTGAGATTCCTCAAGCATGAAAGGAAGGGTAGGGAATCAAATCCTCTCTACTTAATAGGAAACGTCTTAGAATCGCTTCAAAATTAGCTTTGGCTCAGCTTAATGAAATTTCCTCATTGTTGAGCGGTGGCCCACCAAATCCACAGCATTCAAATGGAAGTTCTTTTGACTGTTATTTTAAAAAGCCTTGAAAATTGCAGAACATACAAAAATAAAGATTTTTATTTCACCCACTCTGATGAGAGGCGTGCGCGGGGGAGAGGGGGGACGACTTCCCCTGTCCTTTGAGTAGCTGAAAAGCAAGCCACCTAAGAAGATATTCTTTACTCTCACAATAGGAAATTTAACACCTTTGATATATAACAAATCATTTTTAGAGGATGGCAAAGTAACCAAGACATAAGAACGAAAGCCATTTTCTGATGGTGTTGCTGAAATTTCTCCATTAGCATTCTGTGGAGAACTCTCTTGACATTTCTCCTAGTTCTTAATAATGCAGTTTGTCTTTATCAGTCTGGAATGAGCAACTGCCAACTGCTTTTCTAGCCATCTTGCCTTCCATTCTGCAGCCATTTATGTCTTCCAACTGCTTTATAATATGAGTGTAACAGCCAGCATCACTTTCTTTACATCAGTATATGTATACGTTTTGACACCCAAAGCTCACCATTCATCTCTACTTGGCCTGAACAAGGGTATGACTAAACTGAGAGTCTCATGAGCAAAAATCAGCACAGCAATGTAGCCAACAAAGGGTCTCCTTATTGAAGTGATACCAATGTCAAATGCTGATGTGTATAAATAATTAATTGTGTTTTCACTGGGGAGCCCAGTTTGATCTTTTGTTGCTTAATGACCCCTGGGGTCTTTGGCTCTCTGAGAAGCAGGAACATTTAGGATATTTTATTACAATTTCATCATTAATTTATAGATTACTGTGGAGTCAGGTGCACAGGTTCAGATCTCATCTATCACGATGGGCAGCTCCAATATTAAGAGATCACTACTTACCAGAAATCAATGGAAGATACCAGAGGAAAGGAAAGGGGAAGTTGTCTCACAGGTGCTATAGAAGGCATAGCAGCAGCACAAACATATCAAAACCAAAAATTTCCTTTCCTTTCCTTTCAGATAAACTAGAAAAGGTTTCTATTATTTCCTAAAAGTAAAACTCCCTAATATAAAGCATAGCAAACTATAATCAAATGTCATCCAACAGTTGTTACTTTGTTTTTCTTTTCTGCTATGGCTTTGGCAGCATTTTTTAAAACCAGACTAACCGTGTTAGATTTGCACTTTCAAAGAGATGCTCTTGCTTCTAAATATGGTGAAGAACAAAAAGAGGACATTTCTTGCCACCACCAGAAAAATTGTAAATTGCCCAAAAAAATGGCCAGAAAAGAGAAAGCAAGTATTGGTTTTTAATTGCAGACTTGATAACATTCGTCCTTTGAATATAAGCATTGAATCAGTTCATTTCTTCCTAATTGTCCAAAGTGTGTTATGACAGATGCACATGTTGAGATATGATAGGAAGAAGCAAAAAGTGCAAAGACCAAAAAGCCCATTCATTTATTACATACCGTCAAGGAAACTCACAATGACTTCAGGATGTATAATACATTCCAGAGTTTTACAAGAGTTCCTGAACAATGTTAATATTTTTTTTTCTGAGAATGTTCTCAAGAATTCCATTTCCATCCCTGCCAAGTATGTATTCACATCCCCTGACCCCTCAGCAATGCCTCTCCTAATTTCTATGCCCATTCTCTTGCAACAGAGGAAAGATGGGCCCCATAAATAAAACCTAACCTCAGTGCAATCTGAAAAAGCACTAGTTAAGAGAAAGAAACCTCTGAGCATATTCATAAGGAGTGGTTCTTTATGAAACTTTTCTGTGTCACAGGGACACCAGGGAGGCTGTGGCACATTCTGCAACTGTTGCTATGGCAAAGCGTCTTGGGCTATTGAGTAGGGAGCACATTGTTGTGTTTAAGTCATGTAAATGATCAGGATACAAAGGAAGCAGCCCAGGCAGCCCCTGCTCCACCACTGCTATGCTGAGGTCTTTCTCCCTTGACATATGCCATTTACACAGCATGGGAAGGCTCCCCCACCCCTGAAAACCTTACTCCCTGGGTGCTTCGAACTAGCCTTTGGAGACATTTATGAGATCTCCACCTCTTTCAGAATCAGTTCTGCAGGGGGAAAACTACACAATGACAAAGCCCTTTCCTCTATTTTAACGCAGGATATTTCTATGAAGGTTTTGTGTTTTGCTCCAGACTGCTGATCTTGTCTAATATCACAGTTTTCTATCCATTTTTGTACCTTAAAGGAAACTAGGACAGATGCTCCTTTGTTAACCACTTATATCTCAAATATGTGTTTTTAATCAAGTATTTTACTACAGCACCAATTCACACTGATTAGACATAATTATAGAAACAAAATATGCAGAATACCTTTTAATAATACCACTATCTCTAAGGAAACAATGAGGATCTAATTTAATGTTCTAAGGCATTGTTTGAAAGCAATGTCGAATAAAAAAATAGTAATACATCTTAAATGGAGCTTACTAGTAATATATCAAGTGGAGCTTATTTTTGGATTGAACAATGCAATTAAAAATGTACTATTATTGAAGATTCAGTGCTTCTAATTCTTAAATTATTACTTAAATAAAGAATTGAACAATAAAAACATCCTCCCAGTAAAAACACTTTGGATTTTGGGACTTGACATTTGAAATGCTGTGCTCCTTTGTAGCTCAATTTTGAGAGGAAATTATCAGCACTATGAAAACCTGCAATTTTGACAACGTGTCAATGCCACTTTCTGTGTTTTGACACTTTACTGTGATTACAACGGATTGTATCACTGGCAGAGTTTATCACTGGCGGACACTGCATAGATGATGCACAAGAACTCTGCATTCCCTTTGCAAAACCTCTCGGATCTTAACCTTGAAAAATGGTTTTGTTATTGTTCAATGCATTTGATGCATAATAAAATGCATGTTTTCCTACTTGTATAGGAATGGACCATCTCAGGAAAGCTCAAAGAATAACTATCACATAGCAATATGCTATTAGTCCCAGAACTTGTCTAAGCCTCTGGAGTCAAAAGAACTTAGGACAATAAAATCTCAGTAAAAATGTGGTTTATCTGAAATTTCACATCCATTCAGAAGAGAATGTTTTAAACAATTAGCAAGCTCTCTTTAGTTTTATTAATTAAAATGTTCTAGGAATTAAACAGTATTTACAATGTCTATACATTTTAAGACATCATCTGACATTTAATTCTCTATTTTTAAATTCTCTACAGTTAAAACCATAGCTTCCCATTCCTCTTCTCCCTATCTGAAGAAAATTTCAAATATTTGAAACACAGTATAGGAATGACTCTCTCGAGAAGCCAGCATCCTTATCGTTGGGTGAGCACTCTCCTATTCCTAAAAGCCCCTTCTTAAAATCCTTTTATTTTGTTAAAAATATAAGGTAGGGTGTAATTATGCAGCCATACATAAGACTGCACTTCCGGGTTCTCAAGGCAGGCACGTGAGGACAGGCCCTCCGGCACAAAGGACCTGTGTGGCGCATGTGCGCGCATGCGCATGCGTAGTTACATCCACATATGACTCAGCTAAACCCTTGAGCGCATGCATGAGTGGCCTATCATCTGCATCATCAGTGTGACCTAGTCACACCAACCCATATGTGTGTGTGTGTGTGTGTGTGTGTGTGTGTGTGTGTAGAACCACAGAAATCTAGTTTAGTCTTAGTCTTAATATTATCATAGTAAGTCCATATATGTTTAATTTTATATTATATACTGATGATACAATATTTTCATGCGCTTGCATGATAATCTTTAAGGATTCATCAGAGCAACCATCTACTTGTATCCTGATATATTTCTCTGTGCTTGCTTTTGGCCAAGTCTTCCACTGCAAGAAAATGTTGAGGATGGGGCTGCAAACATACATTTCATGTTGGATCTTGGTTTCTCTTTCTTGCCCCTAATCTACAGTTACAAATATACTTATTGTAGAGCCCATGGGTCTACCCCTGCTCCGGGGTTCATTTTGAGGACAGTCTCTGGCCAGCCAGCCTGGTGATTAGCTGTAGGACTTTGTTGACTCCACCTTGGGCGTGGTAATTTCCCACCTGCCTGGGGGGTATTCCGTTGTGCAGCAGCTAGGTATTTAAGGTTTTCCCTAAATTTGAATAAATAGCTTTTGGCTGATCTTTTGAATACCCAGGTCTCTTGTGTGTTCTTTCAATCTCCAGGCCCTTGCCTGGCTGGTGTACGGTACAGTGGCACACGAACTGAACCAAGCGAAAAATGCAGACACAGGTGATACCATTTACATTATCTTTTAGGATATCTCCAGTAGCGTCACACTTAGGAGGGGTCCAGATGTTACCTTTTTCTAAAACTGAAGCAATTGTATATGTTTTGTGAATAGTCTAGGCACACTTGTTTCTGATTATGACTTTCTGAAACAAAAGTCCAGTTGAGAAATAATTCATATGTAAGAAAATCCACCAAGTTAATGTATATTGTTGAATAATTATTTATGTATTCACAGCATTATAACCATCATTGTAACCTAATTTTAGAGCAGTTTCCTCCCTTGGAGAAGAAATAATATTAGCAGTCAGTCCATTTTCCTCTACTTTCCACCCATTGCTCCAGTGAGCACCAACCTTTCTGTAGCTCTAAGTATACCATCTCTCAACATTTCATACAAACAATTTCATAAAAAATATGTGATGCTGTAGCATAACACAACCTCTATCAATAGGCTATAATTTTTTGATTGGCTAGTATTCTACTGCTTGACTACTATATTTTTTTCATGCTTTCATCAGTTAATGGAAATTTGGGATGTTGACATTTTTTTTAGTCATTATGCTACGATTTTATTCTGACACCAAAGAAAATGTTTTCATTTCTCTCAGATATCTATAATATCTAAGTGTGTGATTATTATTATTATTATTATTATTATTATTGTGTGTGTGTATAGATGCCCATGCATGTGGAGATCAGAGAAGACCTTCAGATGTCTTTTCTATGATTCTCCACATTATTCCTTTGAGACAGGGAATCTCACGGAAAGTGGAACTATCTTGGCAGCCAGTAAGACCAAGCTTTCCTCTTGTCCTGGCATTAGCAGCAGAAGGGTTACAGGTGTTTACGCAGACATGCCTGGTTTTGAACCTGGGTGCTGGAGATTTGAACTCAGGCCCTAGCACTTGTGCAGCAAGTGTTCTTACTCACTGAGCTACCTCTCCAACCCCTCTATTTATTCTAGGTGGCTCATGTGATAAGTTTTTTAAAATATCTAAAAAATGTTCAGACTGTTTTCAATGTGGCTCTAGCATCTTACATTCCTTTCAAAACTCCCTTTTCTTAACCTGAGCTATTCTAATGAGTACTGACAGTTTCTAAACTTCATGGCTCATTCTTTCATACACTTCTGGGTCTGACCAGGTAATAGGAAGGTAAGTGCAATTGTTTTCATCAGAAAAGCCACCCAGAATTATAATGGGAAACAAGGGCATCCAGAATGTGCTCATAAATTCTATACCTACTATGGTGAAGAAAATTTAAATCTCACATTGTAGCAAATACATGTACCAGTTTGATTAGTCATTCGAAAATAGCAACACACAACATCAAACAATCGGCTAAGGAATCTCCCAGTGGCAACCTTGCATGTAATCCTTCATAAATAAAGAGATGAGAGACATATGAACTGTTCTTAGAGTTCTGAACAGTAAGAGATGTTTTTCTCTATAAAGAAATCCATGTGGGAGCCCTCACAGTTGCTTCTTGCTCATGCGTGCACAATTATTCTTTTTTAATTTTAATTTCCAACAACATTTGAATAAACCCCTATGATCTCAAGGATTCTTTAAGTTCATATCGATAAAGATCTTAGCTTTAAGGCAAGCTGAGCCTATTCTGGAATTAAAATATGAGTTTTGTCCCTGACACATCAAGGAAAAGTCTGAAACTGGGCTTGAGTGGTTCATTCACACACAGAGCTAGTAACACTATGACTACCTCTTTTTATATTTTCTGGATGATGTAAGCCACAATAGGAATATAAGTATTTCCTGTCCTGGTTCTATTAGACCTGTGTACAGCAGTGACCATTTTTACTTCCTCTCTCTAAACTTTATAATACTCATCAGTCAATTCTTTTGAATTGGCCTTATCTGTGAATTGTGTATAACCTAATTTCAACTAAGAAAAGCACATTGTATGGGAATGTTTATTTTATTTTATTGTCTCTCCTTGAGTTACTATTAACTCCTACAATTATACAAATTTTCTTGATGAAGAAAAATGGCAAGCATGGGTATCTGGAAGGTACTGAATGAAAATGAGATAAAAAACGTGTGGGAGGAGGAAAGAAGACAAAATAAGTAAAGAGCATAGTATCTTAAGAGAAAATTTGAAAGAGGGTAGCATGTCAGAAAATAGGAAAACACAAGAAATGAGCCCATGGGTTGAAGGTGTTCAGCAAGTGATATTCTCCTGAGATTCTCAGGGGTGCCCTGGATGTCTTCATTCCCTTGGGAACTGCAGTCCTTTGTTGTGATACTAGAACTAGGTTTACAAATGGCTTCAAACCTTAGCATCAGATATCAGGACTACATAGTTTTGCAAAAACAAAATTGAAACTCAAAATGCCTCTGATAATAGGCAAAATTTCTACAGAGCAAATAAATATCTTCTTGGATATGAAATGGCACACAAATGGAACACTCACATTATTATCTTTTTAATAGAAGAGGAATAAGCCAAGACAGCTAGCTAATAAAAAGCACTACATCCAAAAGTAAATTGAATATGGAAATACACAAAAGTATTGGGAATTTATCCTCAGAGAATCTGGCCATTCAAACGACTTCAAAGGTTCTCTTCTTAGTTCTGAGTGCACAATTAAAGAGCGGTGTAGAGAACTTGGAAAGAGCTCAGAGGAAAACCGGAAAGAAGATCAAAGGGTTGAAGAAAAACGATCCCAGAGGGAGTCAGGAAGCTAGAAGCACCTAATATAAAGTAGAGAATATTGGGGAGATAATTTAATTATGGTCTTCAGCTCAGTGAAGAATTTTTCATAGATATTCCTAACATCTACCTGTCTATGAAAGGACAGAAAGGCAAGGTTCTTTATCTAGTGTGGAAGATTTCACTTGGGTGTAAGAAATTTCCTGCCACTGTAGTTGGTAAATAATGCAATAGCTCCCTATTTATGGGTAGGAAGAAATAATTTCTTTTTCTGATGGACTTTAAAAATAGGCAACAGTTCCACAGATTCGGAATGACTTTATAGACAACCTTGCTATCTGGAACTAGGGCCGAAGTGGGAGAGTGGTACAGTCCCACATTCTATAAGAATCCACTCTGTAACTTTGGTCTTGTGTCACTCAGAGTCAGATTTCACCCATTTCCAGGGCTTTCCATAAAAGTCTTTTACTTGCCAACCGTTTTGAGTCAGAACCATTTCACCTTCGAAAAAGAGCTCTGGAAAAGATGGTTTGAAGAGTGGGAATCTGTTGGAGAAAAAAGAAGCTAAACAAGACCCACTTGGTGGGGGTGGGGTGAGGCACCTCAGAGTGCATGCTGGGATGAAGGCTAATTAAGATGTTGACTGAATCTATGCTAATCATGTCCCACCAGACTCTGCTGGATTAGTATGTAAATTGGTAAACTCTGTTCTGAAATTGCCCTACCAGCTGAGGTCTAATTACTGACTAGACATAACAAATAATAATGGGATTTATATTTTAGGATGTTTAATTATGGAAATACACGTCTGCAAAAAATACCAGTTGTAATGCACAAAAAGAGATTTCATAATGTTTTCCTAAAGGTTTATGAAATTTTACACCTTTAATAAGAAGACCAGGAAGAAGGGTGGGTAGGGGAAGAGCTTTTGGAGAACTGGCATTTGTGAACAGGGACCAGAATCAGACTGATTAATTCACTGCTTAAGAAATTTCCCCAAAGCTTCTCAAAGACTAATTGTTTCATTGCTGATACACAGCATCTTGTGAGCTTTTAGTTCTATCACCAAAAGAACTGGAACTGGTCCATGAAGAATAACCTAGCCACCAGGAACTCAGAGAGGGACTCTTCTGGTTACATGCATTCAAATGGAATTAAAGACAGCAAGCAGGCCGATGACATTCAGAGGAAATTAAGCCACTAAAATAAGGTGTTCTTGACTAAGGTTATTCCTCAATGTAGACATCATGGCATTTATAAATTAGAAAGTGGTAATTGCAATCCCAAAGCTAGAGTGCATTTTGCATGCAGTTTTAGAGAAAAGCAGCTTGAGCTCTAAAATCCAATGAATGAATGAACATACTGGGTCAGAAATGACTCTAAAACTATTTATTACATCATTATGTGGCCCTGCCCTTTTGAAAAGTAGTTTATAAAGATCTACAAACAGAATTTTAAGCAAACTTGTAATTGTTGCCTATATCTGTCTATGTTGCTATTACATCATTGGAAGACTTGTAGGTAAGCAATAAATCTTTACTAGGGCTTACATTATGAGATAACTTACATTTATATTTACTTATTTCTAACATATATTGGTATCTTTTAGACCCTCTACCTATATTTAGTACATAAATCTACTTGTATATTATGTTTGTTAAATTTAGGAAAGTTTGCTTCAATGCTTATTGTGTCCCAAATATATTCCAGTTTCCATGCTTTTTATGATCCTTTATATTATATACCAGTTGAGAAAAAGTTCACAAGTTTCATTTTATTATATCTTAGACTATTTGTTTCTGTTATATGTCACAAACAAAGTGAAATTCCGTGGGAAAGCTTGTATTTTTGGTCGTTCCAAGTCCCAATGTATTTACAGTTAGACCTGTATATTGGATTCAAGGTTGGTGAACACCCTAACACAAATTATCTAAAAAGCAACTATTAATTGATACTTGCAATGTAGATATATGATGTAGGAGTGTTTCTATCTATCTGCTGTTTCATTGGTTAATTAATAAAGAAACTGCTTGGCCTGATAGGTTAGAACATAAGTGGGTGGAGTAGACAGAACAGGAAGCTGGGAGTGAGGCAGATGCCTCAGGCAATTGCCCTGCCTCTCCTCTCTGGGACAGTCACCATGAAGCCAGCCACCAGGTCAGACATGCTGAATCTTTCCCGGTAAGACACCACTTCATGGTGCTACACAGATTATTAGAAATGGGTTAATCAAGATGTGAGAATTAGACAATAAAAGGCTGGAACGAATGGGCCAGGCAGTGTTTAAATGAATACAGTTTGTGTGTTGTTATTTCGGGGCATAAGATAGCTAGGCGGCCAGGAGCCGGGCGGGATGAAAAGCGGGCCTCTCCTCAGCTCCTCACTACAGATATATAGGGAAGAATAATAGTGGAGCTTCAATGTAAGGGTATTCAAACTTTGCATTAGAAATCTATTTCAAGTAACTTTTGAGAACTCATGCTATTTTTCTTTGCAGATGTTTTTAGTATATTGGTAACTATACTTAGGTGTCAACAGTGGAGTTTCTTCTTTCATTATTCTGAAGAAATGTAAGCTAATCCAGGAAATGCCTCATTCCCCACTGGTGTACTTACACATCTGAACAAGCTTCCCCTACCAATCTGCTGCTACTCAGTTCTCAACTTCAAGCATTGCCATTAAGGGAAAGTTCATGTACTTAACAAAGATAGGTGGTTTCCTTTTATTACAAGGTGTTTTAGACTATTTGCTTTTGTTTATGGCACAGGAAGAGATCAGCAAGTCAAACTCAATGGGCAAGCTTGAGTTTTCAGCAGTCTCGAGCTTTAATGACCTGAATGATGACATCACACAATACATCACCCAAAGCATTGTTTTCAATGCCATTTGCCCATGTCCAAAGGCATCAGTTTGTAGGTATACATTATTTGAAACTAACTAATGATACTCTCCTCTAAGTAGTGAAGAGAGGGTCAGACATTCTAGAGTGGTCAATCCAACTCTGTCCCTTTCTTGACATGCGTTTCAGGACAAGTTAATGGAAGGTTTCCCAGAAGTGTTCTGCTCACATAGGTAAGCAGGGGTAAGCTTCAAAAGACATCTTCTTGAAAGTGAGCTTCTCAGGGCTTGGCTAACAAACTACTAAGTAAACCTCAACATTATGGAAATTCTCACTCACAGATAAATTAGAATTTCAGAGAGTAATGTTGAACAAATAGACTTTGAAACTTTATCGTTAAATCAAGCTGAAGACTAAGTTAATAATAATATTGGTTTAGATAGTACAGATATGACTACCCCAAAATATGATCATAACACTATAGCCAAAATCTCCAGGTTTGCTGTTCCAGATGAGAAAGATCATGGAATCCTTCCCCAGCAGTTAAGTTGTCGTGGGAGCCAGGTTTCTGGGCCAACGGGACAGAAACAATGAGTTAAAATATGACTGTGCTTATTTCATGTGACTCTTCTTTAACTGTAGAAAGAGCCTTCTTAATAAGAGTGGCAAGCAACAATCAAATGTGGGCTCCATAGCAATAGATATTAAACAACCATTTTTTAAATACCTAAAGAATGGAAAAGGTTAAGCCAAATCTTTTTGTTAAAAAAATCCAAAGCAGATTTAATTGGCAAGAACTCATAATCCTGGTCACCTAACAATAAGGAACAACAACAACAAAAATATTATCATCAGTAGTATCTCTTGGGGAGGAGTCTTTTTCCCCTAACAATCACTGTAGGAATTTTTATAGATCTCAGGGACACATGTTTTATAATTTAACATTAAAGCTTCCAAAGAGATTATCGAATAGTTTGACAAAGATAAAAATGTAGAAGATTACACTCAGTTTTCTTGGCAAGGATTCTTTTTTAAAGGACCACCTACATGGAGTGATGCTCAGATTCTCACAGCCAGTCGATAATAAAGATAATAAAGAAGAGTCAGGTCAGAGACCAGAACATTAAAAATCATCCCAAGATTACTGATGTATTTAAAAATTATATTTAATTGGGGTTCTGTCTATAATGTTAAATCCAATATTTTGAGGCACACACATAGCAGAGGAAAAGACCTTGGAGATTCAAACTTAGCTATATAGTCATTCATCATTGATGTAAGCATTTGTCAGGATAATTCTTAGAAAATGTATAGCACATTGTGTCACTCAAAAAATGAAGAAAGTGCCCACACATCCCACCCACTCAACTTCCTATTGCTCTGTCCATGTCTTTATAGAAAAGATTGCATGCTAGCCTCAGAGCATCTTGGAGGCATTTACTTTTCAAAAGTCTATTTTCCATGAGTACAGTATGTGGGTTTTTTCAGTGCTGATATTAATTCTAGGAGAGGAAGGAGAGTAGAAAATTTCTACTCTTCCCTTCAGTCCAATCTTATTGTTCCATTTCACTATGAATCACACCCTCCTGATGACCAGGACCCCAGAGGAATTTTCCTAAAAGAAACCAACATACCTCAATTCATCATGATAGCAGTAACTGCCATTTTTCTCTCCCCATCTTAGAAATGTACAGATAATTCTCATAGGAAAAACTGCACAAAACTATAATTGGTAGTATAACAAGGCAGTCAGTCCTAGGAATTAAAACTATGGACCCTGGAACCAGACTATGAGCCCTCAAATCCTTTCTCTCCCCTTGCGTAATTTGCAACCCATGGCAAACCTATTTTTTAATCTGAAAATATGACAATAATAATAGAGATACGTATCTAAGGGGATTGGTATGAAGATTCATTGTATTATACTTGAATGAATGAAACACCGAATGAATAATGTTACCACTATCAGTATCTTCACAGATGGATTTTGAGGCACAAGAGAGAAGAGGTTTTCTAGATAGCTTTATATCACCAGCTCTTAACAGCAGCATACATACAACTTCTAGAATCATCCATGCCTTCTCCTTCCCCATTATGTACCTAAATTATCTGAACTATATAGCTATTCTGCAAAAGCCTTATCTGTAATGTCTCTCAAAGTCTTTCTTCTGTTCTCAGCAGACTCTGAGAAGTTATGCTTTTCCCTTTTCTCCTGCACTCCAATTTCACTGGCCCTTCACCTTCAAAAGTTTCTATCAGTGAACTTTCTACTGTGGAAACCTGGCACCTTCACTTCTCACAATATATCTGTAGCTGGCCAATGTCTATAAGATCACCGAATAAATATCACCTACATTTAAAATGTGTGGTAATGAAAATACCGTACCCCACAAAGATACGCACACTTAAATGATCAACTCTTTGGTATCAAAATGGGACAATTTCTTCATCTTCTTGGTGGTCTTGATGTAATAATCCTTATAATGGAAGGAGGGAGGCTGAAGACTCAGAGTCAAAGAAAATGGTTTCCTTGAATAGGACTCAAAGTGATGCCAGACCATAGAGGGAATAGGCAGAGAAAATGAACTAAATTTTATTTGAGAATTTCCAGAAGGAATACTGATATGCTGATGATTCACCTTGATTTTACACCTATTTGAAGCTTCAGACCTTCAAGAATATAATACATTTATGTTTTTAAATTTTTGAATATATTGTTGCTGATTTGTTGCTATACAAAGCATTTGGATAGTAGGTAAGCATGTGGAGGTAAATTAATGACTCAACTATGAATATACCAGATTATCAGGCCACTTAGAAATCATGTTTTTCTAATAGTCTGATATGATTTTGATTTTTGAAATAGTAACTTCAGATGTGAACAGAGGATGCATTTTTGAGGTCTCGACAATGCCATGCTCATATTCTGGAGGCAGAAGAAAATGAGGCTGAGTTAAAAAGAGCTCTCTATAGAGCTCTTTATACAGAGTAGATATATACACATTCTAGTATATATGTGGACTAGTGTCACTCACCAGATAACCTGTTGAATCCCGGGTACGCATGGTCAAAATCCAAGTCAACCTATCATTCTTCTTAGCAAAGAAAAGCCAATGCACTCTACTCTACATGCTGGTCTAATACATTGAGTCAAAAAAAACCCCTCTTTCTTCCTCAAATGTTCAAAAGGTTGTTTTCCCCATTGCTTTTGAAAAACAGGTTTTCACTCTGTTTCTCAGGCTGGACTAAAGAACTCATTCTGTAGGCCTCAAACTTGGGGTAATCTTCTGCCTCAGCCTACCAAGTTCTGTGCATGAAGCACCACACACTTAGCTCAAAATGGTTCCAAGGTTAGGAGCACAGCCTGCCCTTCCAAAGGTCCTGAGTTCAATTCCTAGCAACCACACGGTGGCTTACAACCTTCCATAATGTGATCTGGTGCCCTCTTCTGGCCTGAGGTAAACATGCCGGCAGAACACTGTACATATAATAAATAACTAAATCTTTTAATAAAGCACTTTTCATATATAAGTATGTGTAGGGCCTGTTTTGTCCGTAGTTACACATATCTGCTCATAAAGATATTCAGAGAAAGGGGCAAGCAGAGAGAGTATCTGAAGTAAGCTGTCGAAATTAACTGATGGATCTGAATCTGAGTAGAAAGACCTGAGGGGTGAGAAATGAACTCAAAAGAGGTTTGGTGGAAGAGGCAATGAATCCTCATCTGCTACCTTAGTAATCACTTGGCACATTCTACTTCATTCTTACATTCTCAGGGCCTAAATTCCCTTATCTTGAAAATGGACATGGTGTCTAGTTTTCAGTGATGCTGAGAAGAGTAGGTGGGAATATGTTTGCAAAGGAGTCTGGGAAGTATCTGGTACATGGTAGATCCAAGAAGCATTTATTTATTTACCTATCATAATTCTTATTTTTATAGGTATATTTACAAATTTTATATTCTTGAGAAACATCCTAACATTTTAACAAAAATCATCTAACAAGAAACATAGCAGGGCTGGAGAGATGGCTCAGTGGTTAAGAGCATTGCCTGCTCTTCCAAAGGTCCTGAGTTCAATTCCCAGCAACCACATGGTGGCTCACAACCATCTGAAATGAGATCTGATGCCCTCTTCTGGCCTGCAGGCAGACCCACAAGACAGAATATTGTATACATAATAAATAAATGAATATTTAAAAAAAAGAAACATAGCAAAGAAAAATAAGAATAATAACGAGTAAGCTGTTAAGATTAAATTTACAAAAAAGGTCTTTATTTCCCTAACTTGTGCAATGAACAGATTAATTCAGAAGAAATCTTATTTTTTTTAATTATTTAACTGCCCATCATTGAGAACAACACAGAGCGTCCTGGACAATGTGGGAAGATTATTGATCAGCCTTGCTTCTAGGTTCTAAGGAATCACTATTATAATTTATTTATCAATAATTCAGTAGAATTAGTGCTTTGCGTTATTACTGAAAACACATTTGCAATGGAGCCACGTGAGGGGACAAATAATCATTAGAACATCAAGAGATGGTCTTTCTGCCCCTAGACTTAGCTACCTCTGCAGCAAGCTTCCCCCCCCCCACACGTCCCACCAAAACAATGTCTTCGTGTCTCACAGCAAACAAGGGTTGCCTTGGTGACAACAGACACTCAATACATGCCAGATGAATAAGAATCTCAGAAGGCCATAGTAAAAAATGACCAGCCAAAGTATTTTAAAATATCAACCTGGAAAGAAAATCAATTCTAATAAGCTCCATGCTCTCAGGCTCAAATATGATGAAAGTAAATAGAGTCTTTCAGAGTAGAAGGAGCAGGAGGCAGAGAATAGTGAACGACGTTGATCAAAACCTGCGAACCTCCCAGGCGTCCTCACGGTGCACAGATAGATTTACTGTTATCTCATGCTCCACCCCTCCCCCAATTAACTGCCAAAGTTCTGCCAACAACTCCTAAAAGGTGGAAGATAAGACTATTTAGTTGAACTAACAGGTTTAGCTGATAAAAGAGTGCAAACGTAAACCTGAAAGGAAATTGACTTGCTTGTCAGCAAAGAATTAGCTCATTTTAAAGAGACCATACTTTTGAGGTTTCACATTCATGTGTGTAGAGAAAATTATTTAGGTATATACTTTTAAAAACCCCTGAGGGTGATCAAATAAATGACACAGCTTTTCAATTTTGAATACTTTAATAATCAGGTCATCTTACGACTGCAATTTACGTAGAAAAAAAAATCCTATGGGCCTAGTTTCCAACTAAAGTCAAAGCTGTGGAGCTGTGTAATTAGTGGAGGGATCGTGTTACTTGATCAGTATTTTCAGATGAGCAGAGTCAAGCAGAATGATCATTAACTGCATTTACACAAAAACTTTATAAAATAAATATTTACCACCAGACCATTTTATACAGCAAGGGTTTTAGTTTGATTTTTACCAAGCAGGGAGAAAGGGAGGAAGCCCCCTTCATTAGGCAGCAGGAAAAGTTTCTCAAAGAATCAGCCACAAAGATTATCATGCTGTTCTTAAGGTGGGGGAGGGGCAGAGATGGATTTTTGGAATATGGTTGCAGCAACTAGGAGAGACTTCTAGACCAGCTGATCTGCCACTGCTTCTCTATACACACCCTCAATTTTTGAATATACCCCTCAGTATATTGCTTATGGAACACTTGGGGGCAAACAAAATAAATGCATTTGTGAACTCTTTAGGCTTGATATATGTGTATCCATGCATTTAAACAGTGTTCACAAGGCATGTAAATAATGTATATTTGCATCTTCATACAAACAACAAAATCAACTTCCAAATATCAGAGTGGCATTAGGGAATACCATCAGCTGCCAAACAAAGCTGGATGACGTGCTGAAGGGGTGTGCTACCTATTCCTTCTGACCCTAATGGCAGGCTGCTTATTTCTTCCTTCCAGAGAACACAGATCTCTGTTTACCAAATGTAAAATAGAATGTTCTGCACAGGGAAGACCAGATTCCATTTTCCCTGTATTCTGCCCTGTTCTCATTCTGTGTGGAACTTATCCTTGGCAATACTTGGGTTATTAGCAACAATTCTGTTCCACACAGCTCTAGTCACCAAGGCAGCAACACACAGCAGTAAAATACATTTTCCCAGGAAAATATAAATAACGGAGAATTTTCTGGAAAGTTCTGACACCCCACCCCCCCCGTCAACCACCACCACCAATTCCTGTAGTGATATTCTCCCAAGCTGTTCAAATGTAGATAAAAAACGCTTTAGGATGTGCTTATCATGTAGATAAGAGCATTCCAGTGTGGGCCCGAGCGTCTTCACGCGCACCCATTTTGTTTCAGTCCCGCTACTCAAAAGTGATGCTGAAGTTTGGGCGAAGTAAAATTGTTCTCTGGCCACAAGCCCTTTGTGCAGTTAACAACGACTCTCGTACACTAGCCAGAGACAATACAGGATGTCCCCAGAATCATTAACCAACTTCCTTCCTTAGGACCCCACCCCCCAACCCCAGTCCCTCCACCCCGTACTTCAAAAGGCAAACGTCTGCAATAGCTTCCTACTGTAGAAGGGGGGGGGGGGGCGGAAATGCCTTACCGGTGTCTCCAGTGTGAATGGAAGAAAATCCCTGGTTGCTGGAGGCCAAGCAACTGAGGTTCTCGGAGTCACTTGACTGAGGGGACTAGGAGAGCTGAAATCATCCTCCTCTGTTTGCTTTCATCCCAGCAACCTCTCCCAGGATTTTTCTCACAAAGCCCTCTTCTAATTCTCTAATCCTTTCACAAGGAAAAGCAGCACCCACACCAAATGACTTCTGCAGAAGCGTCTCTCTTGGGGAAAGAGGAGAGGCAGCGCGCAAGCCGGGTGCTTGCTCCTGATTTCTTCCAGGCCCGTCCTCTGAGGTCTCGAACCCAGCCCTTTGCACCCCTCTGTGAGCAGCACACACAGCAAGAACAAGTGCAGGAATATGACAGGCTAAGACAGGCGACAGGCACGCAGGTGAGCCTTGGCTCTTTCTGCGGCTGCCAGAAGCTCTGCTGTCTCCCAGGGAACGCCTCAGCTTCAAACTTCCTTTGAGTTTTATAGCTCTATGTTTCCTTCCTGAACAGAAAGACTTCCCAGTAGTTAAGAAGCAACCAACTAGAAGCTGCCAATATCGGGCTGGACCAGAAAGAGCCCTTGACAATGTATGATGGCCACTTGTTTTTAATTCATCCCAAATGGAAATGAAATGAACATAGGAAGGCAAGATAGATTACCAAACACAGAAGAAGGAATTTATCTGTATCATCAAACATACTGAAGATTACTAAACTTTTTTTTTTTACAAAAATTGCTTTTTTTTTTTTTAAAAAAAAGGACCTTTAAAATTTTAAAGAAACTCAAATTGCTAGGTTGTAAGGCATGACCTGTATTTTTCTAAAACAGACAAAAGTTGACCTTGTATTACCAGGACAGCCACACTTACATTATAAAATTCTTTTATACTGTAAATTCAAATCTCCATATAACTCAAGAGAAATACGCTACAGACATTTTTTTTTTTAAGAGAGGACTTACCTTTTTACTACATCATTTAAAAGCCTGGAGAGAATAAATCAGAGGAGACAGGCAGATGGCGCATTTCTACATTTCACAGGGAAGGCTGTTTGGAGTCATTATTTCTAAGGAGCGCGCTGTGCTTGTGCCTGTGTTGGGCAGCATGCCACTGGCCCTTTGAAATGAAATGAATCGCCTTCACACCAGCCGGCCCACTACAGACTGGCACTTCAGCATGCCTAAACTAAGGCACGCTGCCTCTTTCTACAGTGACCCTCGGCAGAAGCCGAGGTGACGCTTTGATGGATGAGTTTCCCAAGAGACAAAGCAATCTGTGACATCACAGTTCTAGCTATACCCCCACCCCAGGCCCCAATCCTGCCTCTTCTCCCTGTAAAGGAAAAAAAAAATCCTCTGCTTGGTGATGATGCCAACTCAATAGCAAAAATAAGCCTGGAGTGCAAAACACATACTATACCTTATTTGCCTTAAACTTCAATTTTCTGACTCTCCTTTGTTGGGAAAGTGGAAAGAGGGTGAGATATGAATGGGTTGAGAAGAGAATTTAGACAAAACAACACAAGATGACAGAATATGATACTCGAAAAGTTTGTGAGCTGATAGCAGAATAACTACCATCAAAGGGGCATTTTCAAAACCATTTTGGTTTTCATAGCACTACTGAGCACTTGGACACTTCTACTACTGTCTTCTGTAACATGCGATTTAACAAATACTACAATTAAGTTAGATGCAAAACAGCTGCAGCGATAAACGATTTGAATAAAGAGTCTCAGACTTACTCGAACTCTTTGAATATCACATTTATTTTTATTGATTAGAAATATGCTCCTACTTGGCATGATGGCACACACTTGTTATTGCAGGACTCAGGAGGTTAAAGGTGGGAGGATCAGGAGTTCAAAGTCACTCTGGGCTATATATGAGGTTCAGCCTGAGCTGCGCGAGGCTTCATCTAGGAATAAAGAAACAAGAAAAGAACAAAAGGAAGAAAACATTTCCTATATGGTACTGTATAAATGTAACATAGCTCTTAAAAGAATCTTGGCCATTGGGCTCTATTCCACGTCATAGCCTTTCCTTGTATATCACACTGGTGTTAACGTTTAAAGTAACACTCAGCAGGCCCATCAGAACTTCTGATAAAAACTTTTTTCCAAAGAAAATCTATAATATTTTTCTAACTTTTGCCACTGTCTTTATTACTTTCTTGTAAGTTTTAACTTTTAAGTAATACCTTAATTTACTTATTTTGTGTACATGTGTGCGCACACTCTTTCCAGGCGTGTGCATGGAAATGAGGGGCCAGTTTTCAGGAGCTGGTTTTCCCTTTCTACCAGGTGGGTCCCAGGGATCAAATGCAGGTTGTCAGGCTTTGCAGCAAGTACCTTTTCATGAAAGTTACCAGGCTGACCCTTTGTTATTTTCACCTGATATTCATCTCAGATGTTCACACAAGGAGGTTAAAAAAATCTAGGTATTTATATCTACAGCACATATCTATGTCCTTATTTTTTATCTGTAAAGCTACATCTATATTAATATCTATTTATAATCAATAAATCTACCTGCATCTTTAAATTATGGTAATAAAACAGAAGGGTCAAATTAAAAGAAATGAAAATCAAGTGACCTCCAGAGATGGTACAGGGCTCAGGGAAATAAGGAAGGTATACAAGGGGAAGTGGGGACAGAAGTACACAGGGAGAGAGAGAAGACAGAGACAGAGAGAAAGAGACAGAGGGACAAAGAAACAGAAATGAAGGATATGCAATATAATAAAAAGAGTATATCTATATAGCTATATATGAATGGGTAGAGTAGACAGCCATGACTGCTTATGCGCTCCAATGGCGGAGGTAAGTAGTTGTGATGGTGAACCGGATGGCTCACCAAACTGAGACTGTTTATCATTTGGTCCTTACTGAAAAGATTAGTTTACAATTACTCTGGGTGGTATAATTTTAACACAATACAAGTGACAAACGTAGGGGAAAGGGTAGGCCTCTCTGGTTTCTACTTTCAAAGGGCTCAAGGTGAGATGATAATACAACATTTGTTTTCAAGTTCTGGTTGTCACTGTCTTGTGTCTTCACTTTCTTGGACATACTTTGTTCATCAATAAAGTGATTTTAAAGAGCATCATTGATTACTTTGTTTTGTTTGGAAGATTAGGTTCAACAATGAACAAAAATGGTCAAGCATTTTGTAAGCTACATTGTCTGCCTTCAGATATCAGTATTGTAAATGTGGTGAATAAAATGGGGAGGTGGTAACATACAAAATTAGTAAAAGCAGTTGACAGAGTAGTCATAGCACTTTAAAAATTTGCAGCAATTACCATGAAAACATTGCCTTTTAACTTTCACTTGACATTCTTAGGTCACTCAGTTCTTGACTGTTCTCTACAACCAGGCGAGGCCTTTACATCTGCTCATCTGACCATATGGATTAAGAGCCAATTCCTACTTAGGACAGTGTCCTTAGACTCAGTAAAATTGGCCTGTCATGGTGGTAGAATCCTGTAATTCCAGTACTAGGGAAGTGGAGGCAGAAGGGTCAGGAGTTCAAAGACAGCTCAAGGAGTTCAAGGCCAGCTAGGGGCTACATGAGATTAGGTTTTAGAAACACACACACACACACACACACGAGACAGTTAAAACTAGAAATTCAAACTAAACAATGGCCAACAGTTTGAGGATGTAATGATTGTTAAATGTCAAATATTATAGTGGCATATTATAATTGTCACATATCTAATATAAGATACATTTGATTACATTTTTTATTCCCTCAGGAAACATTTAAGAAAGGTTTTTTTTTTTTTTTTTTTACTTTTTGTTTCCCTCAGGCTTATAAAACTAAAAGGACTTAGATGACATAGTTACCTTCCATTTTTAAAATATTAATAAAGTGACACTTTTAGTAAAAAAAAAAAGATTGCCTGGCCTATATAAGGAACGCTGGGAATTCTGAGATGAGAAGAAACCTTTAAGTTCTAGCAGTTTAAATTCATCAGTGAGGGTTACTATACCAGGAGCAGTGGCATAGTAAGTAACCAAGTGAATTTGGGGTCTCCCTAAGGATTGTGGTGGGACAGAACCACAACTGAATTAAGACACCTTCAAAATTCATATTTGTATGATCACTTTTGTCATTTGAAATATTTCAAAGTATTATCTTTGATGAACAAGTGAAAGTCTCTTTTTCACAGTGGTTTTTCTATGTACAGGGACTTCTCATTTTAGTTATTGAGTTTATAAAGATTTATTTAGCAAACCATTTTAGGTATACTATATCATTTTGTTTGCTTTTCTTCTTTCTTTTTGGAATTAGGGTCTCACCCTGTAACCCAGTTTAGCTTCAAACTTTCAATCCTCCAGTACCTCCAGCCTCCTAAAGCTATCACTATACTTGTCTTAAATAAAAATATTTTTTGCCTATGTATGTGTGTGTGGTGTGTGTATGCATGTGCATATGCATGCTCTTATGTGTGTGGGTGCATGAATATGCATGCACAACTCTACAGGTGCACCCATATAAGCATTTCAGAAGTTAAAGTCAGGATGCCTTTCTCAGTTAATCTTCACCATAATTTTTTGGGGCAGAAACTTTTGCTGAACTTGGGCTAGCTTGTTGATTGGGCTAGTCTACCTAACCAGATCCTGTCTCTGGTGGATTGCCATACCTACTTGGCATTCTATGTCGGTGCTTAAGAACTAAACTCCAGTTCTAACACATGCACAGCAAGGATTTTTATCAATTCAGCCACCTCCTGATACCCTTAAGTATAACTATTTCTAAATCATGCGCATTTTGGACTGTTTAACTACATCAAATTGAACTGCTAGAACTCATATCAACATTGCCTAAGATGTGTATATTCCTCTACTTGCATTTCTACTTCTAGGAAATTAATATCTAGAATACAGTGTTGTATATACTACTGTGCTTAGTGATGTATATTTAAGTGGTATTTGAATAAGCCACAAAAAACTCCTCCATGATAATATTTGTCATCAGAAGAATGTCACAATAATATATATTTCTAAAAGTAAGCAATTGCCTAAAAAATGTGATATGGTCATTCAAACATATTGTTGATATTGTTGTCCATGGCTGTTGTAGAAGGAGCAGCGGGCTGCGTTCCCGCCCGGCTCCTGCCCGGCTAGCTTTACACCTGAAATAACAACACACAAATTGTATTCTTTTAAACACTGCTAGGCCCATTAGCTCCAGCCTCTTATTGGCTAATTCTCATATCTTGATTAACCCATTTCTAATAATCTGTGTACCACCATAAAGTGGTGGCTTACCAGGAAGATTCTAGCCACTGTCTGTCTTGGGTAGGAGAATCATGGCGACTGCCTCACTTCCCTTCTTCCCAGCATTCTGTTCTGTCTATTCCACCCACCTATGTTCTGACCTATCAGGCCAAGCAGTTTCTTTATTAATTAACCAATGAAAGTAACACATAGACAGATGACCTTCCTCCATCAGGCTGTGTAACAAACTACCTGGATACCTAACAACTTAAAGCAAGCCACATGTATTTGACTCACAAATCTGTGATTTGGGAAAGGTTCAGTGGGTACACCCGTTTCTATTCTATATTTTGTTGACTGCCATAGCTCGAAGTCTAGACACTGGAATTATCTGAAGAGTTGCTCTTCACATGCTGACATTTGATGTTGGCTTTTGCCTGAGACTTGAGCTGGGGCTGGCAGCTGGAACAGCTGCACACAGCTTCTGCATGTGATTTGGGTTTTCTCATAGCAGTCTGACTGGGTTCCAAGAAGGCGATTCTCAAGAGAAGGCTAGGAAGGAACCATATCATCTTGTATAATCTCTTTTAGAAGTCATCTGGTGTTACATCTGGCAAATGAGGCACTCACGAAATTTCACCCAGGTCCAAGGAGAGGTGACATAGACTAGAGTCTATTTTTTGGTGGGTGTGCCAAGGTTTAAAACATACATAAGGTGAAAATGAAGTTTTGATGCCACTTTCTTTGAAAGTGGATCTATACAAATAATACCCTCTTTAATAACATAATATACCAAGCTGAGCTTAGTTACACATACCTGTAATCACAACCTTCTGTTTAAGGCTTGTCTGGGCTATATAGCAAGACCTTATATCAAAAACACTGAAACAGGGCTGGGGAGATGACTCAATAAGGAAAGTGTCTCCTGTATAAGTCCGAGGACCTGAGTTCAGATCCCCAGCACAAAGGTAAACCCCAGGTATTGTAGTACATACCCACAATCCCAAAGCTGTGGTGGAAGCTGAGGTGGAAGGATTCCTGGAGTTAACTAGCCAGCCAACCTTGCAGATCAGTGAGCTCTAGGTTCAGTGATATACACTGTTTCAAAAACTTAGGTGGAGACAGAGTCAAAGACACCTGGCATTAACCTCTAGCCTCCATAACATATGTGCACACACATATCTACAAGCACATATGTATATACCCACATTAATATATATATATATATATATATATATATATATATATATATATATATATACTACACTAGTCTACACACACACAGAGGTTGGAGCAGAGGAGACACCCACTAAAATAAATTAATATTGCAAATACAAATTGGGTGACATTAAGAATATTCAAATGACAGTAAACTTGGAGTTGGCACATAAGCAAACATGCTGCCATTTTCTAGGAGTAACCTTGGTTTTTTAATAGACACTAAGTAAGCATATGAATAAATATTTGTGGTTATTTTATATTGAAAACATCCTATGAGAGGCTACACTGAAATGTTAATATTGGTATTAGTTCTATGAAGACACTTGCTGTTGTTTTGTTTTTTGAAGACAGGGTTTTTCTGTGTAGCCCTGACTGTTCTGGAACTTGCCTCCTGGACCAGGTTGAGCTCTACGTCAGAAATTCACCTGACTCTGTCTCCCCGGTGCTGGGATTAAAGGTGTGCACCACATGCCCGGCTTGGAATTGAACTTTTTAAATGAGCAAGTTCATAAAATCCTTACAATGAACATACACGGAGTATTGAAACATATTTTAAGATGAACCTCAAAGGACAATAACCTGAGTTTCAAACAGGTTGACCTAATTCTTTTTTTAGCTGATTAAGAGCTAATTAGCACACTCTATAGCAAAGCACATTTTCTTTCCTCTGCTTGTTGGAAGAATTTTTTGTTAAGTTAGCTGATGGATGTGAAATATCTAAAGTATGAACAGAAGACCTTTCTTTTTCATTCTTGAGAACAAAGGGGCAATTTCAATATAAAAGAACATTACAAAGGAAGGAAAAGTGGTGGTGTTCCCTTATAATTTCTCAGACAGGACATTCAGGAGCTTGAGGTCAGCTTGTCTGACATGACATGAACCTGTCTCAAAAATAAGAAAGGAATACATAAGCAAGTAAATAGATAAATAAAAGAGAAAAATCCCACTAAAACATTTTGTCTCTAAATGCTGTCCTTTAAGTAGCTGAGAATCCAGTCATTTGCCACCAGGCCTCCTATAAATTTTACCAAAATAAAATTGTTACATTCAAAAACACTGGTACAGGGGCTGGAGAGATGGCTCAGAGGTTAAGAGCATTGCCTGCTCTTCCAAAGGTCCTGAGTTCAATTCCCAGCAACCACATGGTGGCTCACAACCATCTGTAATGGGGTCTGGTGCCCTCTTCTGGCCTACAGGCATACACACAGACAGAATATTGTATACATAATAAATATTTAAAAAAAAACAAAAACACTGGTACATAAAGATGTAATATAAAAATATATGTTATGCTATGACCACACTTGATGAACTTTATCATTAACTACCTGTTTCTCCATATGTATAATTAAGTGCTAATAATGATTACCACACTATTTGGCTTTTGTATCCCACTTAGGAGAGGACAATATAAAAGGAAACTCATATCTGAATTGGTGAATTAGTTTAATGCAATTCTACTGAGGCCTAGATAATAGAAAGGAAGTGTGGTGCTTACATAATGAAATAAATTAATTATACTAGCCCATCTTTTCCATGGACATCAATATTTTACAAAAATATTAAAGTATAACTTGTGCTCGGAGGCAAATTTTCTCTTTGAAAGTGATATTGAACAATGTTAGGAGCAATACTTAGGCAAATTTGAGTGTAGGATTATGTTGTGGCCAGAGAACAAGCCATAACATGAGAATCAAATTTGGAGCATTTATGGGAGGAGACTGAACAAATAATTCAGAATAATAAGAATCATCAGTGAAATGCTCTCAATATATGTTTTAAAGAAATGTTTAAGTTAGTTTAGCACTATTCTATTTTGGACAACATTGGCAAGTTGAACTTACTTGCAGCCATTTTGTTGTCTTTGGCCATGTTTAAGACTTTAAGCTACAGCATTACTTGACCCCTTAAAAAGTCATTCTTGCGAAAGAATGTATGAATGAATTAAATCTTGATTTTCAGGAAACAAAGCAAGCTCCACTTCAAATGTTTCTACTAGCTTGTAAAGACAGAATCATTATCATCCCAAATAAATACAGTTCTTCATGTTCCGCAAGATAAGTTTTCTAGTCCTCTGAATTTGGATCCTTTTTTAAAGAATTTCTTGAAACAAACACACACAACTTTATTCAACTAAAACATCAGTTATTCATTTGGAAATACAACTTGACACAAGCAAATACTCTATGCTGTGGCATATGCTCACTGGAGTGCTTATCACAAAGACCCATCCAGTGTGAAGGCCAGGAGATGTTTTTCCTACAAGGAACCACATTTCTTCTTTCTAAAAGTTTGTTTTACATTTGTAAATTTATGATTTATATAATAAATGCTCAAGTAGAAAATGTGAATATTCAAATGTCTAATAACAAGCCAGGTAGTGGTGGCACAGAACTTTTATCTCAACACTCAGGAGGCAGAGGCAGGGTAAATTTCTGTGAGTTCAGGGGCAGCCTGGTCTACAGAGAGAATTCCAGAACAGCCAGGACTTTTACACAGAGGAACCCTGTCTTCAAAAAACAAACAAAATGTCTAATAATAAAAATTATCCATTATTAAAAATTAAAATAATATTATTAGCCCTCTAATAAACATTTGGATAAACAGAAAGAGATAATGTTCATCAAGATGTGTTCATATCATAATTGCATATACATAAAGATATTAGATCTTTGTGTATAATTACTTTGGAATCTAACAATTTTATTAAGGTAAACTTTACAGTTAGACCTGATTGCACGTGACCGGATTCAGAAGATAGATGAAGGAAGATCATGGGTTTAAAAACAGCTGAGTAACTTAGAGAGACCCTGTCATGAAATGAAATGGAAGGGATGGGCTGAGAATGTAGTTCAATGGTAGAGTATATGCCTAACATAAGCAAGAAATGACAGCATCCACACAAAAACTGAAAAGGTTATGTATCATAAACTTTCCTGAGTAGTGTCCTGATATGTAACAGGGAGATGCACTCATGAACTCTTAATATGGTCATCTATACAAGACCAACACAAACACAAACAACACAAACAAGACCAGTTGACATGCCAACGTGGATGGAGGAAATCTCACAAGGTCTCACACCTAGATGAAGAGCTACAGGTACTTAATGGATACCAAGAAAGGGATAATCAGTCTTCCAAAAGGATGAATCCCTTTATCTATTATCCAATTCCAATACATACATGTAGGAGTCAGTCATACTAAATAGGGTCAGTAGCTTGAATTTACACACACACACACATACACACACATACATATACATAGTTACATCTAATGAGTTTCCCCTATTTTAAATAACTTTTGGTAAATTTACCAAAATATGCAAACAATAGAGAAATTAAGGTTTAGACCATTTTCATCACCCCAAGATCCTTTATGCTCAGTTATAGCCTTCCAACTCTCAGTTCCAGGCAGTTCTCTCCTGCTTCTATACATTTGGCTTTTTTGATATTTCATATTGGAATTAAACAATGCATGGTGATATGTGTTTGTCTTTTTCATGTAGTGAACTATGTTTGAACAGGGTAATGTGGATCATTACTCCATTTGGTTTTTGAGAAATCATACCTTCTTTTTGAGATGTGCTACAATTTTTCTCTTGTTTTTTTTTAAAACTAAATAGTACCACAAATATTTCACAGCATTAAATTTTCATGTCAATCTCCATTTTCGTGGCCATAACTGTTCCTTACAGTATAATTTATTAATCATCCTCTGTATTGCTATGTATCCTTTATCACAAATAATACTATATTGTTGCAGATTAGGTTATCTGAAAACAGATGCTGTGATGGGATTTGGAATGAAGTTGCCTATTAGGGACCCACAAGTGTGAAGTGGAGATACAGAGGCAGGACTGCATAGACAAAGAAGTTTTGACAAATCCTTAGATAACCCAAGAAGGTGGATAGAAGCACAAATGTCTGTGGGATGAAAACACTTGACTTTTACATCCCTGCCTAATCCAGATGCCAGACCTAGACCATTCAGGGAGGAAGAGGTTTTTGGGTGAAATGACTTTCCACGGTTGGACAGACCCAGGGCTACAATTTGTAACCCATACAATTAGTTCTTCTATAATGGGGACATCTGGGCAGTATCCACAGAATCGCTGATCAATATCCATCTTTTATTTTATTTTCATAATCAGGACCCCGATTTCTATTTCAGCTGCTATGTGCTCCTTTTTAAATGATTTATTTACTTTTATTTTATATGTATTGGTGTTTTGTCTGCATGCATGTCTGAGTGAGGGTGTCAAATTCCCTAGAGCTCAAGTTACAGACAGTTGTGAGCTGTTACTTGGGTGGTGGGAATTGAACCTAGGTCTTGCTGTGGAATAATCCTTTGTACACTGTGAATATGTGTTATTCTCATTGATTAGTAAAAACCTGACAGACCAGTAGCCAGACAAGAAGTATAAGTGAGACAGTCAGACACAGAGGACTCTGGGAGGGGGAAGGGTGGAGTCAGGTGAGACACCAGCCAGCCAACTGCCAAACAAAATGGATGTATAGAAAATGAGGTAAAAGCCATGAACCATGTGTCAAAGCACAGATAAGATATATGGGTGAATTTAAGTATAAGAGTAGGCTAGTAATAAGCCTGAGCTATCTGCTGGGTATTTATAAGTAATACTAAGCCTCTGTGTTCCTTATTTGGAAGCAGCTCTTGGGACTACTGTATCTTGGAAGAGGAGCCAGTGCTCTTAACTGCTGAACCATCTCTCCAGATCCCATGTGCTCTTTTTTTTAATATTTCTTTTTTTTGATCAAGTCAGGGCCTCACTAAGTGCCCATACTGACCTTGAATTGGAGCTTCAGGTATGTGCTCAGCTTATGTGCTTCTTTACACTCTTTATATCAAACCCATAGTCATCCTGGTTCAATATCTGGAGTGGTGGAGGATTGCTGGTATGTGCCACCTTGATCAGCTCATGTGCTTCTTTAAAATTATTCTCTGCTCAGGCCTACTTCAAAGATGGAAGGACTAGGTAGCCTAATGGCAGAGAGAGAGAGAGAGAGAGAGAGAGAGAGAGAGAGAGAGAGAGAGAGAGAGAGAGAGAGAGAGAGGAGGAGGAGAGAAGAGGAGAGAGGAGGGGAGGGGAGGGGAGGGGAGGAGAGGGGAGGGGAGGAGAGAAGAGGAAGATTTCAGAGACAGTATCATTTTCTATATAAAGAGACAAAACCTTTAGAGGTAAAGCAATGTTTCTTTTACTCTCCTTTCTCCCAGGTTGAAATGGAGTCTTTGAAAACAAAATTCACAACCTGAGGAAGATAGAACAAGAGGCTACATGGCTATCCTTCTCAAACAACTGTGAAACTTGAGACAGACTATTATCTAGTTTCTTGTTGCTTGCGAATTACCTCTTTCCCCATCTGTTTAATGTACTATACCAGTTGGGGTTTCTGTTACATGCATCCAAGTGAAATCCTGGCTGGTATAATATATCAAACATCTTGGAATATAAATTAGATGTACATTTTCAGTATTTGTTTAAAATTGAATCCAAGTGGGAATGCTGAGCCAAAATACTCCTGAAGTTATTACAATGTATTTAGAGAAAGTTTTCCAAAATTTTATTTCAATCAGAAGAGCATAAGATTCTTACGAAACTATGCTATCATTAAATATTTTTAAATAGCTCTTTTTAGGAGAAAGAAGAAAACCATCTCATTTTCTTTAACTGAGAAATTTTGGTAACAAGAGGTTTTTGCTTCTGTCTTGTTTATTCAAGTCACTTTCCTATTTATACAATAAAAACTTGGGTACTTTTCATACTAGTTTGGACTATTGTGTGTGTGTGTGTGTGTGTGTGTATCTTTATTTCTTTTTTGCTTGTTTATTTTGAGATAGGGTTTCTCTGTGTAGGAGCCCTGGCTGTCATAGAACTTGCTCTGTAGACCAGGCTGGCCTTAAACTCAGAGATCCACCTGCCTCTGCCATCCGAGTGCTGGGATGATCCAGCTCCCTTTTTAGTATTTCTTAGAAGTAGTTTCATTCTTCTTGAGATTTACATTTTTTGCTTTGTCCTTGACAGTTTTGAACTTTCAGAAGGCAGAATGTTATGTTCACAAATATCAATTATTTTGCTTTTTTCGTTTTATTTTTTGCCTCCAGCATCCTTCAATATTTAGTGACCAAAAATGTCTAAATCAATTTTTGTTATTTTACATATTTTTTTTCTATTTGGTCACTGATTTCATCTTTAGTTGTTTATTGAATTAATTAAGATCAATATTTTCTCACAAAGCCAATGTTCTTTGTAACCATTTGTCAAATAATCTGATACTATATTATATTAACTTCATATATTATTGGAGGAAAACATGCCATATATGAAGGCAAACTGTTTCTTTCCACACTGGCACTTAGGAACCCAGACATATAGTTGGTAGATTATGTCGAATGGTCTCCATCT
This sequence comes from Arvicola amphibius, assembly GCF_903992535.2. Lineage (NCBI taxonomy): Eukaryota > Metazoa > Chordata > Mammalia > Rodentia > Cricetidae > Arvicola > Arvicola amphibius. The sequence goes on along the minus strand of NC_052065.1, from coordinate 14,932,816 downwards.
GGCTCACTATTTGATTTGTAAATAAAGATTCACTGAAATGTAATCCTGCTAAGTTATTGACATGCTTTCTATAGGGGTTTTATATAGGGGTCTTTCACTACACTGGAATAGTTGAATTGTTCCAGCAGAGATATATAGCCTAAAAACCTAGAAATACTGACCCTCTCTTTACAGAAAATCACGCTGAGCCCTTTCTTAGTCTTAATCCTCCAGCTCCATTTTATGATTTTTTTTATCTAGTGGGAGGATGAGGAAACAAGGATAAAATAAAAGATCGATTATATTTGTATAAACAAATTCAAGAAATTTTCTTGTCTCCTAATGACTTTACCGAGCACGTTTTCTTCTCTCCTATCAAAGTCCATTTGTTGTTGCCATAGGAATCTTTCTCCATTTTCATTTCTCCTCATCAGGTTAACTTGACCTCATTTTTTTTGAATGGCACATCACTGAGCACTCCCACAAGCACCTTGCAGGTATAAATAAATTGTCCCTTTTTATGGTCATCCACTTAGTTTAAATTTGCAGCCTCCATTCATGGACTACAAGACAGCAAATTTGGGGCTGAGGAGATGACACAGTGGTTAAGAGCTTTCCTCTTCAAGAGGACCAGGCTTCACTTTCTAGCACCCACATGCACTCAACCACTTACAGCTTCAGTCCTGGGGGATCCAATGCCTTCTTCTGGCCTCTGTGGGCACTGAATGAACATTATACCCAGATATATATGCAGGCAAAAAGCCCATCTATATAAAATAAATTATGAAGATTTAATTTTTTAACAAGAAAGTAAAAGTTTTTGTTTATAACCCATTGTTTTGGTGCAGAATCTCCATATGCAGATCAACAAAGCCTCAAACTTGCAATCCTCTTGTCTCTGCTACTTGAGGGTTAAGATTAAAGGGGTGTGTTTGTGCGCGCACGTGTGTGTGTGTGTGTGTGTGTGTGTGTGTGTGTGCGTGCGTGCGTGCGTGCGTGCGTGAGAGAGAGAGAGAGAGAGAGAGAGAGAGAGAGAGAGAGAGAGAGAGAGAGAATGAATCAAGTGCAACCTCTTCAACAATTTTCCAGACAAGTTTTTTTGAGGAATATGTGGGACTTAGTGAAGAAAAACTGGCAGTACAGTTAAGAAAGAATGTAGCTTGGATTGTATTTCTGTTGAACAAATTTTGCTCTGCATCTTGGCAGGTCTTTAAAAACTGCCTTTTTGAAAGTCACTCTTAGGGCATTTTAAACCTGTAGTAAGAAATCTTTAATTTCTTTTTTTAAGTCAACATTGATTTAATCACTTATTTTAATTTGGGTAGATCAGAGAGGCACACAGCTTTATAAGCCTTTCATCAGAGCACTTGGGAGTCTGGCACAGAAAGATCACCAATTTGAGACTAGCCATGGCTTTACAGAAATACGCTATCTTACAAAAGAAAAAACTCAAATAAATAAAATGCCAAATAAGCAAAAAGCAGCATAGGATATAGGAAGACACTAGGATCCCAATACCATCTGTGTCACTTGTGAGTCGAAAGGTTGGAGACTCTCTTTCATTCAGAAAACTACCAGTAGATTTTTGTTTTTTCAGTCATAAAAATCTACTTTCTTTAAAAGTAAAAAACACAGAGGATTCACAGGGTTCCTTTCAAAGGGCAAAATTCCTTCTTTATTCTATAAAAGGGACATCACGACCAACTACTAATAGCTCTTTAATGATCTGCCCAAGAATCAACACTAAAAACTCAGGATCTTGGGGTGCCTCAGGGGATGTTTCTGAAGCCAAAAGTAGGCCAAATAAAACCAAAAGAAATATCAAGAGACACCAAAGAAAGCCTGGAGCAGGGAAAAGGAGGATGTGAAATTTCCCAATTAGCCAGGAATTCTCGGAATAAAAAGAGAGGGAGATGATTTGTTGATTTACACGTGAATGCCTGAGTCTACTCATCTCAGATAACATCTTTTTCCATGAAAACTCCATGCAAGGGAGTCAAAAAAAAAAAAAAAAAAAGCACAGCTCAAATATCTTTGCTCAGGATTCAATGTGGTTGTTTTAAAACATTTAAGATTCTGATGAGTTGATTGAAGGTTTTGGTCTCATAACATCCAGCTTGGTGTCTGCAGGGGGCACTGAGACAATAGTGGTTTGTTTTTGGAGCTGTGGTCAAGAGACAGAGGGTGGCTATGCACTAACATATGGTACAGGGTCATCTAAAACAGGATTTTTTTCCTGTGTATTACAGGAAGTTTAGCAGCATCCCAACTAGAGGCCAGTGGCATTATTCGTATTTCCAGTTGTAGTGAGCAAAAAAGTAAATATCTCTTGATTTTGCCAAATATTTACTGGAGGAAAAATTATTCCACACCTTACCTATTTGAGAACCATTGATGTAATTTCTTGAAATATGTTATATTTAGAAGTATGGACTTCAACGAATTGATGTGGCTTTTTTTTCCTGGCTGTTTCTTATCCTTCAGTGCTCTGATAGACATCCTTGTTTGTGTGTTTCAAAATTCATACTAGCAAGATGGATAATGACCAAGAGAATACACTTTTCCATTGAGCCATGCAGACTCAATGTCTCAGTGAGGCAGGCTGAGACATCAGTCAAGGTCAGGAAGGAGCATTTGGTGAGGAAGCTCTTTTCACATTCTAATGGGATAACACCAACTCAAATTCCTGAAGAACCCATAAGCAACAGAGGACATGGAAAAGTCTTCTGACACCCGCATACTTTGCATCTCAAAGTAAATAAAATGTAAATGATGACTTCTGTCTTTTTTTCAAAAAATAGTCACATTTAAATGCACAGCTTATGTCTTGACTAGCACATGGCTCCCAGGAGAGTGTTCATGAAGAGGGAGCAGAAAGGTTAGAAAAACCAGAGGACCAGAAAGTCTGCAGTAAGATAGTATCTTCTATATACAGAGAAGCTCTATTCATGACATCTCAACAATCTGACCACCTAAACAAGACCTGCATAATGATAATATCTGTTGACATCCCAGCGTAGATACAGGAAATCTCACAAGGCACCCCTAGATGAAGAAATACAGGCAATTAAGGACCGCTTAAGGAGAAAAAAATCAGTATTTTACAGGGATGAGCCTCCTAACAGGTTGCACAATCCCATGCCTTCAGCCCTAAACACATACATATAAAAGCAAAACTAAAAACACTAAATGGACTCAGCAGGATGTATTTGCACATACACACGCACAAATATCTATACTTAAGAATAATAATTTAAAGAAGAGGCACCCCTCTATTCATCCTCTACAAAAAGACTACAGCTGGGAGCTTTGCCCTTATGGCTTGTGCTTGGACATTCACTTGTTTTCCAGGTCTTGCTTTAATCGAAGTGTCTATTCTTTCCCCTTAACAGTTACTTGAGTCTCCCCTTCTTTCAGAAAAATGAAGTTGTACTTGCAGTTAGTGTCTCCTTCAGTATTTGTGAGGCAACATAACTACCCACACTTAGTCTACAATTTTAGCAGAAGAGTACAATTATACTCTAGGAGTATGTTAAGAAACTGTCTAGATTCTTTCCTAGCATGAAATATGCAGGGAAACACCTGTATGCAGATTGGGGAAAGTAGCTAGCTTAGTACCTTAGTGAAGTTTTACTCTAATACGTTTGAAAAGTAAAGTTGGGCTGGTGGGGTAGCTCAGTGGGTAAAGGTGCTTGCCACCAAACCAGAGCTCAATTCCTGGGGCCCGCATGTTAGAAGGGAAAAACTGACTACTGCAGCTTTCCTCTGATCTCCACATGCCCACCATGACCACATACATGTACATGTAGAAATATATACAAAATAAGTAAGTGTCAAAAAGTAACTGAAAAGAGGAAAGTTATTTTCTGATGTAGAAAAAATTGTTATCTTTCCTACATTTAATATAAGCATGGACTTGCAAAATATGAATATAGAGATAGAATTAAAGGAAATTTGAAGGGAATTTCATTACATTTAGGGCAGCATAATTTCAAACGATAAATGCCCAAACTTATGCACATAGAAGAAGGAAGCACTGAGGTATTAAGGAGCTATACGTGTATGTATAGAGTGAGGGAAGATTGATGAATGATTTGAAGGAAGATAGGACAAACAAGTTCACAAGACTTTTAAATGTTATTTTAAGGGTCATCTGTGAGTAAATTTCTTTGAAATTATAAAAGCAAAAAGCCATTTCTATTTTCAATCCCAATAATTTTGCAAAAGTATGCAGTAGTTTGCAATCCTGGACACAACCCATTGGAATTAAAATGCTAGAATACCACCTCTTTAAAAACATAAAATCCAGAAGGGGCAGACTACCAAGCTAAAAAGAGAAATGAATAGAACGTCACAGGCAAGAGGGAAAGAAAGCAAATATGTGTCTCAAAGCAGCAGCTGTTGATGCAAGCAAAGGTTAGAGCAACAAGGCGATTTTCTAACAAAGTGTGAATCCCAACAGTGATGAAGTACTATTCCCTCCTTAGGTCCTTATGTCTTAGTGAGAAAAGATTTAGGATGTACCTCCATTTGCAATTCAAGACTGGTAACTAAGACCCGTGGAGACAGGCAAAATCATTGAAGCCACTCAAAAGGCATGCTGAGGTTCATTTGAGATGTTGACCCATACATACACAACAGACAATGGCTAAAATGTGCAAAATCTCTCCTTAATATTCGCACGATAGGGGTCTGGCCTTGTCTGGTTTCCTAGCATCCCTTGAGATTTCTATTGGCTTTTCAAACGCACCGTGATGCTATTCCATGGTTGGCAAAATAGTGATGGAGCTCTTGGGAACATTTTGTTGGGGAGATTACAGTTTAAACTTTGTTAAATTTAAAGAAGACAAAGGCAGGGGAAAGAGAGAAGATGTGGCAGCAGTTTAAAAATAGAAACATCTGGAAGTCATCAATGACTTCCTCGTATACCCAATACCTAGGTGCTATAATGATTTAATACTTCAGTGAAGTGGATATTGATTGTTTATTACAGCTTATTTTTTACTATTATAAGTATGATAATAATTATACTTCTACAATAATTATATTTTACAAGGATCTATAATCCAAAGCTTCCATTTTTCTCACTATTGAGATCTGTCAAATATGTCTTTGAAACCACATTGTGCCATTGAGCAGAACCAAATAAAATCTTTAAAAAGGAAGTTACCTATGCACATAAAGGAAAAAAATCCCATTTAAGAAAAGCTCATACCTTGGCATAAATTTTCAACATGGCTACAAACAAGATATTTTTAAGTTGCCTAAGTAAACCAAATGGTCCCTGTGAAATATTCTGCTTAAATGCCATAGTTTCTACAATTTTTTCTTCAAAATTAAAGGTGTATAGTTAAGTGTTCACATTCAAAATTACTGATTTGGATCCAAGGAATGTATTCATGCAATGAAAATACAGGATAACTGTAACACTCTGCATTTGACATAAGGAACATTCCTATCTTAATGGGGAAATTATCTGATTTCCCACAGTACAGAGCTGTACCAGCTTGCCAAGGAGGAAATTTTTTAAAACTCTACTGGAAATAACATTTGATTGTTCAAATTAGCATTAGAGATGACTGTGGTTTAGAAACTTCCCCCTATTTTAATTACAGGGAGTAAACTATTTTGCCAACTCTCTTTGGGCAGCTCAGTTTTCAACCTAGCTGACTGGTCTGAAAAATGAAGCTGTCAAGAGTCCTACACTGAAATGATTTTTCTGAGAAATATGTTTATGTAGTGTGTCTTCAAAAATTGTGGAGAATCTGTTTAGAAAGAATCATCTTTTTCCAACTGAGTCTGGTGAACAGCTTTATTAGACAAAGTGAAGGTCATGCAAAAGGTTCTTTTTTTTTTAAAGTAATTTTGATCCCCCATGAATCTAGGCATTTAAATTACCCTGCTTATTTGTCATGCATGCACATAGTTATCAGAACACACGAGCAAGCTGAAGAGGCACCACTGTGCTTTTTTGCCATCAAACCCAGGTTAGGTCTAATACAATGATCCTTTAATCACCAAGAAAGTTGGTTTATAGTTATAAAAAACTTATTAGGAAGTTCACTGGTTTTGCAATTGATATTATACATTGAATGTCCCCCTCATTTGTTAAAACTCTAACTCCCAGTGTGACTAAATTTTAAAACAGTAGCTTAGTGAAATTTTTAAGGTTAAGTGAGGATAAGGGAGTGAAACATATCCAATGGTATTTGTGGCCCCATGCAAAGAGAACTAAGATTACTTAGTCTTGCTTTCAGGAGGCACAGAGAATAAAAGAACATGCAAGGGTATGAGGAGGATACAGATTCATCTTGGAATCTATAACTGCTAAGCGACTACATTTTGAGCCATTCCATCTATGATATCTTGCTGTGGTAGTCCAAATTAGGTTAATTCAATAAATAAGACAACTTAGCAAGATCGATCTCATCGATGATTTTGTCAGAAACTGTTATTTCATCAGGGTTTTAGAAATGAGCATGAAATTTGTTGGCATTCAAGAAGAGAAAGTACCCCAAACTACGCTAGCAGCATGTTTAATTTTTAAATATTACTACTACTTCTTGTTAAAACGTTACAGTTCTGTGCCAAAAAGAGAACTTACCAACTCATAACACAAAGGAAGGTATAAACAAAAGAGTTTTAGAGGCTCTCTAAATCCCTCATTCCTATATAATTTTCTCATCTTGAATCTGAAAAAAAAAAAAAAAACTTAAAAAGGAAGGAGAAGGGAGAGGACCACGAAGCTGGCCCTGAAGTCCAGAATAGTTTCTCCTTCTGTCAAAAGCAACACACAGTGACTAATTAGCAGTTGTGCTTCATGTTCTAGCTCTAGGAAGAGCAATGAGATTTAGTCTAAAAGAAATTACTAAACCAAATCGATTGCCAAAACTCTCAGAGAACTGCTATAATGTAGTTTTGGTAGACTAGGTTTTGCCTCTTCTTCAAAGTAAAGACCATATGATGTCTGTTTCCTCAGAAAAGAGGTAAATGATATTTTCAAATTAGTGCACAGTGAAGTATGGAGCCTAAGTGCTTTGTTCAGCAGGCACATTGACCCTTCCATCAATCATCTCACTTTTTGACATGGTTATAAAGTCTTTCTGTTTGTACTTTATTTCTTCTATTTAATCTTGACATTTTTAAAGGTGCATTTAGTCTTAACGTGTAGTTATGTCATTAGCAGATGAAATTTTCCCTATGATTTTTTATTCAAAGAAAAATATAGTTCAATGAGAGTCAAGGGACCATTGAGTTGCTACTGTGTGGTTGTTGTTGTCAAGGGATCAAAAGAAGAGGCCTGAGTCAAAATGGTCTCCCACCCCTCACAACACTGCGAGCTCTGCTTCCTTAGCCTTTAGGAGTTCCTAAGCAATTCGAAATGCTTTTGTAATTTGCTCTTTTTGAACCCAGTAATGCCTCCATCAAGCTGGTATAGGATGTGAAATATCAATAAAACTCAAAACAAACGCAAATGCCATTCCACTGATGAAAAATGTCAGAACAAGATGAGCTGAGAAATATTAAACTCACAGAACAAGAAAGGAAGAAAAGAAACTGAAAGATTAGGATCACCTAACCTTCTTTCCTTTATTATTTCATTTTGTTTTCATTTGCTCAGCACTGTTAGACCTAATTTTCTAAATCTTGTTAACGACTAGATGAATAGTAGATAAGCTTTACTAGGAAATTTAAGACTTTATTAAATCTTATTGTTACCATGAAGTCAGTGAATGTTTTATGATACTCTGAGGTTATAGGTTTGCATCTTAGAAATTGAGATAACTGTAAAATCAGTACCAAGTAAGCTTATGTTTCCCAGGATGCCTACTGTAGCATGGAAGCAAGATCATTTGATGAAATCCTGCCTGGTTTTGAGCTATAGGCCAGGTATTTCTATAAAAGAAACATCATACAATAAATAACTGGAAGAAATTTGATATCAGAATACAAAACAGAGAAGGCACCACATAGTGACAAATATAAGAAATATAGGCACACTTCTTTTTTTAATAAATCTATTTGCACATATACATCTGGGACCTCTGATTTGGTAAGCTTTTGAATTTCATCCAAAATATATCACAATCCTGGTTGAAAGTTCCACATAAAAGTAAAGTAGTAAAGGCAGAGGCCTTCACACCTCCAAGTTTATGGAAAAGTTCTCAGTTTCATGAAGAAGCCAATATACTATAATGGAGAGAATGCAGACTTTGGGGTCTTATAATTTCTGGTTTGTCTGAGTGCCTTTCAATAGTTACATGTTGGGGGGGCAGGTTAGTGATCCTCTTTAGTACACAGTTTCTTTTTTATTTCTCTTTAAATATGGGCATTGTTGTTTGTGTTTGCTTGCCTGCTTGTATGTATGTGGACCACGTTGTGCCTGTTGTCTGCTGAGGCTGGACGAGAGCATCAGATTCCCTATAACTGGAGTTACAGGCAGCTGTGAGCAACCATGTGTTAGGAACTAAGCCTGGGTCTTCTACAAGAGCAGCAAGTTGTGGCAGGATACAAGATCAACTCCAAAAAATCAGTTGCTCTCCTATACACAAAGGATAAAGAAGCAGAGAGAGAAATCAGAGAAACATCACCGTTCACGATAGCCACAAATAGTATATAGTTTCTTGGGGTAACTCTAACCAAGGAAGTGAAAGATCTATTTGACAAGAACTTTAAGTCTTTGAAGAAAGAAATTGAAGAGGATACCAGAAAATGGAAGGATCTCCCTTGCTCTTGGATTGGGAGGATCAACATAGTAAAAATGGCAATTCTACCAAAAGCAATCTATAGATTCAATGCAATCCCCATCAAAAATCCCAACAAAATTCTTCACAGACCTTGAGAGAACAGTAATCAACTTTATATGGAAAAACCAAAAACCCAGGATAGCCAAAACAATCCTATACAATAAAAGTACTTCCGGAGGCATTACTATTCCTGACTTCAAACTCTATTACCAAGCTACAGTAATGAAAACAGCTTGGTATTGGCACAAAAACAGGGATGTTGACCAATGGAATCGAATAGAAGACCCAGATATTAATCCACAAACCTATGAACACCTGATTTTCTACAAAGGAACTAAAAGTATACAATGGAAGAAAGAAAGCATCTTTAACAAATTATGCTGACATAACTGGATGTCAACCTGTAGAAGAATGAAAGTAGATCCATTTCTATCACCATGCACAAAATTCAAGTCCAAATGGATTAAAGACCTCAATATCAATCTGACCACACTGAATCTGATAAAAGAGAAAGTGGGAAGTAGTCTATAACACATGGGCACAGGAGACCACTTCCTTCATAGAACCCCAGTAGCACAGACAATAAGAGCAACAATGAATAAATGGGACTCCTGAAACTGAGAAGCTTCTGTAAAGCAAAGAACACTGTCATTAAGACAAAAAAGGCAACCTACTGATTGGGAGAAGATCTTCACCAACATCAGACAAAGGTTTGATTTCCAAAATATATAAAGAACTCAAGAAACTAGACCTTAAAATGCTAATTAATCCAATTTAAAAATGGGGCATTGAACTGAACAGAGAATTCTCAACAGAAGAAGTTCGAATGGCCAAAAGACACTAAAGGTAATGCTCAACCTCCTTAGCGATTAGGGAAATGCAAATCAAAACAACTCTAAGATACCATCTTACACCTGTCAGAATGGCTAAAATCAAAAACACCCATGATACCCTATGCTGGAGAAGATGTGGAGTAAGGGGAACACTCAACAATTGTTGGTGGGAATGCAAACTTGTGCAACCACTTTGGAAATCAGTGTAGCAGTTTCTCAGGAAACTAGGAATCAACCTACCCCAGGACCCAGCAATTCCATTCTTGGGAATATACCCAAGAGATGCCCAATCATACTACAAAAGTATTTGTTCAACTATGTTTATAGCAGCACTATTTGTAATAGCCAGAACCTGGAAACAACCTAGGTGTCCGTCAATAGAAGAATGCATAAAGAAGGTGTGGCACATAGACACTTTAGAGTACTACGTAGCGGTAAAAAAACAATGGCATCTTGAATTTTGCATGCAACTGGATGGAAATAGAAAACACCATCCTGAGTGAGGTAATCCAGACCCCAAAAGAGGAATATGGTATGTACTCATTCATAAGTGGATTCTAGCCATAAATAAAGGACATAGAGCCTATAATCTGTGATCCTAGAGAAGCTAAATAAGAAGGTGAACCCAAAGAAAAACATATTGTTATCATCCTGGATATTGGAAATTGACAAAATTGCTGGGCAGGGGTTGGGAGCACGGGGGTGGGGGTTAGGTGGGGATAAGGGAAGATGGGGGAGAGAAGGGAGAAAGAGAGAATGGGGAGAGCTTGAGGGAATGGGATGGTTGGGATGGAGGAGGGGGGATATGGGAGCAGGGAAGTATATATCTTAATTCCGGGAGCCATGTTAGGGTTGGCAAGAGACTTGACTCTAGAGGGGTTCCCAGGTGTCCAGGGAGATGTCCCCAGCTAGTTCCTTGGGCAGCTGAGGAAAGGGAGCCTGAAATGTCCCCATCCTATAGCCATACTGATGAATATCTTGCATATCACCATAGAACCTTCATCTGGTGATGTATGGAGATAGAGACAGAGACCCCCATTGGAGCACTAGACTGAGCTCCCAAGGTCCTAATGAGGAGCAGAAGGAGGGAGAACATGAGCAAGGAAGTCAAGACAGCGAGGGGTGCTTTCACCCACTGAGACGGTGGGACAGATCTAATGGGAGATCACCAAGGCCAGTTGGAATGGGACTGATGGAGCATGTGATCAAACCAGACTCTTTGAATATGGCTGACAGTGGAGGCTGACTGAGAAGCCAAGGACAATGACGCTGGGCTTTGACTCTACTGCATGGATGGGCTCTGTGGGAGCCTTGTCAGTTTGGATGCTGACCTTCCTGGACCTGGGGGGAGTTGGGAGGACCTTGGACTTCCCATAGTGTAGGGAACCCTGACTACTTTTTAGCCTGGAGAGGGAGGGAGTAGGGGTGTGGGTGGAGAGGAGGGGAGGGAAGTGGGACGAGAGGAGGAGCTGAAAATTTTTAATAAAAAATAAATAATTAAAAATTAAATAAATCTAAACTTTGAAATATGGAAAAGAATAAATATAGTATAAATGGAATTTCAAAGGCATAATGGAACTTGGTTTAAAAAATAAAAATAAATACTGTGCAAGAAAAAAAGAGCAGCAAGTGCTCTTAATCACGGATTCACCTCTCCAGCCCTCAATTATGAACTTTCTTAATTTTGTTCTTGACCCATAAGTAAACCCAGAGAGTACTGACACTGTTTCTTTTGGAAAAATAAGGGTCAGTCTTTATTGAGGACACCTCAGGTACCATGCTCAGCATTCCACATGTTTAATCTTATTTAATATTTATAATATCAATTTTGGAGGTACTGTTACCCCCAATTTACAGATGAGGAGACTAAAATTTTGGAGGATTTAATCAGTAATGTCTGTTTACTGAGCCATAAAACTAAGAATCCATCTTCAAATCTCATTTTGCCCCTTGTCCAAGTATGGTCCCATTGATCTGTTATACAAGATATTCTTGGACCATTTATTCATGGAACAAATTCCGTTGAGTGTTCACTGGGGTTTCAGGTACTTTATCACTTGCTGACCATAAATTAATGAGTAAAACAGACATGTTTCTCACTCTTAACCTCACATACTTAACCCAGAGTTTTTTTTTTTTTTCCAATTTCAATGCTACGGCCATTTTAGGACTACTTAATGCAGGATATTTCCCAGCAACTCTAGCTTCTAGGTGCCAGTAGGTTTCCTTCTCTCACTTTGTCTAAAAGAATGTGAAGTGTCAAAATTTCTTGGCCAGTGCAAAGAGAACCATTGCTTTTGTGAACCCCACATTAAATGCTTTCCTAGGAGTGATGATGCACATTGGTATTCCCAGAATTTTGGAGGGAGACTGAGGCAGGATTGCAAGTTGCAAGCTAGTCTGGGCTACATAGTGTTACCCTGTCTGAAACAAAAGATAAAAATAGAGTTCTGTGTAGACAAAACTAATAAAACCTTACTTAGGCTGATGTTCTCTAAACATACAATTGCTTCCTAAAACAAAAAAGGAAATATCATTCAAATTGCATATGTTGTACAGTGTGATTAAAAACTATTACTTCACAAAATACAGTTTTATTCTTGGTAGAACTTCCCTAGCTTGGAAGTAATAATAAAAAAAAAGTGACCAAAATTTTTTTATAAGGTATATTTTGTAGGGCTGGAGAGATGACTCAGAGGTTAAGAGCACTGACTGCTCTTTCAGAGGTCCTGAGTTCAATTCCCAGCAACCACATGGTGGCTCACAACCATCTGTAATGAGATCTGGCGCCCTCTTCTGGCCTGCAGGCATACATAGAGGTTGAACACTGTACATAATAAATAAATAAATCTAAAAAAGTATACTTTGTAGTCATTCTATCTGAAATAGGCTGTACTGTAAATTGCTATGTTCTCAAAGAATAAATGATTATAGAGATATAGTATCTCTTAATATAGTTGATATTATTGTAGCCTTATACCTGAGTATTTGGGAAAAGCATTGATTAAAAGGAGGTTAGGTTCAAGGACTGTTATATTCAATATTAGCAGACTAATTATGTTTGTAGGTACCTAGTTATAATTCAAAATGTACTAAATGTAGATTTATTTCTTGCATGTGTCTCAGTCCCACCTATACTCCATTGAGTTTTTAAGTCTTCTGAGATGTTCCCTACTACTCAGACTCAAGAACCCAACCACTGCTAATATCCTAATAATCACTAATAGTTCTGCTAATTGTAATGATATTTTAAACCCCATGACTATTAATATGATATACACTAATGGTATGAACTTATAGTCACATGACTACCAATAAATAGTAGGGAACCTGGCTAACAGAATCTAACTGTATGGCTAATAAAGAATTGAGGACTGTTTGGTGAACACATAAACATATTTTATCAACATGCTTAAAATTATTTTCTATGCTCAAGAGCCAAGCATTGTCCAATTTTGTGATATATGAAATCAGATTATTATAAACTTCAGCACAATTCTGTGAGGACTAATGAAAGATGTGCAAGCTACATTACTAAAGATTTGTGCTATGTGTACATCTGATATCTGGAGAATAATACTCTGTGCTAATTTATAGCACCATTATAAAGGGACACATTCCTAATCCATGGTAGACACCATGCAGCGGTTAGACAATTATCATTTATTAAGAAAAGGAGGGTGTGTTTTGCAGTTCAGAGTTCATGTCCCCTAGCAATGGCGTAATATTTTCTTTTGCTCTCAATGCATGAATTATTAAAAATAAGCTAGGTACAATATCATTATTTTTGATTATATCAACAATGAGGGCAGAGACAGGACTACTTCCAATCTGTGAAGTTATTTAGCATTTAATATTCCCTTTGGGAAATCAATATGGTTTAGGAGAGATTATTTATATACCGCTAGTCAAGTGTGGTTTAAATAAATGCATGATGTTGCTAGAGCTATGTGAATGATCTTTCAATGTCAAGACCTTACTATTGAATAAAGAGATACAATCATAAATCACCTAACAGGAAAATGGTTAGTAGAAGTTATCTGATCATTTTTCTGATATGGAAGAATAAATTAGGTTATGCTTTTCTAATATTTATTCAAATCAGAAAAATGAATGGGAATTCCATGCCAACAACTTAACATTTATTAGATATTTAAAGTGTATATTCTGTGAAACTAATTTTATTTTGGAAGCAAAATGTGAACCTGTCATTCAGACATGTATAAATAATTCATGTTTTTTTTTTAAAAAAACCAATTAAGTTTGAAAAATTAACGAAATGGCCACAAAATAACTCCTGCTTCTCATCAGTCAGAGTTCATTCTGCATAATTCAGGCTATGAATCAATTCCTTCCAAGCAGGATGGACGTTCAGAGCAGAAAGAATGGCTGGCTGGTCACAGAGGAAAAGGCAAATCACTCATTAATTTCTCTCTAAACTACTTAAGTGAAATCCTGCCTCTTATTAGAGGAAATAGAAGTTCTGGGGGCGAGGGGACCACAAGACAAAAGCGCCACAAAAGGGCTTGGCCCTTCCCAGGCAATCTTGAGTGTATTTTAGAAGTGAGAATCTGCAAGCTTTGGCTTTTTACAGGCTGATAACTGGCATTCCTTTTCTCTGTTTAGCTGACTCTCAGTGGCTGTGGAATTCCCACTTTCAGCAAAGAGAGAATGGAAACATGAGGGCAAATGCACTGATGGTTATCAACTGTACAAAGAGAATCCACTCTTTACTTGGTATTTATTGTAAGACATGTTGAACTAGACTTTTTTCCCTAGAGTCAGTGAAAGACACTTGGACTTGTAAAAATTATTTTCACACATTGAGGCTGAACTATGTGAAACTGTCAATAGTTGACCATTTGAAAGACCTCAGAAAACGGCAGTTTTTTTGTTGGTGGTGGTTTAAAGTTTAACCTTAAGATCTTGCCGAGTAGGTATCCTTTCTAAAAACTAAAATATATTATGTTTAAAATAATCTACAATAAGTCTGTGGGGCAGGTTAATGGAGTAAACTAATTCAAAAGGTATTCCTTCCAGGTGATTCAAAATCTCCAACGTTCTGGCATCAACACTTTTTAGGCATGAGGACATTATTATTATTATTATTAGTAGTAGTAGTAGTAGTAGTAAGATCTGACATTGTCCAATGATTAAGTGATGGACTGAGGAATATGGGACAACAGCAATAACCAAAATGGAAGGTCTGTTTGCTGAGCTGCACAGTAGGTAATGTAGCATTCCAGTCATTTTTCTAACTAAGAAACACAGAACAGCAGGCAATTTGGGACCTTTCTGGTTCATTTATCTAAGAAAAAAAAAAGACCTGGTGACTTGAAAAGTTCCTAGAAGTGAATGAAAATGATTTGAGTGAAGGCAGCCAGAGGCAGTTAGCAAATTCTAACCACAATCATAGTTGTCACCCATTGAAATTGAAACTCAATTCCAAATTTATACAAGTGGATTCACTTACATACTGCAGAATTCACATGATATGTATTAACTATCACTGGGTCCTTTCTTCTGAAGCCTGTACATTTTTGGATGGCATGACATTTTGGAAGCTGTAATCCCCTTGTGACAGGTTATAAGAGCCAGTTAAAACGTTCTTATTTTGTTCTAACACAGTGTGATCATTTTTAATTGCAATGACGACTTTGATTCACAAAGTCAAACCAGGAAAGGAAGTGAAAAAGTCAGAAAGTCTGGAGAAGGTTGGAGGAGGGAGTGTGGGTAGGATGTAGAGACAGTAGAAGACAGCAGATTCTTCTTTTTTTAAAGGGATTATTCACTTCTAAATGAGACAGCTTTGAATTTATGGGTCTAACTGTTGGGGAAGATTATGTGTCTGGGTCCTCTGGGGAAAAGAAGCTACCTGGCGGTCCAACATTCACAGTCAATTGTTATTACAGGTGTAGGGATGTGTTGCTGGCAACGAGAACTTGCTAGGGCAGGAATTCAGATAGTGGCTGTTTCATTGATAGGTAGGTCAGGAGGGAGCCAAGGGCCTTTGCTGCTAATGGGGGTTTAGGAGCTACTGGAGTTGGTCTGTTTTGCTCTGGAGTTTGGCATAATGCAAGTTTTTGTTATTTCTGTCTTTGTAGGAATGCATGATGTGTTTTATATCTCTCCTGCCTTTATTTTTCCAAGAGGGTTAAACAAAAAATGCAACAATTAATGTTCTTTCCTCTTTCTGCAATGCTAATATTATATCGCCTTATATTAATCAGTCCTGTAATTATGCAGTCTATAAGTTAGTGTTTGAATTAGCTACTGGGCAGCACTTTTTTCCTTTCAAGAAAATCTCATGTATTAATTAACTAAGAGCTGACAAACGCATATGCTCTTTAGAGTAATTCCTGAGAAATGGCTGCTACCATTTTATCCAGCTTGTGATCAGGCTAGGCACACATATACTGAATCACTTTTTACATACATCTTATTTCTTTAAACTGGTTATGATACTATGGTTTTTCTTCATATCACATAGATCTTTCATCCTTTACTTTTAGTTGAAGTAAAATGGAAATTGCCAGAAACTCAGGAAAATAAAATAACCTTGGACTTAGCATATGTACAGGAATCAATCATAAATGACACTTTATTGTTCAAGATTCCAAATTGTCCTCATGTAAACATAACAAATATATTTTAAAGTGGAGCAATTTTATATATAGCACTCTATAGTTTTTTAATTAGCATTCTTATTGTGACTGTTATATAACATTTCATTATATGGATAGGGCACGTAGAATTTTAGCTACTTAGGTTGGCTTTTTGGTCATTTACAGTTTTTTAAAATGTAACATACAACATTATTATCTACTTTAATTTATCGTCACATTAGCTGAGCTATTCAAGAGTTTCCATAGGTGCATTTCTAGAAATTGAATTAATTATTTATAAGATATGGCTTTATCTTTCTTAAGATTAAGAAATTACTTTCCTTAAAACTTGTATCTATTTGTACCATCCCACAAAACACATGAGAGTTGTTAGTCAATTGTAATAGTTTTCAGCCAGATCATCCTTCATATTGCAGAAGAGAAGAATATATTTCTCTACTTTGGTCTTTTGTTCCTCCTTTTATTCCCTGCCTCCTCTTCTTTCTCCTTCTCACACTCTGATACACCTTGACAAATCCCATTCTGGCATTAGACATATAGTCTCTGACCACATTAGTAGCATGTAGGGGAAGATAAGGATTCCATATTGCCGTCTTTTTTCTTTTTCTCTTTTACACAACCCACATAAAATATCACGGGATGTTTCAACATATTGACTTCCATTCTCTCCTTTCCAGATGCTTTTCACATCTGGAAGTAACCCAAAATTCTTGTGTCAGACTATGCTCCTTTGCTCTGGAAATATTGTCACTATAACTGTGTGAGACAGAAACCAGCCATGTCCAGTCTTCAGACTGACTGGTGAACTCATAAGTAAT
The DNA here is from genome assembly GCF_903992535.2 of Arvicola amphibius. Taxonomy (NCBI): domain Eukaryota; kingdom Metazoa; phylum Chordata; class Mammalia; order Rodentia; family Cricetidae; genus Arvicola; species Arvicola amphibius. The sequence goes on along the minus strand of NC_052065.1, from coordinate 14,915,813 downwards.
GCTTCCTATTTTTGATTCCTCAGTCATTGCACATGGTGCCCCCTCCACACCCTACTTCATCTTTCCCAGCCCTAGCAGTTGGAAGACAGTGGATCCTGTCAGGGTTTTCATTAGTCACTTACAAAACACCACATTCTATTAATGGGCTCTTCTCATGGAACTCTAGGAAGCTAGATGAGCTGTGGTTTTTTGTTAAGGAATGTGATAGCCAATTAATGAATCCCTTTTCTGTAGTGCTTTAAGTAAAAATGCTTCCAAATAGCTTTTCATTTACTGGGAAAATTTTCAGAATTCACTCTTGGCCCAGAACATTTGAATGTATTTCAAATTGTTCATGAGACTCTTCTCTTTGTTCTAAGACAAGGTCAGGCTAGAAGTCAGTATATAGACCAACCTGATATTGATCTTCTGCCACAACATCTCATGAGGCTTTTGCTTGTTTGTTTGAAGCCCTTTAAATATTTGGGACTTTTCATTTATTACTGAAGTGTAACAAAACCACTGCAATATTTATAAACTAATAAAACATGTCAGGGCATAGAAGATACAAAACATGATTACAGTACTCAAGTTACAAGGAATCTCTACAGAATAGATATATTAGGAATCCATGATTTCCTAACTATTCCACCTCTAGAAAATAAAGAGTAGGAACATCATGAATAGATGAGCCCAAGGACTAAGATGTGATAGGCAGAATATGAAGGTTTGTACCAGTTAAATGTTGAAAGGGAAGCTCAAATGAGTTACAGTGGCATGTTCAAATGATTGCTCCCTGCAATCATTCCTGACATTTTAATAAACTTGAAAATAAGGCAACATAGTTGTTCTCAACCAGGGAGTATTTTTCCCTTTCAGGTGATATTTGGCAATGTCTAGAATAATTTTGGCTATCACAATCTGAGTATGCATATTGTGATGCTATTGGTGTCTGGCATGCACAAGCTAGGGATGCTGTTATACAATATGCAGGACAACATGCACACTAAAGAATAAACAGATCTGATTGCCAATAATGCCCAGATAGAGACTCTGAGTTGATGTACATCAAATTTAATTTGTTGGATTCAAAATTAGAGTAATTATTCCAAACATTGTCAGGCATGATGACATGAGAGCTTAATAAGACTGAAGTCTCCCTTAACTTAAAGATGGATAAATGCCTTTATTTTCAGAGCAAGGAATTTCTAGAAGAGGTGCAGTGCCTCAGGAGTATTTCAACCTTCAACAAGTCCTCAAAGGAAGAGACACTCTGTATCTCCAGAGTGTGGTTTAGTGATCCTCTGAATATTATCTTTTCACCAGAAAGCTTATTACCACTATCTTCCTCACCTGAGAACTCACTGAAAGTGGAAAATATGGCACCATACCCTAGCTAAACCTGAGAAATCAGAAATGGACTGATTGTGTTCTCAGGTGATGCTACATCATGGTTAAGTTTAAAACTGTCCCTCTAGCTAAAGAGTTATGGAGAGGAACACAGGGGGCACAGGCAGCACATGTTTCTTCAGGAACTGCTAAGTTTGAATGACCCAAGAACTTCAAAATAGGGCCATTTGGTGTGGGACAATTGTTTATATTCTGTCAATTATGTTTTAAATAAACGCTGATTGGCCAGTAGCCAGGCTGGAAGTATAGGCGAGACAACCAGACAGGAAGTAGAGGCGGGTCAATGAGAACAGGAAAATTCTGAGAAGAGGGAAGTGCTCCCTCCACAGTCCTGTCCAGACACAGAAGAAGCAAAATGTGACTACACCACTGAAAAGCGTACTGAGCCATGTGGCTAACACAGATAAGAATAATGGGCTAATGTAAGTTATAAGAGTAAATACGAAGCCTGAGCTAATGGGCCAATCAGTGTATGATTAATGTAGACCTCTGTGCGATTTCCTTGGGACTTAATGACTGTAGGAGCCAGGCGGGACAGAAACCTCAGACAACAGCCATTGAGGTAGATTGGTGACTAGATACACTTTTTGCCAAACCTGCAAAGCTGAGTTCAATTCCTGAGACCTACATGATGGAAGAAGAGAACCGACTCTTACAAGCGATACTCTTAACCTTTCCATGTGTGATGTGGCCCACTTGTAGCAACAAAATAAATAAACATAGTGTTTAAAAAGTAAAGACTAGCAAGATAATTTCATAACATTGATAGATTAAATATAATATCTGTGACAGGAATTTTTGCTTTATATCTTGATTCTAGGATTGGCAATGATACCCTAAATGTACAAAGTTCAGGACCGCTAGTTAAGACTATCCAAAAATCTGCAGAATCTAAATGTTGCCATTTAGTCTGGGGGAGGTTGGATGCCTGTTTTTGAAATATTTCAGCACAGCCATTCTTTTGGTTACAAAGAGAACATTTCTGTTACCAGTGAGCTCAGCACAATCTCAGGCTGTGAAAATACAGCCTTGTGCAAAGTCATCCTTTGTGTACCTTGGAAAGATGATGGAAAGAACATAGGAAATCACGCATCCAGTTACCACTACTGCACAAATCTGAGTGGGGATTTAGAAACTTGGAATTTTACATCCTAGTAGATGTCCCATTCACCGGCTCCATAGCAAGATGCTTCTTCACTCCATTTTGAAACATCTATTCTTAAAGAAAACTTAGAACACAATAGAAGAATGGGGGAGGAAATCTGCTTTTGTGCTTCTTTTCAGAGTCCTAGACAATCCTGGAAGCAACATGTCTTCCTGGAGGCACAGATGAAAACTGAGCCCTGGTTGAAGCCAGACAAGAGACAACATTAAGCCTTTGTTCCAAGAGGAACACTAACTTCTGTGTCTGCTGAACCTCGAGACCAATACATCTCATAGGACCTTAGTCCCAAATCAATAATCTTATGAGAAATAGTGCAGATGCATCTTATGTTATGTAGGTATCACAGATTCTATTTGTGATCGATACATTTTGGCTAATTAAGTCTGGAGTATTCTACCATAGGTGTTTTTTTTTCTTCAATTGAATTAGTAGTCTTGCTAATTTATTTGTGTCTCATGCTTACAAATAGAATGGATAAAAGTAGGCTGCATGTAAAATATCAATAGCCTCTTTTGATAATACTCCAAACATAATGAAAAGAGAACAAAAAAATGAAACAACGTCTACTCGGGTTTGAAAAATATTTCACATCCAAGGAGCCTGCCAAAACATTAACATAAGGGAACAATATCATCAGACAAAAGGGGAAAAAGGGCTACTAAAGCAATTAATGACAAATATGTAGAATGCCAAGCTTCTTTTAGAAATTGTACCACTAACATATGACAATTTCAAAAAATGTTTATTGTTCTAATTTCAACTAAATCAAGACATAATATTGTGTTTTGTATACTGTACATGTTGCCATTTAGAAAGAGATGATTTAATTTGCATGATTATAAAGCTGACCTTTTCTCAAAAAATCAAGTTGGGTGTTAAAGGGTTTTTGTGCTAATTAGGATATTTCCTGTACAATTTTTTGCATGAGGGTAGACCTATTTTTCTATAATCAGAACAGTGCTCTCAAGGGTGAATTAAATAGTAATTAATACAATGTCATATGCACAGCTGAGTAATATCACACAAATATGAATTAGTGAGCTGTTTTCCTCTACCAAACTGGTTATGAAAATAGCAAAAAATATATTTCAATGTCCCATCATTCCAAATACTAGGTTCACACATTACCAGTCTTCAAAGGGAAGAAAATAACATTTACCTTATTTTGCTAGTTTATGTTCATATAAATTCTATAAAAAAGCAGTTTTTGAGATGAATGGAAAACAGCTCATAAAATGTACAGGAACAAAGAGAAGCAAGGCCGTCAGAGAGCCAGTCCCAAACCTATTTTGGAATTAAGTTTGTAAGAGAAAATTCCCCTACCACCACTACTGACACAAAGAACTCCCTCTTAGAACTGCAGAAGCTGCAGCTCTGGAGAACTGCGTTTTTTCCGATTAGATTTATTCTCATTTTTTTTCTTCTCTTTGAGGATTATGTGTTCGGGCTGAGGATGTAAACAACATGTGTTGAGGGATTTGCTGAAGTTGTGGCTACATCCAGAACCGATGGAGGTATAACGGTGCCCTCTGCTGGGAAGAATCAGTAATGATTCCCCCTAAATTTTCCGTTGGAGTTGGAGTAACTGTGGGGGTGGGGGTGGGGTAGGGTATTCCCAGGGATGTGTGTCTGGAACAAAAAGTCCCTACAAGTACTCTACAAAAAAATAGTTACAAAACCCCAAACCACATGAAATTAGCTTGATTTTGAGTTGACAGTGGAATCTGAAACCAGCTGTATTTCATCCTAAAACGTTAGTGCTATAAACCCTTCATCAAACCTGGAGACAATTATTTTCTCACTATCTGGACAAGACCACATTTCCAGTGGCTGAATTTTTCCAGGGAAGAATTTGCTCTCTTGTTTGCCTTTGTAGAGCTCTATTCCCTTCAACTTGCAAAAACAAGCCCTGGTGGAGAATGTCCCCATGTGACACTCCTTTCTCATTAAAAAAAATCGCATAAAAATTTGTCACAAAAGGCACACATCTCACTGGCATCCCCCCAGCCTCCCTAAAAATGCATGGTAACGACATAATTTGATTTTAAAATGTGATTCGCGAATATTTTGGAGAATTGTGCTATTTCATTTAAGGTGCCATTTCTTTATCCATTTGCTTCAGTGCTGGATGCACAACAGAAATCCTTAAGCACTTGTAATGTGAAGTGGCTAAGTTCCAGCAAAACGGGGGCTGTAGACACGGTGATCAGACTTCTGTAACAGGTTTATTGTTGGCTGGACAGTCTTCAATGGTGTCTACAAACTTGTAGTATGTTAAGGAAACACCCATTTAAATAAAGACAATAATTAAAATAGATCAAAAATAAGTTGGCTGAAGGAATTAAAAAATGACCTCAAAACGTATCTTCTTTTTTAAGTTAGTTAAAAACCCAAACCATAATTACATAGCCCCAAACTATGCCTTTGGTTGGTTAGGTGAATAACAAAATAAGTCATTTATTTGCTGTTCATATGAGAGGTGAGCTTTACAGATGGCACCGCTATAAAGTTGCACCAGGCTTCCTGAAGGGCCCTGAATTTCATTTCATGCTCTGCTATCACCATGTTGGAATTCTTATTATATTTTAAAGGGCACTGTATTTTGACTGTTTTCACTAGATTCTAGAAATTACATACTGTGTCTTCTGCATACACTGATTGAACATGTTGCTTTTGAGTGGTTAATAAGATGGTGGCTATGCATTAATGTCTTTAGTCTGGTCCTTACGCACACTCCAAGAAAGGAGGTAAAACATCCATGAGAAATGTGAAAAATGTATGTAACAGTTCAGTAAAAAGGCCTAGATGGGCTTTAGTTCAGAAGATAATGGCACAATCTTTTCTTAGTGGGAAATTCCATAAATGTCTCATATATGATGTGTCTCCAGAGCCAAGACTTTTAGAAATATTATTTAATGCTTATTGCTCTGTCGAAAATAGAAAAGCATGTAAAATACATAGATGAGTTTCTCCTTTTTTCTATCTAGTCCATCATGTGTTTTCACTGCTACATATTGTTAAGCTTCGCATTGCAGCTAAAGCTGTGTAAGGGAGAAGGCAAATAACAAATTATAGGTCTTGAGAATTCTGTTTCAGCCAGACCTTAAGGCAGATTTCTCACTAGATCAGAACCGGCAAGTTGATAGCATCTACATCATGACTGACAAGCACTTGCATTCTTTACAAATGAATAATCTAGTATAAAAAAAAAACAATCTCCCAAGAAGCCAACAATATAGCTCTCTATGAGGGCAAAGGGGGCAAATTTTTCAAGCCAATTATTTACTGGTAGCGCCATCAAAACAGAAAAGGAGGTGTTTCTAATAGTGTGGCTTTATGAATCTGTGTGGGAGTGAAGGCTACTGATTTTCTGCATTTAGTCTGCAGTATAAATTTTAGTCAAGGGGCTGGAGAGATGGCTCAGAGGTTAAGAGCATTGCCTGCTCTTCCAAAGGTCCTGAGTTCGATTCCCAGTCAACCACATGGTGGCTCACAACCATCTGTAATGGGGTCTGGTGCCCTCTTCTGGCGTGCAGGCATACACACAGACAGAATATTGTATACATAATAAATACATAAATAAATAAAAAAAAATTTAGTCAAGTGTTTCTTTCTCTGAGAAAAAAAAATAAGTAATAGGTACATCTGACTAAATATTACAGCCAAGCCTCATTGAATTAAACCACTGTCTGGCAGAATTTATAAGAGAAACATAAAAATCGTGTGAGCAGCACTTGGCTTCACAAAAAGATGGCATAACAGGATCGGGTCCAAGAACAGCAGGGCTGACCTTTGCCCTCCTCCACGTTCTGAACAGCAACAGACTCACATGTTTTGAAATTGAGCTTTCTGGTCCTTGTAACCAACCATGCTTCGGCACTTTGGCAATGTGCTGACCCACATTTTTGGTGGCCACACTGTGGTTAGTGTGGGCAGGAGAGCCAGAAACTGCTGACTAATCCTTTTCTGGAACTTGTGGGCTACACAGGAACCAGTGGGCAACGGTTGGACTCATCTGCTTTGCCCAGAGCACATGATGAAGCAGGGCTGGAAAGGCTTGCAATTAGCCAGGGTTACCCCGCTACAACTTTGATCCCAGTGGAATGCTCTGAAGAGCTGATGTAAAGAAGCAAGTCTGCAGGAGAATGTCTGTTTATGTAACGCCTGTTTAAGTGACACAAGGAAAGCCACACTGTTTCCATTTCCTCTTTAGTATTTCTAAACTCTGCCCTTTGAATTATCAAGGACTACCTCATCAAGGATGTCTGTCAATACAACATGAAAGAAAATTGGCCTTAACTGCCAAGTGAAAGAGGATTTTGCAATTTCTCTCAAGGCTCCGGAGGGCATTGTCTTTCTAATACCTAAAGCAGTGGTTCTCAAACTGGTCCCTGGATCGCTGGCCCCAGCAGAAGGGAGGAGGGAAACAAGCAGAAATGCAGACTCTCTGGCTCCAAACCCAGTCCTGCTGAATCAGAGCTCTGTGATTGGGCCCAGCAACCTGTTTTAACAAGTTTCCCATGTGATACTCTTGCCTGTTCAACTTGGGGACCACTGACATAAAGAGTTTCTGTGGAGGTGATTCTGGGACAATGAGCAGCACTAGACTCCTATGGGAAATATATGTCAAAAGAAGTAATACAACTGTGTATTTTGCCCATGAACTCATATTAGTCTACTTTAGCTGAAGAAAGTAAGTTCTCGCTTTCTTCAAATTCCATTATTGGAGTTTTTCAAATTTGAATTTCAGAAGACATTCCTAAAACTTCAAAGTACAACACATAATTTATTTTATTAGATGTATATTGATATTAATTTATACTATTAGTGGTTCCTGAGGTCGTTTTTGGATATTGTTAGTATGCTTCTGTGAAAATGAGACGTTTCTTGTCTCCTCGAGATAACCTTTCCTGCCTTCAAAGTGTCAAAAGATTTCAGAGATAAAGATGGATTTTCTAATCATTAGCCATATTTTCACCCATGAAGAAATGACAATGAAAGATGGTGTGTGCAAGAATTTACAAAGAGACTCTCAGGAATTAAGTGAAAGAAGGGGGCTAGCTAATCTCCGAACACCCCCCCCCCAAAATCTGACAGTGGAGAGCACATCTTATCTTTCTCCTCTCTTCTCCTGCAGAGCAGCTCTTGGAAGTGCTGGCACCATTCAATAAGTGTTTCCTGATAAATGATATAAAATCAAATGTGAGTTCCTTTTCCCCTCCTCCGGCAAAGGGTAGAGGATATTTTTTTTTGTCTAGTTGTCCATAGGGATGGAAGAAATGAGACATTACTGTAGATTCTATTAAATAATAGACTATTTCTTTTCAGCTAGTAATCTAGAGGCCCATGAGTGTCTCAAGTGGATTCTATTAATAATAGGCCCAGGCCAATGAACAAGGATTACCATCTCTGAGATCTGTGAGAAGGGTCTTCAGAGATGTTTATGTAGCATATGCTCATTACTACGTCTGGCCCACGTCAATTTTATTCAGTACCATAAAAACAGACTTAGCTTATGATATTTTAAGCATCTTACACAAAGCAAGATTTATGCTATTGGGCGTGACTTTGGGTCTTCCACTGCACCCGGTTTTCCACAGGTCTGGAGAAGCAAGAAACTGTTTCTTTATGCATTGGGGGTGTAAAGTGGTAAGTAAGCCCCCTCCTTCTCCCTTCTAATATCACCAGGAATGAATAGGCAGCGTGTTTCCCATAATTCAGCAATAACTGGGCTATTATTCTTTAATGCTTCAGTTTATTAATGTAACCACTGTGTCATTCCTACCATGCCCATGTAATTAAATTACTCCATAGACATTTGATATGGAGCTCTCAATCCCTACAAAAGCTCAGAATTTCTATACCCCTTTGTGAGTCCCTAATGAATGGGTGACATAGACACTTCTGTCATCCATGTTCACTCCCTGTCCTCTCCTGACTGCTCTCCTGTGTCATGGAGGCTTATTTCTGCAGAGAAACTAGGGACTGTTCAAAAGAGCAGGGTCATGTTTCCAGTGGCAGCAAGCTTGAGACATGCTATCACCTTCTGTGTTCTTTGTCCAGTCAAAGCAGAGGCTGCCCAAATTAAAATTCCAAAACCATGTCTGCCCCAGTGGATGAACAGTGCATTCTTAAACGTTAGTTACTGAATGCTAATCCTTGCTTAAGTCAGGAGTATAAAGGGAAAATAAATTGCAAAATTAACTTCAAAAGTAAAGCGATTATTATGTCTATCTAAATTAATGCTAGCCCCTGACATTTTAGGTAAGAAATATTTTTTCCTTAAAAATGAAATATTTAAACTTTGAATCTTATAATTGGACCTATAAAAGTGGAACATTAATAATCCACTTTACAAAAAGTATTTATGATTATAAATAAAATAATGTGGCTCTTACAAAAATCTTGAGTGTTGACTTCCAGTTGCTAATTTCAAAACACAGTTTGAAATACTGTAGGACTTGGACATGAACTCTTTAAAATAATCAAAGTGGATTTTATGATAATATCTTTTTCATTTATAGACATGGGACATTAGAGATTCTACATTTTTTAAAAGATGAAAAAACATATGTGACAGCTAAGAATATACGTACTATAGATAATAGTTTAATGTATATAGTAACACATGCTATATATTTTATGTGAAAGAAGAGTGTAGATTTACATATAATCTTGGACAGTTAACCTTTTTCTTACATGTCTATTAATTATTTATCTGTTCATTATCCATCCAATTTCATACATATATTTAATGTATTTTGGTCACTTCCACACTTTCATCTAGCACGTGCTTTCACTAATCTTCTACTTCCTTTGAACTCTTTTTTATTTGATATCTAAATTCTAAACATATCTAAGAGGATATGTAAATGAATAGAATAATAATTTAGATTTAATCTAAAACATTACTGCTATGCTTTTATAAGAAGATAACCAAACTAAAACATTTGATGCTTAAAGATTAGAAATGTTCCCAAACAACTGATCTCTCATATTAAAAACTTCAGAGATGAAATCACACCTAAGTGAAACGTAAATAATTTCAGATATGGTTGAAGTAGGAATGACAATTACTCTACTATTGTTACTGCTCTTTAGCATTAGATTTTGTTTACACACATATGATGTAGGAGGGTCTTCTATCTATCTCTTGCTTTCATTGGTTAACTAATAAAAAAAAACTGCCTTGGCCTGATAGGTCAGAACATAGGTAGGCGGGGAAGACAGAACAGAATTGTGGGAGGAAGAAAGCAGAGTCAGGCAGATGCCATGCTTCTCCTACCCAAGACAGACGGTGGATAGAATCTTCCCTGTAAGCCACCACCTTGTGGTGTTACACACATTAATAGAAATGTGTTGAATCAAGATGTGAGAGTTAGCCAGTAAGAGGCTAGAGCTAATGGGCCAGGCAGTGTTTAAATGAATACAGTTTGTGTGTTGTTATTTTGGGTGTTAAGCTAGCCATGCGGGAGCTGGGCAGGATGAGAAGCAGGCCTGCTCTCCTCATCACTACACACATACACATATACATATATACAGTCATGCTAGTAGTCGAAATGAGAAAGCTGGTAGAGCTACTAAAGTTAGCATTTAATAATCACAAAAGGGAAAGTATTAGAAGATATGTCAATAATGATATATCTGTGCATAGCTAATAGAGATTAAAAAGACAAATCCTTGATCAAAGTTTCATATATCTATACTTTATTTTCAGTAACAAATTAAATAATTTTGCCAAAAAGTTTGAGTATTAAAAAAAAAACCCAAGTGGGGCTGGCAAAATAGTTTAACAGGTGAAGGTATTTGCCACCAAGCCTGAAGACCTGAGTTGGATGTCTGAATCCTTATTTTGGAAGGAGAGAATTGACTCCTGCAAGTTAGTTGACCTCCACATGTGTGTCATGGCATACACCCATACACATACATGTATACACAGACACACACATGTCTTGTGCACACAATAATTAAATAAATGCAAAAAATTAAAACAGACAGGGAGGCGGTGGTGCACACTTTTAATCACAGCACTCAGGAGGCAGGCAGATGTCTGTAAGTTCAAGGCCAGCCTGGTCTACAAGAGCTAGTTCCAGGACAGCTAGGGCTATACAGCGAAACCCTGTCTCAAAAAACAAACAAACAAAAATTAAAACATAAATAAAGCCATTAAACACTTGAAAAATGAAATAACCCACTGCCAGGTGAGCAATAACTAGAAGAATGACAAGAAAATTTAGAAAATGTTTCAACCTTCACAGTATGCCAAAACTTATGAGATGCACTTTGAATCACTGACCGTAAATTCCTAGAGTCAAATGGCTACAAAAAGCCAGGCAGTGGTGGCACATGCCTTTAACCCCAGCACTTAGCAGGCGAATCTCTGTGAATTCGAAGCCAGCCTGGTCTAGAGAGTGAGTGCCAGGACAGGCTCTAAAGCTACAGAGAAACCCTGTTTCAAAAAATACTTTTAAAATGGATACAAGGCAAAATTGGGAACTTGAGGGTTGGGCGAGACTGGGCCAAGGGAAGATGGGGAGAGAAAAATGTGAAGGGGAGAATGGGGGGAGCTCGGAGGAATGGGATGCTTGGGATATAGGAAGGGTGGATATGGGAGCAGGAAGCATATATCTTAATTTAAGGAGCTACCTGAGGGTTGTCAAGAGACTTGACCCTAGAGGGGTTCCCAGGTTTCCAGGGAGACGCCCCCAGTTAGTTCCTTGGGCAGCTGAGGAGAGGGAGTCTGAAAAGGCCAGTTCCTATAGCCATACTGATGAATTTCTTGCATATCACCATAGAACCTCCACCTGACGATAGATGAAGAAAATGACAGAGCCCCACATTGGAGCACCGGACTGAGCTCCCAAGGTCCTGATGAGGAGCAGAAGGAGGGAGAACATGAGAAAGAAAGTCAGGACCGTGAGGGAACCTCCAGCTGGCGACAGATGGGGAAGGTGACTGAGCCCCACATTGGAGCACTGGACTGAGCTCCCAAGGTCCTGATGAGGAGCAGAAGGAGCGAGAACATGAGGGAGAAAGTCAGGAACGTGAGGGGTGCGTTCACTCATGGAGACGGTGGGACAGAACTAAAGGGAGATCACCAACTCCAGTTGGAATGGGACTGATGGATCATGCGACCAAACCCGTCTCTCTGAATGTGGCCAACAGCGGGGGCTGACTGAGAAGCAAAGGACATTGGCGCTGGGCTCTGATTCTTCTGCATGGACGGGCTCTGTGGGAGCCTTCTCAGCTTGGTCGATCACCTTCCTGGACCTGGGGGGAGTTGGGAGGACCTTGGACTTAGCATAGAGTGGGGAACCCTGATGGCTCCTTGGCCTTGAGAGGGAGGGAGGGGACGTATGAGTGGAGGGAAGGGGAGGAAAGGGGGAGAAGGAGGGGCGGGAAGGGGGAGGAGGAGCAGAGGGAGGGGGAGGAGGAGGGAAGGAGATGGAAATTTTTAAATATAAAAAAAAATAAACCATGAGAATGAAAAAAAATCATAAAAAAAATAAATAAAATGGCTACAAAAAAAGCACAATCAATGATGTACATTCCCATCTTAGTTATCTCAGTAAAATAGTACAAATCAAACTTAGAGTTACAGAAGGAAAAGGAAAAACAAGAATATAGGCAATAAACAAAAGATGACAACTCATAAATATTCAACAAAGTTAAGAATTTATGGCACAAAAAGGAGAAAAACAAAAAAAGAGTAAAGATCAGAGAGATGACCCACAGTGGAAGGTGAGAACTACTGAAGGTTGTCCTTCATCCTGAAACACATCCCCTACCCCCTGCAGACACAAACACATGCCCATACAATGATAATAATGAATGCAATTCTTAAAGCTTTTAAAAGTTGATTCCTGAAATTTATCTTTTTAAAAGAAATCGATAAATTCTTAGCAGTATTTATCATGGAAGAAGAGAGAAAACTCAAATCAGTTTTATAATAAATAAATAAGTGGTAGCATATTCTGCAAGACTTTGTGCGCTTCAATGAAAGGACAAAATTGCAATTTAGTACGAATGATATCAACAACGTAGTTGGGAGAGATAAATGTGAAGAATCACAAATTGTTAGAAATAGATACAAGGGAACATAGGGTAATTTTGCTACTTTTGTATATCTAGAAAAGAAATTGCAATGCAATAAAAATTCTTTCCCTAGAAAAATATAGGCCATGAATTTGGAAGAGAGCAAGGAGAGGAATATGGGGTGGTTTGAAGGGAGGAAAGAGAAGAAGGAAATGATGCCATTATATTATAATCTCAAATTTAAATAATAATAATAATAATAATAATAATAATAATAATAATAATAATAAAGAATTCCAGGGAGTTTCATTACTGACTGAAAGAAGGTAGAAATAGTACTCATTTTATATAAACTTTCTGAGAACATGGGAGGAAGAACTGTTTCCCTGACTCATATTATGAAGGAGACATAAAGCTGAGTAAATCTGATGAAACATAGAATAAGAAAATAAAATTAGGAATTGACATCATTCATGAAAATAGACATGAAAAACTTGAAATACTAGTAAATTGAGTCCAGAAGCATGTAAAAAACCTAATAATACATCATGACCAGGGATGCAAGTTTAGTTTAAGATGAAAAACTAACCAAATTTGTAACATTTGCAGAAGGAAGAAAACCAAATGATCATTTTTCCAAAGACAGAAGGATATTCTTATAAATTTTTTCATTCACTCAACAATGTAGAGCTCTCTGTAAATTAAGAATTGGAGGCACATTTATTAAAGTGATAAAGGACATCTAAAGTAGACCTTCAGGGGCTGGCGAGATGGCTCTGTGGTTAAGAGTACTTGCTGCATTTGCAGAGGACCAGAGCTCAGTTCCCAGCACGCACATGGTTTCTTACAACTATCTGTTACTCTAGTCATCATACACATACATAGCTGATACAAGACATGGATCTAGAATATACAAACCTCCCTATACTTTCGTATTATGAAGGCAGTCGACCCAACAAAAATGAGCAAACAAGTGAACAGACATGCCACTGCCAAAGGCATATGAGTTGCTAGTAAGTACAGGGACACGTGTTTCAGTATCATTGGCATCAGGCAAAATATAAATGAAAGTGAAAACAAATACAACTTCATACTCGGTGGAATAGCAAGATGTGGAGTATACACATTGCCACTGAGTGTATAGGATGTACTTTGAAACCGTAGTTAGTAGCTTCTAGCATATTTAAGTAAATATACTCTGTGACTGAAAATTTCACTCCCAAGTATTTACTGAAGGTAAGGATCCCCACAGAAACTTGTTCACAAATGTTTCTAAACATTTTAATTCACAATACTCACAAGCAGTATATAAGCAAAATGCTTAACATAAAGTAGGTAGAAAACTCAGCAGGGGGCCTGGAGGAACTTTTCAAGAGATAGTAATGTCCTCGTGGTTGGGGCTCTGGTTACATGGGCATACACGTTCATTAAAATTCAATAAATTGTGTATGTAGGATCTGTGAATTTCACCTAGGGTCAGCTTTATCTCAATCAACACATTTTGGGAACTCCTTGGCTCTTTGTTGGTCTGAGATCAGGAGTGGCCATGGCTGCATCTCTCTCATACCTCTTGGTGGAGATTTGTCCATCACTACCTGATTATTTGAAATTCAGCACATTAATCTCAGACATCAAGTTACTTTTCTTCCATCATAAAAATGTCAGGCATTAAGAGGACTTGGAAACACACACACACACACACACACACACACACACACACACTAAAATTATTCTAGGTCTTAATTGTTATTTTGGCAAGTATTTGATGTATTTTTCTTCCCATACTAAAATAAAATCTAGTATAGTGTTCTTTGAAGTTTAAGGAAATTTTATTGAATGTAATGTGTGTTGAAGTTCTATTTGAACTTCTTATTCTTAAAATTCAAGGTATTCTGCTATAATGACAAAATATTCTTGAAAATAATTTAATGTTCATGTTTATGATTTTAGGAACATGTACAGAATATATTAATTTCTAATATCCTCCTAATTTCTACCCCATTATAAACATGTCAAATTAAAATGAGCTTTCAATGGTGATATATTTAATCTGAAATTATTGTCTATAATTCTAATTACATTATTACATTGAAGTCAGAAGGTGTATTCTGGGCCTGTTGGTTAAGAAACTTTATTGGCGAAGAGAGAAGGTGTTTAGAGGGTAAATGAGGAGCTTGTTTGAAAAGTACCACTTTAGAATGTGTTTATTTTAGTTTTTTTTCAAAAGCCAAGAAACATTTTGCCAATGATGTCTCTAAGTCTTATTTTGTAGTAGCTGTTATTGTTCAAGATGGCAACTTGTCCTTTCCATCAAGAAGAACGAAGAAGATTTCAACTGCCATGCATAAGTTTAATGAGAAAGGAGGCATATTGTTCTCAAGGTTACCAGGATGTCCTCAGCATTGGTATACACAGAAGACAGTGGAAGGGACATGCTGACATATAGACTTAGACTGTTTGTGGCAGACCTTACACACTTCTCTATCCTCAGATTCTTTCCTTTTTATACTTCTTTTCCTTGATATAAACTAATAGATTCTTTGAGTTGTGTATTATTTCCTTTTTTCAGTTATTTGTAAAAGATGTCTTTTGAATGAAACTGTTTAAACTTTAACCAGGAGATGCCAAACTATCTTTACATAAAATCAGAAACTCCCCAATTGCCTAGTCACTCTTCTTAAGCATAGTTTATGATAACACCCTGTGCGGGATAGTTTTATGTCAACTTGACTCAAGCTATAGTCACCTGAAAGGAGGGACTCTCGGTAAGAAAATGCTTCTGTAGGATTCGCCCGTAGTCAAAACTGTAGGGCATCTTCTTAATTAGTGATTGATGAGGGATGGGGTCCCTCCTGAGCTGGTGGTCCTGGGTTCTATAAGAAAGCAGGCTGAGCAACTCATATGGGAGCAAATCAGTAAGCAGCACCCCTTCTCGCTCTCCACATTAGCTCCTACCTTCAGGTTTTCAACCTGTTTGCATACCTGTCCTTATTTCCTTCAGTGACGGACTACAGTGTGGAATAAACCCTTTCCTCCCCACGTTGCTTTGGCTATGGTGCTTCATCACAATAGCAATCCTAAGACAATTCTAAAAATTCTCTTTAAATATTCAGATCTTCACATAACACTATAGGCTTTAGAGCAGTGGTTCTCAACCTACGGGTTACAACTCCTTTGACAAACCTCTGTCTCCCAAAATCTTTACAGTACTATTCAAAACAGGAACAACATTACCATTATGAAGTAGCAACAAGAATAATTTTGTGTTGGGGATCACCATAACACAAGGAACTGCATTAAAGTGTCAAAGCATTAAGAAGGTTGAGGATTTGTGTCTATATACACGAAAGCAAGTCCTATTGAGAAAGCAATTATGTATATGAAAATTATTTTGATGAAGCACATTCACACAATTAAACATGCACACCCTTATTTCAAATTTGTGCCTGTATTTCCCCTCTGGATTTGGGAAACAAAGAGTGTTAGAATATTGTTTTTTATTTCTTAACAAAGAAGTTGAAAAATGTTAATGGAGACTGTATTTTGATCCCTTCAAAACCATACTTAGGAACAAACATAAGCTCCAAGGATAAGCGTTATTTGACAGACTTTCTTAGAATTCTTGAAAGACTGGTTTCTACTGAACCCAGAAAACTCATCAACATACACAGCAGGACCCTTATACACAAGATAATACTAACACTCAATGGATGTATTGAAATTCTTTTTTTTAATCCTTAAATCTCCTGTACTCAAAGTGAATTTTGGTGTATAGTTAAGCAGTTTTGATGTGTAGAGGCTGAAGACGTCACTGTAGACATTGGCAGAGCCGGGAAGGGCAAAGATCACCAGAAGGTAGCTGCCATCATTTCAATAGCTGCCACTGAGAAGATTCTCAGAGATGTCCATGAAAATGTGTGGGGCAGGCACCAAGAGGAGAAGAAAAGATGAGCATGGGATGGTGCTAGAAGGAGACACGGCAAAAGAAGAGAAGACGAAAATGACAGAAAGAAACAAGTGTAATCCCCTGCCTTGAGGATCTAACTGCCAGCTCCACCCATAGAGAATCTAGCCAGCCCTAATGGCTTTCCCTTGCCCCCACCCACCAGAATAAGAAGCTCAAGCTCTGTACTTGAAATTCCACCAATCCCTATCCTGGGAATCTTCATCCTTGAAAGCTCTGCCCCACTACATGCCCCAAGAAAAGCTGTATAAACCCTGTCTTCTGCTCAGTTCTTTGCTGTTTCTTGCCTCACAATGGGAGCCACCCTCATGTTTTTCCCCCTCCCAATAAATCTCTTGTGTGAAGTTTGTTGGGCTTTGTGACTTCGTTGTATTCCTTGACTCCTGACTGTCAGGATGCCTTTCCCTCTGAGCTGTACCGTTTGCACAAAGAGGAACAGAGAAAGAACAGAGTAGGTAGCATGGGGTCAGATAGCGGAAAGTCAAGGCTTAGAAGACAAACAAGGGGCATCATTGACAACAGAACAGAAAGGGAGAAATGCAGGTGGCAGATTTAGAAAGAGACTGATAGAAAAAAATGATGATGATGATAATGATGATGATGATGATGATGATGATGATGATGATGATGATGATAGAGTGAGTCCTGTGGGGAACACACATTTAATCTTAGCACCAGGGAGGCAACAGCAGACAGTTCTATGAGTTCAAGGGCAGCCTGGTATACATAGCAAGTTCCAGCCCTATCAGGCCTACAGAGTGAGACCTTGCTGTAAAGAAAAAAGGAGGAGGGCAAAAAAAATGAGAGGCACAGAAAAGCAGAGACAAGGTGATAACAAGGATAGAGAAAGGGAGAGGAAGGGAGGCTACTCAAAGCCATGTTGGCCACGGTACAGCTAGGCCTCTGCTGGGCAGCATCATTGTGATGTATAGTCTAGTTAACAATGTGGGACAAAGCCCTCCTAAAATCTTCCCTGGAGCTGCCAATTGTGAATGCCATGTCCTGAGGGTACAGTTGGGAAGCTTAGTCGTCACCGCTGCAATAATCAGGTAGATTCCCGCTTTAACCATCCCAATGAGATATTCTGCTCTAACAATCAGGTAGATGCCCTGCTTATCACCAGGTAGGTGTTCTGTCCTAACCATTAGGTAGGTGTACTGCTCATCAGGTAGGTACCCTGCTCGAACCATTAGGTAGGTTCCTAATCTTAGTATAGTAGCAAAGACTTCCTGGTTTCTTTGAGGAATTCTAAAAAAAAAAAAAAAAAAAAAAAAAAAAAAAAAAAAAAAAAACACATTATATTTTCCTGATCCATAAGGGGTCAGGTTTCCAAAATAAGGAAGGCTTGCCAAGCGAGAAATGTCACAGTAAAGCAAAGGTGGCTGTGCACTAGAAGCAGAAGTTGCAATCCTAAAGTCAAACCACCGGGAGCTACGTAGTTCTTCCTGCTCTCCTCAAATTAAGGGAGGGCTTTGATTATCACAACCAGATCCTTGGTAAGAGGAGGGAGGCCATGCCCATGAATTAGCAGGACCAAGACCAGAAAAGCAAAACACAGGCTTCTGTGCTGCTTTCCTCCAGTCTTTAAGTATCTTAGCTAGAAGGATTAGGCATAGCAAACATACCGGTGCCTAGTGGGATTTGAATTTCAGACAAACCATAGCAGAAGAAATGCTTTCTAAAGCTCTCTATATTCCAACAGGGAGAGGAAGAGAGAAACAAAGTACTTTGAAAAAAGAGCTAAAGTGAGAAGACAAAATGGCCAACTTCTGGGATCAGCTGTCTGAGGAGGAAAGGGTATGCAATGCTTCAAAATTCATCATCTAGGCACCTCCAGGGGAGTTTAAGGAAGTCCTCAGTGATGTTCGTCTGCTGCTTAATAATGACAGTATTCTCAGGGAAGGGGTAGCACAGGCAATTGCCCAATATAATATGGATCAATTCACATCTGTGAAGACACAAGGCTGTGAGGACCAGGTCTTAGTCACAGAACGTGAAGCTCTAGCTAACAACAGATTTCTAGATCTAAGAAACAAAATTCCTTTAAGTTTGATCACTTATGAATAGAAGCACTTGACCCCCGCCCCCTCAGCCAAAGGTTGTAGATGAAGGTTTAAACTCTTGGAGAGATTCCTGTGATAGGGCTTTAAGAGCCTATATGAAACAGTATTATTCTACTGGCTTTAGTACAGTTTGTGCTAAAACTATACATGGGCAAAAGACCATTATTGCATACATTGAAATTCACCAGTTTTAGCCTCCAAACTTTTGGAATGGATGTTGGCAATCAGAATGGAAGCTTACCGTCATACTACCGAAAGC
Source organism: Arvicola amphibius (assembly GCF_903992535.2). Lineage (NCBI taxonomy): Eukaryota > Metazoa > Chordata > Mammalia > Rodentia > Cricetidae > Arvicola > Arvicola amphibius. The sequence goes on along the minus strand of NC_052065.1, from coordinate 14,896,938 downwards.
CCAGGTAGTTGGAGTACTCCAGGCCCACGTGCATTACTATGAAAACGGCAATGTCCAGCTGATTAGCCATAAAGATGTACAAGAGTCAATGACTGTCTTCAATGAAGTTCAAGCTGCCAAGGAGTTTATTAAGACCATAGAAAGCACAGAAACAGGGTAACAGGCAGCAGTCAATGACAATTATCAAACAATATCATGAACAATATTCAAAGCCCTGAGCCGAAAGTTTCCAATTACTTATACCAAAATCGGCTGCAACAAGCTACTTACCAAGATCAACAGAGAACTTTTACATGCTTAAAGGCTGACTGTAGGAGTCTCCAGTACTTGGGGGGAAAGGCCCAACAGGGTGTGCTCATACAATAAGTAAGTGAGAAACAAATGAAAGTGGTACTTTAAGAAAGTTAAGAGGTCTTCTTGTTTCATATTACTGAACCTATAGCACTGTTTTAATTTTCTTGTGCATTCTCTGCCTTGTAGTTTTGTGTTATCATATATATATATATATATATATATATATATATATATATATATTTGTGAGTCTTTTTTTTTTAATCTGCCACATTTAGTACCCAGGAGACCTTCCCTGAAGTCATTTTACTGTTTAGAAAATTTCCTAGGGCTGGAGAGATGGCTCAGTGGTTAAGAGCATTGCCTGCTCTTCCAAAGGTCCTGAGTTCAATTCCCAGCAACCACATGGTGGCTCACAACCATCTGTAATGAGGTCTGGTGCCCTCTTCTGGCCTGCAGACATACACACAGACAGAGTATTGTATACATAATAAATAAATTAAAAAAAAAAAAAAAAAAAAAAAGAAAATTTCCTAGACATAAGTTCTGGTACTGGTTTATATAGATAAGCCATTCATTCCTTTTTATCCCTATGTTTTAAGGTACTTTCAGTACTTCAGTGGCTTTTACTGCTCCACCAACTGCTAAAGAGTTTACACTACAAAATGTAGCTAAGTATATGGTACACCCTTTCTTCTCCCACCTTGTTTATAGCATAGTATAACTATAGTTTTCAGACATTTGGATTAGGATTTTTCTTGTCCATGTTGCGAGGCAAAAGGAGTTTCCTGGAAATTCCATGGCATCAGCTTGTCTGGGGACTTATTTTAAACACAAAGACATGAACCACATGTCCGGCACATAAACATTTGCTTATTTTCATTCCTTAGTTGTCTCCTCCCATCTAGTTCCATTGTAGCTAAAGACATCAGTATTTTAGAAGTGGTTCATCTATTTATGTTTCTGTTTAATATTCAAGAACTGCTGACATACTGTGGATGCAGTAGAGTATAAAACTTGACTAATGCAGACATTAGAGGAACAATAGGTATCTGTGCTTTCATGTTCTTTGCCAGGATTGTTCTATAAACAGAATCAAACACCTATGTCACTTAGAAACTAGAAGAGGAGAACTCCCAGGCAGTGTCTTACTATTGTAATTTGGTATTTCAGAGAATTCCAGTGCTCTCTTCTAAACAGAGGTGTAAAACCCATTCCAAATTACTCTTCCTTTATCACCCTGCCCCACCAAGAACTCATAGGTAACTGTGTTATAGCAACATTCCCAGGTATATCGGCGGGTATGGGAGTGATAAAAATTGACAGTTGCAGACTCATTTACATTATTTACATTTCTATGATCAGGCCTTACAAGAAGCTCAGTTTTTTTTAAAAAAACAAACAAACAAAAACTCAAGACTGTCTTCCCACTTATCACCACATACAAGTCAAACAGAAGAGTGTTTTTATTCAGCTTTGTTCTGGCTCAGTAATCCTGTCAAGCAAGAGTTTGCAAATAAACCTGTATAAGCCTTTTTGTTTATTTAAAATAAGATGGTTTTATTGTTTGTCATTTATTCTATCCATCCGTGCCTCACTACCTTTTATATTAGGCAATCCATTAGAAATGTACCTCATGTATTCCAAAATAAGCAAAGGGGGGTGGTGGCAAAATTGTAAAGAGGGAGAAGAGATACAGATCTTCTTGAAAAAACAGAGATGAACAAAATCTTCAGGACATACAAGTATTAAAAATGAATTAGTTGGGACTGGAGAGAATGGCTCATCAGTCTTCCAAATGGACCCAGGTTCCGCTCCTAGCACCCGCTTGGCAGCTCACAACTGTAATTGGAGTTCCAGGGCATCCAACACACTCCCTTCATAAGACACACATGCAGGCAAAACAATGCACAGAAATTTAAAATAAATATAAAAATAAAGGAAGGAGAGATGGTTTAGCAGTTAAGAGCACTTCCTGCTCTTCCAGAGATTCTGAGTTCAATTCCCAGCAACATGGTGGCTCACAACCATCTACAATGGGATCTGATGCCCTGTTCTGTCACGTAGGCATACACACAAATAGAGTACTCATATGCATAACTAAACAATTTTTTAAAAAAATAATTAACTTTTTACCTGAATTACCAATTAAAAAGATATATATATATATTCTACCAATTCTAGTTTCAGGCCTATTTGTCTATCATATGTTATTATTTTAACGTATTTTTATTAATTTTACCTTATCATTTATCCCTTTCCTGTCTATTAACAATGAATATGAAACTTCATGCTTATAACAAAGCAATTTTCCATTAAATGCAGAAGATTCCTAAGCTTTTATTTTTTTTTAACACTTGACAGTAAATTATTTACCTAGTTATTTTTTTGTCTTTACACTCAAGGTACATAAATGCAAACATAGTATAAAAAATACATTTCACGTAAATGATGCCTCAGACGTAAAATAGTAAGATTGGAACACACACAAACACATGCACACGACTATCTTAATAAAATGCAAAAATGCAGAAGACTGTACTGAATAGACACTTGGGTATCCTGGCTCTAAGGATCCACAGGCATAGGAAAAGCTGTGTAACTGGCAGGCCAGTTAAGGACTTCTGGCCTGGAAAGAAAACCCTGGTGAGGCCAAGAACTCTCTCTCCACAAATCCTGGTTGCAGTTGCCTTCATCACCCAAACAGATGGTCAGAATTTTCATTCCTTTGCTGACAAAAATGTGGCCCTGACTATTTGAAAATGAAAGTCTTAATTTTTAAAGTGGAAATCAATGCCAAGAGAATTTTGCTTTAAACAAATTCCCTTAGCGACAATTTTAATGGAAAAGATACATCTCAATAGATAAGATTTTAACGTGGCACTTATAAAACATGAAAAAACTTAAAAATAATTTTAAATCTAAGCTCTTATTATATATATTATCATTTATTTTCTTTTACTGTTTACTAACGCAATTTCCTTGATTCAATTGATATTTCTCAGGAGGAAAGCAATACATTCACTTCTCCAAAAGGCAAAAAAAATCAATATGTGTAGAAAAGGGGGTCCTTTGGTTAGACAAATTGCTGAGCAAATATCTAGAGAGCATAAATAAAATTGGGGAGTAGTAGTTGAGGAGAAAGAATTTTACAATTAGTTATACAGTGTTTTACTGTGTGAGTAGCATTGATTTGATCTTTTGTCTTTGAAAATATTCACAAAGAGCTATACTACTGATTTCTGGAGGAGTAGTAAATAAGAACAATATACCTACTTCTAAGATGTCATTAAACTTAAACATTTTCATGTATTAATTAAAAAAATCCCTATTTATTTTTAGCAACCATCTTTCCAAAAGCAATGAAATGGTCTCTCATAGACTGTCATCATCTTATTATATCTTCCACCAGAAGGAATTAGAATAGGGAACTTGTGATTTAAAATAAATTGATCAAGCTAAACATTTTATCAGGGCACTAGTTGAACTTTGGAATGAGTCAGTCATCTCTTGAAGAAGTACCGGTGAGTTGGATGGAATGTGGAGGTTACCAATGGATAAACCCATAGAAATGTATCAACAAAAGAGTTGAAGTCTAAAATAAAGAACAGTAGAAAAAATAACTGGGGCAAAGAGCATTCTGACACTGTCGAAAAACAGAAACTAAATTCAAATTGATGGGGACATTTTTTAATTTAAAGTGCATTGCATATGCTCTCTGTCTACCCAACTGCATGCTCTCTTTGCTGAGTATAGAGCAAACCTTTTACAACTTGGGAAAGAATTGGCCACAGACTAAGCTTTAGAGAGTGGGCCGCATCTGTTTTGAATCCTTTCAACACCCTACCACAGGGCGTTGACCTCCTGTCAGAGAGGGCTGTGAACTGTAACCCAAAGGGATGTCTAGATGTAGAAAATGTTTATATAAATGCTTACATACTTTAAAATACATCATTGATACCTTTGGCATATAGTTAAAAATAATTGAGAACTATGCCATCATCACATCCTTTTTCTTTACTTTTGAGATCTGGGATGCAATATGACATGTAGAATACAAAATGGAGAAAATCCAATACAGAGACAGCCATTACATTACATTTATGTGACACCTCTGATTTAGGGTTCCCTGCATGTTCACTTGGAATCCTCTCAGCATTGCTAAGAGGTAGGAATTATTGATGGCATTTTAAAGGCAAGGAAACAGTAACTCAGTAAGTTTAGACCCAGTCAGGGACTAACATAGTATCAGGACTTCCAATTCTTCTATGCTTTCTTCATCCTGCTGGAGGTGCATTCCATAATACTATATGACTGATACAAAATTCATCCATCTTTATGACCTTAAATTGTCCCCTGACAATTTACAGTAGTTAATGAAGTGCAGGAAGAAAGATTTTTATTGAGTTGTGGAATCAAGTCCCTGCTCTTCATTTACCTGTATAACTTTTGCCGAGATTTTACCCTTTCTCATCCTTGGTTTTTAAGATGTTAAATGGGATTAAAATAATATTTTTCACATGGTTGTAAGGATCAACTAAATTTGGACAACTAAAGCTCTTAGCACACCCAGTGCTACTTCTAAACTTGGGGTATTGAGTATTGTTTTCTCTATAAGTGTGCTAGAATGCTTCTTCAGAGTTGACTGAAACATCAGCCTTGAACATTACTTGAGCTTACTCTGAGAGACTCATGCTTTTTTGAAAGGACTGGTATTCTAGAATGTCACCAAAAATAGCTTCTTATAAAATCTAATAAAACAAATCCATATAAACATCTCATAACCACTTTTGAGAAGCAGGCAAAATAATCAGAAGACAGATGTGAGATGTGGTTCCAGGCATATTAGCAAGTGATAAAGCTTTGCTTGCAAGAAATGCACACAGAAGAGCAAGTTCATTGTGATTCTATAAAGGGGGTCCTGTACAATGTCAACATCAACTTCATCTAAATGTTTCCACATTTTTAAAGCTCAAACGATAGCCTTGGACTATGAAGGTTAGGATTTTCTTGATAGGATAGAAAAGGTGAAGCATTAATTTGGTGAAAAAGCACTGACTTTGGAAGTAAAATAAGATGACCAATTTCTACACTGAGAGAGTCAGAGAAATGAGGAACGCTGGATGTGTTTAAAGATTGTGATTGACCTGCCCACTAGGGATCTGTGTGTAACAGGAAATGCTGATCAAGACAGTAGCCTGGAGACCTCAGCTGAACCCTGGAGTAATGGCAGTGCTAACAATGTAGTGAGGACATGCTTTCTTTTTCATTCCCTTTTTCAATACATTCTTTTCTCAGGTTAAAAAAAAATCAACCTTTGAAAACAATCTTTGTTCTCTTTACACTATTGAAAACCTACAGAACAAAGGCAGTTGTTCCAGCTGTTCATCATTACCTGAGCTTGTTACAGGAACAGTATAAAAATAAAAGCAAGCAGAGGTTAATTTTACAGTGAGGTATGGAGATAATGTACCAAAGAAGCAACTTGTACAGTGAGTGATGGAAAATCATGTCACCTGAAAAAAGGCAGTTTAAGATGAAAAGAGATAATAAGCAACATACAACTTAAGAAATGGGGGGTTTTGTCATTTTGGGAAAAGTACATTCTGAATGAATAAATGATACTCAAGGCTAAAACTGAATGACATATATGGAAGAAGGAGTGGCTAGTTTTAAGGAACTAAAAGTAACAAGTTACACTCCTATAAATCTCTTGATAATAAAAAGCAGCAGGAACAAGCAATTCTAGGAAACACTTGAAAATAAGAAGAATTTGCTACAGAGGCCCCAATCTTTCAACTTTACTCTCTCTTCGGTTCAGAGTGCTACTGTTAGATTCTCTTTTATCCTGCCTCTCTCTCTAACTCTGTGACTACATTTCTCCACTCTATAAAGACTCTCTCTTACAAATTCGTGGTCTCAGATAAGAGCCTGAAACTCCAGCACTTAAAGTCATGGCGACTGCTATAGAATGACCATACCTTACCCCCTCTTCCTAGAAGGACATGCTAATAGAGATTAAAGAGTGGAACTAAATGAATGCGTTCACAGGACATTCAAGACTGTGGCCAGCCAGTGTCAAAACAGGGAAGAGTTTGAGGAAGAAAAGACCAAAAAAGAATCTTAATGAAAGCATACTCCATTTAAAAACTCCCCTTTCTACATGTTTGTAGCATAAATGGCAAAAAAAAAGCTCTATGAATTTGTTTTGGAAGGTACAGTTTAGCTCTTCTAACAACCAATCAAGCAAAATCTGTTTTTCTCACATTTAAAAAAAAAAAAACCAGGGAGGGAGATTTAAAGAAAAAAAAATACCTTGTGAATTTTCTTTGTTAGTATCTTAAAAATAACTCAGTTATAAAAAGAGAAATTGCTTATAGGTTCAACATCCAGAAGGCAAGATATATCGTATCCTCAATTTCTTGATTTTATTGAAGTTACAAGTTGCTCTCAGTAGAAAAAAATAATTCACATTTTTCTTACAAGTTGAGATTGTCATGTCTCCATTCAAACATAATTGTCCCTGTTATATTTCAAATCTCCAGTCACTGAGACAATTGGTTGACTTTGGCAATCCCTATTACTAATGATTTAACACCAACTTATCAAATAAATGCAAACGGAGTATGTTTGAATATTTGGTCTCCAGATAAACTTATTGGGTGCATTCAAACAAATGACATGGACTTGACTTTTCTGGTACTTTCCTGTTTACATCCAGAAAAAAAAAAAGGTTACACAACAGTTTACTAGTGCCAAGTCAAAAATATCCACCCCTAAAGTTTTCTTTAAACAATATACTGTCTTTGCATTTCGCTAAAGTTTATTACTTAGAATTAAAAGCTTATTCGAATAAAGTCTTTCCTGAAAACTGACATATTCAATTACATGCGTCTGTTCTAGAGAACAGACTGTCTAGACAGAAGAATACCATTGTGGCTTAGAAGGAACATGATGTGTTACAGAGAGGCTGCTTCTTCGGCTGGGTGACCATTGGTGTGGGCTGCGCTGGGAACACCATATGAAAAACTGTTTTCTCGTTTTCCACATGTGTGTAGATGTGAACAATCCCAGTGGCCATAGCTATAAGCCGAGACTGAATTACAGCAATGCGGTGGTGATAGAGAAAAACACATATGCCAAAGATAAATATGAAACAGCAGCGTTAAAAATGCAAAATAAAAGCAAACAAACCAAACCAGATTAATATAAATTAGAGCTAAGAGTCCAAACCCTGTGAAGAAGGAATGTTCGCCTTTGTTCCATGGTCCAAGGATACTAACAACTGTATTTATGGTAAGGGGTGTGGAGTCATTTATTCACATGTACATGGAGTAAGAACAAACTATTGGCTGTCTATGCAAAAAAAAAAAAATGAAGCATCTGTCCTGGGAAACTTCCTAACAAACAAAACCACACTGAGTGCATACCATATGCAAGCAAGTCAGCAAGGGGGACTGGGTGTTTCTAATAGAAACTTACAAGAAAGCAATCTCTACATTTTTCAATGCTTAGGCTTAAATGCATGTCTAGCACTTCAGCAAGTTACAACACAGTAGACATGTTTGATCATACGAAGAGTCACAGTTAAAATCAATTTCCCCCAACCTGAGTTTATACGGGCTATAAATCACACACACTTTACAAAGCCATGGCCCATGTGTAAGAAAAGGATTCTGTCCCCCCTACCAAGCACCTAAACTTGGTTATCATTTTAGGAGATTAAAAAATGCAATCATTGTCAATTTTCTGGTTTTCATGGTTTAGAAATCTGAGAAGGCAGGGGTTCATTTCATAGTAAATTTGCTCCGTAGAAGACACAAATGAAAGGAGAGTACATGGCGTATGGTGGTTGCTAAGAAACACGCAAGAGAACACAGGTTGCCACTTAAGAATAACCAGAGGGGGTATGAGCTGTGATATCATCAGCCATGATAGCTCTCTCTCTTGGCCCAGCAGGGAGCACTGCTGAGGATAAAATGAAAAGAAAAGTGGTCTTGTTAGGATAAATGAAGGAAGAGCTGAACAGGGAAATGAAAGGCTGTGGTCCTTCCTACACTGAGACAGCAGTATTATGAGCACCCTGCCGGGAAGCCTTGTTTTGGGTTAGTTCAGTAGTGGCAATGGTGGATGGGATTAGGAATGACTCACAGTTTGCTATTTGCTCACCTGGTAGTAACAGCTGCCTCTTTTAAAGACCTAGATCCTGTGGTTTCATTAATCAGAGCTCAATGAGTCAACTACTGTTTCTAGCTTAATAAGCTCCATCAAAGAAAGAGACTTGAGCTTTGATCGGCTGAACTATGTGACCCCCAAGCAGTCATAGAACAGCTCGACAACTACAACCAGGAAATTCACACTACAGTTTCCATGTTGGGACAATCTAGGTGCAAGTCCTGATACTTTCACTTGGTTACTTTAGGTAAGTTGTATACTCTCCTTAAGTCCTGAAGTATTTACTGTGTTTTGTAAGGGCAGAGTCATGTAGCCTTGATGGCTGCTTATTTTTAGGTTATACCATTTTTTTTTCTTCTAGTCATCTTGTTTTATTCTGGAGAAAATGCTAACCTATGACAGCCTCTAGAATATTCTACTGATCAAAATCCCAACACACGCGCGTGCACATGCACACACATTTACACACACACACACACGGGGGGGGAACACACATACACACCCAGAGACAGAGGAAACACACTCACACCCACACCCACACTCACACCCATACCCACACCCACACAGGGTGGGGAACACACATACACACCCAGAGACAGAGACAGAGGAAGCACACTCACACACACACACACACACACACACACACACACACACACACACACAGAGAGAGAGAGAGAGAGAGAGAGAGAGAGAGAGAGAGAGAGAGAGAACAAATTGGTCTAATGAATGTATAGTGATTGGAGCAGGCTGATCAGATTCTGCTGTTGGAATTTTTAAAACTGGTTTATGTGTTCATATATGGCCAGAGAAAGTCCCTCTTTTTATTCAGTGGTGAAGCTGGCAAAGTGGCTGTCAGTCACATTTCCCATCATGTGGATATGTATATAAAGCTTGTCTATAACAGAAGAGAAAGACACTGGCAGTGGGTGATGTACAGAGGTAAGAGAAAAAACGCCTTGGCATTATTCACATACCTGACTTCACCTCCTCAGTTCTTCAGGACAACCCTGATTATCACCTACCAAAGAGCTCAGTAGCAAGTTCATGAGACCATGTAAATCCTTTAGCATTATGTTCAGCAGAGGGGATGCAATTACATATTTACATAGTATTGCTGAATATGGGAGAATCATGCTTCCTTTCGCCTTCATGAATGAAGATGTACTTGGAAGAGATGTTTCTCTACCCATTTGTCAACTAAGCCCCTTAGTAGGCGACTTACCCAGAATAAAGGAAAGGGACACTGTGTGACTCTGGAGCAGTGATCTGCCACTGAGTGGCACTGATGACAGACATCATCCATGCCCATGCCTTCTGATTCACTGAAGCAATTTGTTTAACTTCTCTAATGTTCTAGACTCTACCTACATGGATTATTTCTTATTGGAAAAGACTTCCTGGTTTCCAATAAGTCAACATTAAAAACAAAAGAATGCACTGAATAGAAGCATTAAATACTAGGCCATGGCTGGGCTTCTGCCACTCTCTCAAGTTTAAGGCCAAGTGTCATATAGAGAAAGGTCATAAATCAATTTTATCTTGCATAAGATGATCTCATCTTGTTACACTGTGGAGAGTTGGAGAATATATGGACAAATTGCTATAATTTTCCTCATGGACTATAGCTTAATACAACCTATCAGTATAGCAACCTTTATTTCTTTTCTAGAAGCATCTCAAAACAGCTGAAAGCCACTGTATTGTTCAAGATCTTGGTATAATTGACATGGTATGCCATGACCATGCCCACTACCAGCACAAATCCAAAAGTCAAGATGTTTGGGGATTTCTAGTGGGTTATTATTTATAACCTCCTGGATCTTACACATTTGACCACTGAATTTTGCATAAAATTCTATCCACTCAGTCTCTATTCCAACAAAATAATTCACAAACCTAATTGAATATCCCCAAGTTTAAGGAACTTTTCTGAATATTTTGATTGGTTCCGCTGTACGACATCCTACCATCTTGTTAGCCATATTCCCTTATCCATTCCAAAGCTTTCTGGGGAGTTATAATCTTCTTCCTCCACGAGACAGAAAAGTTCTTTCTATAAGCCCCTAGAGGCACACAAGTGCACAGGTCCCTCCCCTGGGGGCCTTTAACTGCCAGGTTCCACCCACAGAACAGTCTAACTGCCCTAACAGCGGGACCCTGCCCCCATCCTACAGAGTAAAAAGCCCAAGCTCCGGACTTGAAATCCCCACCCTGGAAAGCTTCACCCTGAAAAGTTGCAACCCCCACCAAGAAACTCTCTATAAATCCTGCCTTCTGTTAGGTTCCCTGCTGTTTCTCACCTGAGCAGAAGCAGCTCCGTTCTTGTTTTTTTCCCTCCCAATAAATCTTTTGTGTGAGGTTTGTTGTGTGGTGTAACTTCATGGCGTTCCTTGGCTCCCAGATGCCAGGATGCTTTCCATCTGAAGTGGAATGCTTACACTTTCTACTTACCTAGAGATGAGACCTATTCTTTCAAGTGTCTCATGCCAGATGTTTAGAAACTTTGTGTTGCTCAAGCAAACATGTCTTGATATATAATTAAAACTATATCCCTAGCAAGAGTTCTGACAATAGATACAAAAATTATTATTCTACAAGTGATCCATAATTTGCTAAATGAGAATAACGTGAGTTGCTATGGCAAGAATGATAGATGAAGGGAAGGGAGAAGGGCGAGCTTGGTGGGGAGCTGAAGTTTTACTGACCAGTGCTGCTGATAACCAGCAAAGCAGAAGGAGGAGAGGCATGAAGGTTTGAGCTTTGAAATTTGACACTCAATTTAGACATTAGCTGTGAAGGATGGGTGTGAGGGAGGAGAGGCTGTAGGAAGGGAGATTTTCCTGAGAGATCTTCAGTAGTTGAGGGTATGGGATCTGAAGGAGTGGCTCAGTGGTAAATTCCTGAATCCAATTCCTAGCACCTCCCCTTTCTTTTTACACCCCTACAAAATAATCAGAAGAGGTAGGAAAGGGCAGAGTTGATGAGGGCTAGCCTAACATCAAGAGTGAGTGTAGTGTCATATGGGGCAAGAATTCCTTAGGAAATTTGGAAGTCAGAAGATCCAAAACTCCTCACAGCCCATTATGAACTCAAATATATTTGAATTTCACAGGACAGCAAAGTCTTCAAAGGCTATAACCCCATACTCATTTAAGCATTACATAAATGTTCTTAATTTAGAGAAGGGGTATGAGCTATAAGAAAATTAAATGTAGCTGTCACCTTCTAAAGCCTTTTTTGATCATTCTCATAGACTGTAATTTCTTCACATGTCTATCTGGTTTGAATATGTGGGACAGTTACTAGAACTACAGAGTAAAAACCCAAGCTATGGACTTGAAATCCCACCAGTCCCCACCCTGGTTGATCTTTTGTGATAACAAATATACTTTGTCTTGACTTATTAACTTATTACAGTTATAATTTACTCTTTATCTGATATACGATTACTTGTGTGATATGTTTAAAAAATTTTCCCTACTCTTTAAACTCATTCATGCATGGAAGTCCTTCTAGCGTTAATGTCCCCCTTGTGTGTATTTGGAGTCTACACATTATCCATCCCTGCTCCCATCACCAAATATGTGAATTATTTTACTGTAAGGTGCATATAACATGCACTTAAGATTTGCTCACCCCTTCTAAAAATTCCTCATATCATATCTGTTCTCTTTCAAAACCATAAAGTAAGAAGATCTAGGCCTGGTATTGTAAAGAAAAAAAAAGGGAAGTTCAAGTGTGTCAATTTTGAAGCTTCTGGGATCAATTTAGTGAGCAAAAGATGATAACGGTTCATGAGATCCTAGCAGCCAAATCATTAGGAGCTTATATAACCTTGCTGCTCTGAGACTAAATTATTTCCATTGACAACTGGCTCCAGCTTCTCCCACCCATCTGGCTTCTCTACTGCTTGCCATTGGCAGTGCCTCCTGCTCGCTGCCTCATTGTTCTTTGGCCCTGACCCATCTAGTAGGCTGTCACAATCAATTCTCAGACTCAGAGCCAGCAGTGGCAGCACAGCCAGAACTTCACTGTCTCAGGTCCGTGTTTAATGTATGTCACCTTTCTCATCGGACAAAATACAATTAAATGCAAAAAACTTGCCTTTGATTTATTAGGCACAGTTTGTGGAACTTGAAGTGAAACAAGTTAATGGAGATGGTGTGAGTCAATATTGATAGCATTAAAGTTTTAGATACAATCCTGAACAACTAGAAAAATGTCTGGAGTATGAATAAGCATGCATGTACTTTTTTATTATTGATGATTTTATATTAGATAAACTTTTCTCTTAGTTTATATAAATTGACCAAAATGTTAGGTAGTCCTTCTGAGAAATTAGATTGTCATGAATTCATTGGTTCCCCAAAGTCAGTACAAGCTAAAATCATTATAGCAAAGCAATGGAACAGAAAACAAAGAAAGGCTCGGGAGAAAAGTAAAACCAACTTCAAGGTTATCAGTTATCGATACATGAGTTGGTTGCCATATGTGTGATGTCATCCAAAAGAACAGCCTCATCTATAATGTGCATTAGATGGTGGGTTATAGGCTAGGCAAGGGATTTGACTGAAAGTATTTAAACCAGAATCAATCAAAGCTGTGTTAGGATTCCAAGAAGCCCTTCTTTTGACTTTGCAGTCAGCTCTGCATGCTTCTCATTTCTTCAGAGTGGACTATCCCTGATGGTTTCAGGGCCAGCCTTCCATCCTCATGCATAGCTGCATTATGTAATGTGGAACATGTTGCCCATTTTCATCACCAGAAATACCTCTCTTAATCTATTTCTCCATTATCTGTTCCAACTGTCTCTGAAATTTCCATCAAGAACATTCTTCCTTACAAGAGTACTGAGTTCAGCACACTGACAAACTTCAGACATTATATGACAAAAGGATCTCAGAAAAGATGTTATCACTTCAACAGGATGACTGTGAGGAGAAGCCCAGGATTTTCCCACCTAGGGTAGACCTCCAGCAATGGCATTTCCTCTAAGCGGGGTAGAATTCAGACTCCTCAGCCCTGTCTCAGGGCTACTGCATGAGAATTTGCATTTTTCAGGCTTCTTTGCACTCACACAGTACAGGGTTTATACTGATCTTGAAGAAAGAGAAATGCTGTGAGGCACAGATATGGCCAAATAGAAAACTGAAAAAAAATTGAAGAAAAAACTCTTCGCCAAGTACTATTCTAGAGTGATACTCTACTCACTCATTCCCCAAATAGGTTGGGCCTCTGGTTCAAAGTCCTTGCACAACTGTTTCCAGATGACACTCAACCAAGAAGCTTCCCCCATTCTGGGGAGGGGCCAGCAGCATCCATTTTTAACAAGGCTTAGATGATTCTCCTAGAAATAGCTTGACTCTAGATCACATTGTGTCCCTGTCAACTACTCTCCTGCCTTCTGCACTCACAGACATCCTTAAATTTTTGTGAGATTAGAAAAGTCCTTGATTAGTGGCCGTTGGCCCATACAATAGCAGTAAGAAACCAGAGACAAGGTGAACATAAGTTCAGTGTTAGCTTGGCCTAGAAAACCCCTTCTCAGTGGCAAGCAGGAGCCGAGCTTAATAGAAATGAATCAGAAGGAGATGTCTCCTGGGAAAAACTGCTACAAGTTCTATGCCATTGTTGTAATTTCCTGGCTGACAACATAGACATATGACTCATGAGTAACTAGTTTCATTTTAAAATCCCTGACCATCTTGGGACTTAATGACAATGAAGATGTGAAGATACAGGCTCACTTTAGAGTTACCCTGTTGGGGGAAGTGGTGGAGGACAAGTTTTACTTGAAAGCATACATTCTAACCCCCATTTGTGGAACAGGAAACCACTGATTGGCACAGCACTGTTTCCTTCTTGTCAAAGCTATGTCATATGGTTATGCTAGGCTCTCATCAGAAAGCTATGTCATATGGTTATGCTAGGCTCTCATCAGAAAGTTGTGAGCTATCAATGCAGGGTATGTTATATAATGCAAAGAATTTTCTTACTTAGAAGTCTTTACTAACCAAAAGGGAAGGAAATTTCAGGGCCTGTTGTTGATAAGCTATCAGAATTTGTCCTCTCTGACCTCTCCAGAAGCTTATGAAACAGCATTCGGTTCTCTACACATCGTCCATTCCTTAAGCCGCGGGAAGCAAATTGGCTTCACTTGCAAGTGACTTCACATGCCGGCAGGGTTAAGTAATAGTCCTCTTTTCCCCCAAAGATGCCAACACCAGTATACTGCTTTTGCCGAAAGTGAATTTTTTACATAGTCTGCATACTTCAAAGCCTCTTGCAAGCTCCGAGACCTTGGCTAAGTTTCTCACACCTCTTATGCCTCATGTTGGCACCTAAATGATAGGAATAATCACAATAGTTTTCTCATAGAGCTATTGGGAGGCATAAATGAAAAAGGTAGCACTACCTATATTGCTCCCCAAATAGTCCTGTATGGAAAAAAATTATAGAGGCCAATTGTTGAACATTTTCCTTGAATTTCAGGGTATCCAGGTTTCTCTGTCACTTAGGGAATTGGTACCCAAGCAGAGAAGTTGTCCTACAATGTAGTTTGCTAATTGATGACCGGTATTTTTTCTTTTTTTTAACCTCTCCTTTCAGAATTTTGACACTCACTACACTTTTTTTTCTTCGTAGGAAATTTCTCAAAGGACTACCTTTAACATGCTCTATCATAACAGTGGTACTGTCCCCACAAGTCCCCTTTCTATCTGATAGTGTCTGGCTTAGAATAGGCGATATGGACTTTCTTCCTCTGTATGGTCAGCCCCTCTCTCAGGTGCCTGTTAAATCTGTCCCATGTTTCCTTAAGTGGATCTTATGATGTCAGGGGCAATAGAAATAGGATACTCTTGTAGGGAAAGAAGTATGGAAATGGAACTCTTAAAAGACAACTAAGTGCTAAATCCCCAGCTTCTATGGGTAAATCTCTGGGAGTCACAAGATTTGCTAAATGCTGGAGGAAGTTGGTTATGGAACTGAGAGAACGAATGGGATGCTATGTATTGGTCTGGCCAGAAAGACTGTCTTCAGTAGTAAGCAAATTATTGATTATAAACTGTTAGGATTCCTTTGGTGCCCTGTGGCCAACCATATTACTCTGTCTGCCTTAAATGTCTGCTGTGTTCCCATGCCAAAGCCCTTATGAAATTTCCATTGGAAAAAAAAAAATGAGTAGCAAATTTGGGTCTCAGCGCTCATATATAATTTCAGATTTCATTAATGGTTATTAAATATATGCCCTGAGGAAGGATAAAATTCCTCATATGAATGGAAAGAGAATTGAATTTATAAATAAGGTGACTCTGTTTTCAAGGACTGTTCATTAGACATATCCAGGGCACATTTTTAAAAGCATTTTAAATGAGAGGTGTTTAAAATCTCACAGGAATAAAAACAATCCATGTTGGAAAAAGATATCCCTGTACAAAAAGTTCTAACAAGGACTAAGTCTGATCCATTCTACTGTGTCTAGAGCTTAAAAATGAACTTTCCAAAAAATTTAAAAATATTTAAACTCTTTCCAATTTGGACCCAAAAGACATACATTTAGAAAATATGAACTGATCTATTTTGGTAGGTAACCAATTGGGTGCTAAAAATGTTGGAATTTTTAAACTTAATAACCTTCCAAGAGTCCTGATTGTAAATATGGTAAAGGAAGCTATATTAGGTAATTTTGACTATGCAAAGCCTCTTGAGTTTTTAGACTATAAAGACACGTAACCTAGATGATATATTGTTAGTAGGACTTGTCAAAAGCCCAAGCAAGAAATCCAAATCCTCTTTAGTTCTGTTACAAATCTCCTGGAAAGCTATACAAATGGGATAGTTGTAGTTTAATGAGAATAAGTATACAGAGAATGTTTGAAAGAGGTATTTAGGTTGTCAAACTGTATAAAAAAGAGCAGTTGGTTTTTGTTTCATTTTTATGGAATAAAGGCAAATGAAATATTTGCCCTTATGCTGAATTCCTAGGAAGAGTTGTTGGTGAACTGCACATACTTTGGTATCAAGTGAGTTTTCTGACATCTTTTTATGCCAAATTTTCCTATTAGAAAAGAACAGGGAGTGATGCAAAATTTAAATTATGTCTCATGTTAGCTCTCAAAATTTCATCTTTAAATAAAAATAATTCTCAAATGAAGAGAAGCTTGAGATCAGTAAAACCTTCCCTCCCACAGGATCATTTATTCATTTCCCAAGGTAGATGTACTGGGAGGGAGCATAAGAAGTGATTAACCAAACTGGGTGGTGGTGACACCACAGGCCTTTAATTCCAACACTCAGAAGGCATAGGCAGGTGGATCTCTGGAGGTAGAGGCCAATCTGGTTTATAGAGTGAGTTTCAGGACAGACAGAGCTACATACAGGGAAACTCTGTCTTGAAATCTTCCCCTCAAAAGCAGTGAATAGGCTAATTTGAGGAACCAAGGGCCACTTTCTTTCTTTTTTTTTTATTGATTTTTATTGAGCTCTACATTTTTCTCTGTTCCCCTCCCTGCCTCTCCCCTCCCCCTTTCAACCCTCCCCCAAGGTCCAGGGGCCACTTTCAATGACTATTGATATCTCTACAAGTGGTCTAAGGTGTAGAGAATATTTCGGCCACAATACTTACATTGTCACAAATAAAAAGATTCATTATTCAAAACCTATCATTATTTAGCTGCATCACATATCAAACATAGTTTCCATTTTTATTGGTTTTTTTTTTTTTTTCCGGGTAGCCAAGGCTAGAGACTGACAGCAAACATGCAACATCAAACTATTTTTTTTCTTATAAGTTTAATCTTAAGATATGTGATGTTTTTAAACAGGTGGTTGTTTATGCCACAAGTACAGTTCCAGGGACACATTTGGAAGGTTTGAAAGAGTCATGCTAAAAGCAATTTGATACAAGAGAGTAAGAGCGAAAATGCTAACAGAAGTTCTGTCTACTTAGTTATAAGATTTAAGTTTGTTTATCAATTGATAACTTAAACAAATACTTTGGAAAATAAAAAGCAATATGAATTCAAGTATGCCTTTCACTGTTCTATAAAACAATAAAACAAATTTTACTTTCCTCTGTGAAGCCCTAATAAAAAGTAGAAAATGAAAAAAAAATACTGAAAGATTTGTATTGTTCATTGTATAGATTCTTTTGTTGTTGTTCTTCCAGAACTACTGACGGGAGACAGTTACTAGCCTGGCAATGCATCTGGGAAAAGGAGGTTTGAAAACCACAGTCTCAATATCAAGCGATGCTTTCATGTAGCCAGGGCAGGCATTTTGTCATGTCACATGGAGCATGAGAAAAAGACCAGATTTACCCTTGATTCACAGCAAAGACATTTGGTAAAAGGCAGATCACAGCATGGCCAAAAGAGAATCCCACCACCTCTAAGCCAGGGGTCCTTATCATCAGCATAAAAGCTCAGGTGGCAGCTGTGGAATTCCAGATGAACTAATAAATATGGAGCAAGGCAGTCTCCTTCAGCAGGAAAGAATTTCAACAATTTCCCAGTGAATGCCTGGGAGGGCCTCACTTGGCCTATCTCGTTATAGTTCTCAGAGAACCAGAGACACATGATGAACAGCTTGATAAACTAAGAATGAGTTCCAGATAGGTCAGAATGTCAGAGATGGCCTATTGAAGTAAAGAAATTCTGGGAAAATTTCAAATTGGGGCAACTGGTGAAAGGGGCATACCCTTGGTTTTGCGTATTGCTGCTGATGCTTTGCCATACATCCACAGGCTTAAAAATTACAAGGAAGCAAGACAGTAGACATTCTTTGTAAAAACATATACAGTGAATGACATTTCCAAAAATAATTTATTTTTATTTCATGTGTGTGAGTGTTTTGCCTTCATGGATGTATATACACTGCATGTGTCTAGTGCCCGATGAGGCTAGATGACATCAGATCCCCTGCAACTGGAGTTGCAGGTGATGGCTGAGAACTAAACCCAGGTCCTCTGCCAGAGCAGCTAGTTCCATTAACCACTGAACCACTCCCCAGTGAATGAAATTTTGTTTTCATGATATAAATTTGCTGCCAGTTTTCTTGATAACATGATACCATCTAACAAATTATCAGGATATAAGTGATGTCATTATATATGTACCTATGCACACATACTGCCTGATGCAGAGAATCAAAATTAATACTATATAACAAATAGCCATTTATGGCAGAGGATGTTTCTATAGTCCATATAAATTAATATCTTTCAGAAGAAGAAAAAATCTGATGCTATTTACTTATACAAGTGTTTACAAACAAGTTTCCAAGGTATAGTGTAGTAATATGTAAGTGGAATACAAATCAAGGAATGGTTTGGAACTAAGTAAAATTTAATGAACACTTTTTCATTCATTGAAGAACATTTAAAATAGAATAATAGGACTGATTTTATGTTTTTTATGATTTTTATTAATTTTATCTAGCTATCATGCTGAACAACATAGTAGATTAAAAAAAGACAAGTAAATCATGTAGGGTTTGCAGACTCAGAGAAATTCCAGGCAGAGAGAGGGCCTTTGGGAGTACATAGTCTAACTCCCTCTTCGCAGACAGGAGCCTGAGATCATGGACATTCCTACTACATGAAGTCATGCACACAAGCTTGGCTCAAGGCTATGTGAACAATCATGCATGTGTACATTGGAAGACGGAGATATACACGCACACAAGCATACAGAGAAAGAAAGGAAATGCAAAGCAGTGCAGCAGGCAGTAATATGTTCTCTTCTGAGAAGAAAACTAACATTACATAGAAGAGGAATTGACCAAATGAGACGGCTAGCCTTTCTCTGGAGGCCTGAAAACTCAGTTGGAAGATATGTACTTTAGAATAAAGTCACAGTAACAAGAGGGGGAAGAATTCCCTTGTAAAGGTGACTGGAAGTTTGCCAGGACACTGGGTCCCAACAGTGTTGTCAGGCTAATCTCTGAGTTGAACTTGGAAAATAACTGGAGGCACCCTCCTCCAGTATGTGTGTGGGGTGTGGGTGTGGGGTGTGTAAAAGCGCATCTGTGTATATGTATAGTCAAGTATGTGTGTATGGCAAAGCTAGAGGTGTAAGATGGATTCTTCTTTTATTGTTTTTTCACCTTAGTTTTGAGACAGGGTTCCTCACTTGATCTGGAACTCACCTTATTGGGCAAGACGGGCTAGTTAGCAAGTTCCAGGGATCTGCCTGTCTCTATTTTCCCAGCATAGAGTCATGGATGTATACTACCATGCCTCACTTTTTACTGTAGTTCTGGGATTCTAAAGTCAGAGCACTTTGGTAATTGAGCTACCTTCCCAGGACTTTACTCTGGTTTAGACTTTGTCCTCTTCTGGCTGTGAATCACAGAAGCACTCAGATTCCATGTCCCGCTTCCATTTCCCCTGGCTGGCACCAGGGGGAGGACATGGTAAAACAAATTGCTGGTCCTACCCTCTTCAGACTTCTAGATTGAAGCAGTGAGGCTGGGGTCCCTAAATTTGCATTTCTAACAAGTGTCAAGGTGATGCCGTGGCTGGTGGTGCATAGATCACAGCTGGATATAACATACTGCACATTTGCAATTTAGATTGGCAGAAATTAGATTATTGAGCTGATGAAGAAAATTTCTTTCTTTCCTCCCCTTCTCTCTCCTTCCCTTCCTCCCTCTACCACTTCCTTCCTCTTTTCAAGAGAAGGTATCATTGTGTAGCCTAGTCTGTTCTAGAACTTGCTATGTCAGACAGACCAACCTCAATCTAATTTATACTCCTCAGGTCTCAGCCTACCAAGTGCTAGAATTAAAAGCATGTGCTACCATGCCATTCTAAAACTGATACTTTCTTCTTTAGACCCGATAGTGACTATGTACATTTGTAGCCTGCAACTAAAAGTGGTGGCAAAGTGTGATCTTTCAAACGCTGCCATCAGGAAAATATTGACAAGTATCCATCAGAGAAAATTTCCAAAGAGAGACTTAAATGATCTCCATATGCAAGCTCAATGGGATAGAATGCCTAACAAAAGTGGTTTCAGCAGTAAAAAAGTACAATGAATAATTGCTGCTATTGTTGAGGTTTATGCATATAGTTCTAAGAAGTTTGGAAAATTTTTCCAAGTCATTTTTGGGTAAATTAAGTATTTCTGAAGTTATCTCACTAGAAAAGAACTTTTTAATTGTTGAAGCTTTCCATCTGAACTCTCAGTTTTTAAAAAGGAAAGTATTACACGGTTTATTTTTTATATTTTCTGTATGAATATTTTGCCTGCACGCATGTGTGTGCATCACTTGCCTGCCTGGTGTGCAGAGGCCAGAAGAAGATGTCAGACACCCTAGAACTGGAGCTACAGATGATTGTGAATCACCATGTGTGTACTGGGGACGGAACCTCAGTCCTCTGGAAGAGTAGCCAGTGCTCTTAACCACTGAGCCACCTCTCCATCCCAGAAAAGTTTTACATAGTTTAAACTGGACATTTTTATTCTTGGATTTTCCTTTAGTACGAAATGGAACCTACCAAAACAAGGAAACAAATGTTCTGTTAAAGCATGTTATTCTCAAAAAAATGTAGTTATTTATACAAAGAAAATTTCTATTTTGACGCATTTTAATATAATAGAACAAAAACCCTCAAAACAGTTTCAAAGGCAACTCAAAAATTTGACTTTCGTTCTGGAAAATGGCTTTCAAGCATGTTAGGGCACATCCACTGCTGTCTTCACTTTCTTTACACTTTGCATAAAGGACAAGTTTATCTTTCACTACAAAAGACAGACAGCAGCCGTGTTTGCAGGTTGGTTTCTTTCTTCTCTGTACCCTCACCTAAACCTGTAAAGCATCAACAGGGTGTTGTGAGGTTTTCAAGTGCTCCCATGTCCTTCTGAAAACAGTCTTTAAACTACAGCTATCGGTGTGCCACTGTTCCTCTGACTGCACTTCCACCAGGCTTCACATCCTGCTCTCAAGCTTTAAGAAAAGCTGAAAAAAATTAAAGAAGGCAAGTCATAAATTATATTGATTTAGGAAGCAGATAAAGCAAGTTATTTAAAATCTGTACACGGTTAATTAATTTTGCACTGACAGGCAAATGATTACAGATGTTCCTATGAGATAGCCTTTCCCATTATCCGTCTTATCTTCTGAAGTATTTCTTCCCTTCTCAGGAGTTCCCAGATACTAGAAAGTTAGAAATATATTCTCTCTCTCTCTCTCTCTCTCTCTCTCTCTCTCTCTCTCTCTCTCTCTCTCTTTCTTTCCAAGGGCTATTGAAACACATGAATACACTATTCTAACTTGCTAACTTTGGTACCTATGAAAGTATGGCCGAAATCATATCACTTTCTAGTCATTTCCCCTTGATGGTAGTTATTCCCATAGAATGAAGACATAGCTGTCTAAGCAAGACCTGTAGTTCCACTTGGCCTCACAGTTTAATATTTAAAGAAGCTGGAGGAAATGGTGACAAAGCTGGGGTCAAATGACTGTTCTCAGAGCTTTCCCTGCAACGTGAAAGGGCTGGCAACAGGATCATCGTCACACCAGATCTGCTTTCTGTAATCTGACTTTCTTCCCTTTCTTCCCTCCCCTTCACTGCCTGCATCCTGAGATGCACCCCCCCCCCGACCCTTTTGGACTACCTGAAGCCTCTCCTTTCTCTGGAGAAACTCTGCTCTTGCTTCTCCACCACCTCCTTCTGCTCCAGTTTTCCTCAGCTGTCTAGGTCATTCACTTCACCATGCTTTGTGCTCTAGCCACAAATCTCTGCACCTGGTACAGAAACCCAAGTCCCCATTTTCAATGCTTCTTTGCATAGACAAGTAAGCGCTTGAGTTTTCCTCTGTAGTAGAAGGATCTGTGTGGTAGGTAAAGTATCACTTTCGTGCAGGTAGAAAAACTCTTTTGAACAAGTAGATTCAAACGCCTCCTGAATTAGGCAAGAGAGGTCAGATGGAAAATGTGAGCTGCAGTTGTTGGCAGACTCCTAAAGGCAGGAGACCTCTTGAATGAGCTCTAGGTTGGTTAGTCACCTGACTGCCAGCTTCACCAAATCCATCTTTGATTTACAAGTAGCCAGCATCAGTGGTATCCTTAGGCCAACTGGGAAGTACTTTCCCTACAATCTGACTTTGGGAACAAATGTGTCAAAAAACTGTCAACCACTAAGGACAGCTCTGGAAGATCACTGATGCTCAAGGTGTGAATAAAATCCTAGTCAGAGGAAAATGAAGGTTTCCTTTATGGGAAAATACAAGCACACGCTGTCTTTGAGAAATATGGGGTTACACCATTCTGCAATAGTGGCTGCAGATATTGCACTCACTCCCTTCCTTCTGCTGCTGTGCTTAGTAAATATCTCTGCAGTATAAATAGAAGAATACAAAATCACTTATATTCTTTGGTCAAATACTGGAAAATGGTTTTTATTTTCTTGGATATGCCCTGAGTACCAAAAGAAAACAACAAAATTTTGACATTCCTTTTTGTACGGTCTCCACAAACAACTCAAACATGGGCTCTTTCAGCAGCATAATTTGGAAAGGGGGATGTAAATATGGAGTTGCCTTTGTCTTGTGGAACAGAACAACCCAAAACAAAAGGATTGCACTAGTTTGCAGAAACTGTTTGCTTTACCCTAAGTGCCTGTTAATCATTGGAAAGTCAATAATTGCCTTACTTCTTCCTCTAGCATGAGTAGGATCCATAGAATATTTTCGCCAATCAATACCTCCTGCCTTGAAGCAAATTGTCTCAGCTTAGCTATCGTGTTTATTTTCTATTAATGACCATAGAAGTGCCTGAGAGTGGCAGGAAGTTATTATCTTATCACACAGTGGAGATCATTATCTCTCATTCTGCAGAGCCGACAGCAAAGAAATAATTCCTTTTTACCAAAGTGTAGACTAATATTTTTAAGTGAATTGTTACAGGAGTCTAAAATTGTGGATCCTGTGTTCAGTTTCTTTATTTTTTTATGAACACACACACACACACACACACACACACCCCACACACACATTCATGTGCACTGAGTTATCTATAGAGAAATACATGCTGCTTTCCCTGGTAACAAATTATTTAACCAGTGAAAATCAGGTACCCACAGTGTCTTATTTTCTCCCCAAATGCATGAGAGTACTGGCTATTGTTAGGGCAATGTTTAGAATAAAATAGGAATCAGATGGCAGTTTAGAGTCCAAGAAACTCTTTCCGAGGCTGTCTTTCAGGATTTCACTATGGACTCTCCCCTTCACCCGAGTCTTGTACTCAGGACAAGATATACAGATAAGCTACACAGAGCATAATGTAGAAGACAGAGATTATTACAGGGTAAATTCGAGCCAAAGGGGCTACTGCAAAGACGTGTATTTTAGGAAGGATTTAGACTATTTCTAAAGCTGCTGGAACAAACAGCTTTTCCTAAAGGACTTTGTCTCATCCAAGTGATTGAC
Organism: Arvicola amphibius; assembly: GCF_903992535.2. Taxonomy (NCBI): domain Eukaryota; kingdom Metazoa; phylum Chordata; class Mammalia; order Rodentia; family Cricetidae; genus Arvicola; species Arvicola amphibius. Next base: position 14,873,038 of record NC_052065.1, on the reverse strand, counting down.
AGCCTTGTTTGGCTTAACTGCTACAGAAGGGGCAGTGGTATGCCTTTGTTCTTTATCATAAAGCCTCCTGCTAGACAGGAATCTTGTAAGGCTTAGTGCTCCTGTAATCAGGTTTAGATAGTTATCTATTAATGACCTTCTGGGCAGTTCAAGATGTCACATTTCCCTCCACTCAAGGCCTGAGAAGGACTCAGGTCCTATTTTTTCTGATCCATCTGACCAATAATTGTAGTTCTTGGCTTCACAGAATATTGATCGTGAAGGAAGAGTTTAGCTCTAATGTCCCTCAGGCCTGCAAATACATAACTGGACACATAAAACTTTCATATGAATATTCATGTCTTTGTTGATAACAGTAATTGGCTAGTTGTATTGTTGCAAAGCAATTTCAGTAGAAGATACAAATAGTTCTGTGTCTGACTTTCAGATAACCCCCAAATTTCAGCATTCATAATAAAATATTTTAAATTTCAATCAAATCAATGAGTGAAATATTTGCCCCAGCCATTTCTCTTTTTCTGATCCGGACACCTGGGCGGGCAAGGTGAACTTCATTGTCTCTTGATCTGAGCATAGGACTTCTTTTGGCTCATGAAATGACGCAGAAATGACAATGTGCCCGTCAGGAACCCAGGCTTCAAGGTCTTATATGTTCTCCCCTGCTTTTAATTTCTACTATTGCCATGAGGAGTGCCTGTCTGAACTTGCTTGCCTGCAGTTATGCAGGGGAAAATGACAGGCATTTAGAGCAGAGCCCTCCCAAAGCCAAACATGAATTAACTTACTCCCAGAGGATTGATTGGCGGATTTGGGAGATGCAAAATGATGGTTGTCTGTAAGTCACTGAAGGGGTGAGGTGTCTTCTTTCATAGCATATGCTAGCCGGTATGTCCTTAAATCACTGTTATGATTTGTTTGTTTTGCAGCAGTGATTGATAGCAACCCATTTCCCGAGATTACTTTTAAATTTGACCCAACCTCACATTCATATTATGCAATATAATCCCAAGAGAATTCTAATAGAAATAGAGGGAAAGCTTCATCCATGTTTAGCGTTTCAGCGTGTACATATGTAAAACAAGACTTAAAATAAGTGGGGCCGGGGAGATGGCTCAGCAGGTAAAGCAATTGCTGCTCAAGATTCAAATGTGAGGACTTGTACTAAGATCTTAAGAACCCATGTAAATATCAGTTGGGTGTGGCGGCTGCCTGTTACTATAGCTCTCCGAGAGAGGAGACAAAGGATAGACTAGGAGTGCAGGTGAACTCTGGGCTCAGCTGAGAAACTGTACCTCAAAGAATAAGGTAGAGAGAAAGACTCCCAACATCACCCTTAGGTTTCTCTCTACAAGTGCACACATGCATACACGTTGCACACACATAGACTCACAAAAAGAAATGAAAATACTTCAAAAATTTAGACTAAAAACTAGGAATTAATTGATAAGGCATGCAATTTGTCCAGCATGGTATCATAACCACTGCTGTCTATTTTTTTTTAACTTAGGACAATGTGCAAGAGAAAATATTTATGCTCAAGTTGTTCTCTGTATCCTATTTCTTCTTTATCTTTTTTCTTTTTCTTTTCTTAGCTTTTTATTTATTCTTTGTGAATTTCACATCATCAAATTCACTCATCTCTCTGCTTCTGTATATCTGCCCTCTTTTCTTGCAACCTACCCCCCAAAAGAAAAAAAATCTTGACTTGGATGCTTTGGTCTGTTATGGCATGTCACACAGTATACTGTTTTGCCCAAACAGCTTTACTTGCAAATGTTTATTGCAATGAGTTATTGGTCTGGTTTCTGGCCTCTGGCTTCTGCTACATTATCAATACTGGCTCCTCACCAGAACTTCTCTTAGAGTTACTCTATGTCATGGAGATCCTGTAGCCCCTCATTGTGCTGCAGCAGATCATGGATGGGGTAGATGTCATGGTCGGCTAACTCAAAGGACTGGATTTTTGACCTGGGTGGTGGCTGAGGTCACCCAGGTAAGGGATGGAGCCAGCGCTCCCTCACCCTTGGAACCAGGGTCAGCTCTTCCACACTGCCCGGGTGGGGGATGGAGGGTAGCTCTCCAGTCTTCTGAAGGGGGGAAAGGGCAGGACCAGCTCTCTCACACTGCCCAGATGATGGGTGGGGCCAGCTCTCCTACACTCATGCCTTCTCTACTGGCTCACCCATATCAATGTTGCCACCAGGGTAAACTTTACTGTGCTACCCAGGTGAGGTGTGGGGCCTCTCTTGAGTACTTCAATCAGCAATGGGTACAACCAGCTCTCCCACTCAAATGCCCTTGGGACCAGCTCTCCCATGCTGCCCAGGGCAGGGCCATCTCTGCACAGCCTTCTAACATCAACATGGCCCCAGGCAGCAGCCCAGACAAGGGATGTCCCCATGACCTTTGATGGTAACATGGGTCAGGGACATAGACCCAGATCCCTGATACTGTCCTTGTCAAGGGCTTTCTTTGTCTGGACATGGACACAGATAGGGCCTTCGGTTACTGGACTGGCCAGAATATGACCATGGTCTCAGGTGGCAGCATGGGCTATTCGCATGAGGCTCTTTCTTACCACCCTTATATCTCCAGTTCTGCCTCTCTTCATAATACACAAACCATTCTGCTTCTCTTTCTCTCCCATTCTCCATCACATACTTGCTCATTGTAGTGGTGCCTGCCTCGCCCAAGCTGCGTGTGGTAGGTGGGAGTCTCTTGGTATCTTCCACCAAACCCATGCTCTGTGTATGATTTTTTAACTTTTAACTTTTTGCTCATTTTTTCCTGGCTTTGCTTCCATAACCTCCCTCTTTTTTTTTAACCTAAAGTCTTCTGAAAAAAAAATCAAGTATAAAGGCTACCATTATTACTGATCAAAACCTAAAAAGAAATATTTACTAAAAGTGTTGAGTCCCATTGAACTATTTATATTGCTCTGGACATAACTTTAATGTTGTAGTTCAATTTTGAAATAAAAAATTTGGAAAGAAAATCAAATACACATGGATGTTCTCATACCTCCCCTGTCCCCCATGACCTTCCTCAAGTAAGTATTGGATGCAAGCGAGAGGTTTTCTAATCTAAACCATGATCCTCTGTGTGCAAAACAAGGACAATAACATGTTCATATTTTTTGTTTTCCTTGCATAAGTAATTACAGTTTGAAAAGGGTTGTCCAATCATGATTTCAGGAGTGGGCAAAGTATTTATGAAAAGGGACATATTGTACATATTTTCTGAATTTTTAATAAGGTCTCTGTCACAACTTTGTAAATCTGCTCTTACAGTATGAAAATAACAACAGATAAAATTATTTTTGTTTCAATAAGACTTTGCATGCAAACATCTGTGTATTATAACTTGCAGGTAGCTGAGAAAACAATAAGCAGACAAAATTATGATATTAGGATAGGTAACAATAGTCACAATAAAGATTCGTTACTATCTACATTATTTTTTTCCTGGTCTTAGTTTTGAAATATTGGAATTCTTTCTTCTAGAATTCAATGCAGTACAGCCATCAAGTTAGGTTTTATTCATTCCATCTATGCTCAGGGCCCAAATTTTCTCAGTATTTGCAAGACAGTACTTCTTAGACCATGTTCTGATCAGAAGGACGGGTCAATGTAAATTTCCTGTTGCTCTGTTTAGGATATTCATTGTGTCAACACTGGGTCCATGCACTACCAACGCAAAAATATTCCCACCTCTTTACTTACTACCTTACCCTATTTTGATGGAGACCTTGTAAGACAATGAATATTTTTCTTTCCAAATCCTAATCAACAGGACTACCAATCTAAATATTTTCCCTAAGAGATCTATGTGGAAGTTCTCCCTGGACCTCTGAAATCTCCTCCTGAAGGCATTGGACAACACTACTTTTATTTAACCCTCATCATGTAAGCAAGCTCTCACACATACTCAGTAATCACTGTTGTTTACCCCTCTGAGTTCTGGCTAACACATTCAGTCTACAAGAAATGTTAGGCAGAGGCACACACAGTGTTTGAGTTCACATTCCTCAGCTGCTGTAACATACTAAGCAAGTGTTCGTACACAAGCTCGGTTTGGTGTGCAGATGTTGGTGAACAGTTCACAAAGACCTCCGTGATAACCGAGTCTAATGCAGAATAAACTCAATCTGGGTGATTTTTCCCTCCAGTTTTCCTTTGTTCAAAATGTTTCACTTACTAAAATAGGTTTCAGTAATCTCACTATGTGACATTGATTTTAATATGTAATTTAATCTGTTCTTTTCTGTCAATTATATTTTAAATAAACACTGTTGGCCAGTAGCCAGGCAGGAAGTATAGGCAGGACAACCAGGCAGGAAGTAGAGGCAGGTCGACAAGAACAGGAGAATTCTGGGAAGAGGAAAGCTTGGTCCTCAGTCATCACCCAGCCACAGAAGAAGCAAGATGTGACTGCCTCGCTAAATAAGGTACTGAGCCATGTGGCTAGTATAGACAAGAATAATGGACTAATATAAGTTATAAGAGTTAAGAAGCCTGAGCTAATAGGTCAATCAATTTATACCTAAGGTAGGCATCTGTGTGATTCCTGTGGGACTTAACGAATGCGGGAACTGGGCAGGACAGAAACCTCAGTCTACAGAATGGCGCCCACGTGGACAGTGCATCCACATAAAGCCTGAGAAAGCTTGGGAGGTAATTTTAGACATAAAAGAATAGAGTTAAGCACAGCTTATTAATAGCAGCATTTTCTCAGGTGGGCTCTGTTTGCTAGAGGCAAGTGCTCTCATTTAAGAGAGGCTTCCTGACTCAGCTTTAGCTGTAAAACCTTGCAGCTCTTTTAAGAGGTTCTGCCAAGAAACACTTAAAAGGTGTTGATTGAAAGCTGACTGCATGCTTCTTGGTTTTCAGCCGTATCAGGGAAAAAAAGCCACACCATTTTAAAATGCCAGCTTTCTGGGCTGTCTTGCCAGTGCAAACTCTGACTCTTTCAGGCAGGAGGTCCAGCTGCAGAGCATTTGAGGATGGTTTGTGAGCACACTGCTGCAGCTTGCTTGCTGGCAGGGACCTTGAAATGCCATAGAGTTGTGGCAAGAAACATGGTTCCAGCTGGTACCTCTGCTGTGAGGTTGGAATTTCATAAAGCTAAAGAATGGGCTAGATCCAGCCATCAAAGCCATGGCTTTAAACCTACCCATATTTCTGACTCATGTGGTCAGAAAAAAAGAGAGAGATACAGTAAAGATAGATTCAAAGATGAAAAAAACCTCTAAATGGTTTATTGTGTTTAAAAATATGTATAGGCTTGGGAGAAAAAGAGAGTTGTTGGGTGTGGTGGCATACACCTTTAATCCAAACATTTGGGAGGCTGAGGTAGACAGACTTCTGTGAGTTCAAGGTTTGGTGGCACACGCCTTTAATCCCTACACTTGGGAGACAGAGGCAGACAGACCTCTGTGAATTAAAGGTGTGGTGGCACACAACTTTAATCCCAGAATTTGGGAAGCAGAGGCAGGTGGCTCTCTGTGAGTTCAAGAATAGTCGGGTCTACAGAAGGAGTTCCAGGACAGCCAAAGATACACAGAGAACCTGTCTCAAAAAGCAAAATGTTAAAAATAAAAGAAATAGAAGTTAAAATAAAGCCACGTAAAGATGAAAAATACACAGAGAGTCTGGATACTGTATGTTATTATGTTCTCTTTGAATTGAATGCTGAGAAAGGAGTAACAGCTGCTAAAAAATATGTGCTTACAAATGCTGCTGAATTAATTCAAGATAGGTATTTTGAAAATACCTTGACTTTAAAATTGAAGTAAAAAGATATGCTGCTTTGGAGAAGAGGTTTTCCTTTTTTTTCCACAAAAAATGAGAGGCTATGGGTTTATTCTGAGTCCAGAAAAATCAGGTTTGATCAAGGAAGAGCACCTAAGAAAACTCTGGTAGGAACAGATGGCTCAGATGTCTGATTCCTACATCCAGAACAGATTCAAGATGCTGCCTGAGATGATCAAGCCTCATAGGATACTCCAGTCAGGACTTGGTCATAATTCTAAATTTTCTTTAGGTCCCCATAAGATTATCAGAGTCCCCAACCAGCAGCAAGTAGTCTGGAAAACTATGTCCACATTCCCCCCCCCCCAAATGGCCTATGTTTATTGTTAATGGTCAGGAGAAAAACTAAACAAAGGATATTAGATTCAGAGTTCTTGTTTTTTTTTTCTTGAGGGGGAAGTAGTGTGAGACAATGGTCTGTACTCTGTCAATTATATTTTAAATAAATGCTGATTGGCCAGTAGCCAGGCAGGAAGTATAGGTGGGACAACCAGACAAGAAGTAGAGGCGGGTCAACAAGAACAGGAGAATTCTGGGAAGAGGAAAGCTAGGTTCACAGTCCTGACCCAGCCACAGGAGAAGCAAGATGTGACTGCCTTGCTGAATAAGGTACCAAGCCACGTGGCTAGCATAGACAAGAATAATGGACTAATATAAGTTATAAAAGTTAAGAAGCCTGAGCTAATAGGTCAATCCGTTTATAGCTAATGTAGACCTATGTGTGATTTCTTTGGGACTTAATGACTGTGGGAACTGGGCAGGACTGAAACCTTAGTCTACAGTTCTTAATTTCTAACAGTGGTAGTCTAAGAGACAGTGAAGCTGCCCAGTTGATTCTTCTTGCAAGGCAAAATACAGGTGTTGTCTGTTTCCATATAATAGCTACAAGGAAAAATTATTAAGTAGTACATGATTGATGAAGCCATAGGGTTTCCTTTCATTTCTGAGCCTGCCTATATTCCCAGAGATTTTCTTTAAAAGATTTATTTACCTATTATATATACAGTGTTCTTCATGCATGTGTCCCTGCAGGGCAGAAGAGGGTACCAGATCTTATTACAGGTGGTTGTGAGCCACTATGTGGTTTTTGGGAAGTGAACTTGGGACCTCTGAAAGAGCAGTCTCTTAACTACTGAACCATCTCTCTGGCTCTGTACTCTCAGTTTTAAGGCAATATTTTCTTTTACTGAAATATTTTGATTGTTTATTGTTTTAAACCATTATAGACAAAAATGCTGTCAATTTGAGCTTTAAAAATTCTAATTCATCACTCTTAATGTAAAGATTATATAGAGACAAGAAATTTATATAAAACTAAAGTTCTGATTTGAACAATAAGCATTTTTTATACTTTAATTCCCTCACATCATATGAAAATAAGTGAATGTTTGAAAAGCAAAATTTATGGTCCAGAGAGATGGCTCAGTTGTTAAGAAAGCTTACTGATCTTCCAGAGGACCAAAGTTCAATTCCCAGCACCAATGTTGGACTACACACAACAGCTCCTGAGATCTGGCACCCTCTTCTGACATCTGAAAAGCAGCTGCATTCATATACACAAATCCACAAGTACATACAAATATATATACATAATACACATATACATATATACAAGTGAATAAAAATAAAAACATCTTAAAAGTAGTATTTGTGTAACAATTATTAATAAAAAGTCTAAAAGCTGACATAGAATGTCTTCATCTAGGTAGTGGACTGTCTAATGTAATGAATTCCAAAAGATGAAGAACACAAAAAATAGTCAATCTTTAATTCCTAGAAACAGAGAATACTGCCTTAGGGTCAGAGCAGGTCATGCTCTTACACACCTTCCAATGTTCGGGGGAGACAGGCAGAAGACAGAAAGAGATGAAAGAAAAAAAGAACCAACAATTATGCTTTTTGCCTTGGGTGGTAGATAGGTAGTCATCGCAAATGAGCGGCTTTCACCATTTATGCATATATAATTATAAAATGGTGAATTTGCTATCATATGACATTTGTCAGTGCCTACAGAGATTTGTATTTTTGAGATAGGTTCACACTATATAGCCCAGGCTGGCCTGGAATTCATGATCCTCCCAGCCTCCTGAGTGCTGAGATTATATGTGCGTACCACCAGGCCCTGTTTCGAAACATTTTGGTTGTCACAACTTGAGAAGGTACTATTGTTATCCAGTGGATTGAAGAGGTATTGGAGTCTACTACAGATCCTTCCTGCTGAGCACAGGACAAGTGCAAGGGTTAAGCCTGTCCCAGGGCTGAGGAAATATTTGGAGATCTATGATGAGCTGCAGAACAGCTCTACTCTGTAAGAACAAGTAATTCTCAGACAATAGCTGATGTGGCCCTGGGGAAAGCCTGCATGCAGGAACTGAACCAAAGACTTGATTACAATGGAATGGAATAATTTTGGGTTATCTTTACAACCAGTAGAGAAGAACTCAAATATCTTCAGTGTTTTTTTTTTTTCAAGGAAAACAAAACAAAGAAAAGGGGCCTTTTCCATTCTCAATCAGATTAAAGCATTATGTACAGGAACACATCTGGAGTGGCAAAATGACACAATGTCTATAAGAAACAGATGTCTCTTGGGGTTCAGGGTACATACTTTGGATGACAATGGTCTTCATACCCTGTACCTTTAGTCAAAACATACAACCCAAAGGTGCCCTCAGTTAGCCTCCCAGAAAAACTCACTGTGGATAATAAATGGACTTCACTTATTAACTGCATTCATGTATTAACTTCATCTATTAACTTCAGTTAGTTCTTTTGTTTTAAGTTTATAAATACATTTAGTAAACATAAGGACAATTTAGGTATGTGACTGAAATATTTTTAATGTTTAAGAGACTCCAGCACATTAGAAAATGGGCATATCTGCTTAGTCAATAAATATTTCTCAAATAATGAAGTCTATTAAATTTTTGATAGTAATTCTAAATATAAAACTTGTCTTAGATTTATGATTTTAAGTTGAAAAATATAAAAGAATTTGACTGTTTGGCAAATAATATTAGACTCTTTAGGTTACCTTTCAATTCTCTAAATAACCTTGGGTATTTAGAATATTTATTATGTGAGAATGCTTGAAAGTTTAAATGGCAAAATAAAAATTTGAAAATCTTATTGGTAATAAGTTGAAATATTTAAATTTTAAGTACTAATCAGATTAAATGCACACATTTATTTAATGAATAAACATGTTTATTAAATTTATAAAGACTGATAAAGTTTCTAAAGAAAATTCATACATTGAAATTATATTTGCCCAATTTGATAGGTACTTGAGTGTTTGGACAAAAACTGAATATAGTGTCCTTATCATTGTAGGCTAGAATGTATAAGAAGTTTTAGCAAATTTATAAAGAGAACAACTGTTTGAATTCAGATTAACTCAAACTGAATCCTAACCCAAACTCTTGGTGAAAACATCTATTACTAAAAAGTAATAAAGTTATAATTAGAAAAATAAGACTTTTAAGCCGAGTCCAAAAGTTTGAAGAATATTCTGATTTTATAATGTCAATATGGTAATATCTATTTAAAGCTTACGTTAACACAAAGAGCTCTTTCTACGTAAAGAAAAAAGAAATGAACAAATAGAAAAATACCCAACATGATACTGAGAAATCACCAGTGACAGCCAAACTTATTTTTCAACAATCACAAAATAATGTTTTTACTGAAAAAAGGGAATGTGCCACTTTAAATACACACACTGTAGGACAGTTGAGGGAGGACACAGATCATGCACAATCCTGTGTTACTGGCCCCAAAGCGACATGGTGTCTGCAGCCCACTTTGTGTTCACAACTTACCTCTAGGAAACCACAGAGCATTTCTTGACTCTAGGCAGATACACAATGGTTCTGACTATGATCCTTTCTTTGTGGAACTCAGCCACCATTATGGACATTCTAGAGATGCTAGTTGTGGACGAATCTTTAGCAATGATCACACTCATTCTCTCCTTTTTTTTCCAAATAAAAAGCCTTTTTCCTGGAGAGAAGGTGTGGCTGGGAGTCATCCCTGAGAGGGATTCCAAGTCTCCTTCTAGAGCACCAAGTTAGAGGACGCTTACAGCAGGGTTACTCACACGTCCCTTCTAGAGCACCAAGTTAGAGGATGCTTACAGCAGGGTTGCTCACACGTCCCTTCTCTACTGTTATTTTCATTAGGGATCATTTCACAATATTTGCCAATTTTTATAGTGAGAAACCTCAATGAAATCTTTTGCCAGTAGAGCACAATAGCACCAAAGTACCATGAAACAAAGTATACAGAGAGAAGACATTTTTTGGGGAACCATTAGTATAGGGAGTCTACTTTTCCCCATAATTTTCTACTATTTTCAAATGATACCAAGCCTGTACTATCTAGAATTATGGCATGCAGATCTTTAAGGACACTTATTATTTTATTTTCCTTTTCTGCTCTGCCCATTTTCAAAATGGATCTAAATGGCCTAAAATGGAACTTTACAACGGCTAGAATTGCTATTTTCAGCAGCCTTCATGATAGGATAGGAAAAGTAAAGAGTTCACCCTTCATCAATCTTGCAGCCAAAGTAATAATAATAATAATAATAATAATTAATAATAATAATAATAATGAAAAACGGGGACTCTTCCCCACTCTCCACTTAGCATGAAACTACCTAGCGCCATCTATTGGCTGTTTGATTATATGTGCCCTACAAGTAGAATCGCCTAACAAAGCCATTTGATACTGAGCTAAGGGCCGAAGCAAGCTCTGTCCTTTGTGTCTGAGATTCCCTCTGTCCCTGACACTCGCTGCCACGTGCCTGCCTTCTAAAATTTGGAAGTGATAAGGTTTTCTTCAACAATACATTTCTCCCATTTCAAGGACTACCTGGCTTTTCCCTTTCTTTTAAAAGAAGCACATATGAACCCAAGATAATTTATATTTGGCTTGGCTTTCAACAAATGACATTTCTAAACAAAGATCAAGTTCAATTCCTTCATGTTCGTTTCCCACTCCTGTTCTTTCCAATAAAGAGATTAACTACAAGCTTGCCAGTGAGTCAAGACAAGTACACAGAGACTTTGAATCTTTCGATGGAGCTCCTTAAGCCCTGGACAGAAGGAAGAAAAAAGAATTGAGCATGAAGCACGCCATTTCTTTCTACTCACTGGCTTCATGTTGCAATTCATTATGGCATTAGGGCAACTGATTTTTATAAAGCCAGATGAGATGATAAAACTGAATTTTTAACTGTCCTGTTGTTTCTATGGATAAGCATTATGAAATATATTTATATTTTAAATGTAATATAAACACACATGAAATAGTCACTTCAGGGCCTTTTTTCCCTTCTCAAATGAAATGAAATGATGAAAAATGCTGAACTGCCTAATCAAATTCACCACTCCAAAGAAGCTCAAATACCATCACTATGGCAACGTGTCAGCCCAGGTCTGCCCTCATCTCTTTCCTCAGACTTGTCATTGCTAATGAATTAATGTGGCAAACACAAGAAAAACAGCTAGCTTGGGGCAGCGAGGAAGGGTCTCAAGACTGAAGCAAGTCATGTATGCCCCTCTCCTAGATTTTTCTTTTTCTTTTTTTTTTTTTTGTTTACTTCTCCAAATCTAATTAACTCCTGGGTCCTTGCATCATACAATGGGTTACTCTCACTGGCTCCTTCACTGTCAGAGGATGCCATGCTGCAGCGCTCTTTGTGCTGGGATGACAATGAGCATCTGCACCTGGAGTCCTAGAACTGGATAGACTTCAGAGGAGATCCAAAGCAGAGGTGAGCTTAGTGCGTACACCAGGGGACTAATTTTCGAACATATTTAAATAGGTGTGCAGAAGAGTCTCTTGTCATTGGAAGATCACACATGGATGACTATGTTCCAGCTCTTTGATTGAGCATTTCAATGCTAGCATTTGTGCAGGCAGAAGAATCTCTTGTCATTGGAAGATCACACATGGATGACTATGTTCCAGCTCTTTGATGGAGCATTTCAATGCTAGCATTTATGCAGGCAGTCAATTAATTTGAAATCCCAGGGGAAGTATCCCTTTCATCAGTTATATGTCTGATATTGCCTTTCCTTATGAGAGAAAAATTAATCTGCAAAGCTACTCTACATCTTTCACTTTATCCTAATTAACAACTTCCATCTACTCTTAAATTTGTTCAAAATGCTTTTGAACTTTTTAAAAACGCCTTTATTTATGCTTTGTGTCTTTCATATCGTGCAGTTGCCATCCCATTCATTGCCCCGTCCTTTCAAATCTGCCCTTGCAACCCTCTCCCCCAAATAAAATAAAATAAAATAAAATTTAAGAGAAAAAAAAGAAGAGAAAAAAGAACAGGGAAAAAATCAATTTCGTCATGGAAGCTATATTGTGACACAGTGAGTCGTGCAATAAACCTTTTTATCTATATAGCTTTTACTTACACATGCTATTGCAAAGAATAACTGACTTGAAGCCTCTGGTTTCTGCTCCACTATTGATGCTGAGCCCTTTGTGGAACTCCCCTTCGTTGTCCTGTTGTTGTCCTGTGTCATGGAGATTTTGCAGCTTTGAGTCTGCAGGACCTGCCCCTTCACATGCTCCGGTAGATTCCAGATGGTGTGCATGTTGGGATGGGCCAAATCACAGCCTTGGTTATGGGCCTGGGTAGTTGCCGGGTTGGTCAGCTCTCTAGTTCTCCCCTGTTCTCACCTTCAGGATGAGCTCTCCTGCCTTGCCCCAGCTATTCCCCCTTGCAGCAATGAGCAAAGGGCAGGGCCAGTCCTCCTACTCTCGCATCCTCAGGGTTGGTTCTCCCACACCTACACTTTCAAGCGCAGCTCTACTGTGTTGCCCAGGCATGGTATAGGGGCCACTGCCCAGTGCTGCAGCTGATGAGGTGCAGTGACAGTTCTCCTGCTCTTAAGGCCACAGGGCCACTCTTGCACCTGCCTCAGGCATTGGTGGGTACAAGTGCAGTGGGGGGAGGGCATCTCTCCCCGACCCATGCTGCCACATGACAGATGAGTAAAGGGGGGATAGCTCACAACTTCAGGACTGACTCACCCACACTTCGGCTAATGGTGTTGGCTCTATTGTGCAGCCTAGGGGATGTGCAGGTCCTAGTGTTGCAACTGGTGGGGGGCCGGAGACAGCTCTCCCACTCATATGATTTCAGGGCTAGCTCCCGCACCTTTCTCAGGCATTGATTGTTGGGGTTGTAGCGGGGAACGGCAACTCCTTCTGCCCACTTTGCCACATGAAAGATGAGTATTGAGAACAGCTCTCCCATGCTCACAGCTTCTGGGATGGTTCACCTACATCTCTGCCAACAGGATTGACTCTACTGTTTTGAGTCCATGTCTAGGTTCATGGCCCTGATGCAACCATTGTCTGTTTTGATGTTCACAGCTCCCGATGCTACCAAAAGCTGAGAAAAGAGTGCTGTACAGTGTTGGCCCCATCTCCTCACTGGCTACAACACTAGGGAGAACTGGTCTTGCCCCTCACCAGCTGAAGCACTCTGACGAAAGGGTCTTACATCTCATCTGGGAAGCACAATAGAGCTGACCCTGTCTGCAGTGAGCTGGCCCTGATGGCGGGAAATGGCAGATATCTGCATGTGGTAAGGGAAAGATGTCTCCTCTCACGTCTCAGCACCTGCAGCAGGTGGGAGATCTGACCCAATCCCTCACCAGCTGCAGCACTCAGGAGAACAGACCCTCTGCCTTGCCTGGGCAGCATAGTAAAGTTGACCCTGTAGAGAGGGGTGGGAGTGAGGCAGCCCTGAATGTGTGAAAGGGGCATAGCTGGTACCCTCGTCTACTGTGTGGGTAGACCTCCAACCACCTCCAGCTGTCAAGAGAGCTGTCCCTTTTTCCAGCTGCAAAATTTGGGAAAGTGGGCTTTGCACTTCATCTGGGCAGCACAGCAAAGCTGATCCTGTTGACATGGCACAGATAAGCCAGCCCTGGGAATGTGAACAAGAGAGACCTGGCCCCATCCCTCTTCTGCCATATGGCAGCATGGGCTGGGCAGAGATGTTCTCCCTCCACTCCAATGCCCGAGACAGGTGGGAGAACCAGTCCTGGAGTCATAAGAGTGGGAGAGCTATCCCTGCCCCCCACCAGCAACACTTGGGAGAGCAGGCCCTGCACTTCACCTGGGCAGCACAATAGAGCCCACCCTATTGGTGGAGGTGTGGGGGAGCCAGTTCCAAAGTTGGGAGAGTAGGAGAGAAGTCCCCATGACTTATCTTTTGTGTGACAATGTGGGCGGGGAAGATAAACAACTCTTGGCCCTCACCCATCATCACCTATGACAGACAAGCAGGCTGACCCTTCCCCTTACCAGTTACAGTGCTCTGGATAGCAGGTCCTGCTCCTCACCTGGGCAGCACAGTAGAGCTAACTCTGCTGGCAAAAGAGTGGGTGAGAGAGCCCTGACGGTGTGAGGGTGGGATAGCTGGCCACGCCCCTCTTGTCTGCCATGTGGTAATGGTGCAGGAGAAGGACCGGGTGAACCTCCTCAGGAACCTGAACATGAGAGACCTAGCCCCACCCCTCATCTGCCTTATGGTGGTTTGGCTGGAGGAGAGATGCCCTCTCCCACAACCCATCAACACCTGAGGCAGAGGCAGGTGGGCGAGCTGACCCTGAGGTCATAAGAGCAGGGAAAGCTGCTCTTGTCTCCCACCAACTGCAACACTCAGGAAAGCAGACTCTGTGCCTCCCATGGGCAGCATAATAGGGCCATTCCTGTTGGCAGAGGTAAGGGTGAACCAGCCACAGAGTTGTGAGCATGAGAGCGCTGTCCCCATTACTCATCTGTCACGTGGCAACACGGACAGGGAGAAATGCCCCCCTCCCAGCTCATCAATGCTGAGGCAGGTGGGAGAGCTGGCCTTGAGGACAGAAGAACTGGAGAGCTGCCCACTCTCCTACCAGCTCCAACAATCAGGTTCCGAATTTTTAAAAAGATCCTTTCTACACTTTATAAGCTTCATAAATTTGAGTCTCTACCTATATTCAAGAAAGGAGGCCAATTAAACAGTTGCTAATTTTCCAAAAAGAGTAAATTTACTGAATTTACCTATTGTGAATATAACCACTTTAATTGTTTTGTTTTTGAAACAAAGGCTTATTCTGTAGCTCAGCTTATCTACATTTGGACATTTGGAAGTCCTGCCTCAGTTTCCTGAGTGCTAGGATTATAGAAATGCTATGTATGGCCGCATAGCTATCTTTTAAAAATAAACAGGGAGGAACTGGAGAGATTGCTCGGTGGTTAAGAGCACTGGTTGCTTTTCCAGATGACCCAGCATGGATTCTCAACACCCAAATAGTGGTTTCCAACCATTTGCAGCTTCAGTTCAAGGTGATCTGATGTTTTTAATCTAGCACTGTGTTCACATGGTACACAGACATTAAATTGGTCAAAACAACTTGACACATAATATTCTAAAATGAATAAATAAATAGGGAAAATTATCTTATGTTTGGTGAATTGCCATAGCCATTGTGTATGTGTGCGCATATACATGTGCATGTGTGTGCTTTAAATCTGGACATTTCTCATTTCTCAGTCATTATGTTCTAACCAATGCAGAGAAGAGCAGCTTTAATGACTTCCTCTGCAGATGTTGTGATTTATCAACTAAGCATCTGAGTGCATTGTTTGTTTTTTTTTCTTTATTTTAGAGTTTTTAGTTAACTGATGCTCCCAAATACTATTTACTAGAACAGAAGTGAATCCATAACTTCCTGAATCTGCAGGTGTGTAGTTAATCTTTTTGTTTTCTAGTCACATTTTGTTTTGCTTTAAAACTGGATTTCATTGTTTGCTGAGTATGAGTAAACTATGTTCTGCTTTTTTAGAAATTTCTTATGAAACCAAGGAGATGGCTGTGAAATTCACCACGTGTTCATCCATTCAAGTTGCCCTATGCTCAGCGGGAGTAAATCTTCAATGTCCTAAGATTCTAGTTATTGAAATCTTTCTAATTAATATTTTCATATTTTTAACTTCATGCATCTAAAATCAAATTACTGAAATGAAAGAATAATGTACTTACAAACAACATTTTGGCAAAATCTTAATTAATCCACAAATGATGCCAAGTTAATTAAAAACCAAAATGAAAACTATCTGATAAAAATTATTCCTCTGAGTGGAAGCGGATAATTATATATATATATATATATATATATATATATATATATATATATATATATATAAAACATATCTTCATTAACATGAATTTTATAAATACCTTAGCTGTAACTATCATCACAATCAAATACCTAATGTTTAGGTAAAATAACAAAAATTTAAAATTATATTTTATTGGAGTTGTAGGTATATTTCAGCTTTATTTATGTTCACTGTACTGATAACTCATCATAATTGAAAAAGCAATGATAGAAAGTTGGATAATAAAGTGGAAAAAGCACCAACTGTTGAAGAGACTGAACATTCCTATCTTAATTTCAGAAATCTAATGGATACCTAGAAATCACTGCTTTACTGATGAGTTCTTCCGGAGCCCCTGAGTAGTCTCCATGTCAACAAAACCATGTTAGGAGACAACTATTGTCTCTATTTTAAAATTTTGGTAAGGCTCAGAATAGGTTGCTGAAGGGGTGTGTGTGTGTGGAAAGATTGTAAGCATCAGGGGAAGAAGACATCTGGTGTGGAATAGTGTCTTCTAGGGGCTACACCCACGCAATTGCAACAATATGATAGCCTAAGTCAGGCCTGCTTAATGCCAACACTATTTGACATGCCAACATGGATAGAAAACTCTCTCAAGGCCTGTCTTAGGATTTCTATTGGTTTGTCAAAGCACCATGATCAAAAGGCAAGTTGGGAGTTTATCTGACTTACACTTCCATATTGATGTTTATCATTGAAGGAAGTCAGACAGGAACTCAAACAGGGCAGGATCCTGGAGACAGGAGCTGATGTGGAAGCCATAGAAGGGTGCTGCATACTGGCTTGCTTCCCATGGCTTGCTCAGCCTGATTTCTTTTTTTTTTTTAAAGTTTAGTTTCTTTATTGACTCTTTGAGAGTTTCACATCATGCCCCCCAATTCTGCTCTCCTCCTGGTCCCCCATATCCTCCCCTCACCCCTGCCACAACCTCCTAAAAGAAAAGAAAACAAAGTACACAAACAAACAAGTCTCTCCCCCCTCCCCCCTCAAAACCAAACCAAAGCAACAACAACACAACAACAACAAAATCTCTTTGTTCCTGCCTCTCCAACACTTCTTCATTCGTCCTGGTTGCTTTGTGGGCCTCAGTGTGTCATATATTATACCCCTTTGTCCCATCAGTTTTACCAGCAAATGTTCACTAGTGTGATATTCAAGGCCTCTGCTTTGTTCTGGTACACATCATCACTACATCCTCACCAGAAATCCTCTTGGATATCCTGTGGCTGCCCTGAGTCTTGGAGATCCTGCGAGTAGTGTTCCACAAGTGAGCCTGGGGGTAGCTGAGCTGGGTAGTCTGGGCCACTGGGGCCACCCAACTCCAGCAAGGGTGTGGAGTCAGCTCCCTTATATCCTTGCCCTCAGGATCGGTTTATCCTTGCCTGTGGTACGGTGTATGGGCCATCTTTCCCAAGTGCAGGGGCAAGCCAGCTCTTTTGCTATGGTGTCTGGCAAGAGACAAGGTCAGCTTTTCCAGGACCAGCAAAGTATGGAGCTGGCTTAGTATGGCCCTCTGATCTCATTTTGTATGACTCCTAAGGCCTCTTAAGGTGGCACAGGCCACAGACATTAATGCAGACCCTAACTGCTGCTGGACCACGTACCCAGACATGGCCCTTGGCAGCAGCTTGGGCCTGGATGACATCCTGGCTCTGGGTGGAAGGAATGAACACTTAGGTGAGAATGGTTCTGGCAACAACACGGCTGCCAGGCATCACCAAGGTTTCAGGTTGCAACTCCAAGCCTGGAACTCTATGTGACCTTTGGTTGCAATACAAGACCTGGACATACCCCAGCAGTGGTGGGACCACAGACCCCGGCACGGTCCTTGGCAGCAGCTGGGTCTGGATGTCACCACTGTCCCAGCGGTAGTATGGCCCTCAGACACCAACATGGCACTCTATCTCCGGTGTTTACATGGCCTTCGATGGAAAAAGGAACATAGGACATCAGCACAGAGCTTGGCTGCAGTAGGACCATGGACCTTGACGTGGCCCTCAGCTGCAGCTCTGGCCTGGACCTCACCATGACATTGAATACCAGTACAGGTCACTCAGTTCTGCATGCATCCTGGCCCTTGGACACCAACCTTGACTCAGATGGCTGATCTGACACTTGGTATCCTCATGGCATTCGGTGGCAACAGAAAGCACATCTGACAATCCAGACCCTGGCTGCTATAGGGCCATGGAGCTAGACACGGCCCCCAACAGCAGCCTAGGCCCAGATGACACTATGTCCCCGGATCACACCATGGCTCTGGTTGGCAGCATAGACCACCTATATGTTTAGGGCCCCTGCTGTGATGTGGCCTCCAGACTCCTACCAAGCTGCAGGTTCCTCCCAGATCCTGGGTCTCTGTATGGGCTCTAGTGGCAACCTGGGCCATATACTTCAACACAGATCTCAGCTGCAGGTGGGCCACAAACCCAGACATGGCCACAGGTAGTAGCTCAATCTGGTCAACACCCTAGATTCAAGTATTAGCCTCTGTCACTCAGATCAGGATGGTTCTATCAGCCTGCTTTTTTATAGAACTCGGGACCACCAGCCTAGGGATGGCACAACCCACTGTGGGCTGGGCCCTCCCCATTGATCACTGAGAAAATGCCTTATAGTTGGGTCTCACGGAGGCATTTCCTCAACTGTGGATCCTTCCTGTGATGACTCTAGCTTGTGTCAGGTTGGCACCCCAAACCAGTCAGTACAGGGCCCCACTCCTACATGAAGAGTAATAAGAAACTCATGATTTAGTTTTCTGCAGAGAGGAGACTCCTTAGAGCCCAAGTGGTCATCACTAAACACATATGCTTATAAGCAATGCTAAATGAATTAAGTAGGTTATGTTTATACTTTTGTGTGTGTGCATAATAATAAAGAATAATAAACCATCAAATTGAGAAGTAGGGGCATGGGAGAGTTGGAGGGGGTAAATGATGTCAATACAGTATTCATATGTTTAATTCTCAAAAATTACAAACTTTTAAAAAGCATATGAAAATAATACTCCTAAAAATAAAGACTAGATAGTACTCACTAGCGGGTTATCACGTGAACACTCATCTGGGACCGAAAGCCTATGGAGATGCTTTAGAACAGGGAGGGCTGCCCGTTACAACTTTCTGTGGTGAGGGAAATGGTCTTCATCCGTGTTGTTCCATAGAGCAGACGCTGACCACATAAAGCAAGAGAGGACTTGACATGCAGCTGGTGTGTCTGCAGAAGTGGGCTTTAAATTTTATTCATCTAAATTTCAAAAGTCACTTATAATATTGTGAAGCTGGCTCAGTTACAAGCAGGCATTGCTCTTGCAGTCGATCCAGGCTCCGTTACTAGTACTCATGTGGTGGTTCACAACCATTCTTAATACCAATTCCAGGGGAATATAACACCCTCTTCTGATGTCTGCATGTATCGGGCATACGTGTTGAGCACACACATACACGCAGGCAAAATATTCATATACATAAAGTTTAAAAACCTAAAATAAATTTACCAAAAGAAGGGCTAGTAGCACCTGTATAGTACAGCCCAGTCCCTTGGTAATTCTGTTTTCAAATTCAAGGTGGTCATTTTAAACATTATTATTAATGTCTTAGTACTTATCGAGAACCAATTTCTAAGAAGATAAATATATATCCGTCTGTAACTTTTATGGTCTTATTTTTTTAATTTTTCAATAAATATAAATTGTAAGGATCTCTGGAGTTCAGTATAACATTTCAATACATACATTCAAGGTGCACTGATCAAATACAGTCTCCCTTTACTCATCTAATCATTGTTCAAAAAAAAGATCAGATTTTAGTTTTGAATCTCCACTTCTGGGTATGTGTCTAAAAAACCACGGGATCAGTATGCCAGAGAGATAGTTGTACAGCCTTGCTTATCACAGTGCTATTCACAACACCTGAGATGTGGAATCAGTCTGGCATTCCAAGGTTGGATGAGCAAATAAAAGCAATGTGGTAGCAATGTGAAAGAAATATTCCTAGCCAGGCAGTGCTGGCACACTTGTAAGACAGAGGCAGGCAGATCTTCGTGAGTTCAAGGCCAGCCTGGTCTACAAGAGCTAGTTCCAGGACAGGCTCCAAAGCTACAGAGAAACCCTGCCTCAACGCCCCCACTCCAAAAAAAAAATCCTAAAAAGAACTTTTCAAATATTTCACAAAAATCACAAAATTCTATCTAGAAAATCCAAAAGGTGTCACACTTGGAAAGCTAGTTTTAGAGTTGTGTAAAGTTAAGAGTTTGAAGTTAATCAATAGTATCAACATATGACAGCAATATCGAAAGTAGGAAAATAGCAAGAAGTAATGATATTCAAAATGGCAAATAAAAATTAAAAACTGTTTTTAGATATCAAAATCAAAAGATATATTATAGTGTATTGAGTAAATGATAGCACAAATATATTGGAGCATATTATAAAGATGTCTTTGAAGGCCCTCTCCTCTTCCTTCTCAGACTAACATTAGACACTCTCTCCCTAAAGGAAAGCAAGCACCATGGTAGGTAATTTATCTCAGTTCATTTTAACAGGACTACTGTACTGTGTTGATTACTTATTTTCTACTTCATTTTTCTGGACAAGGAAGCCAAGGTCTGGGGAGATTAAGTAAACTGTCTAAAATGTAATGTTATAATAAATGGCACTCTAGGATTAACGCTTTCTCGAAAAGCCAGTTTGCATACCATTAAAACATGTCTGTGTTTATTCCCCTTCTCACCTTTCTTGATCACATCTGCCCTGCTTTACTTCCTGTGTCTCCATGTCTGATTTAACACACCTTCTTTGGCATCACAGAAGGCATGAGGACATAAACTCTTAGTAACTGTTGCAAAAATAAGTCAGAGTCTGCAGTGGATATGGACTGCAACAGGGCAAAGAATGGAAGCTGAGCTGATGCTGGTCATCTAGAACAGAAAGCATGTGCCACATTAAACAAAAGTAAGAATAAACACATAGAGCTGACGAGATTGTTCAGAGGTTAAAAGCACTGCCAGATCATTTAGAGGTCTTGAGTTCAATTCCCAGTAACCACAAGGTGACTTAAAACCATCTACAATGAGATTTGATGCCTTCTTCTGGTGTGCAGGCATGCATGCTGATAGAACTCTGTATACATAATAAATAAACAAATCTTTAAAAAGAATAAACTCATAGAACTCCAGAGTGATTACTAATGCATACATTGGAACCCACACCTCTAAATAACCACTGGTTCTTTGGAAGAGTTATCTTGGAAATCTAAATGCAAATTCCAATTAAGATAGACTTTTTCCAGAGTTTTGGAGTCATTCTCACAGTTCCTTCATAGCAATTTTACAAATAATAAGAATGCAGTCTTACTATCTGTGAGAAAACAATACAGAAGAAATGCAGTATTATTGACTATCTGTGAGAAAATAATACAGAATGGAAAAATACACTTTATCATGAAAATTTCTAAAGTTAATTTACTTTTGATATACTTGAACAAATGCTATAATTTGAACAGAATATAGATGTGCTAAAAGGCTTTTGTAAAATACAGAAGAGGGTTTCTCAGCACGTTCAAGGGTGTTGCAGAGGAGTATATTTGGCTCTTTGTTATTGTTAAATCTACTTTACATTTCAATAGTACTGTTTTCTTTGCTAATAAAACATAATTGAAGCTCTTTTTTTGTTTGCTGTGGTGGGAGACTTCCTTTTGCTCTGCAACGGTATTTTTTGTACTAAGAAGCAAATAACATGATGAAAAATTGGGGGGGGGGGATGACACTGGGAGGTGTGACAGGAGGAAAGGACAAAGTTGAGAAGAGACAAATAAATATAGAAAGACTGAGAAAGATAAAAGTTTGACTGACGTCATGAAGCATTAGAAAAATTAAAGAATGATGATTATGGACGTCACATATGAGAATAGGGTTTGATGAATCAAGACACATAAAGGGCTAATTTGGAGTCTAGAGATATCTCAGTCAATACAGTGCTTGCTTAGCATATGAGGCCCTGATGGGACATGCCTGTAATTGCAGCACTCTGGAAGTAGAGGGGAAAAAAATGAGAAGTTTGAGGCCATTCTCAGCTCTATAGCAAGTTCCAGGCCAGCCTGAAATATACGAGACCCTATAAAAAAGAATGAAAATGAAAGGAAGATGGAAGCTGGGTGAGTAAAAGTGAGAAAGGGAGATTGGAAAGAAAGAGAAAGATAAATAAACTTGTTTGAGAAACTTACCTTTAGAAATTTTTCCACACTGAACACAGAAACCATAGAGCCCAAATTAGTTTTAGTTTCTTCAAAGTACTGAAGAGAAAAGGGGACATGAGGCAAGGAGACAGTTGGTATAGAAGGATTTTTTTATACTCTGGTCAAGTGTAACATTCATTAATTGCTATGGTTGAATTATTTCCATATGTTACACTGAGAACTTTCATGATGGTAGCATAGCATCAAACACTATAGAATTATGCAGCCATTAGGAAAACCCCTGTGTCTGGCAGACATGTTACATATTTGTTTCTGCTTGTCAAGGGATTGTAATAGGTACTGCTCTACAAGCTAGTTTTGCCTTATTTAAAACTGGCAATCCCATGGGTTTTATGTTGTGAGAAATAAGACCGAAGGATGTCAACAAGTATAATAAGGTTCATTGAAAACCAGGTGGCTTCTAGAAGAATGACAGTTCTTTCATTCACTTAATCGGTGATAGCTTCAAGGATTCTTAAACTGATGGAGGAGAGTTATCTGTCTATGTTTCTTTCATTGGTTAATTAATAAAGAAAACTGCCTTGGCCCTTTAAGAGAACAGAAAATTAGGTAGGCGGAGTAGACAGAACAGAATGCTGGGAAGCAGGAGTTGGGGAGACGCTTCAGGCATTCGCCATAGTGAGTCTCCATGCTGCTCCTCTCCGAGATGGACGCAGGTTAAGATCTCTCCTGGTAAGCCACACCTCGTGGTGCTACACAGACTAAATATGGGTTAAGGAAGATGTGAGAATTAACCAATAAGAGGCTGAAACTATGGGCCAGGCAGTATTTAAAAGAATACAGTTTCCGTGTAATTATTTCGGGTGTAAAGCTAGCCGGCGGCGGGTGGCGGGACGCAGCCCCGCCGCTTCCCACTACAGATTGGCGCCCAACGTGGGGCACGAACCCACGACCCTGAGATTAAGAGTCTCATGCTCTACCGACTATAGCTTTCCTTAGTTATGATAAAAGATAAAATAGATTTAAATATTGTAACTGTAATACTTACTTGATAACTGTTTTGTTATATGTAATTTTGCTATGTTAAAGTTGAAGCCTTTCTTTTTTGTTTAAACAGAAAAAGGGGAAATGATGGAGGAGAGTTATCTGTCTATGTTTCTTTCATTGGTTAATTAATAAAGAAAACTGCCTTGGCCCTTTAAGAGAGGTGGAGTAGACAGAACAGAATTGTGGGAACAAGGAAGTAGAGTTGGGGAGAGACGCTTCAGGCAGTCGCGTGGTGAGTCTCCATGCTGCTCCTCTCCGAGATGTACGCAGGTTAAGATCTCTCCTGGTAAGCCACAACTCGTGGTGCTACCCAAATTACTAAATATGGGTTAAAGGAAGATGTGAGAATTAACTAATAAGAGGCTACAGATAATGGGCCAGGCAGTATTTAAAAAAATAAAGTTTCCGTGTAATTATTTCGGGTGTAAAGCTAGCCGGCGGCGGGTGGCGGGACGCAGCCCCGCCGCTTCACACTACATTAAACCTCAGGTTCCTAACGAATCAACTCATGTGTCAAGTAATAATGGAGGAATTCTGTTCTGCTTTAGAGCTGAATTATGCAGTAGGAGAACTGGTGGGAGAGAAGAGGTACCTCCCTGTAGTAGCTGTCCAAATTACTGAAAGAACTGAGGGCCTGCTTTCACTCCATCTCTGTCAGAAAGAAAACTTTTTAAAAGTCTTGATTCACAAAATCTAGCAAAATGCCATTTTACGCAATGCTGAATCACAGTGACAAACTGTACTCGCAGAGTGGTTTATGCATTTCTTCATGCACTTCTGTAATTTCTAAAAATGAAACCACAAACGTTCTTAATGGTCAGCTGATCAGCCTCATGGCATGGAGAACAAATTAGTTACAGAATCCAGACAGAGTTTAGAAGTTTTGATGTCTATTCTAGCAGACATGATGTCAGAATACTCAATTCCAGAATTTCCATGAAAATTAAGTCTCCTGTATTTGTTCACTGAATAAAATTATTGCAACAGTGATCAAACAATCTACCTAACTAAACTACACACAATTATTACACACCTCTTGTGCTCTAGGTTCTATTCTGATGGTTGAGGTCACAGTGAATGAGACAGAAACTCAAATTTTAAGGTTCTTGTGGGTCTTGGAAATAAGAAAACAAACAGTTAAATAGCTGTTTTTTTTCCCAAGGTGGAGAATGTGGCAATTGCTTTACCAGATAATGTCTTTATTTCCAATTATTTATATCATGTAGTGATACCACTTGTAGGGCAAATAAATGTAGCAGCGAGATCACACTAGCAGAGAGGAAAGTTGTATCTTCTAGTGACACCACAGGAGTCATTATGCAAGGAAGTGTATAATGTTGAGAACTGAGGTAGCTGTAGGATTCTGAACATCAGTTGGAATCTACTAGACAAAGAAAGGAGAAAGACTTTTCTGGCATGCAGGAAGAGAAAATCAAAGGCATCATAACATGAGCATGGGTGAACACTGGGATTGTGAAGTAGGAAGGCACAGAGTTTGGAAACACAATCAGAAATGTGGCCAACTAGGTGACTATGATGGGATTTAGGAAGGCAAATTCATATCTTGGGGAGTCAGGGTAGGAAAAATAAAGGGCCCAAATCAAGGTCATGATAATGAAAGTGAAGAGACTGTAATTTGATGAAAAACTTATGGTATTGAAACTATAGGACCTAGAAAACGATCTGTGTAGAGTAGGAAAGAAAAAGAGACAGGGAAGGTAGCTTGAAATTTCCACTTTTATTGGCTGGATGGATGATGAAGCACTGCTGAGATAAGAGGTATAGGGAGGAATGGTCCAAGGTGTAATAGGCAGAGCAGTGCACCCTCAATGATGTCCATTTCTTTTCATTTTTTTCATTTTTATACAGGGTCTCACTATGTAGCTCTGGCTGTCCTGGAACTCACTCTGTAGACTAGACTGGCCTCAAATTCACAGAGATCTGCTTGTCTCTGCCTCCAGAGTGCTAGGATTGAAGGTGTATGCCACCACTGCCTGGCATGATCATGTTCTAATCCCTGAAAATTGTGACCATGTTATTTTAGGAGATCAAAATATACCACCTCAAAAACTGACCATAGGAGACCAGAATATGCCATGCCAAATGCCTTCAAAATTTCTTTGAAATGACTACTTTGAGAAGCATCAGATATAAGGGAAACTTTGGAAAGAAGATACGTTACCTATTTTTTTTTGTAAGAAATACTTCTGTTTTGTAAGGGAAATTGGTGTGGGACAATTCTGTATTCTGTCAATTGTGTTTTAAATAAACACTGATTGGTCAGTAGCCAGGCAGGAAGTATAGGCGGGACAACCAGACAGGAAGTCGAGGTGGGTCAATGAGAACAGGAGAATTCTGGGAAGGAGGAAGCCCATAGCTCCGCAGTCCTGTCCAGACACTGAAGAAGCAGGATGTGACCTACCCCACTGAAAAAGGTACTGAGCCATGTGGCTAACATATAAGAGTAATGGGTTAATATAAGTTACAAGCGTTAATAAAAAGCCTGAGCTAATGGGCCAATCAGTTTATAATGTAGGCAGACCCTCTGTATGATTTTCTTTGGGGCTTACCGGCTGTGGGAACTGGGCAGGACAGAAACCCCAACAAGCAGGCCCTTCTGTTACAAATGGGGGGAGGACAGAAACCAGGCAGGACAGAAAACCTCCAGACAACAGGAAATTACTATTTGGAAGAATGACTTCCTTCCTATTAGGGAAGAGATATTTGCTAATTCACAAGGAATATATTAATGAAGACGTCACCAATCATTACATTTCTTCCTTTCCTTTCCTCCCTCCAAGCCCTCCCATATGCCCCATCTAGCTCTCCTTCAAATTCATAGCCTCTTTTTTCACTGTTATTGCATGCATATATGTTTATACATATATTCATAAATATAGCCTTATTAGTCTGTACAATGTTACTTGAATGTATATCTTTAGGGCTGACTATATAATATTGGATGTGCTGTGCCCCGAGGAGAACTATTTCTCAGCATTCTTTAGTTACCTATAGTTCTTTAGATAGGGTTGAGGCCTCATGGATTTTTCCTGTCCACTTTGGCATGTCTAATAACATTGTCTTTGTTCAGCTCATATTTTGGCAGTCATGTTGGTGAGACTTTATGGGTATAATATCAGCTCTCAAGAAACCCCAAGAAAGTATTAGTTTCTGAACATATGAATTTAGAAGAATATAAAAATTAAATAATTTATTTTCAATCTTTTAAAAAGCATGAGGGGTAAGATATACATAAAAATCTGCTTCTTTGACATTATGGGAACTGGCCTCAAACTCCTAGAAAAATGACATTTGTATTGTATATTATATATCCTGTGACGTGTAGGACTCTGAAATTCTAGTCTTACGATGACCATTTCATGATTCTGTTTGTGGGTTTAAATATGTTAGAGGTGTGAGAATATTGAACAAGAAAGGAAAATACCAACTTCTGCTTAGTAATCTAAGACTATTTCCCACGACCTCTTTAGTGTATCATAATACCGATTTATTCATGTTACTGAAGTTCTCCAATTTTCTGTAACATCTGCTAATCTAAAGGTAATTTCTCCAGATGTTTTGGTAGATTTAAAATTGTTCCCACATAATGACTTCTAATATTTAAATGAGGATAGTATTCTTTGTGGTAAATGATGATGTGAGACTAAGAAATGCCAGTAAGATTTATCAGGATGATAAGTTGTTCTTGTAGATGTGATTTTGCATATATAAAACAAAAATACATTTCCCATACACACAGAGATTAAGTTGCTTCAAAAACTCTCAAATTGTTTCAAGAAGTCTGGATTACTTCTAAATTGGCAACTCATATCGTGCTTTTCCCACTACTTTGAGTGGGTAGAATATTACTTGTTTGTTCCATTTTGAATGCCCACCTCACACACAAATAATGTGTATGAGTCACTCATCCAACAGGATGCCTTTCTGATACATACAATAATTATGTATATCTCTCAAACAAAGATCTATTAAGAACCTACAGGAAAAACCACACAGGTGAATGGAGTGCTTATTAGGGAAGCTAAAAGGGTTAGTATGTGTGTTTTATTGTAAAGTAATTTAGGTGCTTGTGTATTTCCTATTTTGGTGACACCCATTGCCACCATTCCAGTTACTCAGGGCTGAAACTTTACAACATCATTAAACCTATTTTTTCCTCATACCCCACAGCCAATTAGCTGCCAATCATGTTGACTCTATGATCTCAACACACTTGGCATCTGACCTTTCCTGTCCGCCACAGTTACTTCTTTCTGCACGGTTTTGTCATGGCCTTGGAATTGATTTCCTTAGTTGGGAAGCAAGCCATCTCCATTGCCACTTCATTTCTTTTTTCATAATCTGGACTTTATCACTGCTTTTTAAATATGACTCAAACACCATGAGAAATTGCCATTATAAACAGCCTGAAATGCAAACTTTTTAGGTTGATTTTCAAACTACAGTGTGGCGTATAGACCAAGGCTACCTATGAATCTCTTAGTAAGATTTATAGTGGGGAGATGTGAAGAAATAAAAATAGCATACTTGGATAGAGATCTCAGTGGGAAAAGCACTTGCTACACAAGTGCTAAGATTTGAATTCGAATCCCCGGAACACATAGAAAGTGGCACTCCAAAGAGATTCGAGATGGTGGCAGGAAAGTCCCTGAAAAGCTCAAAGACCATCTAGCATGGTGTACACTGAGGAAAACAGGAAAGTCTGCCTTAAAGAAGGTGGAACTCAAGGACAAATACCTATGTTTGCTATCTGATTACCACATCTTCACTGTAACAAGTGGGAACCTCTAATCACATGCACCTCTCTCTCTCTCTCTCTCTCTCTCTCTCTCTCTCTCTCTCTCTCACACACACACACACACACACACACATTACATATGCACACATAGAGATTGAACATTCTTTCCCTTTTTCCCCTAAACTATTTTGTTTCTAATTGCAGTTATTGAACTCTAAATATACACATACAGGATTTACTAGCTTTTAATTTTATACTGTTTAAATGATTTTCAGACATTTCTGTCTTAATCATTTTACTGCTGAAAAGTTTGTATATTGGTCTGTAATAAAATTCAAACTTTAGAGTAGTAATCTCCTGTGGAGCTACTCTCAACGAGGTCCCCTGTCTGACAGCAAAAGCATCATTTGCAAACTTACCAGAAAAGCAGATCTTCAAGCTGGACCCCAGACTTACTAATGAAGAATTTCTAGGGATGGGTGCTAGCAATTGGTGTTTTAACATCCCTCCAAGAAGATGCAAAAATGTGGCATGTAATATGTACAGCAATCTTTCTACCATTCCCTCTCCCTCAGTATCCCCCAATCGGTGGTACTTTTTAAACACTTAATGTGTGTCTAGTGTGGCTGAAGAATTGAATATTTAATGTTATTTTTTAAATATAAACAGTTGTATGTTGCTAGTGATTGCCATATTGGACAGCACAGGTCTGGTCTCAGTACTAAATCCTTCAGTAGACAGTCACAGTGTAATATTTGTGCTGTATTTCAACCTGTTCAGTTCCTCTAGACATGGTTTCTTGCTCCAGAACCCTCACAGAAAAATATCAAAAGTTAACAATCTTTAAATGTAAGTGTTTGTTTTCCAAGACCTCCAGTATCTTGCTTATTTAAATTTATTTCCCTCCTTGGTTTCCTTTTTAGCAATATACATATTACATTGCCCTCTTCTTTGTACCCCAATAATTCTGGGGTAGTTTCACTTTCTCCTGACAGAGAGCTGTTGGTTCACCCAACTTTCTTTGACTAGGCGGTATGCTAGCTGGTACTTTGCAAATGGGAAACACTCAACAACCATGTAATTGAATTAAATTTACAGGAAAGCAGATAGAAAAGTCCTCAACACCAACAATCCATCTTAGTATTCTTAGAAGTTGAGACAGATCAGAATGTTAACATACACAGTTTAGTTTAGAATAGGAAAAATGTTAAGGTTATAGTGAAACATTTGTCACAGGATCAAAACACATTGTTATAAAAATAAACCCCCTGCCTGCTTCGTCATTTCTTCAGCAGCAGGAAAGCATTTTCCTTTGGCAATTCTTTACCTCCATCACAAAGGTTCCTTAACTAAATGTGAGATTAAAAACAGACTTGTAGCCTTTTACGGATGGCACTCCTACTGGCAGAAGCATATTTTTTGCTTTGTGTAACAGAGATTTACATTAATTTCATGCAAGATTTTAGAGTTCTGAATGAATCAATATTTTGTAAAAAAAACATGCTTGCTTTTACAGGAAAAGTGAGAAGAAAAATGCAACATACTCTGCCTTATTTCTGAGTTCTAGAATTGATCCTGATTTTTACATAGCTATAAAATTAAAATACATGAAATTAACCACACCAAACCAAACACTGAGGTGGTTATTTAATAAGTATATTCAACCATTAATGTAGCAACCTCATTAGACTTTTATAGGGATTACATACCCACACTGACTCACAAATACAGTTTCCCAAACTCATACTTGACAACACCGCCACACAAAAGTCAATAAGAAATGGGTTATTTTTCAACAATGGGAAATGGCAGCATTCACATTAGATTTGAAAAACTGAACGTTAAACCCCATTGACAATTTGTTGTGTGCCTTTCATTACGAGAACTCAGCAACTAACCCCAGTGCCAATTCCTCTGAGGATTTGTATTTTCAAAATTTTTAGATTGACTGACAGGGCAGTGATGAAAGAGGATCATGATTCCAGAAGTGCTGAAGATTCACGTATGACACATTTGATGTTTCTCTTAATCTGTTCTAAAATGTTTGGAAAAAGCAAAGGAGTATTGCGGGCAAAGAACAACTAATATGCTTGTGTGTTTAAGAAAAAAACTATTAATCTTAATAATCTATCATTTACTAGAACAAATGGTAAAATAAAATATTAAGATAGAAAAAAGATTTCATCATACAAAATATATGATCATAGAAGTTAAAGCAAATATATGTGAAATCATATAAAAAGAACTTAAATGCCAAACTGTCACGACATGTTTCGCTTGAACAAGGACAAAAGTAGAGAGGGTGATGTGGAGATTATTTTTATACAGCAGCTTTAAATACTTTTGTTAGTGCCAATAATTTCTGGCAAGAATGTTTTCAATGCACTACTTAAAATCAAATGTAAAGTTATGATTGCTTGCAGTGCTGGAAATGGTACTTGAGCCTCAAATATGGTTAGCCAACTGAATGACTTATATCTCTGATCTCAAAGTTAGAATTATTTTAAGAAAGAAAAATAACATCCTATTGAAGAAAAGGCATCAGGGGTGGTGGCCCATGTCCATAATCTTAGCAATATAGAAGACTGCAGGAGGAGAACTGCTGTAAACTGAGGAATTCTAGGCCAGTCTGGGCTTCAGGGTCTTCAACCAACCAACCCACCAACCAAAACAAGAAGAAATAAAATAATAAAAACGAAAAGAAAGAAGGAAAGGCATTTCTTTTATAATTGAGGATTTTAAGAATAACATACATAAAAGTAATTTTTAAAAATACACCAGACCTGGCTGGGTAGTGGTAACACACGCCTTTAATCTCAGGACTCAGGAGGTAGAGGCAAGCAAATTTCTGTGAGTTTGAGGCCAGCCTGGTCTACAGAGAGAGTTCCAGAATAGTCTCCAAAGCTACAGAGAAATCCTGTCTCAAAAAAAAAAATCTAAAAAATATATATGACCTGAATGAGGACAACACCAATAAGCATGCTAACATGGAACTGGAACATCTCACAGACCCTACCTCTAGACAAAGAACTATAGGCAAGTAAGGAAGAGAGGGAGAAATAGTTTCCCCAGGGAAAAACATACTAATTGGTTATCTAATACCAAGTGCTCACCTCTGATAATATATACATAGAAGTAAAACTAAACAACTGAGCAAGTTGCACTCATATATTTAGAAATGCACACACACACATACACACACACACACACACACATGTAACAACAGTGAAAGAAACAGAGGCCATGAATTTAAGAGAGAGCAAGGGGGTTAAATGGAAATGGTTAGAAGGAGGAACGGGAAGAGGGAAATGATGTGATTACATTTCAATTTCAAAAATAAAATGTATCAAAAATATTTTAAAGAAACGTGAAATCGGGCTTTATTTATACCATCTGATTAGTAGGAATAACTGATGATGAAGACTTATGTAATAATTTGTCGCTTCAAAGTTGCACTTTTACGTACATTTTCCCAGTTTTCCATTTCAACGGTGAGATGGGTATCGCCATCGCCATTTCACAGATGAACAAACCAAGGACAACGGCAATGAACGTGAAATCTACAGCATAGACGGGCTCACTGTGAGCCTTGTCAGTTTGGTTGCTCACCTTCCTGGACTTAGGGGGAGCTGGGAGGACCTTGGACTTAACATAGTGAAGGGAACCCTGATGGCTCTTTGTCTTGGAGAGGGGTGGAGTGGGGGTATGGGTGGAAGGGAGGGGAGGGAAGGGGGAGGAGGAGGGGAGGAGATGGAAATCTTGAATAAAAAAATGAGGAAAAAAATGATTAAAAAATGAAGACAGAGCAAAAAAAAAAAAAAATGAAATCCAAGCATGTTGAAGCAACTTGGCTAGTTTCACCCGGGCTGTTTATAGCAAAGCTACAATTAGACTAAAATTCTTGGTTCCACAGCTGAGGACCTAGATGCAATGTTCTTTCAACTAAAGGAGATCCAGATGACAGAGATGCACTAGCTGAATCTGGCTAGAGAACCTACATAGTTAACGGCTTTGTAAAATCTAGTGTTCATACTTGAATTTTATATATGTTTTAGTTACTTTCCTCATTGCTGCAGAACACATTAGAAAGCACTTCATGAAATAAATCATAATTTAAAAAAACAAAGTTAACACTAACTATCCTTTCAGGGATCATTTATATAATTCATTACTGGAGAAGTTTCCTTGACTTGTAGAGCACCCGAGACCACGAGGAGGAGACATAGCATTCTCTCCTGAGTGTGAAGACGTCTCAAGGTGCCACTTTCCTGGAGCTGCCTCTTTCAACTAAGGATCATTCTTCTCTCCCTATGGGAGAGGGAGAGGAAGAGAAAAAAGAAAAAGAAAAGCCAAAAACAAAAGCAAACAAAACAACCCCCAAACAAATCAAATAACAAAACAAACAAACAAACAAATAAGCCAGTGTTAACCAGGCACAATGGTGCACACCCGGAGTCCCAGCACTCTGGCGGCTGAGGCAGGGATACAAAACGTTTGCCTACAAAACGTTTGCCGTCAGATTGGGTTACAAAGTCAGTTCCACATCAGCCTGGATAACATAGAATGACAGTATTAAAAACAAGCAAAGAAATAAACCGTGCTAATGTGAAGAATTTATAGATGAAAAATACAACACACGTGAAGGAGAATGCTTGAAGGTTTAAAAGATGTGTGCATGAAATAAAAATAAAAATTGTTAAATAACTGAAGGTCTGGTCAGAACCAAGAGAACAACAGAAGTTCCAGACCATGAACTTGTGGGGCTTGTGTATGCCAGTGTCACCAAAATGTGCTCTCCTTCTGTTCCTCTACTGTGAGAATATATACTTGACATGTCCAAGAAAAGAATTTGGTTCAGCTTATATCACAGTCATGCTCAGTAGAGGGCTAGCAAACACAGGTATGCCATGAAAGTTGAGTATACTGGAGTGAAAACAGGTTGTGGATGTGTGATTCAACTGCCTTTTGTTCACTGCCTCATTTGTACCATACTCTACTGAGCGCAGAAACAGGAGTTGCTTTCATTTGAAAGCTCATAGACTATTGGATAAGATAGAAGGAAGCATAGCGAGAATGGAACACATGAGAAACATGAGCCATGGGTACAACCAGGTCAAGAAGACAAGTGCTGTTAAGGGATGAGCTTTATCAGGAACACATTTGGAAGTAAGATTATATTTCGATTTTGTTCAGAAAACATGCTGCTCTAACGATAATCTTTTCTGTTTCCCCCCATTAACTCTTTAAGTATGACAGGAAGGAAGACACATGTAAGGCAAATAGGGTGCCTTGAGGTAATGCCTCTGCGCAGATAAAATGGTACAGTTGGTACTGGCAGGTAAAGAGGCAAGGACATGAAAATTGCCTGGCTTTTATTACGAGACTCTAAATCTGTGAGTCCAGATTTAGATAAAAGCCGATCAAAGTGGACAGTTTCCAAAGCTTTTGGCTGGAGTGTCTGGGAACCAAAAAATTCCTGTGTTCAGAAAGGCACACATAGTGTGCATACTGTCAAGTGTGATGTGCTTGTGTGCAGCCCTGGGTTGAGTATATGTGCTTATAATGTGACGTTTGTAATCCACAAGGTAGCAGTCACATTTACTAACAGGCCTGAAATATTTAGAAATAATCCAACACCACCTTTTATTGAAATATTTTTAACCTCATATAAAGGTAAAATTATTTCTACAAATATTTCTATCATTTTTTATGGTTTTGGGAATGAGTTACTCTAGCTCAGAGAACTCACAGTAAACCACAAATTATTCTGATTAGATACAACTAAATTCTGAGGTCCTGTCCTTGCTCACTCGTTAGACTAGGGGTCAGTAATCTTTTGGGACATATGGGGCCAGATAATTAATAACTTAGATTTTGTGAACCATATGATTTCCCTTGCCACAATTCAACATTATTATGGTAAGTGAAAACAGCCACAGATAATATGTAAATGAATGGGTGTGGCCACAACCCAATAAAAATTTGATTACAAAAGTATGCTTCAAGCCAGATTTGGCCTATGGGCTGTAGTTTGCCAGGTTTGTTATGGACTACAGAAAAGGAAAGGGTGGGGAGGAGGGGCTGAACTAAAAACCAGAAAGACAGCTTTATAAGAGGTAGTAGAAGTAGAACAATTGTGACAGCACCTTAATAGTATCAAAAGGAGAGTATTTTATTTATGATCCATTCTAAGTCAAGAGCAATCATCAACAAACTCCAGAACTCTTATTATCCATTTTTTTCTTATAGGTTATGCCAGATTTTTTTCTTACACTTTATCAAATTCTTTATTATGAAAATGTTCTTGAATAATTTGCTATCTGCTATAACTACTGTGCAAAAAGATTTCCATTTTGATCAAAATATATAGATATCTGTCTCAGCAG
Source organism: Arvicola amphibius (assembly GCF_903992535.2). Taxonomy (NCBI): domain Eukaryota; kingdom Metazoa; phylum Chordata; class Mammalia; order Rodentia; family Cricetidae; genus Arvicola; species Arvicola amphibius. The sequence goes on along the minus strand of NC_052065.1, from coordinate 14,838,639 downwards.
TAGGAGGCTAATTATAGTAGGGATGAGCCTTGAAAACATTAGGCCCAGTGAAGGAAGCAGGCCAGGAAAGGATAAATAGTTTATGATTCCACAGATAGAAAAAGTCCAGAAGAGTCCATTGCAGAGAGACAGGAAGCAGATTAGTGGTTGCCACAGGCTGTGGAGAAGGGGAGGTAGGACGGAAGGGCTAATGCGTACAGGATTTCACTTTCGGGTGAGGAAAATGTTTTAATTAGGCATTGGTGATGGCTGCAGAACTCTCTCTCCTCCCTCCTTCCACCTCGCTCTCTCATTATTTTTATTAGCTTGTAAAGCGTGCAGAAGCCTTTCTTCACTCTGAAATTCACTGCAGTGCACATGCTCAGATGGGTGCCATCTTTCCGGACAGCAATTGGAGGCAATAAGAAAACACAACAGAAATGAAAAGGAAAAGAAGACGGCAAAACTCAAGAATAGAGAAAAAAAATACTTCAGCTTCTGGGGTGGTCCCCTGTTTTTCAAGAAAAGTACAAAAAAATTTTAGTTGTGTCTTGAGAGCAATTGGATATGATCACCATGCTTTGAATAGATGAATGGAATTCTCAAAGAATAGGCAAGTAAAATAAAAAGATTAACAAGAAAATTCCTTGCTTTCCAATGTCTGTGTGGTAGTTGATGTGCTTATGAGTTAACAGCTGATATGCCTGGAACGAAGAGCTTTTCATATGTTATCAATTGAGGACAATTCTGGAAAATCATGCATTATAAAGCCCATTTTACAGGTGAATAAATTGATTGACAAAGGCTTTATTTTTCCCCTCAATCCTTCCCAGTTTAATAGATTTCCTGCAGGAGTTTACTCCAGTAAGAGAATAGTGTTAGCCTGACTCTCACTCTCTGGACATTGCTCAGCCATTTGACTTCCCCTGGAAGGAGGTTGCATAGGCAGCCCTGCAAACAGGTTCATAATGTCACCATCTGGATTTTCCAACTAGGCTCTCTGCTCTCTCTACAAACCAAAACTCTCAGAAGGTTCTATTTCAAACTCAGATCAGCCCACGTTCCTCCCCTATTTTAAAAGCCAAGTCCCAAATCCTAGTTTAGAAGGGCTTTGGTTGGCCTGGTTCCACTCCCTATCACATCTGCCACATCCTGCCTTTGCCCTTCCTGCCCCAGCCCATGGCCCTGCCTACCCACACAGCCTTGGAGGTTTATGCCAAATGATGCTTCTGCCTGGAATGCCTTGGGCAGAAAAGACTGCTTTCCCATAGCCTCCTAAAGACACCATCTTTGTCTACTTTCCTAGCCACAAATCACTCTATTTAAATACTTTGTCTAGCTCTTAGCATGTGTCATTTCCATTTTCACCTCTCTTCTCTTCATTCGTTCATTCTTTCTTTCTTTCTCTTCCCTCTTCTTCCTCCTCTTCCTTTTACTCCTTCATATTCCCCTTCCCTCTTTTTCTCCCTGCCCCAGACTCTCCTTTCTTCTATCTTCTTTCTATTTATTCTTTCTCCTTGGCCTCTTTCTCCCTAACCCTCTTGCTTCCTTTCCCTGTGTAAAATACAAACTCTATGAGAACATGAACTCGGGGTTGTTTACCTGCCCCTGGCCCATTTTAAGCACTCAAATATTTGTCGAAAGAATTAATGAATGCCAATGAAACTTGGCAAGGGTTCTGTGTTTTGCTAAATGATTAAAGCTCTAAATCCCACAGCACATAGTTTTGGCTCTGCAGAGAAATAATCCATAAATAGGACTAATGACCACAAACTTCAGAAGGCCCTAACCAACAATGACCATTTACAACTACCCCCACCCAGAGACAAGTTTAAGCTTGAAGTGAGTTTTTATTACCTTCTCATAAACCCCTGAATCATATGCTTTACAGGGCAAGTGCTAATGCAGTCATAATTATACTGGTGTGAACACATTGTCATAGAAATGTAGAAAACATAGGCATAGGCATTTAAGAGAAAGCAGCTGCTCCCAACCCAAGAGCAACCGTCGCATAGAAACGGGCCAGCAAGCACACAGCTAAGGAACTTAAACTGTGTGACTGAAGTGACACACCCTATAAATCATAGATCGAGATGACAGTTTGTCCCAGTACCTCAGAGCAACCAACTTGCTGCCCAGAGAGTTCTGTGCATTTCAGTAAATCTGTAATTAAGATATAGACATCACTCTCCCCAGATAGTAATATCCATTCTTGTTTAATTAACCCAGGCACTAAAAAGTGGTAACTTCAGTCTGTGGGTGATTTCCTTTCTCTTTTTCTTTGGAAGCAGATCAAGAAACAAGAAGAGACATGACCTCATTATAAATTCAGCATTTACTTAATTTTCCCCCTTTAATCTTTGAAATAACAATTGCTCCATTAAGACACTAAAAAGTGAAAAATGTCAAGCCCTTGACCTTTTCTCAATTCACACTCATGCTGAGGCAATGAACACCCCCCCCCCCCCCTTCCTCCTCACCTAAGCATGAGTACATTCTCCAGACTCAGCGATGATTCTAGGTCAGGATTTCTAAGCCTTAGAACTACTGACATTTTGAACCAGATAAATCTTTATTATGAAAGCTAACTTATGTCTGGTAGGATGTTTATCAGCATCTCTGGTCTTTATAAGATTCCAACAGTACTCAAGGCTTGAACAACTAAAACTGTTTCCAGATATTCCAGAATGACCATTATAAGGCAAAAACACCCTCGGTTGAAACCACTGTTCAGGACATGGTAGTATCAAAACTAACATATTGTGTGTGAGTTGTGGTTAATGTTCCTTATTGTACTGAAATCACATGTGGCTAGAATTGCTCTTATAGGAAGAGTTCTTGAAATTCATTGCACAATTTGATTCACTCATTAAATACTGTATGCCAAGATTATACCCTTTAATAAAACAACCAGTGTTCATAAGCAATCTCTTCTGAGTATGAGCATTTTTTGGATTGGGCAGAACAACTTTAAACCTAGTTTCAAATTAGACATTTGAAGATCATAATATTTGTATGAAGAATTCTTTTCTGGAAAGAAAATGGAGGGCTGGTTTTAGTTTGAAACCAATGAAAAAACAAGTCATTTGTCTCTGTCTTTTGCTAAAACAACCAACCTTAATGACAGTGTACTGAAAGAGCAGAACTAGCCTTGGTATCAGTCTTAGGAGAGTTTACAACTCCACAAAGTCCATTAATCAACAAGCAACCTATAAAGCCAACCTAAAGAACACATGTTGGAGAACTGCCTCATTTTCTTGCCTTGGTTACAATCCAAGAGCAAATCCTCCAAGTCTAAATCTCACTACCATAAAATGTCTTATCTGCTTCTCCTCAGGAAAGGCCATCAACAAAATCTCCGTACACTGTTTTCCCAAAAAGGAATGAGGCTAAATGTTTGTTCACCAAGAGGCACTAGGTGGGAAGAAAGAATGAACAAGAAATCTACCATAAATCTTCTTGGGCCTCCTCTTGTAAAGCTGACATGGATTTAGCAAAAGCTTTTCTTCAGTGGTTTCATAAACTTTACTATTTGCTCAGGCATAATTAATTTATTATAACTGAAATAGTACATTTTAAAATCTGTCCATAATAATATAGGCTATTTGACATCATATAGGATGTTGGTCAGTGTTAACACACTTCTATGACATAGTCACAGTATCACAGGGTCATTTGATTTTTGCTTGCCTTAACCATTTTCTTGTATCACACACAGAGAGACAGGCAGACAAAGACTTTCAAAGTAATGCATTTTTTTTTTTCGAAGATTGAGCCCAGAACCTCAGGTATGCTAGGCAAGGACTCTGCTACTGGGTTACAACCTAAATCCTTTGTTTTGGTTTGTATATGAAAAGTCTGCCATTGGCTCTTGAGTTTGGATATTTGATCCATGTTGTTAATGCTGTTTGGGGAGATAGCAAAACTTTTAGGAAATAGAGCATTTTCCTCCTCCTTGGTTTTCCCAGGGTTTTAGGGGTGGAAGGAGGACACAAATATAGAGTTATTTGGTAAGAGGAGCCTCGTCTTAGAAAATGCCTCCATCAGATTACCTGTAGGCAAATATTGTGGATATTACTTTAACTATGTAAAAATGTGTTACATTTTGTTTATGTTGTGGAACATTACTTTAACTAGGCAAAGATATGCCCCATTTGTTTAGGTTTAATTTATTTAAAGATGTCATGATGTGTTGCTGTTTTACCTTGCTTGCATAAGGCACATGAGTGGTCTAATAAAAAGAGTGGAACAGCCAATAGCTAGGCAGTAGAGAAATAGGCTAGGTGGGCTGGTGGGTGGAGAGAATAAATAGGAGGAAGAATCTAGGTTGGAGGAAGAAGCTAATGAAGAAGAGAAGGAGGGCGATGCCTGGGGTCAGCTAGCCAGGCAGTCACCAGCCAAACAGACAGGCTCCAGCCAGCCAGGCACAGAAGAAGCAGTGAAAGTAGGACTGTTGCATAATTAAATGAGGTCCTCAAGAGCATGTAATAAAAGATAACAAATGTTTATTGGAGATCACTCACAATAGAAAACCACTGCTGGGCGGTGGTGGCGCACGCCTTTAATCCCAGCACTCGGGAGGCAGAGGCAGGCGGATCTCTGAGTTCGAGGCCAGCCTGGTCTACAAGAGCTAGTTCCAGGACAGGCTCTAGAAACTACAGGGAAACCCTGTCTCGAAAAACAAAAACAAAAACAAAAAAAAAAAATAGAAAACCACTGCATGCTTCTGCTCTATGGCTCCTGGGGCTGTGAACCGAACTGCTTTGAGTTCTAAAAAGGCTAGTCATTTTGGCAAGAAATTGCTCTTGCCTGGACTGCTTGATGGTTTGCTGTATGAACCGGACATGCAGAACCCACACAAAAATGACTGCTAAAGTTGTCAAAAAAAAAAAAAGAAAAGAAAAGAAAAAAGGATGAGACAGTCCTTCAGGGTCCCTGCTCCATAAAAGAGTCTGACAGACATTCTACAGGACACACAAAAAATTGACTGGCAAACTGCCCATAAAGGTAAAAGAGTCTTTCAAACTTTCTGCTTCATGTAAAAGTCTTCCAGAGATACTATGGACATGTAGGCTAAAGATGGATGACCTAAAGTTTAAAAAAGAAAAACTGTCTGGGCAGCAAGATGTCTCTGTCAATTCTAGAAGTGTTTATAATGGACTTCCAGTTGACTTAGGTAATACTATATCCTTCTGGGGTCTTTGATAAAGTTAAAGACAGATAGTTATAGTTTTCCTTAATTGTGATAAAAGATAAATTAAATATAAAACTTTAGACTCACAAAATAAAATAGATGATGAAATATTTTCTTTAATTTTGTCAAATACAAAAAGTTAAAAAATATTCTAACTGTAATTTTTGCTTGGTAACTTTTTGTTACATATAATTTTACTATGTTAAAGTTTAAACCTTCCTTACCATTTAGACAGAGAAAGGGAAATGATGTGGCATGTCCTTCTGTATATGTGTTGCTTTTATTGGCTAATGAATAAAGTTGTTTTGGACAATGGTTTAGTAGAATAAAGCCAGGTGTGAACTCTGAGCAGAGATGCAGAGAAAAAGATGGTGAAGTCAGGTCAGATGCCAGCCAGCTACTGAGGAAATAGGACATGTAGAAAAGGAGGTAATTCCAGGTGGCAATTCCACGTGGCAATACATAGACTCATAGAAATGGGTTAATTTAAGATGTAAGAGATAGCTAGAAATATGCCTGAGCCATTGACCTAACTGTTACAATTAATATAGTTTCTGTGTGATTATTCATGTCTGGGTGTCTGGGAAACAAAACTGCAGTCTCCATTTACAGAGGACATACAGAATGAAAAAAAGGCAAAAAGCCCTGAGGCAAAACATAAATGAAGAAAACCAGGTTAGGTTATACTATAAGAGCTAGTGGGACAGGCATAAGCTAAGGCTAACAATTTATATATAATAATAAGTCCCCATGTCATGATTTGGTTGCTGGTGGTCCAAGAAAGCCTGACACACAAATCTGTTGGGTAGTTTCTTAATGATGGATGTGAGAGGACCCAGCCTACTTGGGGACTGTGCTGCCTCTAAGTAGATAGCTCTGTGTTGTATAAGAAAGCAAGCCAAAGTCATGGAGAGCAAGCCAGTAAGCAACACTCTTTCAAGACTTGTGATTCAGTTCTTGTCTCCAGGTTCCTGCCCTGCCCTCCCTCAATGGACAGTGACTTGGACTATATCAGCCAAATAAATCCTTTCCTCCTCTAGTTGCTTTTGGTCACTGTCTTTAACACAGAGACATGACTAAGATAAGCCTCAGCGGAGGAAGTGGCTTACAATAGCTGTGTTTTGAGCTTTTTAGCCTCGCTTTGCTTCCTGTTTGCTCTCTGCCTCTTCTGTTTCCTGTTTTGCATGTTTTCATGTTTGGCTGCTGCAAGCTGCTGCCATCATGAACCCTGCTATGCCTTTCTTGCCATGATGGACTATATTCTCTTAAGTCAAGAACCTCTTAAGTATAGGTTAAAAATTCATTTTTTGCATATTATCACAGCAATTAGAAAAGTTACTAACACAATTTTAAAGGTTTATGATTATTTTACACCATGTGACAAGTTGGCATAAATGATATAATTTTTAACATTTTTGTACAGAGTCCACTAGTATTATTTTTGATGATTGTTATCCTGATTAATTATCTGTGTGGAACTAGCTACAGAAATTGTTTGGGGCCCTTAGTGAAAAAAACTGACATAGTCTATCTTAGTACAAACTGTGGCTTCATTTTATTATTCAAGTAATCCCTTTGATATCTACTTAATACTGCTTTTCCCATAAAAACACTCAAATGAGACCATGTTCAGGGTGATTTGCTGGTGAAGATGTGGCTAATTCACAATGGTAGGTGCGTGCATATTATTCTTCTCTTAAAATGACATCGTTTACCACAAATATGAAGGTGAGGTAGGTGGAAAGTCCCAGAATTTAGTCAAATGCCGGAAGGGGCCTTTGAAACTGATCTTCAGTAGGTATTTAGAGGCATGTTGACATTACAGATTCAGTTCAGTAGATAGTGACTAAATGCTTCCAAATTAACTTGGAATTTCTAAAATAACTCTTGACAAGAAATGAGCATCTTATAGTTATTAAGTCAGAAAAACCAATGGCTTAAAACCCATTTGAATAAGGTGTATCATTGTATTCTCTCCTTATTAGATAAAAGTGAACCTATCAGTATTTCTTCCTTGCAAAAATTTTATTGTTAAATTAAAGACAATTTAAAATAAATTAATCATTCCGAACTACTACATAATGAATGTAATGGAGAGCCAGGTATTGACCCTGTTTTGTCTTCTATGGTCAGATTAAAATAACTTCAAAAGTGTGTTTAAGAACTGTGAAGACAGACAGTAAGATTTATATTCAGAGTGGGGCTGAATGAATTAAGCCAGTTGAGAACTTCTCTTTGGCTTGCCTAGCTGTGCTATTGCAAATGGCTGGCAGAACATTGTGTAGTCCACCTGTGATCTCCAGCACAACTTCAGCGCTCACTGGGAAATATGTCAACTGACTAACACTACTAAACAGGTGCACCATGACGAGGGAGTACTACTGTATACATGACTTCATTCATCTTAACATGGAAAGAGGTGAAACAATTCCAACTTTACTCAGAGTTTAAGTAATTTCCTGGATTTATGTGGCCAGCAATGAACTGAAGCAGGCCATGAAACTTCTCCCCACCTCTTTATTTTTCCAATACTTAGGAAGGAACGCTGGACTTTGAGCATGTTAGACAAGCCCTCTACCAGTGAGCTATATCTCCATCCGATCCAATACAGCCTTGAAATGACCTACATGACCTAATTGATGTTCCTTTGCACCTGAAAGAGCGGGACATATTCCTTAGCTTGTGAGTTGCTAGATGGATTATTTTGAGATAGTGGTTCTCAACCATCCTGTTGCTGCAACCCTTTAATACAGTTCCTCATGTTGTGCTGACCCCCAACCATAAAATTATTTTCATTGCTGCTTCATAATTGTAATTTTGCTACTGTTGTGAATTATAATGTAAATATTTTTGGAGTTAGAGGTTTGCCCAAAGGGGTTGTGACCCACAGGTTGGGAACCACTAATTTGAGACGACACAGGGACTATGATCATAAATATCCTATCCGGCAATAGTTGGATAGGATTTTCTATGCCCTGATTTGAAATCACACTTCTGTTTGATAGAAACCAAGGCCGTAAGAGAACCATGAGTTACCAGCAGTATTTATTAACGCTTGTCATCCCTATGTGTTCCTCATAAGTCAAGAACTTATGCAAAATACCATATCCCTCCTTTACAATCTCCCCAGTGCAACCCAGGCAATCCTAATTTCCTTTGTAGACTTTTCATCACCTGTTCTTTATTCTATCCTCACTTTAAACAAGCACAGGGTAGGTATCACATAGTGGGCAAGGCTTTGAAAGTGCCTTCAAGTACAGTAGTGAGCCGCAGCCTCTCACTGCCATTCACAAACAGGAGTCTGTATTGTTATCTAATGCTTAGAATGAGTGGACAAGGCAGGAGGTCACACTGGCAGTTGGGCTTTCCTGATCAGGATTTGTGAACTGTGGCTGTGGCCGTGGCAAGGGAAGTTCTTGGTATCCTTGAGAGCAATTGTTCTGAGGCTCTTTATCCCCATGATGTCTCCGCATAATTACTTTCTTTGCTTGATTTTCCACCAGGTTCATATTTTTGCTATAATACTTGTCTTCTTGCATTCAAGCATCTCCAGTCTAGTCTGCTTTGTCCAGAGAACAAGCCACTCAAGAGCAGGCATGCTACTCATTAGTTTGGATTGCCTCAGGGTCTGGCAGCCTTTCCTGGCATGCTTCATGCTGCCCCCCTCTCCTCTTTTGCTTTATGTCTCCTGAAATTTTTCATCTGAATTCTTGAAATGTCATTGATTTAAGTATCCAACTTAACAAAAGTAACTTGCCACTTATTCTCACTTAACTTTGTTTCTACTGTTAATTTAATTTCTTTTGGCATTAGACTCAGAAAGATGAAGAAGAAAGACTTTGGTATTGGGGTCTCTAGCAAGTTATAGGCTGTTGGGCATTTTTAACTTCTCCAAGTTTATCAGGATCTTCTTTTTCATTTGTAAAGAGATGAGGTGATGGATAAGGGAAAGAAAGAGACGAGAATTAATTTTGCTTTCTCAGTCTATTTGATTAACTGGGCACAGCACTTAACTAATTATATTGCCTATCTCCCTCCCTTCCTCCTTTCCTCCCTCCCTCTTTCCCTTCATTTCCTTTCCCCTCCCTTCCTCCTTCCCTCCCTCCCTCCCTCCCTCCCTCCCCCATCCCTCCCTTCCTCCCTCCCTCCCTCCCTCCCTTCCTTCCTTTATTTCTTCCTATTTCATAGACAGGGTTTCTCTGTGTAACAGTCTTGGGTGTCCTGGAACTCACTTTGTAGGCCAAGCTGTCCTCAAACTCTGCCTCTGGGATTAAAGCCGTGTGACACTATGATTTATATTGCCTTTTAAATGACCATAATCAAAATACTAAGCATCTTTAAGCTGACCCTAAATGGTTCTTTTTCCCTGGTATTTACAATAATTCACCTTCTTTAACTGCTTTTTAGCTAACAAAATATGGCTACACTGAGAAGTCTTTTCCATATTTTGTCAAAGGGAAATTATGACAACTACCTTGCTTAGCAGACTCTCTGCCTAGCTAGCTTAGATGAAGTATACCAGCATGTTAGAAAGGTCCACACAGCAAGAAGAGCAAGGAGTGGAGGGTGGCCCCCACACCAACATCCAGTGACCAAACAGAGTTCTCTACCCAAAAGCTCTTAATGGACTGACCCCATCCAACCACCCCATGAGTCAGCTCAAGAAGACATTCTTTACCAGCTGGGCCTCCAGATGAGATCCCAGGTTCCACGGAACATGTCTAGACCCTTAGCTGTAGGCACACTGAAGATGTGCCGTGACTCATGATTCATAAATCCTGTAAGATAATAAACGTGAAGTATTTTAAATCTCTAAATTCTGGGACAATTTCTTGTTCACTTTCCTCAATAGAACATTTGTGTACAAATTATGCTGTTTTATGTCCCCATCATATCAGAGTCTGTTTCTAATGCCTTGTTTGTCTTTGAGGTTGAGAAATTTCTCTTGTCTTTTGGAATGCCTTGAATTTTCTTGCTAGAAGCTGGGTGTTATGAGTTGTATTCTAGGAACTGAAGTAGATAGGCTTTTATCGTGAGGCTATAGGATGATCTGGCTAAGAGTTGGGATACCTTTACTGTTTGTTACAAGTAGAAGTGTTAGAGCTTCCAATTTCTTGAAGTATCCTTGCTGTTCATTATCACGGTCTCTATGTTCCCCTAGAAACTTTTTCTTAGGGTTTGAACATTGAAGTTATTTTACGTTTTGTAATCCATCTTCATGATGTGGGGATACAGTTAGGTGAAGGGGAGGCGTTCTGTAATTCTCTGGTTACGATTTTGCCTGTGACCCTGAAGTGTGGACCACCATGAGTGTTTCTCAGTTTATATTGTCACCTCTAGGTGAGACAAAAAATCTAAAAGCCAGATAGAAATAGGTGATTTTCCTTTCACTAAGTCAGATAAGGCATTCTTTTATTCCCCCTTGTTGCTGAGGCTTGTTTTGATGGATGCTCTGGGCTTATTTGTAAGAGTCAGTTTGTATTTCACAATGGTTACTGTCCCCCTTGATCTAGCCAAGCTCCAGGCTTATTTTTTTCTGATCTTCACCATAAGACTGGTAGAAAATTTCAAGGGATAACCTGGGAAAAGAGTATACCTAGTTATACTATGCACCCTGCAGTTTTGAATCTTTCAAGGTGTCTTACAACCAGCCAACAGAAATTCATTGAAGTTATCATTTAAACGTTCCTACTAGCGACTGAGTCTAACAGATTTTGCTCCTGGGAAAGTAATCTATATTCTTTAGATATCCCTGCCTCTCAGATATTAGAGATTAGCGTTAGACCTGTGACCCCAATTCTCTTGTGGATTTAAGACAAGATGTTGGTTTTCTGTTTGGTCTTCTTTTATCTTGTTGAGATAACAGAAATCATGACTCCTAAATTCTTTACATGTTGGAATAGTAACCAGATGTGTCTAATGTTACTATATTTCAGATTTATGAATACATTATATTCTTCTCAACTAGAATAATATATGAATCTAAAGATCTAGAGCTCCAATTGCCCAAAGTATTGCTGTCGTGACACTGAAGTTCTTCCTATTACCAATCAAATCTTATTGCAGGAAACAAATAAGAAGTATATCAACAACTGCTTCTTTAGGAAATTACAAATGTTAACATAGTTCATTTAACAAATATTCCCATCAAGTTGCCTGACAGTGAGCTGAAATAGGAAATAAAATATTTCCTCAAATCTAAGTGGTGAAAGAAGGACAGAATTATTTTCTATTTAGAAATGAAAGAGACATTTACTTGGAACACTCATTAAAAAAAATCAGTCCGGGAACATCAAAGGAAAGATAGCAGTGAACAGTTTACTGGTTTTCTGTTGCTTTATAACAAATCACAAAATGCTAGTAAATGAAGAAATGTTTTATTAGTTCATGGGGATGCAGGCTTGAAGATGGGATAGACTCAACTACTCAACTTTCTCTATGCTCAGGGACTCACATCGCTGAGATGAAAACACTGGTAAGCCTGGAATCTCATCTACAGTCCCTGTAAAAGGATGTGCTTCCAAGGGGATTCTAGTCATTGGTTGACCCTGGATCATAGAGTTTGTTGGGCTGAGGTCCCCATTTACATGTTTCCATCATAGGACGATTGCTCACCAATTACATGCTGCTTTTCTATCTTTGGTATGACTCTGTCCATCCTTAAAGCCAATGTGGTGATACTCAAAATTATTTTTTATACTTCCAGTTTCTCTGACTTCTGTCCCAGGCAAAGAATGTTCTCTGCTTTTAAGGTTCACAAGATAATGCCACACCTACTTGTCTATTAAGATATATATAAGATATATAAGATAAACTGTGCTGTACAAACTAATGCAAATATTAGAGTGATATCTCAGTATTTTCAGGTCCATCACCCATCATCTCAGCATTAATGTGGGGCATCTTTAGAGATGGTACTAGAAACTTTACGCTTCAAAAATATCCTTACATGAGACATCTAGAAAATTCAATGTACTGGAAGCTTTGCTAAGAGCAAGGCAGTTTAATCTGCCTAAGTGAAGAAAGGGTAGGTCGTATAAAATAGGGCATCCACAGTAGATTCAACCATGCAAGAAGCTATCACCAAAACATTACTGGGGGACTGTTTGGGTTGGGTGATGTAAGTGTACTATCTTTTCCCTCAGACAAGTATGAATTACACAAAGGGGGAAGTCCGTATTGACTCATTGCATGCATATGCTTACATTCTACTGAGTGTTATGTTATATTTTATATGTAGTTGGAAAAAGATTGACAAGGAAACTAAGTGACTTAAATCACAGAACCTACTAAACAAATTTACTAATAAAAAAATTTGACCTGATGAACAATAACAAAAAAATCATTCAACTTGTTTTTTCTTTTTCTGTCTGTTTCCTTTCTCTTTCAGTATGCTAAAAATCTTTCTAGATCGGGAACTAGCTCAGTATCAACTCCTTAAGTCTTCTTTCTGGGCATCACTAAGAAGGATCCAAGTCACATTCAGGGATGCATTGCTCACTTCAGTCTTGCTCTGTATGGCCAGATTGGCCATGACTCCTAACTCTGGATTTTGTGTCCTTTCCTAGAATAGTACAACACTGAATTTAGTTCTCATGGCTGTCAGTTTGGCGTGCGCTGAAAGAAGTGTCATGGCAATCACACCCCACTGAATCAATGTGTAGAGGCAATCATGAACTGAGCACTTTGAATGTTCAGCAATGATCAATAGTCAAGTAAGTTTCTTTTCATGTTTCCTCTCTGACTTTAGGATTTTAATAAGAAGTTTTTTCTGTATAACCTAAAGGGCCAGAAACGTTTTCAGACAGCCGCTGGCCTGTTACTGGAGACTACATTTGAAACTACTGGGATCACAGCTACCTGCAGGTTCCACCAGCACTGCAGACACATTTCATTCTATAGCTGAAAAATAGATTTGATTCTATTCCATTGTATCGGAGCCTCCACTTAGGTCTCCTGAGAGAGAAATCTGAAGAGAAATCTTGGCAGCAGGGAGATGGGCTGGTGGGGTTTTTTTTGTTGTTGTTGTTCCTCCACAGATGCTTACAGAGAAACTGCAAAGATGAAGGTAGATGTTTCTAAAAGGGGTCAAACTCTCTTCCTTGCAGATTTCGAAGTCAGAATGAGATATGGGTAGCACAGAAAAATAAGACACAAAACCAGAGGAATAAAAAGATTCCTGTCTTGGAACAGCTTGGAGGGAGCATAAGTAGGAATTTGCCTACTCCAACATTCCAGGTTCTTGATGTACAGGTTAGTTGTGTACTTAGAAACTCCATGGGAGTAGACATATTCATCTTGATTGTTATAAAGTCCAGAAAGGTGAATGACTTGCCAATGACTTGCCCAGGTTACATAGCTGGTAAATGCAAGATTGATGACTTGAACTTGATCTGATTATGTCTTGCCATGAGCTCTCATTCTTTTTTTGTGCTTTTCCTAAGAAACACACATTCTTTTGTTCTCTTCAAGTATGAACTGAGTTTATGAGTTTTATGATTCCTCCAGAAGGAGAGAATATATGAATCATCTAAGACTCCCAGAATTGATTCAGGCAGTGACATTTTCCTATGGGTTTATACTATAAACTGTAAATATTAATTTCCTCATAGAATGCTTTGATGCTAAGATGATCACTTGTCAGAATTACCTTAGCCTAGAAAATCCAGAGTTAATGCTCCAAGTGCAAAGGTAGGTAAACTTTTCTGTAAAAATCTTAGATAGTCCCTAGTTTTGGCTTCATGAGCCTAGCAATCCCATTGCAACTACCTTGCTCTGCTGTTGGGCCATGAAAAATGCCAGAGACAATAATATAAAGTCAGTGGGTATGGCTGTGTTCTCATAACACTCTCTTTATGAACACTAAAGTTGGAGATTCATATTACTTTCACCTGTCATAAAATAGTACTTCTTCTTTTGAAGCTTTTCAAACTTGGAAATAAAAGAACCATTTTTAGTCGAGAGTCATGAAAACAGACAGAGAACTAGATTTAACCATGAGTCATAGCTTGCTAATCTTTGCTGTAAGGAATCACATTGTATTTTATTTTGCCCCATGTATGGTATGGTTTAATTTGAGAAAACTCACATAAGTAGAAGAGGCATTGAAACTACTTAATAAACAATACTGTATGCAACTTGAAATCACATTAACACAAACTGTTGGTTACTAGGCATGCTCAAGATTAATTTTTGCTACTTTTAAAGGAATATTTCATTTCTTTATTTTCCTGAATGTATTTACTTGTGTTTAAGTGTGTGTGTGTGTCTCTGTGTGTGTATCTGTGTCTGTATGTCACAGGGTTGGAATTAGTTCTATCTCTCTCTCCCTCCCTCCCTCCCTCCCTCCCTCCCTCCCTCCCTCCCTCCCTCCCTCCCTCTCTCTCTCTCTCTCTCTCCCTCCCTCCCTCCCTTTCTTTCCTTTCATTTAATTGTTTTGATTTTTCAGACCAGTTTTCTCTGTGTAGTCCTGGCTGTCCTAGAACTCACTCTGTAGACCAGGCTGGCCTTAAAGTCATAGAGATCCACCTGCTTCTACCTCCTGAGTGCTGAGGATTAAAGTCATGTGCCGCTGCCACCACCACCACTTTGCTAAGAATGTTTTCTTTTAACGAGAAGTTTTTATTGTTATCATTGTTGATCATATGCAATTGTAAGATATAATATAGAGTCTTAACTGGGGTCATCCTTGTGGATTCCTGGGAATTTCTCTAGTGCCCGTTTTTTTTTTTTGTTTGTTTGTTTTTTTTTTTTTTTTGCTAGCCCTATAATGGCTCCTTCAATCAAAATATCTTTTTCCTTGCTTTATCCATCTTTCTCTGTGTTTCCTCCATCTTGACTATCCTGTTCCCTCAAGTTCTGCTTCCCCTTCCTTCTCCCCTCATCTTCCCCTTCCACCCTCCCTACTTTCCTCACCCCTATGCTCCCAATTTTGTCAGGCAATCTTGTCTCTTTCCCCTTTCTAGGTAGATCTATGTATGATTTTCTTAGGGTTCATCTTGTTACTTAGCTTCTCTAGAATCATGAACTATCAGCTCAATGTTCTTTGCTTTACAGCTAGAAATCACTTATGAGTGAGTATAAACCATGTTCATTTTTCTGGGTCTGGGTTACCTCACTCAGGATGGTTTTTTTGTAGTTCCATCCATTTGCATGTAAATTTCAAGATGTCATTTTTTCCCCACTGAATAGTACTCTAATGTGTAAATGTGTCACATTTTCTTTAGCCATTCTTCGGTTGAGGGGTATCTAGGTTGTTTCCAGGTTCTGGCTATTACAAATAATGCTGCTATGAACATAGCTGAACAACTGTCCTTGTAGTATGATTGAACATCTTTTGGGAATATTCCAGGACTAGTATTTCTTTGTCCTGAGTTAGGTTGATTCCCAATTTTCTGAGAAACCGCCAAACTGATTTCCAAAGTGGTTGTATAAGTTTGCATTCCCAGCAGCAATGGAGGAGTGTTCCCCTTGCTCCACATCCTCTCCAGCATAAGCTGTCATTAGTGTTTTTGATCTTAGCCATTCTTACTGATGTAAGATAATTTCTCAGAGTTGTTTTGATTTGCATTTCCCTGATGGCTAAGGATGTCGAACATTTCCTTAAGTATCTTTTGGCCATTTGAGATTCTTTTGCTGAGAATTCTCTGTTTAGTTCTATACCCTATTTGCAAATTAGGTTACTTTGTATTTTGATGTCTAGTTTCTTTAGTTCTTTATATATTTTGGAGATCAATCTTCTGCCTGACATGGGGTTGGTTAAGATCTTTTCCCACTCAGTAGGCTGCCTTTTTGTCTTATTGACTGTGTCCTTTGCTTTACAGAAGCTACTAAATTTCAGGAGGTCCCATTTATTCAAATTCAAAAAAGATATAATATAGAAATGACCTTTACCTTCTTTCCCAGTTTCTCTCTACAATTCAGTGCTATTTTGTTAAACTATAATACAATATTTCAACCAGAATGCTGAAACAGATGCAACCTGTCAGTTCTATTGAGATTTCCCTAGTTTTATTGTACTGATATGTGAGTATATATGCACATACATGTGTTTAGCTCAATCCCTCCAAAGATCCCTTATGTTACCCCTTTAAACACAACCATCTCCCTCACTTTTCCAATCTCTCCACCTAGGAAACCATTAATTGTTTTCTATTTTTATTTTTTTACCCTACCAAATCAAATTAAGAAAATCATAGAGTATGTAGCCTCCAAGCATTGACTTATTTATTAGTCAGAATAATTCACTGGATATTCCTCAAGGTTGCTAGACATGGATAATTCGTTCCTTCTCACTACTTCATAGTATTCTCCAGTAAAAAGGTATCAAGGTTTGTTTAACACTTTACTTGTTGGAGAATATTTGGGCTGCTTCTATGTTCAGGCTCACATAAATAAAGCTTGCATGAATGTTTGTGTACAGGGTTTTGGGACCATTTCAAATGCCAAAGTGTGCATTTAAGGTACATATATAAGTACATAACTATAATTATTTAAAAATTCCTTGTATATATTTAATATGCTTTAATGAAGCATTACCACAAAACACTACAGACTAAAAAATAAAAATTCTTTTTAAATTCCCTGTAATTTTGTACTCTCATTTTCTCGATTCAGAAATCCAAGAGGAAAAAACTTAACTGCTCCCTCAAAGAGTTGGTAACCAGGGACAGAATGGTCAGTTTTAACTGAGTCGACAAGAAATCACTTCTGCCTTTCCTGTTCTCTCCTCTCAACATGCTGTACCCATAAAACTACTATACAATAGAGCTGCCAACAATACATAGCTTCTTGTCATGAAAGGAAGAGAAAGGGTAGCTGGGCTTTGCGGACTTTATGAAATCATGTTCATGTCACAGGCTCCCCTAATGGAGCCTTTTGAAACTGCCTCATTGCAATGACAATTGACGAGAGACAGAAAAGCGTGAACATGCAAACACATTTGGAGCACTCTAGGGTGTACATGGGAACTAAAAACTAAAATTGTTCACCAGGCCCCTGGGTTTCTGCAGCTGTGTGGTTCCAAGTTGCCTCTACTCATATGAGAGTGCTGAGCTAGTTTTAATAAATTGCAGTTTCTCTAACCTTAATCTCACCAGAGAAGTTACCTGAATGGTCCAAAGAAGAACCCCTTAAATATCTACCTTACACTTGGCACTTGGTTTGGTCACTATACTGTCTACTACCTCATGTTGGTGTATAGCATATTTAATTCTCCTCCACATATAGGAGTATAGTATTTTTTGCAGACAAGGCTCAGTAGTCTGCTTTTCTCCGGTAGTTCGTACCTGGAAATTCTGAAGCTTGCTATGATACAGTGCTGTCTTCAGCCACCTCAGAAATATAGATCACTGAGCATGAAATCATACTAATAAAGCCCAAATAGAAGGACTAGAGACATGACTCAGCAGTTATAAGGGCACTTGTCAAGCTTTAGTTTTCAGACCTTACATGGTGATTTGCTTTTAGAATACAAGGTAGACATACATAGATGCAGGAAAGACAATTATTAAATAAAAACTAAAACAAAAAACTTAAAAGCCCAAACATTAAGACACTGTCATCATTCTGTCAATTATACAGTCTTTTTGAGGTCAATATTAACATTAGCATAAACCAGAATTATTGCTTAGGACATTCAATAGATCATAACTTTCTTCATTTATGTTATATTTGTTGTGTTTTAAATAAAAAATTTTGTTTGCATTCTACTTAGCACCTGTTTTAAATTCTTTATCAAACCATAATTTCCTTGAGGGCAGGAAATGTGTATCACCATAGCCTCATAAATAGATGTGTAATAAATGGTTGTGGAGCAAACGAGTGTAGTATGTTGTATTATAGTTGCTTCATCCAATATACAGTGCACTTTCATGTTGGAAAAGATTATATTTTGTTCATGCTGAATTCTTCTCACTATATTTAAATAGCTACCAGACATTCCTGAACATACTAAGGCTAATAATTATAAATAATAATAAATAATTAACTATACTACATTAATACCTAAATAAACTGCATCTTTGGTGTTATCACACAGAATCTAAATAAATTAACTGTGGTCATTATTCCCAAGTAATGTGGGGAAATCTAATTTAGTAAGTGCCATGTTGGATATTATTTAACAGACATCATTACCTGAAAATGGCACTTTGAAGTATATTCAGAGAGATTCATAGATGAGCACAGGTATCTCGACAGAGACATCTTTTATCAAAAAGATCCCATAGGAGGAAATGTAGGAGAAAGGCAGGCCTGGAAACGCATCCAAGTGATGAGCCGTGCCCTGACTTCTACAGAGATGTTTGTTTATTTATTTATTGTACTTAAAGAAACCAAATTATGTGACCTTACTAGATGATTCAAATTAAACTGTCAAAATAGGGTTATCATAATCCTTTGATGTTGATCTTTTAGGATTTTCTGCACTATTGGTTACTCTGTGGATCGAGATTGGAACATATGAAAAATACGTTGAAGGGTCAGATGTGGGAGTAGGAAAATACAACATCCTGTTCAAGAATATAAGGTAAGGGGCTGGAGAGATGGCTCAGAGGTTAAGAGCATTGCCTTCTCTTCCAAAGGTCCTGAGTTCTATTCCCAGTCAACCACATGGTGGCTCACAACCATCTATAATGGGGTCTGGTGCCCTCTTCTGGCCTGCAGGCATACACACAGACAGAATGTTGTATACATAATAAGTAAATAAATAAATATTTTTAAAAAAGAATATAAGGTAAGGTCATGTTCCTTAATTTTTATCAGAAGGATGGGAAATGCTATGTTTTCTTCATCAGTCTTTTTGTTTAAACATTTCAGAGAGATAGATAATATACCTGTCTTTGAGTAAAACAAACAAAAAATTATGTTTTAGACTTTAAGAAAATGAAAAAGTCAAAATTGGGTATGTTTATGGTAAGTAGACTTTAGCAATGTAATGCATTGCAAAGCTGCTATTGTTACTATGTTTTCAGATGAGGTCAACATGTTTTCTTTTATATCAAAAGAACACTTCCTCCAAAGTGTCAGGAAGAAGAAATGGCCACAGACACTAATTTATTTCATTATGCATTGCTGCGATCTTTGTGTATTTATAGAAATAGGGTTTTGCTGTTGATTAGGGGTTTTGCCCTATTGAAATATGTCTTAAGGACATGTATATTTTTTAAATGACTAACATGTTTCTAGTCCAAGAGGAAATACAAAACCAGTCTGGGTGAAACATCATCTTCCAAACAAATTTTACTTTGTGTTTAATTTGTTCAAGTGTTTTTTTTTAACAGAGAATTTGTCTCCAGGCAAAACTCTTAAAAGTTAGCTTTAAGCCAACACATGTTAGAATGGTTGCCTGAAATCACTAAATATTTTAGTAGCATCAACTTAAATTCATTTGTAAGACATTTCATATGCAAAACTTCAGTCAGGTCTAGTATTGGAAAATTCTTTGAAGGTATAAAGCTGCTCATTCTGAATCAAAAGAACAGGGTGGTATAAAATGACTGCCTGCCTTCCCCTTTAGTAAGTTATTGTTTCGATGTATTATCAGTCCATTTCCTTGGCTATGTTAATGGACGTCTTAAGTCTTGTCTAAGTCCGCAGGTCTCTGAAGGAAGTCTAAACAACTCGGAGTGATTTGGAGTAAAAGGCCTATTAACAAGTTCAATGGGCTTTTCTCTCCTAGAGGTGGCATATTTTGCATGCTTTGTCCGGAATGACAACTTCTTGGGGCACCAATTTATCAAACACTGAACCATCATTCCCTATGTGCTCAGAGAGGATGATGCTAGCCAGGATTTCCCAAGTATTTACTCTGCTTAGAATACTGTGTCCTGGAAAGGCTGATGACAAAATCAACCAAGGAATTTGAGAGAAGGTCGTCCAGCTAGCAAGTGTTGCAGTGGAGATTCTAAGTTAGGTTTGTGTAGCGCTAGATTTTGACATAACAATTTCTGTGTATTTTGTACACCCTTAGAATGCATTAAACAGCTAGTGACGGTGGCTGTGGCAAACTACAAACTAAGAAGCCAAGGTGAGTTCTTACTTTCTACACTTTCTTTGACTGGAATGGGAAAGTCTCTCTCTCTCTCTCTCTCTCTCTCTCTCTCTCTCTCTCTCTCTCTCTCTCTCTCTCTCTCTCTCTCTCTCTCTCTCGCCTGTCTCTCTGTCTGTCTCTCTGTGCATGTGTGTGTGTGCACATAAATGCACATGCACACATTTGCACATGCATATATGTATGGGCACCATATTGTGCCTTGGCGAGCATGAAGAAATCAGAGGACAAATTGGAAGAGTCAGTTCTCTCCCACAATGTGGGTTCAAGGATTCAACTCAGATCATCAGGCTCGGTGGTAAGTACCTTTACTCACTGAGCCATTGTTGTCTCCAGATGAAATGAATTTGAGCTGAAATTTACTCTGAGAATCTTCTTTATTCTTGGCCCTTTATTTGTAACTTATGGAACATGATATTTTTCTTTTTAACAGCACACAGGAATTGTTAATTTTATTTGCAATTAGTGACCAAATTTCTCCATTGCATTCTTTCCTTTCTCAGTAATGAGGCAGTGATGTTCTTTTCCCCCAACTCTCTAAATGTTTCCCTTTGGGACACAATCTTCTCTTTTGCATTTTCATAAATTCAATATTCAGAACTCAGAGAGAGCAAGAAACACATAGCTCTCAGTTGGAAAGAAATCACTCCAACCTCCCATATCCACATGGATTCTTTCTGCACTCTCAAAAGCTCCCAATTTTAGTCCTTGTCTCCATTCTCTGGCAAGTCTCAAGAACTCTCACGATCCTCAAATATCATCTTCCAATATCCTTCCCCTAGGAATTTCCCGGAAAATTTCTGGCTCCATGACATTCCAGGACCCAAGTAAGAGCCCTATTTACTGGCATAACATAACAGTGCTCTTTCAGATGAATTATTCTGGAATATTTTATAAGTTACAAGACCCAATATGCATGACTATGTCCTCCCAAGATTCTCTAATCACTGGGATGAGGAGAATCATTTTAGTATTCATTACACCTCAAGCCAAGCTTTGCTCAAATTTGGGATCATCAGTGCTAGTGTTTCTCATATGCTAGACCCTTCGTATCAAGGCCTTCATGTTCTTGAGAAGTTCCATGGCCTCAGGCCTTCATCTATAATAAAAGGAAGACAAAATTGTCAATCGAAGAAGCCCTGGAATTCAGCCAATCCATTGGAATGAAAATGCTGTCCCTGGCTGCCTTGAAACTTCTCTGTAGTCAACACATGAATATACTAGAGGGCACACAAATTGCTCAGCATCTTGTCAGGACAAGATAACTATGGAGAGAAGGCAATAGCGAACCTTTTCAAGGAAAACTGAAATAAGTAAATCCACAAAGCTCTGGGCAGAGAAAAAAAAAACCAACAGGCTAGTTACCTTTGATCAACCAGTTGGAAATGTAGTTTCTTTTGACTTGATGTGATAATGTGAACCCGTGAATCACACAACCCCCAAGACAAAGAATTTTACAACAAGCTGATATGCTTCAGTCATAATGCCATCTCTGGAAAAGGTCAGAGGAGTAGAAAATATGATCTTTCTAATTTTTGTGTACCAAAAAGGCCAATTATCTTTTAAACAACTGTAAAGAGTGATCATTTCAAGGGAACACTAAAAGAGGCTTTATAAATAGTCAGCAGATTCCAGCGATTTACGTCATAAAGGAACAGACTATCTTAAGTAACACATGGACAATAAAAGCAAGCAGATGTTTGTGCTCTACCCAGGGCACTAATGGAAGCGCTATGGCACTGTGTCAAAGCGAAGTTTGCCATCATCTGAATTACCCACTAGAGCCTTAAATAGAGCTGCACAACTAGCCAACAACTGGGAAGCTTTCCCCAGCCACTCTGAGCATTACTCCTTGCTGCAGGTAAAAATCAATAATTCACTGTTAACACGGTGTGTCAAAACAGTTTTCTGAAACAGGCCTTGAGATGTGTGACATACTATAATATGCACACTTGCCCTGAAAGAAACAGTTACTCAGGGCACTGAGTTATAAGCATAAGTTATTGTGAGCAAAATCACAGTGAGTTGGATTTGAGATTTCATGCACAAGCTGCCTGGCAGTTACCAAGCGAAGCTCTGGTACTTTGGTAATACTTAACAATAGAAATGAATTCGCAGATCTCAGCCTTTACTTCCCTCTCCCCTGCAGAAGTGGAAAGTATTTTATAAACATTAAGCCAGGTGCTGCTGCTGGTTTAATGAATGACTCTGAGGACTAGAGGAGGCATGTGGAGGATTAGCTCTTAAGGCCACCGGCCTATTGTTCACTGACCTAGAATAACCATTCATGCCTTTCTGAGGAAGGGATTTTTTTTTTAAAGCACACTGCGTTTATACTTACAAGGCAGAAGGTAAGACAAGTTCTATCATCTTCAGGGTCAGTTTCACTGGATATATCCCATGGAGCCAGGGTTATTAAATTATTCTCAGGAACCTACAATTGGCCAGGCACTTTTGAATGAGAACTAACAGTGCCCTCTGCTCCTCAATTGTTCTTTCTTCTAATTTCTCAACTTCCCTTGGATGATGTTTTTGGTTATTTTTAATTTTACCTTTTCATTGCTTCCTTCATTTACCTCTTTTGCCCACTTCTTAAAATTTAAAAGCATTCCCCCTGAAGTATCTTTCATATCCTTTCTTTTTATTCTTTCATTTTCTGCCTCCTGTAGTTTCTGTTTTCTAACAAGGCATGCCTTGCCAGTTTGGTTGACCCTTTCATCGTGTACCTCGTTGTTTGGGATTTTGTCTCTGTGTGGGAGCAGGTGGGCAGGGGAGAGCAGGTTTTGTTGCTTTAGCACCTCCCTTCTTAATTTCCTGTTTATGCCCCTGCCCCACCTGCCTCTTTGATTATCCAGCTATTATCTAAGTCATTATAAACAGTCATAAAAATGTCATTTTCTTTTCTTGTGATATCAATTATGTGACCTTGAAAATAATAAACAATGGCTGAAATTTTACTGTCAAAGAAAATTTTAAATGAGCATACATATTTGTATATATATATGGTTGTGTATGTATATATATTTTTATAATCACACATAACACAAACATATGTAAATGTATGTTTAATGTACACAGAACTGTACAGAAATATGTGTAGTGTTGTGTTAGCATTGACTGTGCCTCTACTAGATAAAATAAGAATTGACTATTCTAGCCCCAGTGGAAATAATAAATTTAGAACTGCAAAATCTTGGAGGCATTATTAAAACTTATTTTTAATAAAACTAAATATATTTTACAATAATATGCCTATTTCATCAAACTAACTAATATTACATATAGACATCTGAAGTTGACTTTTAGATTTCTGATCAACAGCAACAAGCTACATATACTATACACACACACACACACACACACACACATACACACTAGTACATGTATACTATACTAGCATTTTCCTCAAAACACAAGGTAGGTCATCTATGATTTTGCAACTTAAAACTCATATACTGACTAAGGCTACCAAAATGTATCCTTGAGTGAGTGGAGACAAAAGTAAATCAAATAGACAAGTTTATATAAAATAGGCTATTTAAGAGATAACTGGGGACATATTTTATTAGCTAATTTATGACCTATAGTCTGTTGGCAGAGGCCTTCTTCCTCCCTCCTTTTAGTCTTTCTAAGCAGAATAAACATACAAGAAGGTTTGATGCTGTGCAAAGCTCACACCTTTATCTCGGCAGGAGCTTGATTCTGGGGTCTGGAAATAGAAGTTCTCACCATTTTTCATTGATTGCAGTGTTTGATGTGACCTTCACCCTGGATCATTCTGGGGCTTTCTTCATTATCTTCAGTCTACTAGCCAATGATTTATGGGCAGGTACCTGAATTCTTGGACAAATAAACTTGTTCTCTGATTTAACACTGTCAAGGTCTGATTTCCTACTTTGTTGTTGTTGTTGTTGTTTGTTTGTTTTGTTTTTTTTTTGTTTTTTGCATTGTGCATTACCATTGCACATGCTGACTGGAAGTTTCTGTGGACTGGGTATTTTTGATTTAATGTCAGCAAAGCCAAGTGGGTCACTAAAATGTGAAAGTGGCAGTCTCTCTGTGAGATACTGTTCAGATTTGAAATAAATGCTTTACAATGCCCTTATACCTTGAAATGCATTTGCACCAAAATGGGTCCTATAGAGGAGAAATTACTGAGGGCTGGGGAATGGATGGATTAGGAAGAGGAAGACACACTTTCCAAACATGGCTGAGATTTCTATTATAGATAACAACTTCCATTCTACTTTCTTACTCGCCCGCCTCCACCCAAATCCCAGCTAGAATGTCTACAGTCACATATCAAATACCAGAATCAAGAACCACGGACCATCCAGTTACCTGGGAGTTCCTAGAGAGCTCACAATATTCCACTCAAACACTTTACAAATAAAACGACAGAATGGAAAAATATACTATGCTACACCACATATTTCTATATGAACATAATCATTTGTTGTACATAAAAATAACTGAACAGGATCTTGATGAGAAATTCAGACATTTTAATAATCCAGTGAATCATAAATGTGGCTTGTACCACATTTATACATAAGTATACCCCAAATTGGAAGCATTCGCTGAGGTCTAACAATAAAAAGGGACTTAAATAACATATGCCAAGAACAAAGGGAAATAAACAGAGCAAGACAGTGGGACAATATTGGTAGCGACTTGCATCCTACAATGCCAGAACACCTGCAGAGAGAGAGAGAGAGAGAGAGAGAGAGAGAGAGAGAGAGAGAGAGAGAGAGAAGCTAATACTTGGAATCTATAGAGCTTAACCCTTTCCTCCCCATCACATGCCCATTCTCTAGGTTTTCTATCTGTCTTTCTGTAGCTTTTGCCACCTGAAGACTCCCTTTAATAAGAGAATATTTAGAACCTGTAGAGGAATTTCCTGAGAACAAACACAAGGAGTACACATGTCATATATAAATTCTTTCGAGGAAAGAATGCTAGAAAAACAGAATGGCAAACCCTGCAGAGAGCATGAGGTTAAGCATGTGCCCATGAGTCTGTGTAAACACTTGCATTACACGTTCCTAAATCTTATAGTCAGTCCTCTTACGAGTGATAAAGGACCTCACATGATAAAAATCTAGCTTGTTCTTATACGGGATACCTTAAACCAAGAAGAGGAGACGTTCGAGTGAAAAGGAAGGAATTCACCAAACAATTAAAGGTAACAAATTCCCTGGATATTATCAACAAGGAGAAGTCTTTACTTAGGAAAAGGTACAGTGTTAAGTTCTCTGCTCCCTCACCACACAACACCATCCCTGTTCTACCTCCATGAAGTTACTAATCTCCTTTCAACTTGCAACAGGAAAGAATTTGTGAGATTATATTAACACCTGCATAAGACTTACAGAGAAGTGATTACCACACATCTCTGTGTACCAGCATCACTTAATGCAGATGTTTATGGCATAGTTTTTAACCATATTATCTGAGCTATTACACAGCTTGTGAATGGAACCGTACCATGGTGTTCAACCTCAAAACTTATGCCTTTTATGCTTCACCAGACTACAAAAAATTAAGCTGCCTTCTCAAGGCCAGGTTATCTTGCCTTACTCCCAACTTTAATGATACTACACTATTTGTATAGTTATGTGAACTAAGTTTGTACTGAAAGCTTTCTTTGACATAGCCTTGACAGTCACCACTTTCCTGTTCCATTTTCTATTCACCTCTGTTGATTTCAATCATAAAATATCATGAAAATTTGTTTCTTTTCACCTTTATCAGCATGGCACAAAAATAAGCAGATGTCTTCTATGTCTGGCAGCTTCCTTTGGTCCCATATAATCAAATCATTCTGATAAACCCTTATTTCTGTTTTCCATGTTGCTGCCAATGTGGGCTTTTTCAAAGACAAATATCAGCCATTATTGAAAATTCTCTAATAGAATCTGGTCATTTTCTCTTCCTCTAAACACCATGGCATTGTTCTTTCCTTCTTATTCTCTACTTGCGTATCCCTTTCTTATATATGAGTTTCCTAACTTCCAGGCTGGTTAGCTAAACCTTCCTACTGTGATTATGACACACATGACTCAGATTAGAGCTTTTATTTCTTTCATAGCACCTTTACTATTGATTTTGTGATATTTTTTCATGGTTATCTCTTCCAATGAAACATCTACATAAATGCAGACTCCTCTTAGGTCTTAGTTTGTAAGGTAGTAAATATCCTTAAATGGACATTGAGTATTCCCTTTGTACTTGAAATCTGAAACTACTCAAGAGATTTATCTCACCTCTAATTTTCATTTTATGTATGCAGATGAAGCAGATAAATCTTAAATATTCAGTCTAAATATACCTAAAAGAGTGCTTTCAATAAATGTGGGTTTATGTACTGCAATCTAGAAAACATTATACCACAGATGCAATTTTTTTCTTTTGAAAGGGTATATAATTGTAAGAGATAGTGTCTGAGATTGAGTGAAAATATTTCTAATATAGGGGCATTGGTTTACGTTTGATGAAGCTGTACTAATTCATCACTCGAGTACCATATGATTCCCACTTCGCTTAATAAGCAGTGAACTCTTGTTAGTGCGTATCAGCCCACAGGACATATTCCTCTTTCTTGGAAGTCACATCAGATTAAATGTTTCATTCTGCTAGGATGGGTGTCCTGTATGAGAACTAAAAGTGACCTTGGAGGCATGATACCATGAGAAATGACAACCCTAAATACTCCTAAAAAATAATTCCTAAAGTTAGAAAGACATTCTATTTTTGTTTTTAAGAAAAAAACTGTTGGTTTTTTTCCCAATGAATTTTCTAACCTAGTCCTTCCTGTAATTGCTGTTGAAAGTTTTCAAAGTGTTAAATTAATAAAGATGAAGCAAGCATTTTTCCTTGCTTATAAAATATGTGACTTTGGGAGAAAGCCTTCAAAGGTAGAAACCCATATTTAAATAACAGAGACTATTAAAGAAGACTTTAGAAAATGAGTCAAACCCCAAACCTTACAGAGTATGGTGGCTAGTCACACTCTGACTACATCTGGAATTAACTAAAACCCAAGCAGTTGGGTATACCTGTGAGGGATTTTTTCTTAATTAAATCATTTGAAGTCAGAAGACTTCAGTATAGCCTTCAGAAGTCAGTATAGCCTGGATCTTTGAGGTGGGAGGATTCACCTTTAATACAGATCTCTTGAACAGCTGGAATAACAGCATTTTGGACTGAACAACTCCTGTATTCTTGAACTTTCCATTGGTAGGCAGCCATTGATGGATTAGCTGGATCACAGCCTGTAAGACACTAGCTGGATCACAGCATGTAAGGCACTATAAAAAGCTCCCTCTCTCTCTCTCTCTCTATATATATATATATTCTGGTCCACTTGAGAACCATGACAATACACAGGAGATAAATAAGTAACAACAACAAGAATAAAGTATCAAAATAACTTGGTGCAGACGCTAGAAGGTACGTCAGGTTTCACTGAAGCACAATTTTCAAATGAGTTAAGCGGACCATCAGTGTGTCTGCTTCTACTTCTTCAGTCCTAGAACTGGTTAATTCTAGGACAATGCCTATTCCACTTGCACCCATCCAGAGCCAACCAATATATATCGACTGACTTCATATCCAGCATCATATCACATGTGTTCTCAGGCATGACTATTTTAATATGTACAAATGCCTAATGAAGTACATATCTGTATACCCACCAATAACTGAGGCAATCAAATCCCCAAAAAGTTTTTTAAAAAAATTACATGGCGCCGGGCGATGGTGGTGCACGCCTTTAATCCCAGCACTCGGGAGGCAGAGGCAGGCGGATCTCTGTGAGTTCGAGACCAGCCTGGTCTACAGAGCTAGTTCCAGGACAGGCTCCAAAGCCATAGAGAAACCCTGTCTAGAAAAACCAAAAAAAAAAAAAATCACATGACACAACCCATCATCCACAGCTTCAGAAGAAACTTGGGAAACACTACCATTGTTTTGTGTCCTAAGTTTAAGCCAAGGCTATCAGTTAGAGTAAACATGTGATCTGTTCTCTGGTAGTTTATATATTGATGTGTTCCCTAAGGCAATACATGATGAGTGTGTCAGTGTGAATATAAATAACTGTACAATTAGATACTAGGGGGAGG
Source organism: Arvicola amphibius (assembly GCF_903992535.2). NCBI lineage: Eukaryota > Metazoa > Chordata > Mammalia > Rodentia > Cricetidae > Arvicola > Arvicola amphibius. The sequence continues at coordinate 14,810,294 of NC_052065.1, read as the reverse complement.
GGAGAATAATTTTAGCTTAAATAATCAAGGCCTCTGTTGTAGAACAACACCTATAAATAATAATACAGCCTTTCTGGGCTTATGCTCTTTGACAAAGATTCCAATTCTGTCACGTGTGAAAACCAAAACTGTCAAATTGAGTGGCTTTGCTTAATTTCATTTCTGTCTCAAGTTGAAACAAGTGAAAAAGCCACCCACAAGAGAGTGTGAGCACACTCTGTCACACACAAGTCAAGGCGTCCTCCATGCAGATGAGGCCATTAAGTTCCAGGCGTATCTGAAAATGCTCTATTCCCCCAGAACACTGTAGTTTACTTTTATTTTTATTTTAAAATGTTTCAGCATTATCTAAACATTTGTCATTTAAGGTACGAATTCTATTGTGTTAGATGCCACGGCAGTGGCTCTTGTCTATTTCATGAGATCTATAACTGAAACTCCTTCCTTAAGGACGACCAGTGTTGCTGAGCCACTATCCAAACCTCGTGATCTACTTCGTGCTCTAGAAATACCTCTTTGCTATGAATACCTGACAACCCAAGAGGAGAACAGTTATTTTTTTGGTTTGCTATGCTGGGAATGGGATCCAGAGTATCATGCGTGCTAATCAAACACTCTACTGAAGAACCCTCCCCCTAGTGTGACATAGTGGTATTGAAAATTACATTTACAAAATATAAGGTAGTACCACCCAGTCCTGTCATTTTAGAATTACTCTGAGAGGAAATTCTAGTGATTTATTTCCTCTGTCAGTACATGAAGCTCCTTGGCATCCACTTGGCATCCTCGTACATGGCTCTTACATTTGTCATTTGAATTATCTACCTAGTCTGTTAGCTATCCATTGCATAGCAGTGTGTTGTGCCTTTGAGACAGGAAGCTCTGATTTAAAGGTGGCTCAACAGAAGAAGCGAGTAACCAAATAATTCAGCAGTAAACCACATGTCACAGGCTGCATGCCATTTACATTATGAGATTTCTTTTTACAGCGATGTTGTTATCTGTCACCCAAAGACACAGTTTAAGTTCATCTGTCTTTCATATACATGCGTTTCCTTCAGAGTACATAACACAGAACTTCAGAAGGTGTTTGATAAATATTTGCTGAGTGAATGTTATGGGAATTAATATTGGAGAATGTTTTTAAAAGTTAATTAATGTCAAATGGTAGGGAGAGAAAACTCACCAAAGATCACAAAGATAACAGAACTTAGTACAGATTTCGGTACAGTGTCCAAGTAAGGAAATTTTATTTAATAAAGAACTTCTTAAAATCCATATTTTATTTATGTTCATTGTCCTTGGACTAAATCTACATTGATAGCAGAAGAATCCCAACTAAACACCAACTTGAAAAAGGATAATAGAAGCAATGACCAAATGCTAGCTACAAAAAAAAATCTCAAGAACAAAAACTGCCATTAGCTTTTCAAAAGATCTTTAAGGCTAAAACAAGTACAGTGAGAAATTATATATATATATATATATATATATATATTCCATCTGAAATTAAATGACATAGACAGGGTTTGAAAACTCCAATGATCTCAAGAAAGAGAATACAAATTAATAATTATATACCTAAGGAAAACAAATTTGTAGCATTTTAATTTGCTTAGTCAGTTTCATGGGCAGGAATTGTTATTGACAATTTTCTTTCTTTTTCACATTACATTAAGTATAGAAAATCATCAAACTTATGCAGTATATCAGGAAAATGGAGGTCCAGAAACCATCTTCAAGGTATGCTGCATCCAAGTCCAGCTTGCTGCCCAAGATGCCAAGAAGTATAAACGAATAGGCAGGTGTGCAACCCACTCATGAGCAGTGCTCGGCAGCCCACCTACTGGCCAGGTTTTTTTTTCCTTAAAGTATGTGCCCTGAGATAACCAGATGCCCCACAAAAACAGGTTCTGTCCATGAACCATTAGAAGTTTGTAGTTGTACTATAATTTGTAGGATGCATACCACACTTCTTTTAGGAATTCACAATTTATGAACTATAAAAGTTATTACAAGAACTGTTCCTCCCCCTGACCAGGATTTTTTTAGCCTTTTTTTTTAAATTTCAAAACTCAGGAAAATTACTACAATCTCATAGTTCTAAGGATGTTGTTAAATGGAGGCACCCTTCCCACCAGAACATAGCACCATGACTTGAAAGAGTTAATGTAAAAATATAGCATCCTAACTGTTTTTCATTGGAAGAAAATTTGGACACTAAATGAATTTAATCTTCAAGATGAAATCCACGGGGAACTCTGAGAATGCCAAGGTATCCCATCCCATAATCAGTATTGTTACCCCTAAATGAGCTCGTGAGGAGCCTGGAATGCATAGATTCTACAGATAACAATCCCAATCATCTGCAGCAACTAATGTCACAGGCAAGGAGGTTTCTAATTGTGAAATCTAAAATCCTTATAAAGACCCTCACTCTCTGTGGCCCAGGAGACATTCATGTTTTCTTGGCTATATATTCCCTTGGCTGTTAATGCAATTAGTATGTAATAACAATGTACACATCCACTCACAGGAAAAATGGTAGACATGCCAGTTGATTTGGCTTGGGGCCATCTCATTGGCAGCATGGTGAGACAACCTGGTATTAAACCATCTGTTATTAAGGGTATATTTTAAAATAGTGTTTTGCGTCTCCTGGGTTACTCAGTCCCACTGATAGCAGCGCAATATTAAGACTCCCATTTTTTCCCTAGCAGCAGTGTGCAGATAACAAGCTTTAAACATTTGCATTATTCCCTCACTGCTCATGCTATCTAGAATTTTATTTAATGAAATGTCTCCCATTTAATATACCCTGCTTTCTCACTGTTTTCTCATGGCAGTGAGCAAGGAGCATTTGAACTGTGTTACTTGGCATAGTTGTACTGTTTAGAGTCACGGGCCCTCAGTAAAACTGGCCAGAGCTTTTGTCCTTATGAATAGTGAGCTGCCAATCTGTCTTAAGACAATTGCTACAAACGGAAGAATAGAATACGATCTACAATTAACAATAAAATTCTTCTTTCAATTTCCTTCTTTCAAGTTGGTTTGCATCGATTACTTCCCTTTATATTAATTTAGAAAATTAACTCCTCATCCTCACAAATCTGCAACCAGGTCCTCATGGCCACCTGTTGCAATCAGTAGCAAAATCCTGCCGCACCAATTTTTAGAATACAGTTTGTGCATGGCAGAAAAGGATGGTATTCCTTTGAAAGATGAGCAGCTATGTCATTTAACAAAACGATCCAATGTCACTCAATTCAGAAAACCACCTTGCCTTACAAAACTAAAATGTACAGATTTGTACCTTACTTTAAATCCCTTTCGACAGGCATACGAGAACTAACTTTCATTTCAAAACTTCTACGTATGCCTCAGACCTCGGTGGGAACAGGTTCTTGGTTTTTTTCAAATTTCCCTTCACAGTTGCCTTTTCTAATTGACTGTTCCCAAGTATAACTACAATTTCCCTCTAAGTTTTCTAAGCATTTTCACATTCCCATATTTAATTCCATTCAGATTGAATGTTTTATATATGTAGAGTGCACAGCCAATTTTTAACTCAATTGACCGCAGTGCCCTTGCCATAAATGCCTTATTCATCACTCCCACCTTATATATAAGCAGGCACATGCTAGTTGTCAAAATGCAAAAGGGAATTTCTGTATGTTGCTTAGAACAAAGGAGCTAGCTCTGCTTCTTCCTCTCCTTGCTGTCTCAGAAGGTGTCCTTTATTACATGTACAGGATCTAAGTATTTTGCTCCTCGGGAATGAAAAAATGATAGTCAGACTGCCTTAAAAAAAAAAAAAAGACAAAGTCTGTTTCTGCAGACTATCACCCTGCTTGTGGATTTAAGAATCCCTCTGAGATTTACTCTTACTTCCTTGAGGATTCAGCGTTCCTCTCAAAGCACCCCCCCCCCCCCCCGACCCCGCCGCCAAACTCATCCGCACTGTTTCAGAGTGCAAGAAAGATGAGAAAGTTTGCTCATCCCGATGGTCTGGAAACTCTTGCTCAGTAAAAAACACTTTCTGGTATGTCTAAGGTGCTAGAATTATTGCCTCGGTAGATTTTTAATGTACAAAACCCTCAGAGAAAGTTGGCTGGAGGTACGGCGAAGCATTGTGTTTGTTCAGGAAGGAGCTGTGGGGTTAGAGGCTGAGCAAAGCCTCTCCCTCTGCTTCCTGGGTGAGAGCAGCGAGGCGTGCCCCTTAGCAGAAGCAAGCAGAGAGGGAGAGCAGTAAGACTCACCGGCTTCCCCATTTTTCTCAGGATCGGGGGTTTGTTCCTCAATTGAGAGCTGGAAGAGGCAAAGCTGAGGGTCCTCCAAGCAGGCTGCTCGGGCAAGTACCGGCTCTGCTCTTCGCCTCGGATCAGCTGAATGGCTGGGGCGTTCAGGAAGCTTGCTCTGTCCAGCTGGGAATCGCTCCCCCTCTCCAGGGTGTGTGCTTACATGCCTCTCAGTCAGAGCAAAAAAAAAAAAAAAAAAAAGAAAGAAAGAAAAAAAAAAAAAACCAAACTCAGGTCAGCCTAACAGGTTTCCTTATATAGGTAAACATGAATTGCATTCCTGGTGAAAGAAGTTAACTAGGAGCCCTCGGTAACCTGGTTAACCCTATACATGCCAGAAAGGCTCAGAATCAGTTGGCCTGCAGAGGGTTTGGTTGCAGTACAAAGGGATTTGTGAGATTTAATTAAAAGCATCTTTATCCTGGCCGTCTGCAAAAATTGGCCCTTTTAGTGTAACTGAGAGTTAACAACTAGTATTTTATATCACACACTGTGACCAACATTATATTATCATAAGGCATTGTAGGGGAAAAAATCAAAGTATAGGATGTCATAATTTGTCTTTCATGATTTCAAAAATAGGGAAATTAATTTTGAGATTATTTTCAAAGAAGTAAAAATTGTGACAGAGAAGGAATGGGAAGAGAATAAACTTCCATGAAACAAGGCACAACTGACTTATTTGAGCACAGTAATTAAGGTATTAAATTTTCCCAGGCTTTTAGTAGATAATACAATATAAACATTTAATGTTTATTTACTTTGCAACGCAATGATTGCTAATGTATTTTTGATGGATGGAATTTCAGTTTAATGATATCTGTGGCAGTAATAATCTTTCCCAACCCACATATTATTTGATTTGTTCAAAAAAGAAATATAAGATTTGTGAATTCGCATTATTACATGTAAAAATTACAAGCAACTTTACAGATTTAAGAAGAAAAAAAAACCATGTGCAAGTGAACTCTATAGACGGAAGGGTTAATTCCACTTTGAAATACAGTTTAAAAGACATGTAGAGTTTCTAATACTTGACTCTTTCTCTTTACTTTTTCTACACCATAGTAAAGTAGTAATTACTTTTCATTGTAATCCATTTCACTAAAGACTTAATAAGAAGTTGACATAATTAGATGTAAGGTTTTCCCATGCTTAATGGAGATGAAGACTGTCTAATAAGGATAAGCAGTCCTTAAAAGAATCTCTTGCTATCATTATGTCCACCAGCTGACTGCTTCCTGAGTAGTGACAAGCTTATTAAAAATACCTTAGTGCTGTTTTGGTTCCTTGATTCAGAAAGGAGAGACAATGGATGTTGGCGTGCCATTGAAGACAGCACCAATGCAAACCTATCACAAAGAATTTCTTTAATTGCACAGTCAAGAACAATAACTCAACTTTGAAAAGCATTTCACTGTGGGCAAAGTCAATCACACTTCTGATCTCCATAGGAATGCTGTAAAGTGTGGTTTATTTCCTTTTCACAATAATAAAATGGCATAGAAAGATAAAGTGATTAGTCCTCCAACATCTCAGGGTCATTTTGTCAGAGATTCCATTCCCCAGGTAGTCTAGAATTTAATTACGATAGCATTTTGGAAATAAAATCTGTTTTAAGACACAGAAAAACATTAACATGGCACTTTTCCATACCCAAATCTATTTTTAATAATAATCTGTTCATATTTTTAAACATAATTACAAACTAACTAAAATACTTTCTGTAAAATCATAATTTTTGATAATATGACTGCATCTGAATATCAAACAGCATAACATGAAATCAGAAGTACACGTTTATTGAATATGAGTTTCGGTTGTAAAATACTATGAAAATATGACTTGGAAAGTACTACACACATTCTTTCTGTTTGCAGGATACACAGCTTTGCTATATCAAGTTAAGACCTATCTTGATTCTTCCACTGGAAGGAATATTAATGTGTTCTCTTTATAGGGTTTTCACTAATATTTAATATTTGGTGTCACTCCAGGTATTTGCTTTTATTAATACAGTTTATGTATGATCATGTACCCTTTATATCCTCATAATTCCCGCTGAAGCAAGTTCTGTTTATGCAGGATCGTTAGAATTTATTAACATGTTGTTGCAAGACAAAGAATGCATTTTTTCCAGGGGAGTGTAAAGCTTTAAATGTCTTAAGTTGGCCTCCAAATTTATTTTTGAAATTCTTCATAAACAATTGTTTAGGTTTCAAACATAAAATACTATAGACTATAATTATTGAATTACAAGTTCAAGATTTGAAATTAGGATACTGAAGTAACCTATTTCAAAGAGGAAACATAATTCTCTGTGAAATCCAGTTTGACTACCTCAAGAAATTGTTTGAGGAAAGCTGTGTCAAGGAGGTAGCATGAATTCCACCTTACCATATAGGACCCCAATGAGAGAGTACTTACAGCTGAGAAATTACAGTGTGCCAAAAAAAATAAAACAAAACCTCACTTATGGGAAACTAAATAAAATACGGGACTTACTAGAAGTACAGAAAACACCATTGTGGTCTAAGGAAAATATCAGGGGATACATTTTCAAAATTCACAATGATTTATATCTAATGAGTCGATGAGCTACATTTCAAACCTTGGTCCATGCGACACTGAAATGCTCCCGATTTCTACTATACCCAAAGTGCAGCGGCTGAAGATCCATCTGATCTAGTTTTACTTCTTGGGTGTATGGCTTTGGGCAATTTGTCTACAATTTATTACTCTCACCTACAAAATGAAAGAAGAAACTTCTACATTTCACAGATTTCTGGAAGTACCTTATGAGATTTCACGTCAATGAATCCACATATTATACTGCTGCTTCTTTTAGTGTCAAGTATTTGTTACCATCAAGTATTTAGTGTCAAGTATTTGTTACCGTCAAGGTAAACAATCATCAACAGTCTACGTATATGCTGCTCATGGAGCTAGCTGACTTGAAGGAAATACTATTTACATCTGTGTTGTGCAATGTGAAACTGGAACGCAAGAATGTATAACTGAAGATCTACATGAATACAGGAATATTATTAGATGGATGCCATTCATGCTGTCTACCTCACTACAAATGGTTCAAGTATTTAAGCCATTGAAAGGCTGGTCTTATCATGATTAAGCCTTGTAGACCTGAGATGAACCAAATACCAGAGAAGAGTTAAATATAATTCATTAGTCATATCAAGAGGATGTTGTTTTTCGAACAGTTAAGTAGGGTTAGTTCAATCAAAAAGCACGTTGGTGGTGCTCAAAAGGTTGGCTACTCAGTGGAATTATATTATATAAAAAGCAATGAAAACCCCAATTTTATAGCCAGTTAATTAAAATATACTTTTTAATTCACTCTTGTGCCAAAAACATTTAATTGGCATGTTTTGTGTTTAAGGGGCCCATGAAGGACACCTACAAAAAAGGATGCACAGAGAATAATAATGGTCTTTAATTTGAATAAAACTGTCTAGAACAAATAATATGATAATTGTATCAAGCAGGATAGGTGAGACTATGCCTGAGTAACAAGCGATCCCCAAATCTCAATGGTTTAGAAGAACAAAGGTATACGTCTCATTGGGTTGCATGTTTCCACAAGGCAACAGGGAGATCTAGTCATACCTACTCAGGAAATGTGTGAATGTGTCATTGTTTGCAACGTCTACTTTTGTGGCTGATGAGACAGTAAATAGGAAATTGAGGAACTTGTACTAGCTTTCCAAGCTTTAATGGGTTCACCTAAAACCATTGATCATATCTGAGTTCACCATTCAGCTTCTATGCTGAGTGCAGTGGAACCTAGACAGCCATTCCCTACCTTAAAATGCCAGTATTTTTTTAAAAAATGATTTGGAGGATGCATGTTTACTTCATCCCAGTCAGTCACTTGGGAGATGAAATATAAGATAAAGTGAATTAATTTGAAGATAGTGACAAATTGGATAGCTAGTATTTTGGGTAATTATAGTTCAGACTGACCTTCACTAGTAGGGAATGAAATGATGTTAAGAGCTTTGGTTCAATGGTGATAAATAGCAGGTTGGGATTAAAAATACAAAATATATGTGATAGAAAAAATGTAATGAGCTAGCATTATCCTGTGAATTAAATAAATATTGGCACTCTACCACTTTTACTTGTAAAGTTTCTTAGGATGTATTATAAATATGGTGGTAGGAGCTGGAGAGATAGCTCATCAGTTAAGAGCTTACTGCTCTTGCAAAGGACCTGGGTTTCTTGTCCACCACCCACATAGTAGGGCACAACCATCTATAAATTCAGTTCCAGGCAATCTATTGCCCTCTTCTGGCTTCCACAGGCACCAAGAACATACATGTGTACATACATAAATAGGGACAAACATTCAAACACATACAATCTTTATATAAATATAGTGGTATTAACCATGTGAGCACTAGTATAAAGATAAGTTGTTTCCAAATACTGATTCGTAGATCCACAATTTAGTAAATCAACATATTCAGAAGCAAAAGCAGAGATTTCCAAAAAACTATGGTTGCAGATTAGAGGACATAAAAGTTTAGGTTTTTTTTGTTTGTTTTCTTATTTGTTTTGTTTTATAGAGACCATAAATATTTTAAATTTTTGCCAGCCAAACCTTCTCTCTTGTAACTATTCAACTCTACTCTGTCACTGAGGTCCAGAGCAACTATATTAAGTAAATGTGTGCTTGTGTGCCAACAAAACTTTATTAACCAAACTGGGCACCAGACTTTGACTATATACAGACCCCTGTTTTCTCCATTATAAGTCTTTCAGAATAATAAGGTATCCAAAATGATTGCAAATGCAACGAGTGCAGGAGGGGTCCAACTTGAGTCATTTTCTTATGTGTTTTGTTCTTTGCACAATGCTTTCTACAAAGATCCCAGTGAATAAGCTGATTAAATAAAGTAAATTAAATTATCCAAAATGCCACCACTTCATGAAAGTCCCAAAATATTCCAAAACAAATTGTAATATATTATTCTCGAAAGTGTCATGAATATGAAATTCAAAATATATTTTACCTTCCCAATATGTCAAATAGTTATTAATCATATTTTCCTTAAAGAACAAAAATATTACTTACAAGAAAATATGATAAAATACAAAAGGGTATTATAGTAATGAGATTACAAAGAAGAAAAACTAAAGAAGCAAAATATATTTGCAAAATATTTTTAACATTTTTTCTCAGTTCTTTATAATTAGCCAAGGACAATGAAGCAAATGTCATTTTTAGGCGCAAGTGAAGATTGAGACAAGAAGTGGTCACTTGTCCAGTATCAAGATAGTTGTGATGGAGACAGAAAGAACTAGATCCCTTCAGTTTCTGGTCCTTGAGCCTGACAAGTGTGCAATGGCAAAGGCACAGGAATGCACTAACCACAAATATTTCCTATAAAAGTGAAATTGAATGCAAAAATAAACACAATGTGCACATGTGGAGGTTATGTGTTGTCTACTTTTCTAAATTCTATGACGTTTCATTCATGCATTTCTATAATTAGTTTTAATCATTTTCACGCACACATCCATTCTCCTCTCATCCTCTCCCTGCCCTTCTGAAACTCTTCTCCCCTGCAAGACTCCTTGAACTTAACATATCATCTATGTGTGTGTGTGTGTGTGTGATCCACCGAATTGAATAATTTGGAGGCTGCCTCAAGAAAAACCCAGGATTCCACATGCCACCTTTCTTGCCTACCTAAAATGGTCTCCACAGACTCTTCATTTTTAATTCAGTCTGGTTCGTAGTTAGCCACAAGCTCTCCCTTTTGATGAAATTCTGAACGCTGAAGCATAGTCATGAATGAATAGCACATACTCTTGAATCTTTTTTTTTTTTTTAAGATATAAGTTGATTGGTTCATTAGCTCAGTCTTCTTATTAGCTCTTGTAGCTTATATTAACCCATTATTCTTTTTTTTTCCTCATGGTTTATTTTTTTTTATATTTAAAAAATTTCCATCTCCTTCCCTCCTCCTCCCCCTTCCCTCCCCTCCTTCTCCCCCTTCCCTCCCCTCCCCTCCACCCAAACCTCCCCTCCCTCCCTCTCAAGGCCAAGGAGCCATCAGGGTTCCCCACTCTATGCTAAGATCAGGGTCCTCCCAACTCCCCCCTGGACCAGGATGGTGATCGACCAAGCTGAGAAGGCTCCCACAGAGCCCGTCCATGCAGAACAATCAGAGCCCAGAGCCATTGTCCTTTGCTTCTCAGTCAGCCCCCGCTGTTGGCCACATTCAGAGAGACGGGTTTGGTCGCATGATCCATCAGTCCCATTCCAACTGGAGTTGGTGATCTCCCATTAGTTCTGTCCCACCGTTTCCATGAGTGAACGCACCCCTCTCGTTCCTGACTTTCTCCCTCATGTTCTCGCTCCTTCTGCTCCTCATCAGGACCTTGGGAGCTCAGTCCAGTGCTCCAATGTGGGGCTCAGTCACCTTCCCCATCTGTCGCCAGCTGGAGGTTCCCTCCCGGTCCTGACTTTCTTTCTCATGTTCTCTCTCCTTCTGCTCCTCATCAGGACCTTGGGAGCTCAGTCCGGTGCTCCAATGTGGGGCTCTGTCATTTTCTTCATCTATCGTCAGGTGGAGGTTCTATGGTGATATGCAAGAAATTCATCAGTATGGCTATAGGAACTGGCCTTTTCAGGCTCCCTCTCCTCAGCTGCCCAAGGAACTAACTGGGGGCGTCTCCCTGGAAACCTGGGAACCCCTCTAGGGTCAAGTCTCTTGACAACCCTCAGGTAGCTCTTTAAATTAAGATATATGCTTCCCTGCTCCCATAACCACCCTTCCTATATCCCAAGCACCCCATTCCTCCGAGCTCCCCCCGTTCTCCCCTTCACACTTTTCTCTCCCCATCTTCCCTTGGCCCAGTCTTGCCCAACCCTCAAGTTCCCAATTTTGCCTGGCGATCGTGTCTACTTCCAATATCCAGGAGGATTACTATATCTTTTTTTGGGGGAGTTAACCTTCTTATTATCTTCTCAAGGATCCCAAATTTATAGGCTCGATGTCCTTTAATTATGGCTAGAAACCGATTATGAGTGAGTACATCCCATGTTCATCTTTTTGGGTCTGGGTTACCTCACTCAGAATAGTGTTTTCTATTTCCATCCATTTGCCTGCAAAATTCAAGATGTCATTGTTTTTTACCGCTGAGTAGTATTCTAGCATGTATATATTCCACAGTTTCTTCATCCATTCTTCCACTGAAGGGCATCTAGGCTGTCTCCAGGATCTGGCTATTACAAATAATGCTGCTATGAACATAGATGAGCATATGCTTTTGTTGTATGATTGGGCATCTCTTGGGTAGATTCCCAATAGTGGAATTGCTGGGTCCTGGGGTAGGTTGATCCCGAATTTCCTGAGAAACCGCCACACTGCATACTCTTGAATCTTAATGGTGACCATTTGCAAGCATCACTTTTACCTCAATCATATTGCACCACCTGCCCAGGTCAGTTTCACTACGCCATCATTATTGGGCTAGATAATTCATCATCAAAGGCCTATCCTGAAAATTGGAAAATACTTAAAACAACATCTCTGGCATCAACTTACCAATTGTACCCATATTCAAAGTAATAACCAAAACAAAGGCTTTTAGACATCACCAAATACCCTCAAGGGACCAAAAATTATCTGCTTTGGGAACTGAATTAATATATTAGCTTAATTGTCTTTCCTATTTCTGCCATTCTTTCTCTATAATCTACATTCAGAGGCTTATAAAAATAATATCTTGTAACAGCATGTGCAAGCTTATGCTAATTATTGAGCAAGACAGAATGCAATGTAATTTCATTCCCGTGGTCCCACATTTCTTCCCAATTTGTCCTGAGCTAGGACTCCAAACCAATACTGTAGTACTGCATGTACTCACACTAGGATTTCTTCTCTTTCTCCAACATATTTATGTTGTTCACATGCGAAGAAACATTGCCCATGCTGTTGCCAAAGTCTGAAACGTACACCTTCCTGTGTTAGGCAGAATGCAGACCTCATAAATTGTCCCAGTCACTGTGTGAATAAATTGGTCTATGTGGTAAAGGATACTAAAGTTGTCCATGGAATTAAGGTTCTTAATGAATGGGCTTTAAGATCGCCTGTACAACATAAACTGAAGACTAACCACTTTCCAGGAATCCTCCAGGCCTTTAGGCCTAGATTTGGATGATGGAACTATCGAGCTTTATGGACAGAGTAGCTTTCAGGTCTCAGCTTCTCCAACGTACTGTTGACATACCAACTAGTATTGTAAAAGACAACCTACTAACTATTGCTAGTTCCAACATAGAAAAAGGAACTCCAATCTAAAGGATCAGGGTGGTCTCTAAGAGATGGCAAAGGCCAACGACCAGATTTTCTCCTAGAAGAAGAATCACATAAGAACAGAACTCAGCTGACACCATGTCTTTAAGCCAAAGAGACTACTGTAGGATTTTTGACCCTGACAACTGTAAGGTAATATATTTAACCATTGAATTTGTAATGCATTGTTACAGTGGCCATAAGAAATGATATATCAGATACTCCCATGCTAAAACCTCTACCCTAAGGTCCAATGCAAATGTCTTCTCCAGTATATTGCCTACTATGATAACCATCCTGACTTTATTCTCCATCCCAACTCCAGTAGTTTCACATCAGTTTTTCCGAGACATTCCTCCTGATACTTCTGGCCACTGTTAGACATCAATAGAGCTCATTCATTGCAAAGTAAAACCAAAAGAAAAAAATCTCAAATCCACCTGAACAGAAAGTAGAAAACAATGACAAACTTGGAAAAATAAAACAAATGTGGTGGTAATTTTATACGCCTTGGGTCAGGAATGCTGGAGAGAGAACCAGGTTTGGATTAAGTAAAGAACGTTTGTGTTGGATGAAAAGAAATTTTTGACGGTAGTTGGAGAAATTGCACAAGGAAACACACTGCCAGGAAGGGCCACAGAGGCCGAGATTGTGGCAACACTCACAACAGAGATTAGATAACACAAGTCTGGAGAGTCAGTGGAGCTCAGCCTGCAGCATTTACTCGATGGCCTGCTTCTTCTTCCTCCAGCTTGAAAATGCATGTAACACAAAGCAATGACTCACAGGACAACATCTGCATGTAATTGCATTTCTGTTCCAATAATAAATGTTTCAACTGCTACGCTATTTACGAAAGCTGTTATCATAAAGAGCCGAGTGGGGGAAATTCGAAACACAAATGCTTATCTTAAGAAGCCTTTCCTTTGCAGTTCTGTGTCCAAGTACCTAGTGCCAAATTTACCGTAGTGTTTGAATTGTCTTGAGGGATTTATCTTCTCTTTTAAATTGATTTTCAGGTGTTTGATTCCCTGCAAAAGCCCTTCTTGTCAGTCATGATTTTCATTATATTTTTGAACCAAATGAAATAAAGACTAAGTACTAGAAATTGTTCATATTTCTTGCATGAACTTATTATCTAAAGTTTGGACCTACTGCCAGCCTTAGAAGGTCATCTGGACATTCTTCTTTTCAGTTTTGGATTTTCACATTTATTTGTTTTTCTATTTATCTATTTATCTATTTATTGTGTGTGTGTGTGTGTGTGTGTGTGTGTGTGCATGCGCGTGCACATGTGTGTTTTAAATGCCATGGTACCTGTGTGGGATCAGGGGTCAAAACACAAGTTATGGTATCATGGTTTTGACTTCCACCCTATGGGTTCTGGGGTTCTGGGGATGAAACTCAAGTCTTCAGGCTTAGTGGCGAGCTCTATTTTTATTAATTTATTTATTCAATATACATCCTGACCACAGTCCCCCCTTCTTCTCTTCTCCCAAGCCCTCCTCCCTCCTCCCCTCAGCATACCCCCCACAAGCAGCCCTCTTCTGTAATCACTCCTAAAGGGGCAGGCCTACTATGGGCTTTAGCAAAGCATGGAATATCAGTCTGCCCTAAGACCAAGCACTTCTCCTGTATTCAGGTTGGTCACGGCAATCCAGCATGAGGAATTGGCTCCCAAGACCTACTCTAAGCACTGGTGACAGTTCCTGCTCTCATTGCTGGGAGTCCCACATATAGACCAAGCTACACAACAGTCACATATATGCAGAGGGACTAGGTTGGTCTCATGTAGGTTCCCTGATTTTTGGTTCAGACTGTGAGTCCCCATGAGGCAGGTTAGTCATTTCTGTGGGTTTTTCTGTGATGTTCCTGACTCCCCTGTTTTCTATAATCCCTCCTCCCTCTCCTCAGCAGGACTCTGGAACTTGGCCCAATGTTTGGCTGTGGGTCTTTGATCCATCAAGTAATGGATGAAGGCTCTCTGATGACAAATGGGGTAGGCACCAATCTGATCGTAAAGGATGGCCAGTTTAGGCTGTGCATCCACTGATGCCAGGTGTCTTAACTGGGGCCATCTTTGTAGACTCGTGGAAATTTCCCTTATTTCTACCTGAACCCTTAAAGCTCCCCATTTCAGGCATCTCTTTCAGCACTGTCCCCTCCACCCACCCACCCCATAACCCTATCCTTCAAGTTCACAAGTCGACCCACCCGAGTACAACCCAGAGATAGCCTCTATTTCCCCTATCCAGGGAGATCCAAGGCCTGCCCGCCAACCTTAGACCTCCTTGTTACCTTTCCTGTCTGGGTCTGTGTATTTTAGCATGGTTATCCTTTACTTTGCAGTTAATATCCAATTATGAGTGAGTACATACCATGTTTGTCTTTTGGGGGTCTGGGTTCCCTCACTCAGGATGATTTTTTTTCAATTTCCATTTTCCTTCAACTTTTCTGATGTCATTGTTTTTAACAGCTGAGTAGTACTTTCGTTTTTCAGTTGAGGGACATCTAGATTGTTTCCAGGTTCTGGCTATTATGAATAATGCTGCTATGAATATCTTTGAGCAAGTGTCCTTGTGGTATGATTGAATATCCTTTGAGTATATGCCCAAGAGTGGTGTAACTGGGTCTTGAGGTAAATTGATTCCCAATTTTCTGAGAAATTGCCACACTGATTTCCAAAGTGGCTGTACAAGTTTGCACTCCCACCAACAATGGATGAGTGTTCCCCTTGTTCCACATCCTCTCCAGCATAAACTGTCATTTGTGTTTTTGATCTTAGCCATGCTGACTGGTGTAAAATGGAATCTCAGCATCATTTTGATTTGCATTTCCCTGATGGCAAAGGATGATAAACAATTCTTTAAATGTTTCTCTGTCATTTTAGATTCTTCTGCTGAGAATTCTCTGTTTAGGTCAGTATCCTATTTTTAAATTGGATTTGCTGTCTAGTTCCTTGAGTTCTTTATGTATTTTGGAGACCAGCGCTGTTTCTTCTTCCACCCTGTGGGTTTCAGCGATGAAACACTGGTCTTTTGGTAACAAGTTCTTGTATCCTCTGCGCCATCTGACTAGCCCTACAACTTCTTTCGTGTGAATAATGTAGTCAAGACAAAGGAATAAAATGACATATATTTCTTTCCTTCTGAAGGAGTGTAAAATCATTAGCAATCAATGTAGAAAGCAGTAAGAACTAAGAGACACTGTTGTTTTCCCAGATGAGACTTCTGTTCCTCAGCACCCTACAGTGGCAGATAAGCTTTGTGTGTGTGTATGTGTTAGTACAGGAGAAACAGACTTCTTCCCCATGAGATTCTCTAAGCCACCAGCTCCACCAGCAACGACTAGCAACACTGTGCTGTTCAAACTTGCTTTTGAAGGAATGTGTGTTGTGTAACATAAAGCAATTTGGGGTTTTAAATAATTCGTGTTATTTTGTACTCATTTAGCTGTATAAAAGTTACTCAGTGAGCAAAGCACAGAAACTCTTCAAACCACACAGAAAGGGAAGACACGCCTCTTAAATGTCTGCCTCTTTCCATTCCACTAGGCAGATGTTTCAAGATGATGTTGCAACTGAAAGAATTAAAAAAAATAAGGTAGCAAATGATGCCAGCAGGAAAACCTCCAAACAATAAGAAAAAGGACTAATTTTCTAATGGTAATTACCAAGCACATTCCCATTCCCCAAGTTCTGTAAATTCTAAATCATATTGCTAGGTTCTCACCTTGTTTGCACTGTTTAAAACATCAGAGTTGAATATTGAAACCAAATGAAATCTTGGAATTGTATTTTTAGGAATATGAAAATTTAGAAATATGCCACAGTTCTTCGGAGACATATTTGTGTGTTGGGAGGGGGGTTGAGATAGGGAAGAATTCTGTTGTAGCTGAGCTTGTCTTTAAATTCACTTCTGCTTTAGCATCAATAATGCTGTGATTACAGGCATGAACTACCAAACTCAAGTCTTCAGAGTTATCATAAATCTTAACATTTCCTTATTGTGCTTGGGCATGTGTGTCATCGCATTCTTGTGGATGTCAGAAGATAGCTTGTAAGAGTTGCTTCTCTACCTCCATTATAGGGATTGTGGGGATCAAACTCAGGTTGTTAGAATTGGGGGCAAGAGTTTTTACCTGATGAGCTGTTCAGAGTTATCTTTAGTGAACTGTATGTTTTACTAATCTGTAAATGGTGGCAATTTACAATTTCTTTACCCATCCAAAGCCCCTGATCCATGACATAGATGAGAGTAGAGTCAGATAGAGAGAGTTCATTCCTTCATCAAAGAATAGAGAGCAAATTTCCATATGTAAGAAGTCATATAATAGGATAAATCAAAACAGCATAAGTAAAGGTTGGAAGAATTTTAAAGCTTATACTTTAGTGAAGCAATATAATGCATCTCACCCCCTCCTTTTTGAATTAGAGGCAGTGTGAATTCAGAAGTACTGAAACCCATGAAAGCGTCATAAGTGACAAGTGATTTGCATAACATGCATCCCTTTATGATGTAATAAGAAAGGCCCTTATCCTCCCTAGAATATGTTTCAAGCCTATGACCCCAATCTAATCATATGAAAACAACAGGAATATTCTACAAAATATCTGAACAATCCTCCTCAGAACTATTATGGTCCTACAAAACCAAGAGAAGAAAGAGACATATTGTCGCTGCTACAGGGGATGCAGAGAAATGTCATAGCTCCGTATACAGTGGGGTGCTTTGCATGGGACCCTGGAACAGAAAAAGGACAATTGCTGGAAACCTGGAGAAATGCAAATAAACTCCAACGTTTAGTTAGGAATAAGCTAGCAGACTTGGATTTCATAATTTTGACAAATGTACCATGTAGTGTAGGAGTAAAGCATTAGCAACAGCTTGGTGAAGGAATATGGGCATTCCTTGTACATTCTTGGTAAATTGCTCATTAATCTAGCATTATTCAAGCATTCAAAAGAGATGAAATACATAAAAACAACCAAACAATATGCAATAAGCAGCAATTATGAGTTACAATTAATTGATTTAAGAATTTTAATTGTGCAAAAGCAACATGCAGTCAGTAGAAACCATACTTTGAGAATTGTAGTGTTTTCCTAGACTAAGGGAATGTGTTATGATCCCCCAAGTTCACACCCCCTCTATATGTGTGTGTGTGTGTGTGTGTCGTGTTTGTGTTGTAAGCATATGGTATATGAACTTGTAACTGTAGGTGTAGGTATGTGCGCATGCAATTGTACATGCATGTTTATATATGCATGTGGAGGTCAGAAGTCAATGTTGGTATTTTCTTCAATAGCTCTCCACATTTGTTTTTGGTTTCTTTTTTTACAGGTTTTTTTTTTTTTATTAAAAATTTCTTCCTCCTCCCCGCTTCCTCCCAGCCTCCCATTTCCCTCCCTATCTCCTACTCACCTCCCCCTCTGTCTCCAGTCTGAAGAGCAGTAAGAGTTCCTTGCCCTGTGGGAAGTCCACAGTCCTCCAACCTCCATCCAGGTCTAGGAATGTGAGCATCCAAGCAGGCTAGGCCCCTCCGAAGCCAGTACATATAGTAGGATCAAAACCCAGTGCCATTGTCCTTGGCTTCTCAGCAGCCCTCATTGTCTGCCATGTTCAGGGAGTCTGGTTTTATCCCATGCTTTTTTAGTCCCAGTCCAGCTGGCCTTGGTGAGCTCTCATTAGATCAGCCCCACCATCTCAGTGGGTGGGTGCACCCCTTGTGGTCCTGACTTCCTTGTTCATGTTCTCCCTCCTTCAGCTTTGATGGAGGAGTGTTTATGTGTTACTTTCATTATTAATAAAGAAAACTGCCTTGGCCCTTTAAGAGACAGAAAATTAGGTAGGCGGAGTAGACAGAACAGAATTGTGGGAACAAGGAAGCAGAGTTGGGGAGACGCTTCAGGCAGTCGCCATAGTGTGTCTCCATGTTTCTCCTCTCCGAGATGGACGCAGGTTAAGATCTCTCCTGGTAAGCCACACCTCGTTGTGCTACACAGATTACTAAATATGGGTTAAAGGAAGATGTGAGAATTAGCCAATAAGAGGCTGAAACTATGGGCCAGGCAGTGTTTTAAAAGAATACAGTTTCCGTGTAATTATTTTGGGTAAAGCTAGCCGGGTGGCGGGACACAGCCCTCCATTCCTTCTACACAGCTTCTCATTTGGACCTTGGGAGCTTAGTCTGGTGCTCCAATGTGGGGCTCTGTCTCTATCTCCATCCATCGCCAGATGAAGGTTCTATGATGATATGCAAGATATTCATCATTATGGCTATAGGATCTGGCCATTTCCTGCTCCCTCTCCTCAGCTGCCCAAAAAACTAGCTGGGGATATCTCCCTGGACACCTGGGAACCCCTCTCTTACTGTATCTGAAACTCATCAATTTCACTGGGCTATTAGAGAAAGATTTGCAGATATCTGTCTGTTTCCAACCTCTAAACTATCTCTCTAGCTGATATAATCCACTTTTGACACTGAGTAAAGGCAGAGAGCTACAATCTGCCATCAGCTACATGATCAAAAAAGTAGACATTGTATAATCTACTGCAGTCTATGCAGCTAACCTATTTGATAATGTGTGTGTCATAGTTAAAACTTGTGATGATTTCATCAGTAAATAACCTTATGGTAAGTCAAGGATCATCTGTACCATATTAGTTTTACATTGTGGTCAGAGAAAGAAACAGAAAGTAGAGAATGATCCACTGGGAGCATGAAGAGCAGATACACACAAGCAGAGACAGGCAAAGTGAAACAGACAGAAATGGGAATAGACTTGGTGTGTCAGAACTTAGTGGCTTAGTTATGTGACTCCTTGATACTGTCTTATACTATAGATCAGAGAAGTATGATTCTTTTAAAACCAGGCAAGTTGATGTAGTCTCAAAGCATACATCAGAGCACAGGAAGTTTTTGGCCTGACAGTTTTTTACTTTCGATTTTAAGTCTTGTTTTTCTATGTGATTCTGATGGTTTACATACTTTGCATTTTGACAATTTTAATTTAGCAAGTGTTTTAGGATTCTTGAAGACACTGATCACCAAACTTTTGATAATGAAAACTTCCATGTGCCATACTAACAGGTAGTTCCATTTAGAAATCTATCTAGTTTTTAGTTTTTCTTTCCTTAATCTATTTTGGAATAGAAATAATGGAAACAAAATAGACAATTGTTTTTTTTTATTTTCCAGAGATCAAAGTCTCACAGTTATATTATATGTAATATATACAATTCATAGCTTTGTGTGTGTATATATATATACATATATATATATGTATGTGTGTATATATGTATATATATATATATATATATATATACATATACATACTTTTTGGGGCTGCACTATTAATAGAGGTGTTCCAGGATTTAACAGATTTCCCCTACACTTAACTTTACAATTCATATCTAGTTCACGCATATCTAGCTTTTCTACAGACCAACATGTGAATTCATGCACCCATACATTCCAGGGTGGAAAGTTTTACACAAGAGACTTGAAACATTATTAAGCATAAATCAATATAGTCTTTACAAAATCAAAGAGATTTAATTGGTGTATCACATAAGTAAATTCAAATATGTACTTCATGGATAAGTCACTACTCACATTCAGAACACTTTCAACACCCACCTTCCATGGATGTCTATCGGAGAACTTGCATACAATGCAATATGAATTCTTTATCTAGGAATTGCGATTTTGATAGTTTTTGATGTGTTGTAATTAAAAGAATATAGAGATAAATCTGTGAATATATGACAGAAAATACCAATTTCCGTTGCATTAGTTTTCTATGGTAAATACAGCGTTCTTGTGAGCTTGGATTTGAAGTTTAATGCAGCCAATTACATAAACTCTTTAGCAAGAGCCAAAGTTCTAAATTGCTCTTTTCCACTGATACAGCATACCAAATCTGTATCTGATTAAGCTTGTTGAATTCGTTATCAGTATCAGGAACTATGTATTCTGTCCAGAAAATTAACTTCACTTAGAAATGTATGTTTTGATAGTCTTACTATAAAAACAAGAGATGACCAGAAAGGCAAGAAACCAAACTTCATTTTTCCTGATAAATAATAAGGCTTGCCAGTAAGCTGAAAACAAAGTTGTTATTCTAAGGTATGAAGACGCACAGTGACCTTTACATCCAATTAAGCTGCTCATGCAGAATGGCTCTGGTTCTTCTCTGCCTAGCATGGAGGTTAGCACTTAGGAGATACTCAGCATTATTTCTATAGCTTCAAGTTTATCAACCTTAATATTATTTACATTTTAGTTCCCATAGTTCTTCGCTGAATGTGTTTTGTGTTTTGCTAGAAGCCTGTTCTGAGTATTGCAGGATATTAAGCAGAATTCCTGGTCTCCACACATTGTAGGCAAATGGCACCTCTACCCGCACATACGTCTAATAATGACCAAATATATGTCTAGACAATTCCAAATGTTCTATGGGGTACAAAATTTTACCTGTTAAAAACCACTAGTGTCAGGCTGGCTATATGAAGAGTAAAGACATTTCCTCTAAGGCCCACAACCTGAGTTTAAACTTACATGCCGAAAGGAGAGAATTGATGCCTGCAAGCTGTCCTCTGAGCTTCATATGCATGCCGTGGTACATGTGCACATCCTGGCCCTATAATAAACAAATATATTTTAAAAACAAGCAAAGCCGGGTGGTGGTGGTGCACATCTTTAAACCCAGCACTCGGGAGGCAGAGGCAGGCGGATCTCTGTGAGTTCGAGGCCAGCCGTGGTCTACAAGAGCTAGTTCCAGGACAGGCTCTAAAACTACAGCAAAACCCTGTCTTGGAAAATAAATAAATAAAAATAAAAAAATAAGCAAACATTGGTATCTCTTTCTACATCTGTATCTGTTAATGTACATCTTTATAAAAATTCATGAAAGAATGGATTTTGTTGTAAAACATTCAGGTTTCCCTTCGGTGTGATCAACTGGATGAATAAGAAAGTGAGTCTTAGTACATATTAAAATATGTTATTAATATGCATTAAATTCCAGAAACTTTTGGACACCTCCCATGCATCTCCATGCCCTATATATTTTATTCTCCTGCCTACCTTTTCTCTACACAGTTCTCAGATACTCCTTGGGATACAAAAGTGAATTGTTTTGCTGACTCAGCTTAGTAAATACATAACAGATCCTAATAATCTGAAAGCCAAAGATTGTTGCATTATAAGAACTAGGATGGTCTTAGAGGAAAACCAGGTGGTTTTTATGGGAAAGGTTTTTCTCTAAATATCACGAGACTGAACCCTAGTTGATTCAGACTATAGTGGTGTGAAAAATGAGATTTGGCTTCTGAAAGCCCAGAGAGTATGTTCTATTTCCAGTCTGGAATGCTGAGAGGAGTTAGACTTCTAGGGTACTCTGTCTCATTAAAGGGTAGCCAGAATGGAACAGAAACGGAGGAAAGGTTTCAGCTGGCTGGCCTCGAGTTTTTCTTGGCTACCCCTTGATGAGGAGGAAATTGGAGATACTCCCGTGTCACCATGAGTGCTATGGATGGAGAGCCTGGAATTGAGAGCTGGGAACATGCTAAGAATTATTTGTGGTGTAACTCTAGAAAAGAGGTACTATGCCAAACGCTGCTCTGAGGAGGGCATTGCAGGCTGAGAGGACTGACAGAATGAAGCTAAACTTCAAGAGCACTGGCAACCCTACCTTCATACTTCATACATGCTCTGCCAGTGAATTAGCTTTCCTCTACTGTCTTCTCACAGTAAGACTGCCCTCTTAGGATTAAAAAAAAAGATGTTACTTTTTACATCTCAAGTCCCGCCCCTTCTGAAGATTAAATATTAAGTAGAAAAAGTGTCTTATCTTAACTTTTGTTAGGCGTTTAATTGAATCATGAACACACATGAGAAAGCCTGCTAACAAGTATAATGCATCGTATAAATGTAAGCAGTGGCCCTACCACTTCCAGGTAATTCTTCTACTCCATCATTCTTTAAATAGGAACAGACTACTTGAAAATATTGAACAACATTTAAACACTGAGAATTGTTTAAGGACCCACAGGCCACATAATCTCAGGATACAGAGCAGAGACCATCATTAGCGTAAATTCAGGACAGAACCATTTGTCCCAAGTGGTTCTGGCTTTCCAGACATTACTGGCTCTTGCATAAACTAGTGTATATGACATACTTGATTGTTCCTTCCTATACTATTTGACCTCCATAAATTTGACCCCTGGTTTAAATGACCTTTATGGCTTCATTTAATCATTTCCTTGTTGATTTGGTCATTTTTTTCACTAATAAATTGTACTGAAATTATAGTCCTACAGTAACATAGAGTCTTGTGGGAGATCCAAGCATGATTTAGGGACTCATTAAGCCATCACACACATCAGAGCATGAAAGGTAAAGATAGTTGGCATATATCTGTACTACAAAACATTATATTCATGTATACACATACAGATAATACATGAGACAAGAAGAATGCGAATAAAGTACCCTTAAAATTAGATAAGAAATGATTACAAATAACACACTCGAATGTAAAGAGAAAGTGGTTATGCAGGTATTCGTTCTATAAAAACATTATGGCAGATATAAATGTGAATCATTACATTTCTTGAGTTGGCGTTGCTGTCTGTGCGCTTTTGAACATTCCGAAATGTGATATTTGAAATATATATATATATATTTTAATTAGGCTCACAAAATTACTTTGTCAAACCCTTCTGACAATAATTGGGTGCACTGATAAAATGGAAAACTGAAAGGGATTCATCCATCTAAGTCTTCGAAAACCCTAAAACCAAGATAATTTTCTCAAAGAAATAGAGTCTGTACTGCTTTCTGTGTTCTCTGCTCAGCATTTCCTCCTATGACATATGGATAATATTATTTATCCCCCTGAGGTGTGTGATTATTACTTGAGATTCTAGGGCAATTTGTTCAAGTACTTTAATGAGTCCAGTGTATTTGACATCAGTTCAGAAGATATTTCTTTCGTGGGCAAGCAGACCAAGAGTTCAAGACCCACTTAATTCATCATAGCATAAAGGGTCTTAACAGAATCTACCTAATGGGTGGAGAGTGAACTCTTCATGCACAGTCCTTTGAGGGAAACTGACAGTGGGTTGTATAATGGCTTAGAGGGCTAGGGATGATTGTGAGATGAACAGAGAAAGAAAATTGAAGTCAGATATAGAACAGAGAAAGGGGGAGGACAAGTAAGAAAATGTTGAATTGGAAGATGGAAGGTAAGAGATTAGGAACCAGGAGATCTAGGCGTTAAGCCTAAACATAGGAATTTATATATCCTAGTTCTGTTTCAAAATCGATTTAGTAAGTGATGCAAACAAAATAGAGCCAATTAAATAGATAACCAAGAAAGAGGAAGCAAGTGTAGCAGAGTCATTAGGGCTGAACATAGTGCTTACCTCTGAGAGCCATAGTAACCAAGGTCCAAAGAAACTAAGTTACACAGGTTCCATGAAATACAGAAATAATTGAACTCTTTTGTACCATAAATCCATAGCTATCTTTTCATTCAGTAGGTCTTGTATTGTGCAGAATAATATCCCTTCTGTGATGGCTAATCTTGATTTTTAACTTAATAGGATTTAGAAGAGAAACAAACCTCTGGATATTTCTGTGGGATATTATCTATATTGGGTTAAATGAGGAGGAAATATATAACTGTGGCTCCGTTCCACAGGCAGATGTCTCACAAAGAATAAAGAGGAGAAGGTGAGCTGAGCACTAACATTTATCTCTCTCTCTGCTTCTTAGTTGACACCGTGATATAACCAGATTCCTCAAGTTCCTGTTGTCATACCTTCTGTGCTATGATGGAATTTATCCCTTTGAACTTTAAGACAATAAAAGCCCTTCCTACCTGAAAAAGATTTTGTTAAACAATTTACGGAAGAAATCAGACAAGGGCCTAATACCTCTACCAAAGATATCCATGTCCTAACATTCATATCTGTGGATATTACCTCATATGACTAAAAGATTTCACAGTCATTAACAATTAAGAATCCTGAGATGGAAAGCTTGTCCTAAATTAAAATCAGAGTACCTGATATTACGGTGCTACAAGCATCTGTTGCAACCAGTGCTCCACAAACCAGAGAGCTACTCTCTTGATTCTGGCTTGGTCCAATCCCAGGTTAGAGACCCTTTTCATACAATGCACAACTTAAAGTAATGAAGTCTGGGATGTTTTTAATTTTCTAACCAATACGTGGTTATCAGGATGTTTCAGTCTCAATACTGCTAACTTTTGGATCTGGATATTCTCTGGCTATGAAAACTGTCTTGTATATTTTAGGGCTTGGAACAACCTTTCTAGCCATGACCTACTAGATACCAGTAGCCTGTAAGTTGTGAAATTAATAATGTCTCTTCTTGAGGTATTTCAGAGCTCAGCTTCAGTACCTAGAATGCACAAAACCCTAGATACAATCTCTAGTACTGTTTTAAAAAGTCTCTAGTCATTGCTACATGTTCTGTAGTGAGATTAGTCATGTGTCTGAAGAACATGATGTCACGTGGTGGACGAATGAAAAAATGTGTTCAATTGTTTAGGGCTAGACTTGCTCCCTATCATCTACTTATATCACTGAGAGTCAGAACACTTTTCTTCTGGATTCTTAGTAGTCTCGGGTCTCTTCTTCACAAAGAATTCTAAGGTTAACAATGTCTTTTTCCAATTTTTCCACTAGTTTAAATTCTGGTCCTGAACATAGGAGTATTTTCCCCATTGGGAATGGAATCCAAGACTTTGCCTCATGCTAGGAAGTGTCCCACCTCTGACCAACATCCCCAGCCTCAGGGCAGAGCATAATTCATAATACAATAGTTAAAATTTAAAGGAGAAGTCTTAGCAAATCTCAGAGTCTAGCATTTGTTTTCAGAATGAATTGCTGCATTTTGAGCTACTTAAAATTATTTATTATTTCATAATGTCATATATGCATACATATATAATGAACAAAGATACCCTTTGTTGTCCTCTTTTATGCCCTTCCTTCTCTTACAGAACACCTTTTTCTTTCCAATGGTGACTTACCATAGTTAGTTAGGGTTGCCAGCATGACAAAATTGAAGTGTTGCTTGAGAGAGAGCGAGCATTGTACTAGTGTCTAGACCACTGAAGACTATGGCACTCTTCATCCTGCAACCCTTAAATGCTTCTAGTTCCTCATGGAGGGGTGGAATATTTTTTAGCCCCTACCCCATCCATGGTAAAGTATTGGTGGGCCAAGTCTCAGACAGGTTTGTGAAGGCAGCCATTGTTGCCGTGAGTTCCTAAGTACAATAGGTGTGCCATGTCAAGAAACGAACATTTTACAGCATCTCTTCCCATTCTCCAGCTCTTATATCTTTCCAGTCCCCTTTTTCACAATTCAACCTGAGCCTTGGAAGTGGAATATAATTGTCTCATTTAGGAATGAGCTCTTAACAGTCACTTACTTTCAGCATAGTGACCAGGTAATAGTCTCTTTATTAACTGTCATTCACTATAAATAGAAGCGTCTCTGATGAACACAGTAATCTATAAGTTATAAACAGGAATGTTTAAAGGGAAATTTCACACCATGGCCATTAAGCAAAACAACAGTAGTAGATTCCCCACTAGGACCTATTACCTACCCGGTCATAGGATTTGACTAGGTTTCCCTTACTAGGTATGCATTTCTCCTGGAGAGTTTGGTAGCAAGTATTAAACTAGTTTGGTTTGTTGTCATGAAATAGTTACTAAAAGATAATCTGATAAGCATACACGATCTCTCTCTGTGTGTGTCCCCCTCTGCGTGTATGTGTGTGTGCTCATGTGTGTAGGTTGTTCATGTACATGTGTGCATATGCATATACACTGTGTTTATGGAGGTCAGAAGTTGACCTTGGGTATTTTGTTTAAATCTCTCCTCCTTACTGTATGAGATAGTCTCTCATTGAACTTGGATTTCACAGATGGGCTAGACTGTCTGGCCACCAAGCTCCAAGTATCCCCTGGTTTCCAGTCTGGGGACTATAAGTGCCATCATGCCCAGAATTTTATGTGGGTACTGGAGATCTGAATTCAGATTTCCCTACTTGCACTGGAACATTTAGTACCCACCAAGATAACTCCTCGGCATACATGTCCTTTATTTCTAACAGAATTTTCCAAGTAAATATTCTATTTTGTCTATACTTAGATGAAAATCTAAGGTTTCATTGCGATCTTAGATTAGTGCACCAAACTTCATCAAAGAACCTTCTTTTGCAGTAAAAATGGAAACTAATGCAGAGACCAACAAATGGTTCAGATATGCCGCGGGATGTTCAGCCCTGAACAGGACAACTATATCACTGCACCCCTGCCAAGTTTAGTTATCATTGCAGAAGCGGGGGTTATAAGAATGTAATAGATGCAGATGGTGGATGCCTAAAGGGAAACAGTATTTTATGGGCAGAGCCGTGCAGTGGCAGATATGAAATCAGGGCAGTAGCACACATGAAATTACAGCAGTTGAGAGCGCATTCCCAAGACCTGTGAAAGCACAAGTCAGACAAAATTCCAGCATGGGAAGAGGAGTTGGGCATGAAGTCCTATCCCGAGCTATGAGCTATTGGAGACTAATAGCTTCTAAAGAACTCAGTCTTGTTAAAACCCTGGGGGATTGCCAATGCTCCAGTGAAGGTCACACATCTAAGGGAATATGGATAAAAGAAATTAGACTTTGGGGGGTTTTAAAAAAGGACACAAAGGAGGAAACAGGGAGATGTGAATAAAATCATAATTCATTGTATGAATTTCACAAAACTAAAACCAATGGGAAAAACGATCTCCGTGACATTTGTAGCAACGTATTTATTTACTTTTCAAAACAATCAGAATAAATCTGTTAAGTTAGAGAAAGTAAGAACTCCAATTTTGACCCTGATATAGGAAAAACTTCATTATACATGCTAATGGTGAATATATCAGCTCAGGACTATTCTTGCTCCGAGAGAGAGATCAATAGGATTACTTAGTGAATTTACCAAGGAAACTATATTTTCTACGTTATTTGTCAATTAAATCACACCAAACTTTCAAGAAAATCAATGCAGTACATGAGTAGGCATGGTTTCAACAAAGAAACACATACAATGAAAACTGTCCTTCTATATCCAGACTTCCCAATGTTATTGCCCACAAAGTCCTCTCAGCATAGCATTCCACACTTATCTTCTCTTAAAAATCCCCTAATAAGTTTATTTGGAACCAAGACTCAAGGCCAAAGATCTTCAAACCTAGCATGACAACGCTGGGTTGGCTTTCTTCTGCCTCTTAGCGCTCTTCTGTTAATAATCCAATAATCCAATTTTACTCACCGCTTTAGCCTGAGGTATGGAATGCAGCCTGTTCATTTGCTTCATGGGTGTCCAGCTTCAGAAATGTCTTTTATTGTGAAAAGTGTGTGTGTATGTTGGGGGGGAGGGCGTGACGTGAAGATTTATAGGAAATTGAAGGAAAAGAAAGAAAATGAGGTCCTATTAACTCCAATATGCCATATTTCAGTTTGTCTTATTCAAAGGACAGCAGAATGTGACTCTTTGCTATGCAAAGTAGAATTACAGAAATCTATATAGGGACTGGAAAGATGACTTAGCAATTAAGACTGTTTATTATTACAGAGGTCCTGGGTTTGATTCCCAGCACTTATGTAGTGGCTCACAACTATCTATGACTCCAGTTCGAAGGGATCTGACATCTTCTTCTGATCTCTGCAGACACCAGACGTGCACACAATACAAAGACATACATGTAGGCAAAGCACTCATATGCATAAAAATAAGCCCAATAAAAAACTTATGTAAAGAAAGAATTTCCTCAGTTGTTCAAAGGATAACTATCAAGGGGATATCATGGGGTACTACAGACAGAATATCTTAATCACTAGTTACGTGAAAAAGTCATTGCCACCTTGGTGTGGGAAGTCCTTCTGTATATGTGTTGCTTTTGTTGGTTAAGAAATAAAGAAGCTGGGTTGGCCTGTTATAGGGCAGAGTAAAGCGCTGGGAAAATTAAACTGAATGCTAGGAGAAAGAAGGTGGAATCGCAAGACGCCATGTAGCCGCCAGAGGGAAAAGACAGGAGCAGCCAGCTGGAACCTTGTCTGTAGGCCATGAACCTCATGGTAAAATATAAAATAATGAAAATGGGTTAATTTTAGATGTAAGACCTAGCTATCAATATGCTTAAGCCATTGGCCGAACAGTATTGCAATTAATACAAATTTCAGTGTGATTATTTCGGGTCTGGGCAGCCTGGTCTCTGCCTCTACCACCTCAACTTTCTTATGTTATTAAACCTCATAGTCAGTACTACATTAGAGAACCAGAATATGTTTGCCTCCATTTGCACAGAACTCATAGCTTGGGCAGGTGATTCTTACCATCTCCTTCAATAAACTTTAGCAGAAGGAAATATCTCCCTTTAAATTACATGCCCCTTGTCTCAGCTTAGAACCGACAATGTAGTATGGAGCAGAACTCTGCTCTATTTTCCTACCAGCTACCAGAAATGTATACACATTGACCAAGTTTTATATCAGAAAAGTAGACAATTCTGAATGTTTAGAAGAGAGAATGAAACAGAGAAAAACTGTCAAAGAGAAACAATGCCTGAAAAGTGTGTCCTCTATTTGTCCTGCCCTAGATATCCCATAGTCCTATTTCAAATTCTTAAAAGTCACCTTCTAATTCTGAACTCCCAAGTTTAGTCTTCTCCTGTTCGTGTTGTGGCTTCTGACCTTCCAGTTGATCTACTGATAACCCAGCATAAGACAGATTAGCTAACCATATGCTGAAAGGTTCAACCATCCCTTAGGGGGTATTGGGCTACTTGGAAAATTCCATGTCCTGGCAGAGAAAATACAGTCTGACAGAATTTTCTTATCACTTCATGTATTTCACAGGTCTGAGAGAACTGGATCTTCTTACTTGTTTTACCAACCTCCATCAAAACAAGACTAGGTCTCACCTAAGCCGCTAATCAAAACCTGGATTTTATTGTGACTCAAATGAGAAAGCAGAAAGAACACTGACATTTTCTTGGCTCTAAAGACACCTTAGGGGGGCTCACAACTGAAACATTCCTCAAGGGATACTAAATGTCACTATTTTGATATTTAAATGCATATTAACCCCAGAATGCAAATACACTTAGTTAGTCTTGCTTTGAAGAAAATATTGACAAACATGAAGAGCATCCTCTTTAATAGAGGTTGCAGTGCGCATATTCTTAGCATCTTCACAAAGTTCTATCTAAACTATTGAGCCAATTTTCAAAAGCTCTGTTCTGATCCTAGAAAATTTGCAATAATTCTCTGCATTCCCATAAGCAGGGCACTACAATTTGGGCTGAAGCCATTGTCAGCAGGGATAACACCCCTTCCAAATTTGGTAATCTCTTTATTCCAAGAGATCAGGCATTAAGTAGCAGGATGCCAAAGATGGCCAAGGCGCAGAATTTTTTAGTCATCATAGCCAACCGCAACAACATCTCCAGTTTCATCCATTTCTCTAGTGTTTAGTCTCAAGGCACCTCCTTTACTTGCAGCCAGCCTCTGCATTCTTTACATTATCACAGTAGCCTTTTGGTTTGGTTTTGATAGAGATTATGAAGATGTCATTTACATCTTCTATAACTCACCCTCCATGGGTACCATTGGTTACCTTCTGCTGACAGTATCAACTAAAGAAAGGAAGAACTTATTTTGGCTCATGACTGCAGAGGGGTCTCAGTACATAGTGGTGGGGAAGTCGCAGTGAAGTGTCTCTATCCACAGCAGTGGCACAAGGCTTATTACATGGTGCATATTAGAAAGTAGAGAGAGTTACACTAGAACAAGGAATAAGTATAGTTTTCAAAAGCACATTCTAGTGACATACTGCTACTAGCCAGTCCCTACTAACAAAAGGCTCTACACTGTATACACTTGCATCAGAGGCTGTGGACCCCAGCATTCAAAACATGATGTTGTGGGGAACATTCTTCATTCAAACCAAATCATTTTGATGATTTATACTGAGAAAACTGCGTTGTACTACCATCACTTTAATCCATTTTTATTTTTTTTATTTTTATTTTATTTTATTTGATTTGATTTTTCGAGACAGGGTTTCCCTGTAGTTCCTAGAGCCTGTCCTGGAACTAGCTCTTGTAGACCAGGCTGGCCTCAAACTCAGAGATCCGCCTGCCTCTGCCTCCCGAGTGCTGGGATTGAAGGCGTGCACCACTACCGCCCGGCCCATTTTTATTTTTATCATTGCCATTATCCTGAAGAAATTCCTTAGTTAATCTCAGTTCTCTACTCCCTTCCATGGCCTAGACAACTGGTTATTTACATTTTTTTCTGTACAGATTTGTCTTTTCTGGATATTTCATAGATTTGTTTCACCTTGCCTGCCAAAGGCATCTGATTGGTCTAATAAAAATCTGAATGGCCAATAGGTAGGCAGAGAGAAAGGAAAGGCAGGGCTGGCAGGTAGAGAGAATAAATAGAAGGAGAAATCTAGGCTCAAAAAGGATGATACTTGGGAGGCAGAAGCAGGCAGATCTCTATGAATTCGAGACCAGTCTGGGCTACAAGAATTAATTACGGGACAGGCCCCAAAGCTACAGAAAAACCCTGTCTTGAAAAACTTAAACAAAACAAAACAAAACAAAAAAGAATGAAAGGAAGAACAAGAGAAGAAGGAGAGCTCAAGGGACACACTTGGGGCAAGAAGCTAGGCAGCTATCAAACAGACAGGAAAAACAGTGAAGGTAAGATATATAGAAGGAAGAAAGTTAATAAGCACAGAAGTAAAAGGTATATAAAGAGAAACATCTTAATTTAAGTTAAAACAGATAGCTAGAAACGAGCCTAAGCTAGGCCAAGCATTCAAACCTAGTAAAGTCTCCCTGTCATGGTTTGGAAGCTGATTGGTGGCCCAAAAGAAAAAGCCTAGTACAGGGGTTCAACAGTTTAAATCACCAATGAAAAAATATGTAACTTTGGGAGGGTAATATCTTTATATATTAAATCTCCATCTTGAATTTAGAACGAGTAATAAGTCTTAACTCAGGGTTCTTGCAAAGATTCATTGAATTGCAATATGTAAACTTTATCAAATAGTCATCTGAATTAATTAGAGAATTCATGTGTCAGCATAGTTTCAAGAAGCCCCCTCAAATTCCTTAAGTATGGGGCTTGCCCATTGAAATTCTGAAATACTTTATTCATATTGCCACTGTCCATTTATGTACCTATTTTTTCTATATAGTTATCCAACTTTTATAAGGAAAACCAAGGTGCTTGAATCCCCATCATTTGATATAGATCTTGACCATTATTTTTAAGTCAGGTGTGATGGTGAACACATTTTTTATTAGACTTTTTTTAAAAAAAATACCAATCCAAATTCCCACTCCCTCCCCTCCTCCCATTCCCTCCACATACCCTCCCACTCCTCCCCCCTCTAATCCTAAGAGAGGGTAAGGCACTTTGCTTTATGGAAGGTCCAAGGCCCTCCCTACTACATCTAGGCTGAGCAATGTATACATCCAAAGAGAATAGGATCCCAAAAAGCCAGTACATGCAGTAGAGATAAATCCCAGTGCCACTGCCAGTGGTCCCTCAGTCTGCCCCAGGCCTACAACTGTCAACCACATTCAGAGGGACTAGTTTGGTCCTATGCTTGTTCTTTCCTGTCCAGCTGGAGTTGGTGAGCTCCCATTAGCTCAGGTAAACTGTTTCAGTGGATGAACCTTTTATGGTTTTGACCTCTTTGCTCATATTCTCATTCCTTCTCCTCTTCAACTGGACCTTGGGAGCTCAGTCCAGTGCTCCGATGTGGGATTCTGCCTCTGTTTCCGTCTGTTGTTGGACAAAGGTTCTATGGTGATATTTAAGACACAGGGCAAGGCCAGCTTGGGCACCTGCTCCTCTATTGCTTAGGGGCTTAGCTGAGGTCATCCTTGTGGATTCCTGGGAATTTTTCTAGAGCCAAGTTTCTCGCTAACCTCACAATGGCTCCCTCAATCAAGATATCTCTTTCCTTGCTCTCATATCTCTCCTTCCTCCATTTCGACTATCCCATTCCCTCAAGTTCTCCTCAACCCTCCCCTTTCCCCCTCCCCTTCTCCCTCTCCCCTTCCTTCTACCCCCATGCTCCCAATTTTGTCAGGCGATCTTGTCTGTTTCCAATTTCCAGGTGGGTCTATATATGTTTTTCTTTGAGTTCGATGGTGAACACTTTTAATACCAGCACTTGGGAGGGAGACAGGTGGATCTCTGAGTTTGATACCAGCCTGGTCTATAAATGTACTATTCTCTGGAGGTCTACAGGACATCCAGAGTTATATAGAAATGCTCTTTCAAAAAATCAAAACCAACCAAACAAAAAAAACATGAAAAAATTGTGTGTGTCTGTGTGTGTGTTGAGGGGTACATATATGCGGTACCCACTGAGGCCAGAAAAGGGCCCCTAGAGTTTAAGTTACAAGCAATTGTGAGCTGCCTGAAGAGGGTTCTGGGAATCTTACTCAGCAAGCTCTCTTAACTGCTGATCCATCTCTCCAGCTCTGAGCATAGCCATTAAAATAGTAATTGAGTGAAAAGCTGTGCTACATAGTCTTCCATCTGTAGGTCTCATCTATTCTCATCCTGCTTTGGCCAGTTGTCTCTCCCAGAGAGACCTGCATGGACTCTCATGTCTAAATGGCTTATTTACCAGGGGTAATTAAGAAGTTTTAGTGGATCTGGGTAAAAAGAGACTGTGGTAAGACATGGATGGATGGGTGACAGCAAGGAGTAATGGGTTGTAATTATCTTTGTCATCCTTCCCTGCCTTGGTTCTGCCAGTGGCTACGTGGCTGAAGCTTTTGTCAGGACAACACATTTCTGTAGCTCTAGCTCTGTAATGTCAGCAAAGATAATAGCTTTCCCTTTCTCCTTTAGATCTAACAGTTTTCCATTGGTGCTAATCTGTTGCTGCTGTCTCATCCTCTGTCAATCCTTTAACTGTGTTCACCCGTCTGTGAAAGATTCATTTATCTCTTTCCATATTAACTCATTTGTATGTGCCACCTGTTTCCTGTTGAGACCCAAACAGGTACAATGACTGAACATACTCAGTGCTTCACAATTCACATGCCTGCTATAGGCCTGAGGTGTTGAGGTAGTAGTGGAAAAGAAAATGATTCACTATTAAAATAGCTTGCCGTGTTTACAGTTTTTATTTTATATGTATACATGCCCATCGCCATATGACAAGGATGCATTGTTGTCAGTGATTTCAATGTGAATTGTTTGTAAAGCATTTTGCTATAGGATCATTCTTTCCAGTGCAATCTACATTGAAGATTGCATAGCAGTATTTGACCTGATTAATGGAAAAATTATAGTCCTTCCAGAACACCGAGACTCTGAAAGAATCACAATTCTTTGAACTTCTGGGTGGTGAGATATCTCCTAAGTTATTTTTAACAATTCTATTTGAGAAACAATACTGGGCTTACGAGGCCATAAGTTCTATTTCAGAAGTAGGTTTCAGATCAGCAACCACCAGACTCTGAAGCCGGGAAATAGGTGTAGGTTCAAAGACCATTCATGGACATCTAGATTTCTTGGGTTGGTAACTCAACATGCATTCGGCATATACTCCATACGTAGCATGGTCCTCTTTGCTGTGTTCTTAAGATAAAGGAGACTAGGGATTGACCTTCTGTGTATTATAATATCACTATTGCTTTGTGTTAATTGGTGTCTTTTCACATATGAATAAAGAGTTACAATCACTCAAAAGACCATGACATTGTTATTTATTTTTCTAAATGTTTTTAATTTTTTCTTCGAATGCCACAAAAATCCTTGAACAGAAGACACATTCTATTTTTTTGAGGTGGAAATAAACATAAGCACTTGGCAGGATTTGATTTTTTAAAAATTTTTAAGAGACTAACATAAGTAGAATAAAAGAAAGCCTTCAAATTAGTTCTCTATATTTTGCATGTGACTCTATATGTATTTTAAAACATTAGAAAAAATAAATATTCCAAATAGCAATAATTATAATAATTAATTATTGAGATGTTATTCTGTGATTTCAAAAGCTCATTAAACATTTTCATAGTCTATATCTTTTCATCTTCTAAATTAATTCAAGGGAGACAGATTTTTGAACGTGCATGTAATTTTTCATTACATTATTTGGGCTGTTTTTATATGAACTGTGAACTCGAATATTCTATGTTACAAACTAGAGATTCTTCCCCAAGTTCACTAGCAACCTCTGAAGATGAGTGTTAACTGTCAACTTGACAAAATCTAGAATCACCCATAACAGGGGCCTCTGGTAGTTCTGGGCTGATTATTTTCATTACTTAACTCAGGTAGGTGACAGGGTCCATAGGTATGGATCAATTCTATCTCGATTAAAAGGTCAGAGAGTTTCTTATTTCTCCTATATCTATGTTTCTTTTCCCTAATAATTCTAACACACATTTCCTACCCTGGAACATGCGAACCTGCTGTGGCTAGGACAGTGGCAGGAGTCCCCCCAAAAAGGTGGC
Source organism: Arvicola amphibius (assembly GCF_903992535.2). NCBI lineage: Eukaryota > Metazoa > Chordata > Mammalia > Rodentia > Cricetidae > Arvicola > Arvicola amphibius. Next base: position 14,775,072 of record NC_052065.1, on the reverse strand, counting down.
TTATGACAGGTGGGAAAGTCTGCCCACTGATGATGGAACCTTTGTTTCTGACTGGGATCCTTGGCTACATAGCCAGAAGAAAGGAACTGAGCAGTAGAATGCGTACATCCTTCTTTGTTTCCTGAGTAGGGATGTAATATGACTGGCTTCTTCAACCTTCCGTTGTCCTATCTGCCCCACTATAATGTGAGCTAAAATAAACCCTTCCCCCCTTAAATTGCTCTTGTCAGTGTCTAAGTGCACTTGTGCTCATGAATAGGAAGGTACCAAAATGACCCCGACTAGAGCTTCTTTTGACTCCTTGTGATTTCATCAGAAGCTTTTGATATGCTCTGATGCTTGTTTAGTTTAACATTAAAATATTTTAGAAAAAAAGGCTGCTATAGCCAATAAAATTCAGAATGTAACCATGGGTATGTTGAAAATTAGAATACTTAAATATATTTTTATTGTGTTTTTACTGTAGATGACATTGATAAAATAATTTATAATCATGTTTGTCATTAGATAGCCAATGCAGCAAATTCTCACATGCTCCAATATTATCTATTGCTTATTATAAATAAGAACTGATAACTGTGAACAATTTATTGATGATTAGGTGGAGATAATTACATATGTACAATATAATGTATTCCAGGAGCTATGAGACAGTGGAAGTTGAAAGGCACCTTAGAGATTTCTAGAGTCATATTCATTTTCACGCATTATATTTTCCTACACACACACACACACACACACACACACACACTATATACATCTTGGAATATAAAGCCATCTGTTCTATAAGCATGACTGGGATATTTATGGATATTTAGCCAGTTACCTGACATTTCTAAGATTTGGTGCATTTTTATTTCTGTTTTTTTCTTGATTTCTATACCATATATGCTTTAAAGTACAATGCCACATAGAGAATATTAATAGGGCTAGGGAGATAGCATATTGGGTAAGAACTCTTGCAGCAAAAGCATGGCGATATGAGTTCAAATTCCCAGAACCTACATAAAAGCTGAGTGGGACCACACACAACTGTAACCCCAACATGATGGAGAACTGGAGGCGGGGGGGGGGGGAACTCTGGAATTTTCATGCTACCAGCCTAGATCCAGGTTCAGTGAGGAATTGTTGCAAAAAAAAAATAATGTAAAGAATGTTTCGGGTACAGAATGGATAAAGAAAATGTGGTATATTTACACAATATAGTATTACTCATCTGTTAAAAACAGTGACATCAGGAAATTTGAAGATAAATGGATGTTACTAGAAAAAATAATCATCCTCAGTGAGGTAACTTAGACCAAGAGATACAAATATGGTGTAGTCACTTATAAGTGGATAAAAGCTGTAAATTAAAGGATAACCAGCCTGCAATTCACAGACCCAGTGGGGCTGCCTAACAAGGAGGGCCCCATTGGGATCTTCTGGGAAAGGGGAAATAGAAGAGATCCCTTGGGTGGACTGGTGGTGAGTGGGGATGGAAATACAAGGGATCAGGTTGAGGGGTGGATGAAAGCACAGAGTACTAAAAGACATAACTGGAAATGGGGGACAGATCAGGATCAGATACAAACCTTGTGCAAGAGAAACTTCTAGGAATCTACAAGGATGACCCCAGCTAAGACTCCCAGCAATAGTGGATATGTAGCCTGAACTGGTCATTTCCTGTGACCAAACAAGACTTCTAGTGGAGGGATTAGGACAAAAACAGTCACAGGCTGCCCTGCCTTTGGAATATGCTGGGGTAAGTGGAGGGGGGTCACAAAGATTTTGGGAGTGGCCAACCAACGACTGGCCCAGCCTGATACTCATGCCATGAGAGTGAGCCCACTCCAGACACTAGCTGGAGTGCCAGGACCTAGAGGCTGGATGGTACAGAGACCTAGGATAGAACCAAATATGACTGGAGAAAAAAATGTCAATGTAATAGGTGACTATCACAATTGTCATCAGAATCTTCATCTAGTAACTGATAGATACAGATGCAGGGATTCATAGCCAAACATAGGCTGTGTTCAGGTAATCCTGCTGAAGAGAGGGAGGAATGATTGTAGGGGCCAGAGGGGTTAAAGACATCACAAGAAACCCCCACAGAATCAACTAACCTGGGCCCATAGGGGCTCACAGAGTCTGAACCAACTACCAGGGAGTTTACATGGTACTGACCTAGGCCCTCTGCATATATGTTACAGTTGTGTAGCTTGGTCCTCTTATGAGTCTCCTAACAGTGGGTGCAGGGGTTGTCCCTCATGCTTTGTCTGGCTTTTGGAAACCTATTCCTCATACTGGGTTGTCTTGCCCAGCCTTAAAAAAGGTGAGGTTTTTAGTCCTACTGCAACCTGATACACCTTGCTTTGTTGATACCCATGGGAAGCCTGCCCTTTCCTGAACAGAAATGGCGAAGGAGTGGATTGGCAGGTCGGAACAGAGGTGTATTAAAGCATTGGAAGGAAAGGAGGGTAGGGAAACTGCAGCCAGAATGTCAATGAATAAATAAATTTAATAAAAAGAATACTTCAGATAAACACTTGACCATATGCTACATACATACACCACACACATACACACCATTAATGAAAGCATCCTGTGTACTAAAATCATGCACACATGTATAGATTATGATGTAAAGTCTTCTTGAGGCAATATATAACTTTGTGGTGTCTTAAGAAAGGAAATGCTCTACTCATTGAGGAGTGGTAATGGTAGTGTACATATGTATCTATTTACGTTTTTGTGCATTCATTCGTTCACATTGGCAGGGAGCTGCAAGAGAATAGCTTTCAAAGGAAGTCAACTTTCTCATACTGTGGGAAAAGAAGATATGTTCAAAGCCTGTTGATTTACCATTTACTACTTGTTTAAATGCCACTTGAGAGCCCACGCTAGACACAAGAAACTTATAAAAGTGGCCAGAATAAGCTATGAAAACTGTACATTTGGATATGGTTATCATTCCCTGGAGATTTTTTTTCCTATCCCTTTCTTACATTTCCTAAGTCTTCCCTGAAGGCAAATTCTGGGTTGAAAGTTTGAGGGATCAATTAATTCCAAATTTATTTTAATAAAACCATTTTTGGTTCTAAACAGTTTGGAGTCAGTGAAAAGCTAATCCCCATATGGGTAAGGTGGTGGGTTCAGAACAGGACAAAGCTGACTTGATCAGTGGTAGAACAGCAAAGTGGGGTGAAGAAGCCTATTAGTCACTTTGCCCTCTTTTTTCTTCTCCATAAAGATCAGTATCATCACTTCCTTCATTCTTTATTGAAGTCTAAGAATACCTCCTCCTGAGAGGACAACTTCCCAAATGATTTGCAGTATTCTACAAAAAAAAAAAATCGATAGAAACTCAACTATCCTGCTCCTGCTGCCCATCTTGTAATCACTGAATATGTACCCAAATAACTTAATTTCGTCTTAATATAGAAATTTTCTGAGTCAAGGACTCACATAGCATACGATGGCCTTGAACGTGCTATGTAGTGGGGGATGTCCTGCACTACGTTTAATCTCCCTACTGCTCTAATTACAGACATGTGTCCCCACACCCAGTATATGTGGTTGTTGAAACTGAAACTTAAAACTCATGCATGCTAGGTAAGCCCTCTGCTAACTGAACTACGTAACCATCTTCTTTTTTATTCTTTTTTTTTCTGAAGATGAGAAAATGTTAATTTCTCATTTTTAATTTCAAAACCATCCAACTTTTCAGAATTCATTGTGTTTTCTGGCATTAAGAAGCTTAATCCTAAGAGGCTAGGGAGATGGCTTAGTAAAGAGTTTATCATGCAAATTTGGGGGCCTAAGTGCTCATCCACAATGCCCATGTAAAAGTCAGGTGTGGTTTCTTTTCCTTCCTTCCTTCCTTCCTTCCTTCCTTTCTTTCTTTCTTTCTTTCTTTCTTTCTTTCTTTCTTTCTTTCTTTCTTTCTTTCTTTCTTTCTTTCTTTCTTTCTTTCTTTCTTTCTGCTTTCTGTGCATGCCAGTACCAAAGGTTTTTTTTTGTAATTTTTATTGCTTTAGAAATAATACCATTCAAAATTTCCACTTCCTCCCCTTTTCCCATTTCCCTCCCTCTTCCCCTCCCTCTCCAGTCCTCAGAGAGGGCAGGGTACCCTGCCCTGTGGGAAGTCCAAGGCCCTCCCCACTCCATCCAGGCTTAGGAAGGTGTGCATCCAAATAGAATAGGATCTCAAAAAGCCAGTACATGCAGTAGATACAAATCCCAGTGCCATTATCATTGGCTTTTCAGTCTGCCCCACGTGTCAGCCACATTCAGAGGGTCCAGTTTGATCCCTTTTGGTGAACTCCCATTAGATCAGGCACACTGTCTCAGTGGGTGGACCAAACTCTCATGGTCCTGGCTTCCTTGCTCATCTTCTCCCACCTTCTGCTTTTCATCTGGACATTGGGAGCTCAGTCCAGGGCTCCAGTGTGGGTCTCTGTCTCTATCTCCATCTGTTGCCGGACGAAGGTTCTATGGTGATATTAAAGATAGTCATCAGTCTGACTATGGGACAAGGCCAGTTCAGGCACCCTCTCCTCCACTGCCCAGGGTCCTAGCTGGGGTCATCCCCGTGGACTCTTAGAAACCCTTCCAGAGCCAAGCCTCTTCCCAACCCCAATATGGCTCCCTTAATTAAGATATCTTCTTTCCTGCTCCCATATCCGTCCTTCCTCCATTTCAACCATCCCACTCCCTCAAGCTCTCCCTAGCCCTCCCTTTCTCCCGTCTCTCTCCCCCTCTCCTCTTCCCCCCACCCCATTTCCACACCCATGCTCCCAACTTTTGCTTGGTGATCTTGTCTGATTCCAGTTTCCAGGAGGATCTATATATGTTTTTCTTTGGGTTCACCTTATTACTTAGCTTCTCTAGGATGGTGAACTATAGGCTCAATGTCCTTTGTTTATGGCTAGAATCCAATAATGATTGAGTACATACCATATTCATATCTTTGAGTCTGGGCTATCTCACTCAGGATAGTGTTTTCTACTTCCATCCATTTGCATGCAAAATTCAAGATGTGGTTTTTTTTTTCCACTGAGTAGTATTCTAATGTGTAGATGTGCCACACTTTTTTTATTCACTGAGGGGCACCTAGGTTGTTTCCAGGTTCTGGCTATTACAAATAATGCTGCTATGAACATAGTTGAACAAATGCTTTTGTAATATGATTGAGCATCTCTTGGGTATATTCCCAAGAGTGGAATTACTGGATTCTGAGGTAGGTTGACTCCCAATTTTCTGAAAAATCGCCACACTTATTTCCAAAGTGGTTGCACAAGTTTGCATTCTCACCAGCAATGGATGAGTGCTTCCCTTACTCCACATTCTCTCCAGCATAGGTTATCAATGGTGTTTTTGATTTTAGCCATCTGACAGGCATCACCATCTTCTTATGGAGGATTTTATTACATTTAAAGTTGACTGGGTACACAGGTTCACACAGCTGCAGTTTAGGATGAGATGACAATATCATACAACATAACAAGGATTTCAATTGGATAGAAGGTTGGAAAGCATTTCTTTATCATAAGTAAGATCTAGCCTCCAAATGGTAGATATGTGGGGATTTAAGGCCCTTTGTCCAAGATGCTATTCTCAGCATAATAAAAACCAACACTATCATGAACAAAGCCTGTTCTCTAGCACAATCAGTTTGAACAAAATTGCAGCTGGAAATCATTGGAGTGGAATTTTTGCTATATGAAAGTACGCTCTTTTACAACTATTTTTACTCTTTTTGATCACACACTGTTGATCACCTTGCTGTCAGATCACAGCCTGATTTGGTTCCTTGTAATGATAATTCAAATTGAGAAGCTACTAAAAGGGTCAGTTGTGGGTGTCTTATTTTCCTGAATCCCACTCCATTCCTCCTGCTTCATTCAGTATCACTGCTGGCTGTCCAGGGAGCAAACACATGGTAAAACTAGCCTCTCCCTGACCACCAAGGACATGCTGGTACACTTAGAAAATGTCTACAGACAGAATGTTTATGTTTGTTCACAAATATAATGATTTAATAATAAATAGCAATGCTATAAATAGTGACAATATTTTGATTCTGACACTATTCACAGGACTATCACCACAAAAGGATACAAACACACACACACACACACACACACACACACACACACACTGTATTGATAACGAAACCTGCCGTCAGATAATCCTTCTGTATGTTGTGAATATGTATTGCTCTCACTGCCTAATAATAATGCTGATTTGGCTTATAATATAATAGCTCAATTATATATATAAATTTTATATATAAATATAAACTATTGAACAAGATGTATCATGTGTGTATATACAGGATAAATATTAAACCACCAGGTCTAAAGAAGCTTGAAGCATAGTTAATAAAAACTTCTATTACTACATAAGATTCCTCATATCACTTTAAGGAAAAATAATTCCCAAATTCTGATTCCAGAAAACCATTTATCCATCACTATAGTTTTACCATTTCTATAACTTAATGCTATGCCAATTATTGTATCTGACTTGTATTTCTCAGGATGTTTTGAAATTCATTCATGTAGTTTGTATAAACAGAGGCTTTCCTATCCTGACCACCTGGTCTTAAATAATTTCATAAAATCTTATTACCAAATGTTTGACCTATAGCTCAGGCTTATTATTAAATAGCTCTTTTAACTTAACCCATTTCTATTAATATACATTTTGCCACATGGCTCATGGTTTTACCTGTCCTCTAGCATCTTGCTTCCCTGGCAGTTGGCTTGCCTCTCTCTGGACTCTGCCCTTCTTCATTTCTGTATTTTCAGTTTGACTTTTCTGCCTAGCCTTATTCTGCCTTGCCAAATCAGCCTGGCCAAATCAGTTTTATTATTACCAATGAGAGCAATACATATCCACAGTATACAGAAGGATTATCCCACAGCAAGTTATCAATAGTTCTCTTCCTTATTGAGTTCTATCCCATCAAATAGATATACCACAATTTTTAGGTTAATTCAACTTCAATAGATATTCAAACTACTCTTATTTGAGGTTTTATGAATATTGTTACTATTAATCTTGTTGACAATGCATTTTATGGATACAATGCACCCAGAGAATTTCTGGATATAACTTTTACTTTATAAGAAAGTGGACAGGGTGTTAAAAAGGTCAAGAGTCGAAAAGCACTTAGTGCACTATCAGAGGACAGAAGTTCAGATTCTACAGAAGTTCAGATTCTAGAATTCACATCAGGCAGTGCATGAATGCCTGTAACTACAGCTCTAAGGGATCTAAAACCCCCTTTCCTGGCCTCCATTGGCATACAGGCACACTCACACCCACACAAACTTCATCTAAGAAACAATACTGCCTCTTCAACTCAGGGCCAATGGTTGCTAGGTAGCAGTATCCTTTGTGTCAATAGATTTTCCTATATTTCAAAAACGCCAGAGATCAAGAAAGGAGAAATGGCTTAGTAGTTAAGAGTACTTGCTGCTCTTTCAGAGGACCTGGATTCAGTTTGCAGCACTTATAACAGAAGGTTCACAAATGCCTGTGGTTTCAGTTCCAGGGGATCTGACCACCTCTTCTAGCTCCACAGGCATGGAATGTAATATATATATATATATATATATATATATATATATATATATATATATGCACTCAGGCACATATGCATATACATAAAATAACTTTTTTAAAGTAAAAGCTTATGCCACATTATTGACACATTATTGACAGCAGTGTTTGAGAGTTTTGGTTGCTCCAACTATTTAGCAATATTTGAAATACTCAGTTGCAGTGTGTATTTTGGTAAATATTTTTTCTCTTAGTATGTATTTGGTGAACCATATTAGTTAGCTGTATGAGAAATTATCTGTTCTCACCCACTTTTATGTAGCTAGAGACTGTTCATACATTTCTGGCTATCCAGACCCGAGTAATCATGCAGAAATTATATTAATTACAACACCGCTTTGCCAATAGCTTAAGCATATTTTTGGCTAACTCTTATATCTTAAATTAACCTATTTCTACTAATCTGTTTATCACCACAAGGCTATGGTCTACCAGTAATGTTCTGGAATTTCAGAGTCTTTCTCCTTTGGCAGCTACAAGGCCTCTCTCTGACTCCACCTACTCTCTATATCTCTGTTCAGATTTCCCACCTGGCTTTGCACTGTTAGGCCTTTGGCCAAACATCCCAAATCACCTTTGCCTTCATTTTTTTGTGTTGTTGTTGTTTGTTTTGAGACATGATTTTTCTGTAGCTTTGGAGCCTGTGCTGGAACAAACTCTTGTAGACCAGGTTGGCCTCGAACTCACAGAGATCTGCCCACCTCTGCATCCCAAATGCTGGGAGTAAAGGTGTGTGCCACCACTGCCCAGCTCACCTTCATTCTTAACAGCAATGTAGTGTGCTCTTGGTCTATGCATGCCCAATATTCCAAAGTTCTATCCAGTGGTGTGTAAACCAAAGTCAACTGGGGTCTATTGAGCTTAAGATTTTCTTCATCTGAAAGAGACAAGTTTACTAGAACTCTTTCCTCCCCTGCTCTTTGCTCAGTCCTGGTCAAAGCAAATCTGGGAGCTGGTGCTATAGACACATCTTGCCACTGAGAGGGAAAGGTCAAAAGAACCATAACAGATAGTGGCAGTGATGAGCCACCAAACTAGCAGTGGCCTAAGTTTGAAATTCTAAATTTGTAAGGAAATAAAACCTTTACTCACTGAAGTCATTGTATTACACAGATTCATTCTGTAGAATCAGCTAAAAGTTCTCACATTCTTATCATTTATACAACATAAAAGAGGCCCAAGAATTGGCTCCTTTCATTAATTGAAAATGCCTATTGATACATGCTCTCATTTCTTCTAGTATGCTCCATAATTTTAATCTAAAAACTAAATTCTGTTATTTCAACAAAATGCATTTTCTTAATTTTGACTGTGACTGAAACCTTGTTTTTTAAAAAGCACATAATGTTTTGTGAGGGTAGTATTGTTCAATAAAAATTATTTTTATTTTAATTCAATTGTTCTTCATCTAGTACTACAAGAGAAATTTTGATTTTGACATTATATAAATAAAAGTGAGATATTTTTCTATGTTCAAATACAGTTTTTGACCCCCATTAGTATCCATTCTACCCTCAGCTTTCTAAGTGTATCATAGGGGAAATTTCTTCCTAGGGTGGTGTGGGAAGTCCTTCTGTATATGTGTTGATTGTATTGGTTAATGAATAAAGTTATACCAAGGGCCTTTTGATGATAAAATGAACTAATACATACATTATTATCTATATGTAACAAACATAATGAGTTGCTTCTCTTAATTTGTGATGATACTATGTTATTATTAGGGTCCAAATTGTTTCCATTTATGCCTCTTTTAGAAGAGTCTATACCTTGTTGTGCAATCTATTTTAATTATAAAACTGAATTTAAAATAATTAATGTGTGTATATGGTTTATAAGAATATGTGTATGTGTACTTTTTCATGTATTGGGGTGTGGGGGTCAAAAGACAGCTTTTGTGTATGCATTATTTCCTTTTTTCCATGTCTCAGACAGAGTCTCTTCAGTACTGTGAGAGCATACAAACTTTTAGAGATTCTTCTATTTCTGCCTTCTGTTTCCTGAGGCACATGGGAATACACAGACTTGAACTCCTGCATCTTGCTTTTATGTGGGTTCTGAAGATCCAAATTCAGGTGTCGGGTTTATGTGGCAAGTACCTTAATCTATGAGCCATCTTTCTAGTCCCTTCTATCTTTTAAAATACTCCTTTCTATAAAAGTGCTAGGATTACCATGGGAAGATTTCTGTTGTAGTTGAATAACAGTAATAAATCACTAAGAGTATAAATAATAAAGTATTTTCTTGGGATTGTAAACTAGGGATATGTAGGAGGAGGCCACCTGTTTGTCCCAGCCAACCAGAACAAAAATAACTATGCAGAAACTATATTATTTAAAATACTGTTTGGCCCATTAGCTCTAACTTCTTATTGGCTAACTCTTACATCTTAATTTAACCCATTTATAGTAATCTGTGTATTGCCACATAGCTGGGGCTTACTGGCAAGATTCCAACCAGCATCTGTCTTTGGTGGGGCTACATGGCTTCTCTTCTGCTCTGCCCTTCTTTCTCCCAGCATTCAGTTTGGTTTTCCCTGTTTACTTAAGTTCTGCCCTATCAACAGGCTAAGGCAGTCTCTTTATTCACCAATGGTATTCACAGCATACAGAGGGGAATCCCACATCACCTCCCTATTCTGTTTAAATAAAAAGGAAGGTTTTAACTTTAACATAGTAAAATTACATATAACAAAACAGGTATCAAGTAAGAATTACAGTTATAATATTTATATCTACTTTATCTTTTATCATAATGAAGATAAACTATATTACTAGTATCTATCTTCAACTCCGTCAAAGACTCAAGAAGGATATAATAATACCTAAGTAGACAGGAAGTGCATTGTAAGCAACTTCCAAAACTCTAGAATTGACAAAAACATTTGGCTTACTGGACAGTCACCCAAAGTTCTTTTATATCATTGGAATATCCATCTTCAGTCTATAGGCCCATAATTCTGCCTTTATTTGGAGTTTTCAGTCACTTTCTTCTGTGTCCTGCAGAATGTCTGCAAGACTCTTTCATGAAGCAGGAACTCTGAAGGATCATCTCACCTTTAGACAAGGTCAGTAGTCATTTCTCTGTGGGTCCTGCATGTCCAGTTCATCAAACAGTCCAGGCAAGAGCAGTTTCTTGCCCAAATGGCTAATCAACTCCATAAGGAGCCTCTTCGATGCTTATCTTCCTCTTGAAGTAATTGGTGCTGCCAGGAACAGATGTGTGTCATTATCATGAAAAGTCCTAAGTCCTTAAAACATTTTAAATGCCATATTATGAAGGTCTCTGAAAGATTTGAAGAATACCTAACTGAAATATTTCTCTATATATCTAGAAAACCTAACTAAAATGACTAGAATCTTGAATATTATAGATGACTCTCTATTAACTTATATTTCTTAATAAATATACATTTTTAAATGAGCTACACAAACACAAACCTTAATCAAGAGCAGAAATATTACATATAACAAAATTGATCTAGATTTGTATCAACAAACCAAGATCCATACCAATACAAATCTCTATAGCATATCCCTCTTTAAATGTAAACATTTATAAACAATATTGGGAATATGGGTGTAGTTCTTCAAACCACTTTCTGCTGTTTATTGGATGAAGTAATTTTTTGAGAGGTGTTCAAGGCAACCTTCAAGCATCTTGGTCCATCAAACCACATTAGCCTGGAATGTATTCACAGGGTCTCATCCTCTGTAAAAACAAAGCAGAACTTCTTTTCCAAAGCAACATATCCTCTGACCCAAATTTTGGAATCAATATACCTTTAAAATATATATGTAGGTTTAGCTTAGCAGCCCATACAATCAAATGTATCTCTGTACTTAGCTCATTCTCACTCAAAAAATTCAAAGAAAACACAATAATATACATAATCCAGACTCTCTCTGTGAATTTCCATCTTTAAGTGACTTGTTTTCTTTGTTCCTTTTAATCTATGACTGTCTGTACTGTCTCTTTAAAGACTTTGTTTTATATATTTTTAAACAATTTACTTCTTTTCAACTCACTATACTCTTTTTCTTCTCTTTCCCAAGCCTACGTGCATTTTAAAATACATTGTGTCTCATTTAGAATTCTTTTATGTCTGAAACTGTCCTATTCTGTATCTGTAATTCTTTCCTGTCCAGGAGTGATTCTTAAAATGCTAAACTCTTCTTAAAATCTTAAGCTGGGCATTACTAGGGTATATACAGTACTTACTGCTTGCTCTGCACAGTCCAACATGGTAGAAGTCTGTTCACTGCCTCTGCAAGCCACACATATTGCCCCAGTTTTAGGCATAAAGCTGGTCCATGTTGCCATCAAGCAAGGCATAGCACATTGCTCACAAACCCCCATTCAAATGCCTGGTCTCCTGAAAGAGCCAGAGTCTGTGCTGGCAGCACAGCCCAGAAAGCCAGCATTTCAAAATGCCACTTTTTTGCTAGTGCTGAATCGGGAAAACCTCTCTTAAAGGAGCCATGTCCCTGCTTGCTTCTAGCAAACAGAGCCCACCCAAGAAAATGCTGCTAACAAACCATCCTTAGCTCTCTGTTCTTTTGTGTCTAGATTTCATTTTAAAGCTTTCTCAAGTTTTTATGTTGATTTTAGTTGGTCACGTTGGGCATCAATTTATAGGAGGAGGCCACCTGTTCATCCCAGCTGCCCAGAACCAAAATAAACACATAGAAACTATATTATTTAAAACATTGCTTGGCCCATTAGCTCTAATTTCTTATTGGCTAAATCTTACATTTCACCCATTTCTAGTAATCTGTGTATCACCACAAGGCTGTGACTTACTGTGAAGATTCCAACCTGCATCTGTCTCTGGTGGGGTTACTTGGCTTTTTCTCTACTCTGCTCTTCTTTCTCCCAACATTCAGTTTAGTTTTCCCTGCCTACCTAAGTTCTACCTTATTAACAGGCCAAGGCAGTTTCTTTATTCACCAATGGTATTTACAGCATACAGAGGGGAATCCCACATCAGGGATAAATATAGGGAATGGTTTTATCTGGCATTATTGTAGATGACTGGACTAGCATGAAACATTTGGAGCCCAAAGATTTTTGTGACCAAAGAATATTCTTGAGTAGTAAATGTTAGTACAAAAAGTCTTGGGAGATATTTGTTTCATCTTATAAACTAAAAATGTATGTGGACACACTATAGAATCAATTATAGGAAGGCCTTCATGTCCTGGATATGTTTCTATGTAGCTGGAAATTTTAAGGACCATGCAGTAGAAAGTCCAAAATTGCTTGGATATAAATAGAGTATTCATAATTACTTGGAAATAACTCCAGTGCCTAGTTGTTAATATATATTAAGAAGATAGGGGGCTGGAGAGATGGCTCAGCCGTTAAAGGCTAGGCTCACAACCAAAAATATAAGAAGATAGGCATGTGAAATCATAATTTTGTGGATTCAAGTCTCAGCATCTTCACACTAGATATTACATTATTGTGAAATATTATTTGCAATCAGTGACTGCATTTTCTTCTCTGTGAAACTGGGTAACTATCTATGATGACTGACAAATACAGTGTAATTACTATAGTGTTATATCCTGGGGATGAGCTAAGCATCCAAGGATTACTACTTCTAATTATTATCAACACAGAATTATCAACCTCATTGTGTGGACAAAGAGAGTGCAGCCAGGAGAGTGGTTTTCAAATTCAAATGTTTACATAATATATTATGCTGAAAATTGAACCTGGGCCCACCTGACTCCAAACTCAATGATTTTAATGATTCTTCTACTATGTATCAAAGGACCTCTAATTTCTTACTTCCTATGGTCTCTATGTTTGTAGGCATGCATGATATTTGGTGCATCTCTATTAGAAAAAACTACACAGCAGCAGCAGGCAAGACTGACTTTCTTTAGTATTCAAACATCTTTTTTTTTTTTTTTTGGTTTTTCGAGACAGGGTTTCTCTGCGGCTTTGGAGCCTGTCCTGGATCTAGCTCTTGTAGACCAGGCTGGTCTCGAACTCACAGAGATCTGCCTGCCTCTGCCTCCCGAGTGCTGGGATTAAAGGCGTGCGCCACCACCGCCCGGCTAATTAAGCAGAAATTTGTTACAATACAAACTATTAACAAAAATGTATCAGTTCTTAATAATTTTCATAGTGTGGTCTTCTCTTTTCCCTTGATGATTACATAAGAGTGACATTTCCTTTTTAATTATGTAAAATTGGAAGTTCATACTATGCATTAAACAAAATTATCCGTTTCTGTGGAAGTAGACACAAAGATCTCAACAAAAAGCTATTTGCAAGTGATACCTTCTGGGAAAAGAAATACCAGTTTCCTTCAATGAAGTGTTATTGGGTATATTGGCCTCACACTAGAGCAGGCCCCATGTCTAGAAGAAGTTGGCCAATACAGGTCAGATTCCATGATTTTTGAGTACTTTTATTATTATTTTGTCATCTTAATGTTTTGTTACTTTTGATTTTTGAGAGAGAGAGAGAGAGAGGAGAGAGGAGAGAGAGAGAGAGGGAGGAATTTGAGAGGATCTGGCAAGATATGTGGTAGGCAGAATACGAATAAATGCATTGTATTAAAAATGTAAATAAAAATTAGTTTTTTTCCTCATCTTATACATTTTAGACTGTCATTTCCCTTTAGCATGCATATGAATAAAGTAGCATTCAAGTCTGCATTTTATCCTTTTTTTTTTTTGCATCTGGACATTCTCAATTGACTTTTTCATATAATGAACTGAAACAGTAATTCAGTTGTACTGTGTTTAGCTGAAGTAATATGATGTTTCTTTGAAGTTTTATTCCTTATGATTTTTCAAGATATGCCATGATGATAAACTGAAATATATGTATATATATTGCATATTTTGCATATGTCTGCTATATGTGTGGACATGTGTGTGCACAAGAGGCATATAAACTGTCATATTGTTAGTTAAAAATGGCAATTCCAAAGAGTAAAAGATACTGAATAAAAGTAGTGTTAAGAGAGAAGAAAAAAGGGTAAATTTATATGCTAAGTGTTTAAAATATGGTAGCTTATTCCTTTTATTTCTACTGGAAAATAAACAACATACTTTTATGTATTCGCTACTTAATTTTGAAGAAAAACATTTCTGTTAAATCAATAAGTGGGTAATTCTACCTGCTATTCTAGGTCATTTGGACTCTATATGTTTGAAATTAATGTAACTGCAACCCAAGAGTTGACTCCTTCTCTTCCTTTGGAAGTAATTGGGAATGTAATTGCCCAGTCAAGAGTAGCCACTCTACCATTCTTTGAGGGTAAGAGTATGGTAAGGTGACCCAATTATCCTATAGCTTGGAATTGAAAAAATTTCCAAGAGATGGGACTTTCAGTATCCCAGGAACGTCTGACAAACCACAGTGAGTTGGTTAGCCTAGAGCAGGGAAACTTGTCATGAGTGTTACAAATTACACTCATCTGGGTTTGATATTAGAACATATAACCCGTCCTTCAAGTGCCCAGAACTGAGATTCATCCCTGAAACTAAGCACAGTGTCTAAATGGAGGAAAGAATCCTGAACCACAGCAAATCCAAAGATTTCAATGGTTATAATGTGTCCATTTGTAGTTCAGTTTCTCCAAAGTAGCAAGGCTATTGATGTGAAAACAAGGAATAAATCAAATTCGGTAAGTGGAAAACAAACTTTAGACTGTGTTGAGTGTCACATCTAAGCATACATCAACTTAACGTTTTACAACGAAGGAAAAATAAAGCTTATGAACTATGTGAAACTGCCAATTCTGTGTTTAGAGAAACAACTTAGAAAGGAAGTTTTTATCATCATAAGCATTTATTCTATAAAATGACCAAATGCCCATTTATGTGAAAAGTCAACATAACTGTAAGGGAACTTAACAAGAATAACAAAACGTGCTGAAACTCTTACATTGGCCACATTCAATACAAGCAGAATTGGGAATCACTTCTGAAGGCAGCTGGAGGGAAGCAATGAGCTCTAATAAAGAAAGGACATTTACTGCTATGAACCAATCTTAAATATTTTTTAAAACAACTAATGCCCCTCTTATTTCATGTTCACTGTCGGTCATTTTTAAAGTATCTTGCTTGAGACCCTTATAGTCTGCTTTTAAGTTGACGGCACTAGGTCGATATTGTGTACAAAATGAAAAAAGACTGGCTACAGCTCTCTGAACAACTTGCAGGCTGTTCAACAGGTTTGAGAAATCTCGCAGGATCAAAGCTGGCCAAACTCTCCCTCCAACAGCGGTTCTTTACTGCTTCTCTAATCCTCAGGAAGGATCCGTGTGAAGACTTCCCCACCGTGTGAAGTTTATTTCTTGAGTTCATAAGCCCCCAGTCGGCCCCTGGAGGGCATTGTCTTAGGGTTCCCATTGCTGTGATGAAACACAGTGATTCAAAAGCAGGTTGGGAGGGAAATTATTTTATTTGGCTTACACTTCAAAAGTCATCGAAGGAAGTCAGTACAGGAACTCAAACTGGGCAGGAACATGGAGCGAAGGAGCTATTGCAGAAGTCATGGAGGGGTGCTGCTTACAGACCTTCGTTCACAATGCCCTACTCAATCTGCTTTCCTATGGTACCTAGTACCACTAGTCCAGAGATAGCACCCACACACAATGGGGCTGGGTGAACCCTTCCCCATCAGTCACTAATTAAGAAAATGCCCTACAGGCTTGCCTACAGCCAAATTTTAGGGAGGCATTTTCTCAATAAGGTTTCTCTCTTCTCAGATGACATTAGTCAGTGACATAAAAACTATCCAGTACAGGGATGTTTCAATTGCAGGGGACATTGCTATCTAAGACCCCACCCCCATCCTCTCACTGTTCCTAGAATTCTCTCTACTACTGTTATGTCATCTTTAAAATAAGTCCACCTTTTCATTAAATGGGAGGAAAACATGAGATGCTTGTTTGTCTGGGCCTGTATTATGCCTTAATGTGATCATCTCGAATCCCACTGATTTTCCTGCAAATAACAAGATCTGTTCCATATATACAACTCCAGCTTGTAATATAACATAATTCTTATCCATTTGTCTGTTATGGGCACAGAGGCTACTTTTGTAGTGTGGCTATTGCGAATACTGTCTCAATAAACATGGAATGCAGGTATTGTTTATAGGTGACGGCTTTGTGTTGTGGGATCTACCTGGATATATGATGGTTCTATTTTTAGTATTTTAAGCAGTCTCCAAGCTGACTTTCTATAGCGGATGTACAAATTTGCATCTCCAGTCAAAACATCTGTGGTGGGCTTCCTGTCCCCCACATCCTTATCAGAACTAGATTTTTTTTCTTTTTGATAATAGCCATTTACACTGGGGTGAGAACAAGACTCCTAGTGTAGATAACAGGAATGCTTTTTCAGATACTTACTGCCAATTTGAACTTCTCTTGAGAAGTGTCTGTTTCAGATCATTGGCCCATTGTTGATTGGATTTACTTGTTCAGTTGGTGTTCAGATTTGAGTTATTTATATATTCTAAATGCTAGTCTTCTGCCAGATTAAAAATTGTCAAATCATTTATAATTTTTTCCATTATTGGTGTTTCCTTTGTTCTGCAGAAGCTTTTGGTTTCACACAATCCAATATGTCAATTTTTGCTTTTCCTGAGCTATTGAAATCCTATTCAGAAAACCATTGTCTATGCCAATATCTTGAAATGTTTCTCCTGTTTTCTCCCAGTAGCTTTAACAATTTCAGGTCTTACAATGAGGTAGTTTATTGATTTACAGTTGATTGTTTTTATAACATTGAGGAATATAGGTTTAATTACACTTCTGTAGATGTGGACATCCAGTTTTTTCCAGTATCATTTCTTCATGTTTAAACTATTTTAAATTTTATTTTTCATTTTTTTTGAGATTATAATATAATTACATTATTCCACTCTTCACTTTTCCCCCCACAAACCCTCCCATATACTCCTCCTTGCTCTATTTCAAGTTCATGGCCTCTTTTTTTCATTAATTGTGTTCCATAATTATATATGTTTTAGTATAATATGTGTATCACTTCATATATAACTAACACCTGCTCAGCCTCTTATAATGTTACCTGTATGCATTTGTTTTCAGGGATGACCATTTGGTATTAGATAACCAAGTTGTGTGCTCTTCCCTGGGGAAAATATATCTCCTGCTTTCAGCAGTCCTTAGGTGTTTGTAGTTCTTTACCAGACTTGAGGATCCATGGTCTTTCCCCTGCCAAATTTAGTATGTCTATTGTTTTTGTTTCTTATTCAACTGATGTTAAGCTATCATACTGGTAAGATTTTATAAAATTCCTAGGAGACACAATCTCACATCAAACTCCCGTGATCCTCCACCTCTTACAAATTTTTCTACCCCCTCTTAGGCAATGATCCCTGAGTCTTAGATGTCAGAGTTGTTTTAGAGATGTATCAGTTGAAACTGGG
Organism: Arvicola amphibius; assembly: GCF_903992535.2. Taxonomy (NCBI): domain Eukaryota; kingdom Metazoa; phylum Chordata; class Mammalia; order Rodentia; family Cricetidae; genus Arvicola; species Arvicola amphibius. The sequence continues at coordinate 14,757,033 of NC_052065.1, read as the reverse complement.
CTCCATACCTCTACATTTATGTTGGTTGGGGTTGTCTGTAGTCATTTCTCTCCATCTGTTGTGAAGAGAAGTTTCCTTGATGAGGAGTAGGACAACGCTTATCTGTGGGTATAAGGTCAGGTATTTAGAACGTAGTTAATGATTGTGTCAGATTAACTGAGTGGTGTTTTTGTAGTATCTCCTCCAAAATCCCCCGAGTTCACTAGACAGGGCAGTTGACTGGGTTTCCAGTAATAGGCATGATTTCTCTCTTGTAGCAGGTTTTAAGTGCCAATGAGAGACCACAAAGGTATGAGTGTCACTACTGTACCTTTAAGGTTTTCTTGTCATGATGGTCATTGCTGTGCTTATAGGCATTGTAAGTGAGTAGACCCGTTGGTTGCTTCCCTCCTTTGGAAGGGCATCTTCTGGTTCATGAAGCTAGTCCTTGGGAGGAGGCTTAAAATATTTTCTCAAGCCAAAATAGCTCAGTGATTTCTTACAACAACATACCTTAGTCAACAAAATGTCTACTCATTTATCATTCTATCTTTTCCCAGAATATGATAAGAAAATAAATTAAAGAACCTCAAGTAAAAGGGAAAAGGAGATGTGGCTAACCCTAGGGCCATGATTCACTTCAGAAATGTACCATCACTTAACCATAGCTGATGTTGATTTTAAAATATTAAATTCTAGTCTCTTAAACCTCAAAGGGATTATTCAGAAGGAAGTCAGAAGACAAATTGGAAGAGCAAACAATTCTGCCTTATGAGTATTTGAAACCTTAAGAATTAAAATGCTTCTACACTCCCTGAATGTGTCAGCCTAATATCCAATGTGTTCAGTAAGGTTCAAAACATAAATTTGTTGAGTTTAAACAATGCTTTCTACAAAGAGAATTATAGTGTAGATTGAATTATATTTCATGATGCAGATGATGCCCGGCTGCCCACAATTGATTCTTGATATATTTAGTGCTCCTTGCTCCAAGTCTTACAATTACTCAGCTGTTGCCCAGGGGCTGTATCTGTTTTGTAAACAGTCTGTGTTTGATAAGGACTTCTGAGGGCAATTTTGAATAGCGTGTTGTACAGAGCAAGGACACTAATCCCAGACATGTTGGAAGATGGTTTAAAAACAAAGAAGTAAATCCGAAGACCAATTGTGTTCTCTTTACCAGGTATTGTTCTAGATATTTTTTCAATGCATTGAAACAGGTTAGAAGGCTAAAATATTGAAAACTTCTATGGTTTGTCAATTGGCACAACAGCCTGCTAACCTGGGATTCAAATGAATATATTATGTGTTCAAGGATAAACAGATGTACCTTGAGTTCTTAAAGACTATATGTAGTCACATAGGTTTCCCCAACTGGAAGTCTGATCTGTCTGTCAATACCATATGGATGTGAAGGCCTTCTAGCCATGCGTTCAGTGGAGTGTTCTACTACTGTATCAGTCTAAATTTGAAAATCAAAAAATCAAAGCAAAAATTTGGGATGCAGATCCTTCACACCTGGATCCCTTTGTCACAGACAGGAACATACGCTCATTCTTTTCATTTCCCCCCCCAAACCCCAGAATAAATTTAATTGAAGCTTAAGTGTAATGAATCTAAACCCCCCATGACAATACCTAAGCAGACAAATAAATATACCCAGGTGCCTAACCCGAATGCTGAGTATATGTTTTCACAGTTCTATTCACCACACTCTAAAACCCAGCAACTAGGAAAGCGTATGTGTGTTTGTGGGACAAAGTCGCTGATAGTTTTACATACTTAGTACACTAGTGCTATACCAGTGCTCTTCAAAAACAATGATATACTAGTAAATGAAAATGGCAATATATTAAAATATAAACCATGATCGTTGAAGGTTGATCTCAGCAATGATGTTGTATACAACATAAAACCAATCAGGGGCTAGGAGATGGCTCAGTGGTTAAGAGCACTGACTCGTCTTTCCACATGGTGGCTTACAACTCTCTGCAACCCCAGTACAGAAAACCCAGCAAGCATATATGCCGGCAAAACACCAATGCACATAAAATAAAATAAAATAAATAAATCTATCTTTAAAAATAAAATAAAAACCAATAAATATAATTCCCTATTCTAATAAGCTAAAACTATTAAGAATTATTTGCTTGTCATAACGTGCACAGATACAAATTCACATGCCCATACCTGACAAAAACTCTCAGTAAATAGGAGTAGAAGGAAAATTCCTCAATATTATAATGGAATCATTGTAAAATCCACAGTTACCATTATATTTCATGATGATAGAGTGGAAATTTTATAAATAAGAAGTTCAGGATACCTATTTTCTCCACCCATGTGTAACGTGGTATAGGAAATTATAGACAAACAAATTAAGGAAAAAGAATAAAAGCATCCAAGGAAAATGCAGAAGCAAAGCTAATTGTATTCCAGATGACATGGTAGATTGATAAAGAAAAATCCAAATCCATTGAAATATATCTTAGTTTCTGGAACTATTCAGTGAGTTGAGCAAAGTTGCTGGTTACAAGAGTATCAGACAAAAAAAAAATAATTGTACTACGCACTGGCATTCAACAATAAGAAACAAGTAAAATAATCTAGAATATAATAAGCATATGAAAATCTTAGGGATGGACTGGATAATGTGATGGGTTAAATGTGAAATAGCCCCTACAAGCTGATATGCTGAATGCTTTGGTCCAAAGTTAGTGGCTCTGTTTTGTGCAATTGTATAAAATTTAGGATGTGAGGCCTGACTGAAAGATATCGATATAGAGGTCTCTCCTGGTGGGTTATTTCTTATCCTAACCATTTCTTCTCTCCTCACCCACTCTCTCTTCCTTTTCCCTCCTCTGTTTTTTTTTTTAACTCTTTACTCCTCTACTTCCCATGCTTCCTGTCTTCCATGAGTTAAGAGTACTATCTTCTACATGTTCCCACTGCCATAACGCCCTGCATCAGCACAGAGTCAAGAACCAATGAAAGAAAGGATTATGAATTAAACCTCTGCAACAGTGAGCAGCCAATCTTTCCTCCCATTAGTTTCTGTTAGGTAATTTTGTCACAGAACAAAAATGTAACTAATTACAGACACACCTATATAAAAGGTTATGCATCAATAAACCCCTAAAACTTTCCTAAGATAATCACTCTAGCTATAGCATTTTTTCAAGGTTTAGAAAGGTAAGATCATTTCCCCCAACATGGATTTATAGATTTAATGCAATTCTAGAAAAATCCTAGCAGAGCACTGGGGTAATATTAGTAAGTAAGAGTACTGCTCATGTATAAAGACCTGGGTTGGATCCAGCATCTACATAAAGAGTTGAGTACTGGTAACATTTAATCCCAGCAATTGGAGGTTGGGGACAGGAGAATTTCTAGGCCTTATATGCTGCCAGCCTGGCTCCGAGGTTTGGCGAGAGACCTGGTCTTAAGAGAATAGGTAGAGAATAATATGACGGGACAACCCACATCATACTCTGACCTCATCATACATACTAATACATAAACATGCATGTGAGCACACCCCCCCCCCCACACACAAAACCTCACCAGAATTTCTGTAGTGATTATAAGAGAAAGTCGTCCAATGGAACATGGTAGATAAAAGATAGTTTCTTTTTTTTCTTTTTTTTAAAGGTAGTTCTTTAAGCTAAAAGATTTAAATGAGACCCAAAGGGGTTTCTAGCCATAATTAAAGGACATCGAGCCTATAATTTGGGATCCTTGAGAAGATAATAAGAAGGTGAACCCCCCCCCCCTCAAAAGATATAGTAATCCTCCTGGATATTGGAAGTAGACACAATCGCCAGGCAAAAATTGGGAACTTGAGGGTTGGGCGAGACGCGGCCAAGGGAAGATGGGGAGAGAAAAGCGTGAAGGGGAGAATGGGGGAAGCTCGGAGGAATGGGATGCTTGGGATACAGGAAGGGTGGATATGGGAGCAGGGAAGCATATATCTTAATTTAGGGAGCCACCTGAGGGTTGTCAAGAGACTTGACCCTAGAGGGGTTCCCAGGTTTCCAGGGAGACGCCCCCAGTTAGTTCCTTGGGCAGCTGAGGAGAGGGAGCCTGAAAAGGCCAGTTCCTATAGCCATACTGATGAATTTCTTGCATATCACCATAGAACCTCCACCTGGCGATAAATGAAGAAAATGACAGAGCCCCACATGGGAGCACCGGACTGAGCTCCCAAGGTCCTGATGAGGAGCAGAAGGAGGAGCGAACATGAGAAAGAAAGTCGGACCGTGAGGGGTGAGTTCACCCATGGAGACGGTGGGACAGAATTAACGGGAGATCAACCAACTCCAGTTGGATTGGGACTACTGATGGAACATGAGACCCAAACCAGACTCTCTCTGAATGTGGCCGACGGTGGAGGCTGACGGAGAAGACAAAGGCGCTGATCTTTGACTATTCTGCATGGACAGGCTCTGTGGGAGCCTCTCAGCTTGGTTGATCACCTTCCTGGACAGGGGGGAGTTGGGAGGAGGACCTTGGTCTTAACGTAGAGTAGGGAACCCCGATGGCTCCTTGGCCTGAAACGGAGGGTGGGAGGGTATGGGGGAGGGGAGGGAGGAAGGGGGAGGAAGAGGGGCGGAGATGGAAATTTTTAATAAAAAAAAACATTAAATGATAAAAATGAATACCTTATTCATAGATTGGTTACAATTAATATTTAAAACATGATTATTTTATCAAAGCTATTTATAGGCTGGATGTAATCTCAACCAAAGTCCCCATCTCACTCTTCACTGAAATAGACAACTCTATCCTAAATTCATATAAATAACAAAAGATTCCTAGATAGCCACAAGAATCCTGAGCAAAAAGAAACTATGCTGAAGAGATTATCATTCCGAGCTTAAGATATATTTCAAAGCTATAATACTAAAATTAATACGACACTGGCACAAAAACAGAACAAACCAAAGACTACACTATGAATACACATAAATTCAGGTATTTAATGTTGGAAACAATAACATAAACACACACTAGAAAAAAAGTATCTTCAACAAATGGTTTTGGGAAAAAACTAGTTACACATGCACAAGAATAAACTTAGATCAGTTTTTTTTTATCAGTATAATGTATTGTTTATTCTTTTTTTTTCTCATGGTTTATTATTTTTTTTTATATTTTATCACCTTAAATGAAAGCATCATTTAAGGCATCAGAGACCTAAATATGAAACCCAAAACAGCGAAACTGCTAGAAGAAAACCTAAGCAGGTCCCTACACGATATAGGTGTAGGAAAGAACTTTCTGAATAGGATTCCATTTGACCAAGAATTAAGGCCAGTAACAACTGACAAGTTGGACTTCATATACCTAAAATGTTTCTGCATCTTTAAAGGAATAATCAAGCCAGTGAAGAAGAAGCCCACAGAATGGCAGAGAGAAACTTTGTCAGCTATACATTTGACAGAGGTTTAGTACCAGGAATAAAAAAATTTAAAAATTAGTGGAAAAAAAGCAAACACCCCCACCACCACAAAAATATGCCTGGGACCTGAGCAGAGCATTCTCAAAAGTAGAAAAATGGCTAAGCAGTACCTCAAAATGTTCATCTTCCCTAACAATTATGTAAATGCAAATCAAAATAACTTTGAGAATTCATCTAATCCCAATCCGAATGGCAAAGATCAATAAACAATCCCACAAACAGATGCTATAGAGGTGGGGGGCAAAGCGGAACTCTCATTCACTGTTGGGAGCATGGCAATCTTGTAAAGACACTATGGAAATCAGTGTGGAGAATTCTCAAAAACTTAAAATAAATCTACCATATGACACTGCAATACCACAGCTTGGCATACTTCCAAAGGACTCCACAGATGCTTTATCAGTTGGGTTCATTGCTGCTCTCTTCACAGTAGCTAGAAAATGGAAACAATCTAAAATTTCTTCGACCAACAAATGGTTAATGTAAATGTGGTGTGTCTATAGAAAGGAACACTATTCAGCTGTAAAGAAGATGAACCCATGAACTTTGTGTTAAATGGATGGAACTAGAAAAGAGCATATTGAGTCAGGTAACCCAGCATCAGAAATACAAACATCACATCTTCTCACTAATTGGAGGTTCCTAGCTCCAAATCTTCAGATGTGAATATATATCCTGGACTAACTACAGAAACAGGAAAGAGCTGGGTGGTTTGTGGTGTACAGCTACAATGCCCAGCACTTGGGAGGCAGAAGCAGGAATATCTTTGTTTATTTTTTTTTTTTTTTTCTACGGCCAGCACTGGTTTAACAGTTCCCGGACAGCCAGGCTACACAGAGAAACCCTCTCCTTGCAAACCAGAAACCAGGAAAGAGATGAGGCTGGGGTTAGGACCAAAATACAAAAGAAGAAGAGGGAGGGAAAAATAACAATAAGGATGTCAGAAAAAGTCATAAAATGTCATACTATTAACTACTTAACTTAAAATAACCTATAATACATTTAAGTTTTATAGAATGAAATTTTCTTATATGTGCTCACAATCCTCCCTCCAAGAATGGAAAGACCATGTCAACAAAAACCCATCACCAGGCCCAGAGAGCCCCTCTTTGAATTTTTGATCAGGGTTTCAGAATAGATTTCCAAACTTAACAGGTTATTGTTGTTCTTGTTGCCCCACCGAGTGGAAAACTAAGTCTCCATTCATCCTGAGCTGGAACTGACTTGAAAACCTCCTACCTGAGGATTAGCTTTCATGATCCTACAAGGCACCATTCATGTTTCTGTAAAAGAAAAGCAACCAAATTTCTACTGAGCTATAACACCTCTTAACCACAACAAAAACCATCGTGGAAGAAAATCTCTAATGGTACAGTAGTGACATGCATACCTTGTCATTAACCAACAGCTCTTTAATTTCACTTAAGACCCACTAACAGATTCAGTGCTGTGGAGTTCCATCCGGACAGAACCTTCATCTGGCGATGGATGGAGATAGAGACAGAGCCCCACATTGGAGCACCGGACTAAGCTCCCAAGGTCCAAAGGAGGAGCAGAAGGAGGGAGAACATGAGCAAGAAGTCAGGACTGCGAGGAGTGCACCCACCCACTGAGATGGTGGGACTGATCTAATGGGAGCTCACCAAGGCCAGCTGGACTGGGACTGAAAAAGCATGGGATAAAACCGGACTCCCAGAACATGGAGGACAATGAGGGCTGCTGAGAAGCCAAGGACAATGGCACTGGGTTTTGATGCTACTGCATGTACTGGCTTTGGAGGGGCCCTGGCATGTTTGGATGCTCACCTTCCAAGACCTGGATGGAGGGGGAGGACCGTGGACTTCCCGCAGGGCAGGGCAACCCCTTACTGCTCTTCGGCTGGAGAAGGAGAGGGGAGTGGGGGGAGAGGGAGGGAAATGGGAGGTGGGAGGAGGCGGAAATTTTTTAATTAAAAATAAATAAATAAATAACTAATTAATTAATTAAAAAAGACCCACTAACAAGGGGGAAATTATGCCTGGTACTGAAAACACAGTAAACAACTCTGGGCTAATGAACGCATGGATCTTGAGGAGAAACTACAACACACCACTGTACTAACAGCAAATCATTAACCACATTTTAAATATTTGACCTTATAACCACAGAGCAGTATATTGCTTACCATCGTCAAGGAAACTTCTCTTTGCAACAGATGGAGATAGACCGCTACAGAAAACCCCAGGCCAATAAAAATTTAGAGGTACGGAACACACCTCCAACTGATAAATCTACAAAACCACTGCCGCACCTAAGGCTCAGAAATCATTGCCTCAGAGGGGGCAGAAAGATTGTAAGAGCCAGAGGATCAAGGATTTTGATGTGTGATTGTGTCTCCTAGGAATGTTAGAAGCTACCCTCATTAAGTCTGATCAACACGATTGCTTAAGCTTGAGCTGAATAAGGGCAATAGACATACTAAATTGCCAATGAATTCTCAGCCCTAGTTAAATAACTACAGACAACTAAGGACTGCTGAGAGCAGGAGAAAGAGTTTTCCCCAGGGAAGAGCACACCACTTGGCTATCTAATACTAAATGGTCAGCCCTGAAAACATACATACATGTTGAAACCGAATAGGTTTTGTCTACATATGTAGGAATACATAATTATGGGAAGCAATTAATGAAAAAGAGGCCATGCATTTGAAAGAAAGCAAGGAACAGAGTTTGGAAAGAGGAAATGGATAGGGACAATGATAATCTCAAAAATGAAAAAAAACCCTTAAAATATTTTAATAAACAGAAAAGGAAAAGAAGTATTGGTTCTAACTTTACATGAAAACAACACATTCACTAATATTTTATATGACCAGCATTTTAAGTCAAGTGGCCTTCTTTTACGGAACTTATTAATATCTTTAGTTTACATACAAAAATGGATTCCATTGTGGCATTTGCACATGCATATGACATCATATATACCGTGATTTTATCCATTCATACGTTCTCCCATTCTTTTGTCCCCTTACCAGTTTCTTCAGTTAGTCCCCTTTTCTGTTTTCATGTTACATATGTGTACACACACATGCAGAGGTCAGTATAATTAAATCTAGATTCTGCATTCCTCCTTCTTTATAGACTACCTATTAAATCCATGATTTCGTCTTTCTTTACAACTAAGTAGAGTTTCATTGTACATAGCGTAGATACATTTACATTATGTGTTTTTTGATTGATGATATATATACATATATATATATCATATATATATGTGTTATCCTGTCTTCCTTGAGATCCTCTAATATCCTCCATGTTCCTGAAAGTGTCACAGTTTTATTCTTCTTTATGACTGAATAAAGCTTTACATATTCCTGTTTCTTTTTATCAGGTAAATGCTTAAACTACTTTCATAGCTTAGCTCTTGTAAATAAAACAGCAACAAACACGAATGTACTTGAATGCCATCTGGATGCATAGTGCATTTTCTGTTTTTAAAATAAGTATTTTATTACCAAAAAAATGTCTTTTAGTGTGTATACTCAAGATCATAAAACATCATCCAAGGTTCCTTCCATAAATCTTTGTTGAGAATTTGAGAAATTGTGCTCAGTGCAACAATTTTTGTTCATTGGAGATTTAGTTTTGTTTTTCTTCCACCAAACAAAAAATTTATTATCTTTTAAATAAGTAAATACATATAAAATGTGTACATATAAAGATAAATGTAAGCAGTATATTTATTTATTTTTTCTCTCTGGAATCTTGGTATAATTGTGAAAAATGGATATCACCAGATATCATATTCTATATGTTGACTATTACTCAAGCAAGAATTTCTATGCTACATCTCCTTGGGAAAAAGATGCAGAAGGACTGAGCTAACATATCCAATGGAGCTTTCTTTTTCTTGGAAGAAACTTTGTACCAGAAGAACAAAACATCTTTCTCTAAAACTGATTAGGGTATAAAATTCACTAGGAGGTGGGATGCTGCTTCTGAGGTTTGTAGTAGGGGTCATAACAACTTGCCTTGTCCTTCAGTGTAATGTTTTAAAGCTCTAATATTTGAAGTGTGTCTGTTGGAAAGCCAAAAGTTCACATTCAAATTTCATTGTAGAAGGAATAGTATCAAATCTCATGAAGACATCATGTTTAGGTATCTGGATTATCTCTTTTGTTGCTCTGCTCCATTCCATAGTTAGTAACAAGCCAACAGAAATATGATTTCTATCCTTACCCCAATTTTATTGCATTTTCATTAGCAGTAAAAGAAACATGACACTGTTGATCTTAGGGCTCTATACAACTTAAATAGTATCTTGGAAAACAATCACTAGCCTAGTCTATTAGGGGGAAGGGTTCAACAATGGATTTCTCTTTGTCCCCTTGGCTATATTAGAACTCATTTTGTAGACCAGGCTGCCCCAAAACTCAGAAATCCATCTGCAAATATGGTGGTATATTATTTGTGTTTTAATAAATAAAGCTTGCCTGAAGATCAGAGAGCAAAGCAGCCATACTAGTCAGCCATATAGGCCAGGGAGTGGTGGTACAAACCTTTAATCCCAGGATTTGGGAGACAGAGGCGGAAGGATCTCTGTTAGTTTAAGGCCACCTTAGACTACACAAGATTGAATCTGTCTAAAAGAGAAACAGTTTACACAAAGATGAACACAGCACTTGGGATCACATGCCTTAAATCCCAGCACTAGGGAGGTAGATACAGGAGCAATATGGCTAGGTGGAAAGAGGAATGAATATAAGGGGCAAGAGAAGGAACTTAGTGGAAGGTGGAGTGGAGTGTGTGGGGTCTTCAGGATTTGTGGAGACAGAATCTCATCCATTTTCGGTCTGAGGTAGAGGTAAGAGCCACTGGCTGACTGCTTTGATTTTTGACCTTCAGGTTGAACCCTAATATCTTTCTCCAGTTATTCCTGCTACATGTTTTTGCCACCAGAGTACTGGAATTAAGGCATGTGGCACCACACCCTGTTTTAGACTAGTCTGAATCTACATTTGACAAGTCATCCATTTAAATATCACCCAATATAGTCAAGCACGTAGCAGAGACCAATCATCCACTTCAAAAAGAAAGGAAAAAAGAAGTGCTTAAAGAAAAATTTAATGGGCAAATGGCTCAATAGAAAATCTTAAATTCAAGGTTTGTGGACTCTCTATGTCTTAGCATCTTCCTTCTGGCATTCTCACTGTTATTTCCTCCAGAAAAGTTGCAGCCCCACATTTTTGTAAAACATTATTTCATTCAAAACCCAACTATCATAGAGTAAAATAAAAAGAAATAGTAAAAAGTTGCCCATATATATATATATATATATGTTTAATTTGTTAGCATCATTTTTTGATTAGTCCCTCCATAAATATACTTACCAAACCTCCGAAAAAAGGTAAGAGTGTATTTAAGCTTAGCTAAACAGATGATTCCAAAGCCTTTTCAGAAGATCTGATGATGCCAAGAGTCATACATAGAGTTGTCAATACAAAAATGATATGGTGCTAAAATGTACTTCAGTCCTGCAGTCTGTCCTTGAATGGAGTCATGATTTTATCTCATCCCACTTTTCTTTGATTGTTTTGCTTCAATTTACTGAGGTCTCTTTACATCTTGCAAATTTCTGTATGTTAGAACAAAAAGGGAAGAAGGGGATGACATGAAAAGAGGGAGAAAAAACCTTGACATAGAAGGAGGAAGGTGGGAACAAGTTTCAGAGATATTTTCCATGCAAATTTCCATAGTAAGGTGATAATAATGAGGACTTGCTACACACTAAATACTGGGTGGGCATACAAGGCACCATGCTAGCTGGACATCAAAGAGCGAGCTATCAAACACAACAGCTTGGCAGATGCTTCTCACTGAAAACCCCATTTACACCAGCTTAAGAGAGCCTGTTTTCTCCTGGGGAGGCTTTGGCATGGCTAGAAGAAAACATCAAAGATGCTTCCGACTTTAAATCTCCTCCAAGGGTGCATTCAGCAGGACAGGAAATAGGAATCATCCTAGGAGGGATTTTGGAGGGAAGGGGTGTATCAGAGAATGCTCAAAACCCTGTACATGGACTCTTGTGGTGTGGGTATTCAACAGACGTGATATGGTGGACAGCTTGGCACCCCGTCAGTCGCAAATCTTGTCTTAGCCTCCTGCTGAGAAACTGCATGACTAAGGCTACACAAGAAAAGATAATTCAATAAATATATTTTATCTTTTTTATGGATGACTTAATATTTTGAAAGGACATCATAAAAATGGAAGCCCTCATACTAAAACAACAGAAGCATAAATACATTTCCAAAGATTGAAGACCGAAGGCCTAGGGGATGCAACTAGAATTTGCCTGAAATTATCTGGCCCGGTAGACAAGAACTCCTGGTAAGCCAGCAGGATCTCTTTAGGCTTATAATACCTCCATGTGACCAAAGGAACAAGAGTTGCCAACAAACACAAGGAAAGGTCCTTGATTCCATGTCACTGGTAAGTAATGACAGACTATGAAATCCATACATCTACAGAACCCAAATAAAACTGAAATTTCACATGTGATTTGCTACTAAATTTGGACAGCAGAAGGGAATGCAGACAAGCTTTCCCAAATTAGCAAAGAGTTGCTACAAAAACAAGGCAGGAGCTTCTGTAAAGACATAGGAATGGAAAAACAAAAGTATGAGACGCAGTAGTTATGCATGACTTTTGTGTGCATGTTTATTGAATTAGTGTACTACATGCATATGTGTGTATATGCACACAGCCATCTTAAATGTAGCAAAAATGAGAGTTTCTACAATGAAACAGAGACATAAATGCCAGTTATGTTACTATAACTGTGACGATGATTTCTTAAACCAGACCCACACAGCATGGCTTTTACCAGATATGACTGCTATACAAACTAAGTGAGAGAATAGACACAAAGCAAACACTAGCTTAATAACTATACAATATTAATATAAAAATTTATGATAGCCTTTGTGCCTCATATATACTCAATGAATTCCCATTGATTTATTAATTAGAGCTTCATACTTCATTTGACTTCATTCTACACTCTGATTTGTGACCTTTAAAATGGAAGCTTCCTTTCTTACAGTTAATCAGTTATTAAGTGCATTTTAAAATTGTGTCTAACTTTCCAAATTGAATTTTAACTTCTTAAAACACAATAAATGTCTGTTCTTTACCTTATCATCAGCATTTAGTCCCACAAACGTTCATTCTGTAAACAGCAAAAAAGCCAAAAACAAAAACATTAAAACAATGTTTCTTTTTTGTATTTGAACCCATGATTGTATTTTAAAGAGTAATTTATGTACAAACTAGTATCACAACAAAGAAAATACAAAACATATAGTATTTCACTTGACATACATCATGACTTGCTTATAACTCATTTACAAATGAGCTTATAAATAAGTAAGAGACAGTCAGTATGGAAACTCAAAAGAATAACAAATAAATGAAATAGAATGATGATTTAATATTTAATAAATAGTACTTTATCATATTATTTTTTGACGAACCAATACATGTACCACTGTTAACTAAAATTTTTATAATTTTAGTAAATGATCAAATTTAGATTTTTATATACTTTGCCATGGTACATCAAAACAATAGAAATTATTTTGAAATAGCTATAAGATTCATATTTTCATATAAGCATCCTTGCTACATAAAAAATATACAGCTACTCTTTCAATGGATGAAAGGTACATTTATATATATGCATGAAAAATGCTCCCAAAAGTACCGGAACTCCCTCAACTTCGTTTAACACTGTATGTTAAAATCTTGATGAATTTTAAATGTAATAAAAAGCTTCATTCAACCTAAATGCCTCTCGACTGAAGAATGGATCAGGAAAATGTGGTACATTTACACAATGGAATACTACATAGCAGAAAAAAACAACGACATCTTGAAATACGCAGGCAAATGGATGGAGCTAGAAAACATCATATCGAGTGAGGTAACCCAGACCCAGAAGGGCAATTATCACATGTCTCATAAGTGATGTTTAAACATAAAGCAATTAAAACCACCCTACAAATCACAATCCCAGAGAACTTAGACAACAATGAGGACCCTAAGAGAGACATTTATGGATCTAATCTACATGGGAAGTAGAAAAAGACAAGATCTCCTGAGTAAATTGGGAGCATGGGGGACCATGGGAGAGTGGAGAGGGAGGGGAGAAAAGAAAAATGTAGAGTTCAATAAAATCAATAAAAATAAATAAAAAATGCTTCATAAAATACTGTTTTAGCTTAGTACAACTCTGGCTGTGGTATGTAGTTGAACCATTTGAAAAGGAAAAACAAGTGAAAAATTCTTTATAAATTTATAATCAGTTAAAATGAACTTTAAGTCAGCTTCAAAATTACCTTACAGTCATTATCATGAGAAGCACTTCATACTTAAAACACTGAAGCAGGCAATGTCAGTTCCAGCATACTATTCTGTCGTGTGTTATTTTCTCCATTTCTTGAATTATTCCAACAGCAACAATAAAAAAGTCTTTAAATATATAAAAATAGTCTTCAAAGACATCTTCAAGTCTCCATCCAATTAGCTAGTTCAATTTTAATGATTGGTAAGACTATTCACGCCACACGTTCTAGACCTTATTACAATTATGAAAGTTGTACAAACAATGATTATTTATTCATTGTTTCTTTAAGATTTCTCCAAGGAACAGATTCTCGAGATATGGATAGGTATTTGTGTTTTTAAAAATTTCTGAACTACTTTGAAAACCTTGGGGTTAAACTGTGTTAATCAAACATGTAGGAGTTATCAAAGTGCAAATAGTCTGTATGCTATTGATCTGTAAGTGGTGCACATGAGCTGCTGCCCCTCCCCCTGGTTTCACACATAACTACTCTCCCATGAATCTTAGATCTTCAAATAAAACTAAGAGTCTATTGTAAGGACTTTGGCAATCTTACATTATAGGGGTGACTTGAGATCTATATATTTTACCCTGAAAGTGGACTCCCCATCTTATGAAAGCAAAATCACTTTTCTGCTCCCATGATATAGAAAGAAATGGTTGCTACCAAATGCTAGTACCTGAGAGCACAGGGCCAGGTGACACCAGTGGACTGCAGTCTTGATTGTTGTACCCAGTGACCCAGCAGGGTAGCCAGTGCCAAGGGCAGAAAGGTGTGCAGTGGCCTGGAGCACTTGCAGACTCTGCCCCAGACACCCTACCCAACCACAAGATCACCCTGACTCTGGAAAACAGCAAGATGACCAAGAAGAATCTCAGTGATGGTCCAATATTTATGGTGCTTCAGAAATCACAAAACTTGAACCAGACCAATGACTCATTGTAATAAGTATTTGCATGTAAAGTTGTTTGAGCAAATATCTATATACTGTGTGACTCTCAGCTGTTTGCAATGCTGCTTTGAATAATAAATGTAGCATGGAGAGGTGGAAAAGATGGCAGAACAGGCACATGGTGGAGCGAGGCAGAAATAGAGTTGGCATGGTGCTGTAAGGTAGCCTGGAGCTCACATAGGCTCTACCCCTGAACATGCCACAAGATCACTCTGGCTCTGAGCAAGGGCATAATGTTTAAGATGAACAGTGGTTTGTTTTTCTGGATTTGGCCTCCTCAAAAGGCCACTATGGTCCACCCTGCAGGTGTCTGTGGTCTGTGCTGCCACTATACGTTGTGTCAATGTCCATGGTCCATACTGCCACTGTAAAACATGTTGAGGTTCAGGGTCTGTGTTGATGTTTGATGTTCATATAATCACTTGAGGATATATGAATGTCTGAGGCCTGGATCACATTGATATCCGTGGTACATGCTGTCACCAGGGACCATCTTGGAGTTGATATTCTGTGCTTCTGTCAGAGGCCTTGTCTGTGGTCTGTGGTGTTCCCAAAAAAATAGGTAAATGGTCATGATCTTTGCTACTGCCAGCTGCTAAGGGCAAGGAAACTTCTTTTGCAGTGGTGTTGATGACTGCAGACTCATAATTGAGAATGAGAGACAGAGACATTGAAGGCTTTTGTGACCACCCCCAAAGGAAAAAGACCAACAGGAAGCCATTGAAGAGAGTCCTTAGGAAGCATATATCTTAATTTAGGGAGCCACCTGAGGGTTGTCAAGAGACTTGACCCTAGAGGGGTTCCCAGGTTTCCAGGGAGACGCCCCCAGTTAGTTCCTTGGGCAGCTGAGGAGAGGGAGCCTGAAAAGGCCAGTTCCTATAGCCATACTGATGAATTTCTTGCATATCACCATAGAACCTCCACCTGGCGATAGATGAAGAAAATGACTGAGCCCCACATTGGAGCACCGGACTGAGCTCCCAAGGTCCTGATGAGGAGCAGAAGGAGGGAGAACACGAGAAAGAAAGTCAGGACCGTGAGGGAACCTCCAGCTGGCGACAGATGGGGAAGGTGACTGAGCCCCACATTGGAGCACTGGACTGAGCTCCCAAGGTCCTGATGAGGAGCAGAAGGAGCGAGAACATGAGGGAGAAAGTCAGGAACGTGAGGGGTGCGTTCACTCATGGAGACAGTGGGACAGAACTAATGGGAGATCACCAACTCCAGTTGGAATGGGACTGATGGATCATGCGACCAAACCTGTCATCTCTGAATGTGGCCAACAGTGGGGGCTGACTGAGAAGCAAAGGACAATGGCGCTGGGCTCTGATTCTTCTGCATGGACGGGCTCTGTGGGAGCCTTCTCAGCTTGGTCGATCACCTTCCTGGACCTGGGGGGAGTTGGGAGGACCTTGGTCTTAACATAGAGTAGGGAACCCTGATGGCTCCTTGGCCTGGAGAGGGAGGAAGGGGAGGTATGGGTGGAGGGGAGGGGAGGGAAGGGGGAGGAGGAGGGGAGGGAAGGGGGAGGAGTATGGGAGGAGATGGAAATTTTTAAATATAAAAAAATAATAAACCATGAAAAAAAATTGTGAAAAAGATGCTGAATCGTAGCTCTTTACAGGGTATGGTTTCTGGAGGGGAGGTGGGGAAGGTTATATTTAAGGGGCAATCTATTTCTGGGGGTATTTCCCATCCCTTTCTATTTGTTTAGCATATCCTTTATAGTTCGATTTGACTTTTCTATAACTGCCTGACCTGCAGGCTTGTTTGGTATACCTATAATATGCTTTATATTATAAGCAAAAAATCTGTTTCATTTTCTTAGATACAAATGCTGTACCATTGTCTGTCTTTATTTGTGCAGGAATATACATGATGACACAACTTCTAATAAATGCATGATTACTGAATCAGCCTTTTCTGAGATCAAGGCAGTTGCCCATCTTGAATAAGTATCAATGGTGTGGTGCACATATTTGGTTATAGAAAGAGCACACTTCCAACTATTCAATTTAGAGATATGTACGTCATTTCTACTTTAATTCATTGTAATCCATCATGGAAGAGGTTTTGCTTCTTCCTCATTTAAGAGAAAACATTGACTTAATATAAATAAGCACATAATTTGAAGTACAACAGTAGAATACTATATATCATGGATTCCCCACTCAGAACACCATGCTATACCAGCATCCTGATGGTACTCTACTCTGAAAGCAAGCAAAGCCTGCATAGTTTACACATAAATAGAGAACTAGGACAGGGATGGCAGGGTGGAGATAATGGATGAAGAGGATGTTGCTCCTGCTGTTCATCTAAATAATGTGGAACTGCTAGCCACTGACAAATAATTTCTATACTTAAGACAAAATATGGGTAAAAAAAGGCTAAATGGGCGAATGGAAATTGGGCGCTTGATCAAAAACAGTTACTAGCAGTGATGTAGCTAAGTCACCGAATACTGGTCTAGTAGCCATAAGACACTGAGTCCAATCGCCACCATCTAAAAAAATATCAAAATAATTTCAAAAGTGTTCAAAGACAAGCAAGCAGGATTCATTGGAAAACTCTTAGCTCATAGCTAACAATCTCAGTGGGACTAGAACTCAGTGCAGAGTGAGAGTGACAGCAGCGGAAATGTGGAAGGTGAAAAAATCAAAATGATTGCTTGATCTGATCAGAAGTCTTCTCTACGAAAAGCCCAAGAGTGAGTAAGTAGTTTGATATGTGTAAGCTTTAGGGTCTCTCTTCACTAGCTCAAATCTGGGACGCTTACTACAGTTAACACATGAAGGAATAAGCATGCTGATGCTGTGGAGGTGGACCATAGTCTGTCAAATCTGAACCAGCAAGCCTTGTGCCCCCACTTTGCACTTTTCTCCTTATTTCTTCCGTATTATCGTGCATGCCTATGAAGAGACTGAAAAGAATAACAAAGACATCGACGGCAGTAATTTAAAATGAAGTTCAGCAATTTGGGAATGCTGGCTAAGAATGGGTCTTTAGTTATTTTTATTATAGATAGACAAGTTAGCATTACTTTTGAGTTTACCTAAATAACTTGTTTATAATTGATTTCCCTAAGATATATTACACACTCATTTGAACGTTAGCCTTAAGAAGTACTTTATATGAAGGATTTTTGAGATGGTTTGATCCAAACTGACAACAATTCACTGTTATGAAATGAACTCTTAACTTGAAATTTTATGATATGAGTAATTTGAACCAAGTTCTTGCTTTAAATTATTTCAGTAGGTTGGAGTAAAGCAAACACTAACATTCTCTCCATCCTTTGATTCATCTCTGGCCTGCCGTTTTGTGTAATGTTCTCCTTAAACATTATACCTTTGAAATATAAGCTTTTAAAGTATAATAGTGGCTAAATAGAAGAAGATGAACCAGGGGAGAACTTCAAATAATTTAACTCTAGGAGGGTTAGAAATATATAAAATGTTAAACTCACCCTTTTGCGAGTGAGATATCAGTTCTATTTTTCTTTTACCCTCTGGGCTTTTCTTGAATCTTTGAAATCCTTTCACTAGAACTGCAATCCCTGTGAAGCTATGTCTGTGTGTTTATTCTCAAGTAGCACAGAAAAATGCTTGAGAATTCTTTGATAGCTTAATATTATATTATTCAATTTTCACAAACTTGGAAGTTATATAGAAACAAACAAAATGCAAGATAGGCAAAAATGTGGGGCCATTAACTCGAGAATCAATAAAAAGAGAAAAATAATTGAATATTTTCAGTTTCCACGGTGTTCTATTAGGTGTCTGGAAATTCAGTTTCAACCCATGCCACACTTTATATACATTTGATTTGAAGTAAGAGAATGAATTTTAGTAAAATATCAAATAGCTGCTTTTATATCTTATATTTCATTAGAGTAAATATTGGTATAAGACATAGACGATCCATGTCTTATGTACTATTTTGCAATATTGGAATCAAAATATTAACTAAGTTGCTTTTCATCTAAGAATTTTGTCAGCAATTTGCTTTTACCTTGTGAGAAACAAAATATTTTCCCCAGCAAACAGGAAACAGGCTAGAGACTCACTCTAATGATCATATTCATGCATTCCTTGAGCAGAAATGAAATAAGCCACAGGCCAGATTTGGAGTGACCACAGCAAGCCTCATGGCTCAGCAAATGTGGTTGTGAGATGTGGCTTTACTGAAAAATATTCACCACTAAGCAATTTGAGCACTTCTAAGGATTTGATTTAAAAACATGGACTTTTCTATAGAAAAGGAGTGGGATTACCTCCATATTGGCCTTGGGGTACAGATATACTGAGTTGTCTCAACAATACCATGTGTGAATCAACACAGTTTCCCAAATTATAAGATTTTTTTTAAGGAATTTGTAAGTTATAGTCCGGGGAAGCTTTTAGTATATATAATGAGTGGGTTTCCATTTTGTTTTGCTGACTTTTTCTAGGGTGGTATTTGGAGTGCAGTCTGGGGTCATTTGCCTACCTGACAAGTACTGTGCCACTGTTGTACAATCTCAGTTCTTGAGTTTTTTTTTTAATCAAAAAAAGCCAAAGGACAATATTATTTTGTGTTTACTTAAATGCATATGTGTATGTCAATGCAGATATAAAGCAAACAAAGTTATGTTGTTAGGATTAATAACGCTTCTCTGAGGAGCATTTGATTATCTAACAACCCATATACCCAGTGCCAAACATAGAAAGCATCCCCTGTGACTTATTGGTCAGAGATTCCCCAAACGAGTCATTCTATTGCCACTGCTATGTGTTGTTTTCCAGAACTTAAGGAAAGACCTAGAAGCTTAGGAATTTCTTCCCTGGAGACTAGCTCTTAAAGATCCAAATTTACTATAAAACTTCAAAAATTGAAAGTCCTCCTTAGAGCAAATATCCTAAAAGTTTATGACTCACAAAATGTTTATGATCAGCATGGCAAGATATTTCTAGAGGTGTAATAATGACACAGAGCTAAGGTCCACTCAATAGAGAGAAAATGATGACTGGAACTATGAATATAACTAACTGAATGTGGGTGGTAAGTTCATGGACCCTAGAGGAGAGTTTACTACTGAGACTTTCCTAAATCAGTAAAATTCTGAACTGCATTCAAAATGTCTATCCTTATGTCCACGTAAATTGTAGCTCTTACCATTCATCAAAGAAGCTGCTTGTTGAACTAGATTGACTCTTTCATGGAGTTTCACCATGTGGTCCACGATGACCTCAAACTTGAGATCCCCATGTTTCAGTCTCCTGGGTATGGAAATAACAGGTGTGGCTCTTTGCTGCATGAGGAGGCATCATGATGGAAAAGATGCTCAATGTTTGAGTACATTATCTAAGTAATGTATATTGTGTGGTAAGTAATATGTATGCTGTCTGATCTATATCAAAGCTTCCCACTCTTAATTTCTTGGCTGTAAGGGGAAAGTTAATTTTCAGAGTTCTATTTTTCAAAGAAAAAAAATACACCAGAAAAATCCTGACATTTATTCAGTCATTTTGGAAATTGTAGTAGTTAAATGTATAAAATCTTCTAGGTTGTCATATGTCATATTACAATCTAACATTTCCCTTAAATGTAGGTAAAGTGCTGAAGAAATTAACTTGACAAAAAGGTGCGAGGAAATATCAGACACAGGATGGGAGCACCGTGTTCAGACGCAGGATGGGAGCACCGTGTTCAGACGCAGGATGGGAGCACCGTGTTCAGGGTATGCTGCTTCCTGAGACAGAGCTAACTCAAAAGAGCTGGCTGAAAGCACCACAGAATCTCCTGAGTGCTGTCACGTTCAGATTTCCCCTTATGGAATGCTAGCAAAACCCATGACTGGGTTAAGTCCTTAGGACTCTCTGATTGCCTACTCACACCATTTATTTTTTTTTAATGCTTCTATTTATTTTTAGTATCACTGAAAATAAAAGTATGGAACCCACTTTCCTTACTCATATAGATACATAAGTGAAGACTAGGAAGAAGTCTTATTTCTGTTGTCTAGGAGTCATCTATCTGTTTCTTCATTAGACTCTAAGCTCCACGAGGAACATTATTACCAGCACTACTACATTTATTTGTACATAATATAGGAGCTCAATAAGTATTTTAGTTTGATTGGTTTTATCTAGGGCCATCAGTTCCTATTCATGTGTTTCTTCTACTTGTTATCAGTTGACTTTTACAATGACTTTTCAATTAGGCAGCATCAGTTTCGTCTTGTTACGTCCCAAGATCACATAACAGGAAAACAAAAGAATTGAGAATAGAACCCAATGGCTTTTTACTCAAAATTTATACTCCCACTTTTATCAGTTCTTTGAAGGAATATCCACAGGAAATAAATAGGCTCAAAATATTTTCTTAATCAAATCAAATCAAATCAAAGGTTCTGGTTCTCTCTGTCTCTTTTCCTCCCCCAGTCTCTTACCTAGATATTTACCATAGGAATCTTTCCCTTGATCATAGAAAACCAGGACTTTTGAAATTCATGTTTTTTTTTTCCAATTTTGAAGGAACAAAAAAGGCCTCTGCCCAGTCCAGTATTTTCCCAATTATGTTCCTGGTTGAAACATAGGCACTGAATTTGTAACCTGGAGCCGATTTCCTCTCTAAAATGGGCTTCATTCCTTCGATACAAACACTTGTTTTTTTATTGAAAAGTTGTTTATAAAGCTGAACTGCTGGAATAGATTTCTCTTAATGAACAAAAGAGTGATGGAATATTTAGCTGGAAGGAATTCACAGAGAGTTGCATGCAACTAGCAAATAGTTTTAAGATTAAAAAATTTCAGCTTAAATGCAGACTCTGATTCCAAATTGGAAGAACATGCAGGTAAAATCTTCTAATGAAATCACTGAAAATTCTGAACAAAAGAAAGTTGATAATCTCTTTCAACTGCATTGCTTGTTCTTATCCCCAAGAATGATTTACTCAGTAAGTGCTAATGGCTATAAACTCAGCTACATGCATCAAGACACAAAGTTGACTAACACAGATCCCACACACGAGATAACTGCTATCTTGTATTTTCATAAAGTGGCAAATGGTTATTTTATTTCTGCTTTATTAATATGTATTAATTACACCAGTTAATTAAAGTCACTCCGATGTTTCCATACCTGTGCCCATCTCCTTTTCTTAGAATACTCAATGCCTTTGCCCCCAACACCCTTCCCAGTCCCTAATAGTCCCTTTAGATTTCATTTTGTATTTTTCTTTTCCCTGTCTCAAATGTTCACTACTCCATTTTTTTGTGTTATATGGTTGATACTGGTTTTCTCAAATGCATGATAATATGTGTTTTATTTGTCTTCCTGTGCTTCGTGAATCTCATACAGCATAATGTTGTCTAGATCCAGCCATGCTGCTGTAAATAAGATTTCCTTTTTCCCTCAGACTGAAGAAAAACCTAGTGTGTGACACATTTTATTGAGATTTACATATTTATTTAATGTAGATGTCTGTGCAGCATCTATGAATGCCCGAAGTTCAGGTCCCCTGAAACTGGAATTAACAGAGGGTTGTTAGCTGCCATATGAGTGATGGGATTCAAACCTGGGCCCTCTGGAAGAGCAGTTAGATGTTCGGGTTGATTTCATATTTTGGTTATTGTGTGTAATACTGCAATAAATATAGGGCACAAGTATTACTTGGGTATAAAAGGTTTAACTCCTTTGTTAATTGAATTGCTGGATAATACAATAGTTCTTTTTAAATTATTATTATTATTATTATTATTATTATTAAAAATTTCTGCCCCCTCCCAACCTCCCATTTTCTTCTCCCTCCCTTAACTCCCCTCCCCCTCCCTTTCCAGTCCAAGGAGCAGTCAGGGTTCCCTGCCCTGCGGGAAGTCCAAGGTCCAACCCACTCCATCTAGGTCCAGGAAGGTGCGCATCTAAACAGACTAGGCTCCCCAAAAGCCAGTACATGTGGTAGTATCAAAACCCAGTGCCATTGTTCTTGGCTTCTCAGTCAGCCTTCATTGTCCAACACGTTCAGAGAATCCGGTTTGATTCCACGCTTTTTCAGTCCCGGTCGAGCTGGCCTTGGTGAGCTCCCATTAGACCAGCCCTGCAGTCTCAGTGGGTGGGCGCACTCCTCGTGATCCTGACTTCCTTGCTCATGTTCTCCCTCCTTCAGCTCCTCATTTGGGCCTTGGGAGCTCAGTCCTGCACTCCAGTCTGGGTCTTTGTCTCCATCTCCATCCATCACCAGATGAAGCTAATGTGGTGATATGCAAGATATTCATCAGTATGGCTACAGGAAAGGGCCATTTCAGGCTCCCTTTCCTCAGCTGCCCACGGAACTAGCTGGGGACATCTCCATGAATACCTGGGACCCCCTCTAGAGTGAAGTCTCTTGCTAACCCTAAAATGGCTCCCTTAATTAGGATATCTTCTTCCCTGCCCCTATCCACCCTTCCTCCATCCCAACCATCCCATTCCCCCAGGGTCTCCCCATCCTCCCCTCCTCACTTTTCTATCCACATCTCCCCATCACCCCTTACTGCCACCCCACCCCCACCCCCAAGATCCCAATTTTTTGCCTGGCAATCTAGTCCACTTCCAATATCCAGGAGGATAACTATATGTTTTCCTTTGAGTTCACCTTCTTATTTAGCTTCTCTATGATCAGGAATTATAGGCTCACTGAACAGAGAATTCTCAACAAAAGTTTAAATGGCCAAAAGACACTTAAGGTCATGCTCAACCTCCTTAGAGATCAGGGAAATGCAAATGAAAACAACGTTGAGATACCATCTTACACCTGTCAGAATGGCTAAAATCAAAAACACTAATGATAGCCTTTGCTGGTGGGAATGCAAACTTGTGCAACCACTTTGGAATTCAGTGTGGCGATTTCTCAGGAAATTCGGAATCAACCTACCCCAGGATCCAGCAATACCACTCTTGGGAATATACCCAAGAGATGCCCTCTCATACTCCAAAAGCATTTGTTCAACTATGTTCATATAGCAGCCTTATTTGTAATAGCCAGAACCTGGAAACAACCTAGATGTCCTTCAATGGAAGAATGGATACAGAAAGTGTGGAACATATACACATTAGAGTACTACTCAGCCGTAAAAAACAATGACATCTTGAACTTTGCATGCAAATGGATGGAAATAGAAAACACTATTCTGAGTGAGGTAACCCAGACCCAAAAGGATGAATTTGGTATGTACTCACTCATCAGTGGATTCTAGACATAAATAAAGGTCAATACAACAGTTCTATATTTATGTTTTGAAGAATCTCTGTCGTTTTCCATTACTGCTCTATTATTTTACATTCTCACAAATACTGTAGAAGTGTTCCCATTTCTCCACATCTTTGTCAGGATTCATGTATGTGTGTGTGTGTGTGTACGTTTGTGTGTGTGTGTGTGTAGGTGTCTGTGTTTTAATATAGTCATTCTAACTAGAATATGATAACATCTCATTGTAGTTCTGGCTTCAGTTTCTTTCATGATTGGTGAAATGAAGCACCGATTCATAAATAATGGTGGCTATTTTTATATGTTCTCTTGAGATGCCTCTATTTTATTCTTTAGCCAGTTTTTAAAGTTGGATTTTACTCTTTGATGGTCATTATTTGGATTTCCTTGCATTTCTGAATGCACTTACTTGTTCGATGTGCCATTTGCAGGTATTTTCTCTCTTTCTGCAACTGCGTATTAATTCTCTTGAATGTTTTCTTGGCTGTGGCTAGGAAGTCATTGTCATTTTAGGGAAATTAGATTCAATCTAGAGATTGTTTTCAGTACTATGGTTACTTTAACAATATTGATACTTCTGATCCATGAACATTGATTATATTTCTGTGTACCCTATAATATTTCATCCAGTTTTATGGTTTTTACTATATAGGACTTTCACTTTCTTGATGAAAATTTTCCTAAATATTTTTATATGTTTAGTGATTTAGTGAACATGATTGGTTTCATTTCTTTTTTAGAAATTCCACTACTTGTGTAGAAAAATGCTACGGTTTTTGTATGTCGATATTTTATTCAGCTATGTTTCTTATTTTTTTATATAAATTCTAAAATTTGGGGATGGAATAGTGTAGCTTTCCTATATATAGAATCACATTATCTATGAACACAGACAATTTACTGACATTCTTTACTACTATACTTTTTAAATTTACTTGCTAAACCTTGAAGTGCTATATTAAATAAGAATGATGAAAGTGAACATTTTTTTTCTTATTTCCAATCTTAGCAGAGACGCTTTCTGTTTTTCTCCATGCGCTATGATATTTTCTGTGTAGTTATCATCTATAATCTTTATTATTATGAGGCATCATTTTTATATACCTAATTCATTGAGAGTTTCTATCATAACATGATGTTTACCCTTATCAGATACTTTTTCTGAACTGATTGTAATGATCACTTTTGGCCCTTTTCTCTGTTTATGTTTGTATCACATTAATTGATTTACATATGGCAAATAATTGTTATAGCACTACGATAAATCCTACCTGATCATGGTCTATGATCTACTTGATAGCCTCTTCAATTCACTTGCATCACATGGGTGCTGGGTACCAAACACAGGCCCTCTGCAAAAGTAACAAGTGATCTTAACTACTGAGCCATCTCTCCAATCTCCTAAAAATTTTTCATTTCTCTATCTTTTATTGAAAATAGGCTCTCTTCTCATAAAATGTATCCTGATTAGGAATTTCCCTCCCTCTGCTTCTCCCCGAGAGATACAGGTCTGTAGTTGTGTACTTTGTTCTGTCGATGTCTGGTTTTGTTCATCAGAGAAATGCCTCATAAAAGTATTTTACAAGGTTATTTCTATTTTAATTATTAGAAGAATTGAGATTATTTCCTGATTCTCTTTTAAAATGCTTCACTGCCTTTATTTATTTTGGGTTTTTGTATATGACACATGCCATGATACATGTTTGGAAATCCGAGGGCAACATACAGGAGTCCCTTTTCTCTTTCTACCACGCGGATTCTGAGGATCACACTGTAGTGATCAGGCATGACTGCGAGCATCGTTACCCTTTTAGTCATCTTGCTAATTCTTCATCAACTGTAAAATCATCCGGTTCTGATTATTTTGTTAATGTCAAAATGTTTAATTTACAATTTCACACATATAATGCTCTTTGATCAAAGTCCTCTCTAAATTGTTCTCTTCTCTAGCATTCCCTTCCTCTGCCAATCTAAATCCTTCTCCTTCCCAATTCTCTCTTCTACCTTTATGTCCTTTTGTGATACATGTGTTTAATTGAATTTTGTCTAAAGAGCATAGGTAGGGTTTCTTTCCTTGAGTGAGGAATGTGATTCCCCTCCCCCACAAAACTTTAACTGTCTCTAGCTCCCCAGGGAGGGATAGAATCTTATGATGCTCACTCCCATCCATAGTAGAGTATTGATGACCCAAGTCTAGCATAGGTCTTGGGCAGATAGCCACTGCTCCTGTGAATTCATTGGCACAAACAGGTGTGGTTGGTCCAAAAGAGAACATTCTGTAGCATTCTTTCTCATCCTTCAACTCTTACATCTTTTTTTCAGACCCCTTTTCCACAATGCTCCCTGAGCCTTGGAAGGGTGATGTAATTGTTCCATTTAGAGATACACTCTTTAGAGTCACTTGCTTTCAGCATAGTAACCAGGTGGGTATTGGTCTTTGCATAAATAAAAGGTCCTCTGAAAATGGCCGAGAGTGACAAGAGTCTATGGCTATAAACATACATATTTAGAGAGCAGTTTAACATTATGTCTATTTAGAAATGTAAGAATAGTAGCTTCTCAAACACGGCCTATGATCTTCCCTGCTATAAACTTTATGTTGGTTAATTGGGTTACAAGGTAAAGGGATTCTTTGTGACTTTTTCACCTATCTTGTGATTCGGGTAACCCTATCTCCTCACCCTCTCGTCTCTATTCTTCAGCCCTCCTCGCTGTTTTAAATTTCATTCCCCCATATTTTCTGTTTCTACTTTCATATACCTACATTCTGTGTGAGGTCACATAGGCACAGAAATGCAGATGTTGCATGTTCTTTCTTTGTGTATACCCACTTTTCAAATCTCTAATTTTGGGAGTTCAATTTTTAGTAAGTGTAGAAGGCAGGAACCTAAAAAGAAACCATGAAGAGCAAATGCCGTAAGGTAGGATGTATAGTGGGATGGAGGCTAAGTCAAAGTATGTCCTTAGTTACAAAGATTTCTAACTGGTTTCTCCTGTGATTTTATTTGTTTGTTTTGAGGCAGAGTCTAACCATGTAGCTCTGGCGGACCTGATACTCCCTATGTAGATGAGGCTGGAACTCAGAGAGATATGCCTGGCTCTTCTTAAATGCTAGGATTAAAAGTGTGCCATCACTCCCTTATATTTTATAGTTCATACCTCTTTGATGACTTTCTGATTCATACTCTTTACTAGTTTACTGATTTATTTGTATTATTTATCTGAATTCTCTTACATCTCACCGGGTTTCTTTAGGATTCAAATGACTTCTCAAGTATCTCATAGTTTCCCTTTGAAATAAGATTTAATTATGAAGAATTATTGCAATAACGGGCTTTCATCTGATCCTCATGGGCAAACTAGAGGGATGGCAGGACTTTGCTACTTCCAAGGCTGTAGATTTGTCAGAATCTGCTAGTTCTGTGTACGTGTCATTAAGAGCTGTGACTCCTGGTTCATGAGTTTATACAGCCAAGGAGATGGACCACCAGCAGTCCTTTCATCTCCTGATACATGAACAAAGATAGAACTGCAGTGACCATTGTCCTGAGGCTGGTGATGCAGAGCGTTACTTCTCTCTGACTGCACCAGAAAGACAGTTATTGCCACACCACCTATTTTAAACAGAAATGTCTTCTCATCCCCTGCTGAATCTCAGACTAGGTTTTCCATGTCTTTCTTACCAATGTTTCCTTTTGGTTTTTATATTTGATTTTTGTGTGATCATAAAATTTCATTTTGTCTGAGTAAGTACCCAAAAGGGATGCTGTTGTACCAAAAAAGCATGTGCCACCACTGCCTGGGGATTTTGTATAATAGTATGGTATTTTTAGTTTTTAATTAATTCATTTATTTGTGTGTTTGTATGTGTGTGTGTGTATGTGCGCGCGCGTGCGTGCACGTGCATATCATAATTGTGAAAGCTATCTAAGTCCCAGGAACTGAACTCAGATTGGCGGGCTTGGTGGCACGTACCCTTACACACTTAACCTTCTCAATGTCACCCATCCCTTTAAGTTTTAATTACATAAACTATTCTCGATTATTTTAGCCTGGGAGTTCCTTTCTCGAAAATAATCTAATTTGAGGGGCTGGAGAGATGGCTCAGTGGTTAAGAGCACTGTCTGCTCTTCCAAAGGACCTGGGTTCAATTCCCAGCACCCACATGGCAGCTCAAAACTGTCTGAAGATCCAGTTGCAGGGGATCTGACACATTCACACCAATTCACATTAAATAAACCATAAAAAATATATTTTAAAAAAATAATCTAAGCCGGGCGGTGGTGGCGCACGCCTTTAATCCCAGCACTCGGGAGGCAGAGGCAGGCGGATCTCTGTGAGTTCGAGGCCATCCTGGTCTACAAGAGCTAGTTCCAGGACAGGCTCTAAAAAAGCTGCAGAGAAACCCTGTCTTGAAAAACCAAAAAGAAAAAAGAAAAAAAAAATCTAATTTGATATTATTCTTTTTTTCAAAACATATGCAGAAATAGGAAAATATAATGAATCGGTGTGAGCTGACACGTTTAAATAATTATCAGTATTAATTTATTTCATCAGTCATCTCCATCTGTTTTTGTTTTTTGTTGTGGTTGTTTTTACCGGAATCCTGTAAAGCTTATCTTGGTCTAGGAGCGTAGCTCAGTAGGAAAGCACTTGCTTCGTATGCTCCAGATCTTATGCTCAATCACTAGCAGCACAGCATATACATACACATCCTACGTTGTTCAGTTTCACTGGTGAATATTTCAGTATGAAGCCACCAAAGGACTTTAAAACTAAAGAAAATTTAATCACATATATCAAAACTAATAATAATTTGTTAGTGTCCTCTGGTACTCTGTGTTCAAATATCTTCAATAACAACACAAGCATCTTATAAAATAGTACTTTGTTTAAATTTAATTTTCTCATGACATGAAGTGGAAGCTAAAATTCCAAGGTTCTACTTTTCTCGAATGATTGTGGTTACACTCAATTTTCAGAAATGGTTTGAAGTTAATTCAGATTTTACTCAAGCTATGGTTTATCTATCACAAATTATACTTTTATTGCACAACAGTATTTGAGGATTATAAGGCAGATATTAAGAATACTGAGTTGGCATATCATCTAACCCACAAGTCAAAATATGTAAAAAGATGTCTATTACAATCAGACACTGTAGCCAATTGATTCTGTTGGCAGTAAATGCATGGCTTGGCACTACTAGCCTTGGGTAGCAGAGAGGACAAATTCAGTGGTGGGGGACAGAAGAAATTCTTTATATATTACCAGACAGAAGGACTTGCTTCTTCTGCTTGGCATCCTTCCCAACATATATTCTTCATAGTAGCTCCCCAACACAACTATAAAATGGATAAAACATGCTATCAAGTGTTGTGCTTGTCTCTCTGTGTGTTGTACTAGGGACTCCAGCCTAATGGAATTTGAAGTTTATTTTCCTTAAAGGATTTCTTTTCCCCCAGCAGTTTCACTTCCCTGCAGTTAGGAGGAAGACATGATTCTATTTTGAAGTGACTCACATCATTATACTTTAGGTAATTCATAGTTAAGTCATACAAGCACCGCTAAATCAATCTTCAGGTCTGAAGATGAGCAGCTTGGTGTTTTCAAATTTTTCAAATTGATGGTTCAGTTTAAATTTCTGCTTGAACAAGACTTTTCTGGAGTCTAAAACTTAGTCGTGTGTTACATGGATCCCTCTAGCTTCTGGGCTAATTTTTGACATTGGAACAAATGTATTTGCTTGCTCTATAACCACTGAGTACAGATAACAAGGCTCAAGCAAATGCAGACTGCATAATAAGAGTATAATCACTGTTGAAGATCAACTTCAGAATGGGTCAACATGGCATAATCTGCTGTCCAAATGATCTGTAATTTGCCTCTCCAGATAGTCATCTTGGCCCTGGAGTAGTTTAAAAGGTAGTAGCTGCCAAAATTTGTTAACCATTAAACAAAGATTTGCTTTTCTTTTATGTGGCAGGAACAAAGGTGTACTTCTAAGTCTGTGTCTGAAAAATACATTGGTTTTCAATTCAGTCCTTTATACAGCCTTGCTTTTGGTTTCCAGAGATATGTTTTTAAAAGTGTTTCAGTGGGGGTAGTGTCTTTTGGTGTATGCTATATGTTGTTGTTTCTATCTTTATTGGATGTCTTGTGCCAAAGAATATGAGTTTTATTCCTGGAGGTAAAGTGGACATAAAGAAAACTTAGAAAATGTAGCGGCCTAAAAGGAATGTGTACAATATTGGAATGTAGTCCATCCATTGTCAGAGTACATATGAGCAATGCATCATCAAGGAGAGCAGCCCTTTACTGAGGGAACTGATAGGTCAATCTTCTACTGAACCATGGTGCAATTTAACAACGTTCCTATTTTCTTTTTAGAGTAGCTAAAGGAGATGAAACAGCACTTCTTACTCCTTTTCAATTTCATAAAGTTATTTACTGTGTTGCTTCAAGCTTCATAGAATCCTATAGTTTTACTTTTCAGGCAACCCCAGAAAATTCAGCAAGCTAAGCACCAGGGGACTCGAGATGCATATACACCCAACTTCTCATGGATTCAATTAGGCACCATCAGAAACTGAAGGTCCAAGATTCTACTTAGATATCTGTTCTCAAGGCAGTCTTCTCCCAAGGCAGTGGGTCTTTTCATAATTACATTGTGTCTCTGCCAAGTTCTCCTTTTAGGATTCAGAATGTCTATTTCAGCCCTCATTGGTGAAAGGACAATGCCAGGTTTTTCATTAGAGTAATGCACCTATGTGCCAAAGCCAGTGAGATATCATGTTACTTGTTAAATTCTTTGTAGTAAAGATTTTGGCAAAAAAAAATCACTGCTTTCTTCTAATTATTAGTGTATTTTCTTATCAGATGAAAGAGAAATATATTATATATTATTATATAATGATTTTATATAATATATAATATTATTATATAATATATATATTATATATAATATATGTTATTTTTGAGTCTGGGTCTTGTTGCATATCCTAGGTGAGTCTGGGACTTGCTAAATATCATAGGCTGATCTGAAAATTCTGATTTTTCTTTTTATGCTTTCTAAGTGCTAACATTACAGGTGTGTGCAACCATGCCCTACTGAAATGATATTTTATAGCTATAGCATTCCATCAAAAACTCTGAACATTTGGAGATAGATAATTATTTGCTGTAAGCAGGGCATTCTGTGTGTTATATGATGTTTAGTTGCATCAGTGGCCTCTAAAACCTATATGCCATAGAGATCCCCAAGTCACAGCAACCACAAATGTCTCCAGAAACTGTCAAGTGTCCCTTGGATGTCATATTTTCCATCTTCTGAGAAATATTTTTCAAACAGCAAGTCAGGTATTCATGTAAATGTGTTTATTAATACATTAACCAGTATTGTATGACAAGTGGTACTTGACATGTTAGATATGACCTTTGGGCTTAGAGTATCCCAAGCAGTAAAGCAGATGTTTACCATGAATGTGGCTCTGGGATTCCTTCTCAAGCACCACACACACACACACACACACACACACACACACACACAGAGAGAG
The DNA here is from genome assembly GCF_903992535.2 of Arvicola amphibius. Taxonomy (NCBI): domain Eukaryota; kingdom Metazoa; phylum Chordata; class Mammalia; order Rodentia; family Cricetidae; genus Arvicola; species Arvicola amphibius. The sequence continues at coordinate 14,725,470 of NC_052065.1, read as the reverse complement.
AGAGAGAGAGAGAGAGAGAGGCAGAGAGACAGAGACAGAGAGACAGAGAGAGAGACTTTGTTAGTACATGTATGCACACTGAATTTTTAGAAATTCACAGAGGCTAACCTGAAAACTCACAACTTAACCTCACTTAAAATGTCTCTAACAAAAGTACTGAAGTTGGTCAAAATGGGTGAGGACACATTCTATGAACTCCCATCTTGCCTTGGCTCATGATCTCCGTATTTTTCTACAAATTTCCAAACCAGAATTCCAATGTGGATTCATCAAAGCTTCTTGAGGAGTGATCCCACTGTTCTGAGCTCTTTCGGGGTACTGAATGTATGCTTTTGATGGTGTATTTCCTAGTTTATAGATACTATATATAGTTTATCATTCTCATCTTTCTAATAACCTTTTGAGAAAAGATGCCTGTATGACTGTCTGAATGGCTGGTTCAGTTGATTATTGTGGAATAATTTGGCAACCATACTAAAAGTGTTTCGAGACATTTTAAAATTAGAGAATGATACAATTGATTACTTCCTAATGTTGTCGATGATTCATTGTCCTGGAAAGACTCGAATAATAGAAAGCCTGAAACCAAAGAGATTATTTTATATTCTTCCTAAGCATACACAAAACATAATACCAGAATAGTGGCAATGTTGATGAGAAACTAAAGAATAAAAGGGACAATCATTTCAGAGAAATAAGATTTTAAAAGAGGAACAAAAACATCACAGAGTATTGTAAAGTTAAAGGGACTCTTAAGTTTAGAGTGAAAGGGTTAATAAATATGGTTGTCTCATCATATACAAATGGACATATGGATATCAGTCAAAAATGTTCTGGCATACTGAGGTTATCATTCTTCATGCAACTTTCTTCACTTGAAAATAGTATCCCAAGGCCTTTTTACTCAAAAATTGAGCTCAACATCCACAGGAGGTAGATGGAATCACCTTTGGATAAATAGTACATGTAAAAAGGATGAAAAAGGTAATAAAGTATGAGTGAAAGAAGCTAAGACTCACAGCTCATATAACTTGGATCTGTAGATGATCTGTGTGAAGACTCACATGACATTATTAACCTCTCCACACTGAAAAAAAATTGCCAACATATTCATACGTGCTCCTTAAGATGTCATAATTTTTACAAAGTCTGTTATACTGTTGTAGTGTCCATTGTAAACATAAAATAATGATTTACAATGCAGAGTCATAGTCACTAATTTTAAGTAAATGAATAATGAGTGAGTAGCTGAAACATGTTTTTAGACCCGAGGAATATAGTGGCTGATGAAGTAAAGGCCTCGACTTCATCTTTGTGGGGTATGCATTCTGATAGGAGGGCTAATAAACACATGAAGGAATAAATATGTGATGTGTCACCTAGCTGTGTGTGCAATGAAGAAAACTCAAGCACCCTAATGAGACAGAAGACAACTGAAGCACTATTTTCAATAAAATAAATGATAGTTTAGTAGAGATCAGAAAGAGGTTAGGAAGCCGTTCATACCAGTGACCTGAAGAAGATCATTTTGCACAAAATGATCCAAGCAGGTGCAAGGGACAGTTTGGCTCACTAGGCAAGTGTGTGAGAGGCCAGGTGGCTACAACAGCATGAATGACAGGGAGAGGAAAGGGAGTTAAGAAGAAACAATTTCATTCAGGGTTTTGTAAGCCATGGATAAAGAAGTTTTTTTTCTAAATGTGATTTTGAAAAAATATTAGAGGATTTTGAGCACTTTAGTCAAAGAAACTCAGCCACTTGTCATTACTCTAGCTATATAAAAGTATACAAATTTATTTTTATAGTTCCTGCAATATTGGAAGGTAAGCTAGAGAGGTTCAAAATAAGTGTTAAATAAGTCAACTTGCTGTGTTTGCCCCATAGGGGCATTAAGGTATAGTTGGTATTTGCATTTCTGTTAATATGAGAGTACCTAAGGAAAGACAAGGGATAGTGGATGGAATGACTCCTGAGGCATCACAATATTTGGATGTCCAGTAAGGAGATTTAAAAAGATCAAGTATTAAAGGGAGGCAGGAAAATGTGTGCTAGAAGTCAAACCAGAATGTGTTCTAGGGATTAGTTGACCAATTTTGTTAAATGGTGGTTTTAAGTCAATTGAGATCACAAAACTAACTAATAACCAATGAATTTCTGAGTAGAAAGACCTCACTGAAATTATTAGAATGGGTACAGGAAACTTTAGAAGCGGGTGAAGTAGAGACCATAAATCTAAGATGGATAAAGATTAAAGTCTGGGGAGTCAGAAATGAGAATAAAGAAAGTCCTTTTCTCAAATGTGATATGATTATCAGATGTCTGTCACTGTAACAAGGAGACCTGAGAAAAATCAACTTTGGCTTATTATTTCAGAGATTTCAGCTAAGTATCTCTTGTCTTCATTTTTTCTGGGTTTATACTGAGGTATTAAGTAGTGAAGAAGACTCATTGACCCAGAGGAAATGAGAAAAAGGAACAGACAGAACTTCAATATATCTTCAAAAGCATAGATAGCCCCAGTGGCTTATTTCCTCCCATTAGGCCCCACCCTGAATCTCTATCATCAATTAGCCATTAAACTAGAATATATGAGTGGTTTAATTTATAGATGAAGTCAAAACCATCACGATGCAACTATTTCCCAAAAGCTTGACTCTAAAGATTGCTGTATTTGGATCAAACCCACAAAAGGGAGGGATTTAAAAATTAATATGTGAAAATTAATCATTAAGAGAAAGGCATAACAAATCCACATTTTCAATCAACTTAAGATGTATTTTAAAAATTCTTTCTTTCACAGAAGTTGGTTGGTTTCCTGATCTTTGCAAATATTGTGGTTTTAAACATTGGCTCCAATCATTTGAAAGGTTCTCTTGGGAGTGCCAAGGGATTTCTGGTTATCAGCTCATTGCCCTCTCAACTACATAGAGGTAATCATCCTTTGGCAACTAAGATCGCTGATCCTATTCAAGCTTCTCCTGCAGCAGGCCTCACTTAGCTTTGTCTATCTTTGATAAACAAGCTTCATCAGAAAGTATGCTCTGTTATCCAGAAGAGCTTACTATAGAAAGTGCTAGAATATGAACTTGCTTTAATAACATCTATTGTGTCACATGCTGAGGCACAACTGCAATGAAAGCAGAATGATTAACTACTTCCATGCACCTCTCCCTACTCTACCTAAAGGTGATGTATTTGGAGGATTACATGATTTAGTCACATTTAATTACAATTTTATTTCCAGGATATTTGGCCATTCATGTAGAATAAATTCAAGTTTTCCATTGGGTACTTCTATCTTTTCAGGAAATATTTTTCGTTACATTATGCAGCCTATAGAAATTAGGTTTATTGCTGCAGTATAACAGAGAAGATTTTAAAACTACATCAGTTCAGCAATTTTAGGAGTGTTCACTCATGCATGTCTTTAAATATCAAATGGATCAACAGAGCTATTTGGGCTGTTTCTCTCAAATTTTGGGGTAGTAACCCTGTATCAGATACATGTCTTGCAAATCTCTCCTTTTCTAAGTTGTATTTCACTTCATTGATGATTTTCTTTGCTGTGCAGAAGCTATATAGTTGGATGTACTACCCCATCATTACTTTTGAGTTGTTTATGCTTCTGGTATCATAACTGAAAATCATTACCAATCAAATTAAAAGAGTTTTCCCCTGTGTTTCCTAGGGTCTTATGATGCCATGCCTTGCACGTACATGAATTATTTTCATTATGGTAGAGTCAAATTTCATTCTTCCGTAGGTGGCTATACAGATTTCCCACCACCATGTTTTGAAAAGACTATCCATTTTTCTTCATAGTCTATTCTTGGCAGTTTTATCAAGTATGAGTTGATCACCATGGGTTTATTTTTTCTCTCCAAAATTTTATTTTATTGGTATATATGTATAATTTATAACAGAATCATACTATTTTGACTCTAGTTTTGTAACATATTTAAATTAAGATGTTTGATTCCTGTAGCTTAGTACTTTCTGAAGATTGCTTTGAACTATTTGAGATCTATTGTGGTTTCATAGGATTTTTAAAAATTTCCGTAAAAAGTGCCATTGGAATCTTGTAAGAGACTGCAGTAAATCTACAGATTACTTGGAGTAGTTATGTGCTTTTTTGCATTGTTAATTATTCTGGTCTTTAACAAAGGATATCTCCTTTTTGCTTTCAATTTCCTTTAAAAAATTTTTTTAGTTTTTTTTTTTAGTTCTTGGTATACATTTTTTCTTGAGCACAGTTTGTTTCTATATATTTTATAATTTTATAGTATTATAAGTTGGATTTTCAAATTTTCATTCTCTCTTATAGTGCTGGTACTCAAACCCAGGGTCTTGCATATGTTTAACAAGTAGTATACTACTAAAATACATCCATGGATCTGTTTTATTCTACTTTCAGATTGTTATTTACAGAAATTCAGTGTGTATACAAATGCTGCTTTTGTATTCAGCAACTTTACCATAATCATTTATGTTATGAATTTGGGGTTTAAAATCTTTAAGGTTTTTTATATATAAAATAATTTCATCTGTAAACACACTATTTAATTTTTCCTTTATAATCTTATACTCTGGACATTTTCATTCTCTCTCTCTCTCTCTCTCTCTCACACACACACACACACACACACACACACACACACACACTCTGTCTAGGATTTTAATTAATATATTGAAGAGATATTGGCATTAGGTTTTGTTTCCATCCTCAGATGTCCTAGGTAAAAGGTGGGCTGGTCATACAGAGCTTTTACTATTTTGATGTACACTATTTCTATACCGTTTGTTGAGTTTTATGATAAAAGAATGATTTATTTTTAATACTTTTTTCTTTATATATTGAGATACTTTATGGATTTTATGCTTTATTCTATTAATGTAGTACATTTTCTTTATTAATTTGAATTTGTTGAATCTTCCTTGCATCATTGAGAAATATCCCTCTTGATCATAATATATGCTATATAAGATCACGTGTCATATACTGTCAAATTTGGGTTACTGTTATTTTGTGTGTATTTTTAAATCCATTGCATGTGTTCAGGCTAATTTATGGCACAGAATAATGTATGTATGTATTGTTTATTATACTCATTTACTATATAAACATATAAACAATTTATTGATTCTTGGTGGATTGAACATCATGTATTCCAAACAGACTTATTTCCCTGTCCCCTCGCATTCACACTCTGCCCTTGCCAAACTTCCAAAACAAAATCAAATTTTAAAGAAAAGTCCAAAACAGAACAAAACAATTAAAGCAAAAGAAAGAGACACACAGAAAGATAGACAGAAGTGTCTTGTCGTGGAAGTTGAGGTATGCCCAGTTGAGTTGAGTAATACAATTTACCTGTTAGTCTATTCATCTTTACTTGCAAATGTTCATTGTCAGAACCGAATAGAAAACCTGATATCAATGCCCACATCTTTGAACACCTGATTTTTGACAAAGAAGCAAAAAATATCAAATGGAAGAAAGAAAGCATATTTAACAAGTGGTGCTGGCATAACTGGATATAAACATGTAGAAGAATGAAAATTGACCCATATCTATCACCATCCACAAAACTCAAGTCCAAATGGATCAAACACCTCAACATAAAGCCAGCCACACTGAACCTTATAGAAGAGAAAGTGAGAAATATACTTCAACACATTGGCACTGGAGATCACTTCCTAAATAGAACCCCAGCAGGACAGACACTGAGAGAAACAATTAATAATTGGGACCTCCTGAAACTGAAAAGCTTCTGTAAAGCAAAGGACACAGTCAACAAGACAAAAAGACAGCCTACAGAATGGGAAAAGATCTTCACTAACCCCACATCAGACAGAAGGCTGATCTCCAAAATATACACAGAACTCAAGAAATTGTCATCAAAAGAACAAATAATCCAATAAAAAAAAATGGAGTACAGACCTAAACAGAGAACTCTTTCAACAGAGGAGTCTAAAATGGCTGAAAGACACTTAAGGAAATGTTTAACATCCTTAGTCATCAGAGAAAGGCAAATCAAAACAACTCTGAGATTCCATCTTATACCTGTAAGATTGACCAAAATAAAAAACACTGGTGACAATTTATGCTGGAGAGGTTGTGGGGGAAAAGGGGACACTTCTGCATTGCTGGTGGGAGTGCAAGCTGGTACAACCCCTTTGGATGTCACTGTGGTGATTTCTCAGAAAATTAGGAAACAACCTTCCTCAAGACCCAGTAATACCACTTTTGGATATATATCCAAAGGATGCTCAATCATGCCATAAGGACATGTGCTTAACTATGTTCACAGCAGCATTGTTTGTCATAGCCAGAACCTGGAAACAGCCTAAATGTTCCTTGACTCAAGACTAGATAAAGAAAATGTGGTACATTTACACAATGGAGTACAACACAGCAGAAAAAAATGACATCTTGAATTTTGCAGGAAAATGGATAGAGGTAGAAAACATTATTTTGAGTGAGGGAACCCAGACACAGAAAGACAATTATCACATGTACTCATTCATAGGTGGTTTTTAAATATAAATCAAAGAAAACCAGCCTACAAACCACAATCCCAGATAACTTAGACAACAATGCAAACACTAAGAGAAACTTACATAGATCTAATCTACATGAGAAGTAGAAAGTAGAAAAATCCCAGATCTCCTGAGTAAATTGGGAGCATGGGGATCTTGGGGGAGGGTTGAATGGAGGGAGGGAGAGGCAGTGAAGGGAGCACAGAAAAATGTAGAGCTCAATAAATATCAATAAAATTTTTTTAAAAAGATAAGAGAAGCTAAATAGGAAGGTGAAACCCCCCCAAAAAAACTCACATAGTTATCCTCCTGGATATTGGAAGTAGACAAGATTTCTAGGCAAAAAAATGGAGAGCGTGGGGGTGGGGGTGGGGGTGGGATGGGGGTAAGGAGAAATGGGGAGAGAGAAGTGAGAAGGGGAGGATGGGGAGAGCATGGGGGAATGGGACAGTTGGGATGGAGGAGGAGTGGATATGGGAGCAGGGAAGTATATATCTTAATTAAGGGATCCATTTGAGGGTTGGCAAGAGACTAGACTCTAGAGGGGTTCCAGGTGTCCAAGGAGATGTCCCTAGCTTGTTCCTTGAGCAGCTGAGGAGAGGGAGCGGGAAATGGTCCTATACTATAGCCACTCTGATGAATAATTTGCATATCACCACAGAAACTTCATCTGGCGATGGATGGAGATAGAGACAGAGACCCACACTGGAGCACAGGACTGAGCTCCCAAGGTACAAATGAGGAGCAGAAGGAGGGAGAACATGAGCAAGGAAGTCAGGACCGCGAGGGGTGCACCTACCCACTGAGATGGTGGGGCTGATCTAATGGGAGCTCACCAAGGCCAGCTGGAATAGGACTGATGGAGCATCAAAGCAGACTCTCTGAACGTGGCTTACATGGAGGGCTGACTGAGAAGCCAAGGACAATGGCACTGGGTTTTGATTCTACTCCATGTACTGGCTTTGTGGGAACCTAATCTGTTTGGATGCTCACCTTCCTAGACCTGGATGGAGGGGGGAGGACTTTGGACTTCCCGCAGGGCAGGGAACCCTGACTGCTCTTTGGACTGGAGAGGGAGGGGAAGGCGAATTGGGGAAGGGGGAGGGAAATGGGAGGAGGGGAGGAGGTAAAAATTTTAGTAGTAGTAGTAGTAATAGTAGTAATAGGCAAAAAAATAAATAAATAAAATAATAATTAAAAAAACAAAAAAGTGTTCACTGTCACAAGTCATTGGCATAGCTCAAGACTTCTGCTATGCCCCTATAATGGGATCTCTCTGGGGCTCCTCATGGATATCTTGTTGTTGCCTTGTGTCCTGGAGATCCTACTGTTTTGGTTCTGTAGGTTTGTCTCCTTCACCAGCTCCAACAGTTCATAGATAAGGTGGATGTTGGAGTGTGCCAACTCGTAGCACTGGTTCTGGGTTTGGGTGGTAGTTGGGTTAGTTGGCTTACCAACTTTGCCTCATTATCACTACCCAGGTGAGCTCTCCAGCACTACCTCAACTAGCTTACTCAATGGATCTTGCATCAAGGAGCAGTTCTGCTTTCAGGCCCTCGAATCCAGGATATCCACACTCAAAATACCAGGACCAGCTCTACTATTTCCCAGGCAAGGTGCAGGGCCCTCTCTCCCGACTGCTGCAGAGTACATCCAAGGGAGGGAGTCAGCTCTCCTGCTCTCTGGACTGACTTATCTGTGCTCTGGACAACAGGGTCATTTCTAATGTGCTGCCCAGATGGGGTGCAGGGCCAGCTTTCTTGCGTGCTGCAGTTGGTGAGGGCTCATTCTCCAACTCTTGTGACTCCGGGGCCAGCTCTCTCACCTGTTGATTTCATGGGCTATGACTTCATCATGAGCTCTGGACCATACATAGTACAGGCATCATTTAACAATTCTAAGGCCAGAGCAAAGGCGACTTCTAAAATACACATGATTCTGACAAGAAAAAGAGATGAAAACTAATCAGACAGTTTAAGGATAGGATCTTAATTCTCATCCTTTGACAAAAGCTCGATGGGTCCTGATTGTGTCCTAGGCAAAGGCCAGAAATTCTAGAAGTGTTTGGTGGCTCTACTTGCTGGTTTGATTTTACCCACCATAATCTCAGTAGCAATGTTATTAATCTTTAAACTCAACTGCTATTTTAATTTTATCCTTTTTCAGTCACTGTTGGTTCCCACTTGAATAGTCTTGCTATAATCTAATTCTATTTGGCTTCCCTTGATTGTCTTCTAAGGTCAAAAAGTCAAAAAGAGTAGAGATCCTAAATTATTCTATTCTTCAATTTTAGTCCTTTTCCTAAGTGATTTCAGAGCCCCAGATCTGGAGGAGAATGGTTATATACCTAGACAAATATTATCTGGTTTAGATTTCATTGAAGATGGACTCCTCCCTCATACTTTCTAGGTTATCAGAGAAGCAGAAAGTATATGATAGAGTCCATCCTCAATGATTCTCCTACTTCTCTGGTAACCTAGAAAGGGAGTCATCAAAATTGCCTCTTTAATATTTTGATTACCATATAAAAACATGGAGGTTTCAAAGCCCATTAAGAGAAAACTTCTTCCTCCTAGTCAAGAAAATAGAGTCTAAGTTCTACCACTGGCCGTAAATAGAAACATGACATGCTGATTGAATAAATTATTAATACTATTTTCTCTTCCCTTAAGAGTTAATCCAGCTAGACTTGTCAATTGTCTGGTCTGGAGATCACCTCACGAAGAAACTGATTAAACCAAAGACATGCTAAGAAGAGGAAAGGAAAAATTATCCACTAAATGAGTTCTAAGTTAAAAACAAAAATTCAAAACTTTAATTTTCCTTTCTCATCTTTTTTTTTCATTTTGGATATTGGAAAATAAGTTCCTTGATACTCTGAACGTTCCTCGCTCATTCTCTAATGTCTTCTTCCCCTGACATGCAGCTGCTTGTTGATCTCCATTGCTGAATCTTTTTTTTTTTTTTTTTTTTTTTTTTGGTTTTTCGAGACAGGGTTTCCCTGTAGTTTCTAGAGCCTGTCCTGGAGCTAGCTCTTGTAGACCAGGCTGGCCTCGAACTCACAGAGATCCGCCTGCCTCTGCCTCCCGAGTGCTGGGATTAAAGGCGTGCGCCACCACCGCCCGGCCTCCATTGCTGAATCTATCAGTTGTCTTAGCCCCTAACTCAAATGAATGATTTTTTTTCTCTTTTTCTTCCCTATCTCCCTGGTTTCTAGCAATTATGAAGATTTATAGTTTGTCTGTCTTGGTTTTCTCTCAAACTCTGCTAAAATGGTCCTGGAACTTCCTTCCAATTATGTTTCTAATTTCTAAAGTAACCCCAATTTCCCCCAAATTTCAGAGCTTTTAAATAAGAGCCCTTGGTTTTGATATTATCCTTGTGATCCAGAATATGTTATATAGCTTTCAGATGATCAGCAACACAAAACACATACATTTTAAGATGTTCCTGGGTTATGTGGCAATTTTGAATTAAAACAGACCCTATAGTCTCAAAGGGAGTAGCACTATTAGATGTTGTTTTATTGGGGTGGTTGTAGAATTTTGGAGGAAGTGTGACAATGGGAGTGAGGTTTGAGGTTTCAGAAGCTCAAGCCATGAACACTGCCTCACCATTTTTCCTTCTTGCTGTGTGCCAATCCAGATGTACAACTCTCAGCCCCCTTTTCAGCATCATGTCTGCCTGCATGCTACCATGTTTCCTGCCATGATGACAATGGACTAGAACTCTGAATCTTTAAGCCAGCTCCAATTAAATGTTTTCTTTTATAAGAGTTTTCCATAGTCACGGTGTCTTTTCAAAGCAATAGGAACCTTAACTAGGACAAGAGAACTTACAGGCTTTAATGACTATTTTCAAGTACCATGAGATTTATGGTTTCTAGTCTAAAAAATGAGCAATGATCAATTTATAATTTAGTAGTCTTGATTTTTCTATGATTATATCCGTTTTTCTCAGCAAAGATGTCCTTTGAAATGCTATACTAGCTGTCAGGCAAGCTTACTTGGCAGTTTGTGTGTGGGTGTGAGTGGGGGGGTTTTATCCAAGCTGTCGAAAGTAATTTTCCAGGTTTTCTGTGATGATTACCAAAGATTTCGTGGAAATCTTTGAGAACATAGCAAATATCAGTCCTGTTTAATATCAGAACTCTCTTGCTTATAGCAATCCCATAATTGTCTGTTGAAATTTATTATTAAAACAAGAGAAGTTGGCAATTATAGAAGAATTTTAACTAACACTATTCTGATTATTTTGTAATGAACATGAGGCTCATTTAAATACCCCTATAGTTATAAACATTAGCTCAGGCTTAATAATGATCTTTATAAAAATTATTTAGTAGCTGGGTGGTGGTAGCACCTGCCTTTAAGCCCAGCACTTAGGAGGCAGAGGCAGGCAGATCACTGTGAGTTCAAGGCCAGCCTGGTGTACAAAGTCAGTTCCAGGACAGGCTCCAAAAAGCTACACAGAGAAACCTTGTCTTGAAAAACAAAACAAAATTATTTAGTGGAAATGAACACTCAGGGGGTCTTTATTCTACCGAAAGAAGGAAGCCCCTCACAACTAGTTCTTAAGAGTTATATCAATATATTTCATAAACATTGTGAAGGTCAATCAAATATTAATGTAGTAGGCAGGCAAAAAAAAATAGAAAGAAAATCAGCAAAGTTGTAACATAAATATTTTAGTCACAAGTATTTGGGGGAGCCAAGAGTCCCAAGGGAAACTGCTTACATATCAAAAATGTTGATGTCAAAGCTATTCTATACATTTTCAACTTCTACTTGACCAGAATTGAAGAACTTTACTTTATTTCAATAACATAATTGAGAAATTATTTTAATAATGAGGACAGCAACTGCTGGTAGAACCATAGATAGCTTGATTGACTCTATCGTGATGAAGTTTGAGCCAAGAGTTTGACTTGGACATCTTCAAGAAGAATATTAAACATGCTTCCATTTTCCATTTTATATGTTTTGCTTCTTTGTCAAAAAATCAGGTGTTTGTAGGTTTGAGGATTAATATACGGCTCAATCATGCCACAAGGACATGTGCTCAGCTATGTTCATAGCAGCATTGTTTGTCAGAGCCAGAACCTGGGAACAACCTAAATTCCACTCAACCAAAGAATGGATAAGAAAAATATGGTATATTTACACAATGGAGTTTTACACAGCAGGAAAAAAAATTATGATTTGTTGAAATTTGCAGGCAAATGGATGGAGCTAGAAAACATCATATTGAGTGAGATAACCCAGGCACAGAAAGACAATTATTATATATACTCACTCATAAGTGGTTTTTAAACATAAAGCAAAGAAAACCAGCTCACAAACCATAATCCCAGAGAGCCTATACAACAATGAGGACCCTAAGAGAGACATACATAGATGTAATCTACATGGGACATAGTAAAAGACAAGATATCCTGAGTAAATTGGGAGCATGGGGACCATGGGAAAGGGCTGAAGGGGAGCAAGAACACATTAGAAAAATTATCCATTACGATCAAGTAGGCTTCATCCCAGAGATGCAGGGCTGGTTCAACATAGGAAAATCTATCAATGTAATCCATCATATAAATAAACGGAAAGAAAAAAACCCATATGATCATTTCATTAGATGCTGAAAAAACATTTGACAAAATTCAACACCCCTTTATGATAAAGGTCTTGGAGAGATTAGGGATACAAGGGTCATACCTAAATATAATAAAAACTATTTACAGCAAGCCAACAGCTAACATCAAATTAAATGTCAAGAAACTCAAAGCCATCCCACTAAATTCAGGAACATGACAAGGCTGTCCACTCTCTCCATATCTCTTCAATATAGTGCTTGAAGTTCTAGCAATAGCAATACGACAACATAAGGGGATCAAGGGGATTCGAATTGGAAAGGAAAAAGTTAAACTTTCATTATTTGCAGATGATATGATAGTGTACATAAGCGACCCCAAAAACACCACCAAAGAACTCCTACAGCTGATAAACTCCTTTAGTAACGTGGCAGGATACAAAATCAACTCCAGAAAATCAGTTGCCCTCCTATACACAAAGGATAAGGAAGCAGAGAGGGAAATCAGAGAAGTATCACCTTTCACTATAGCCACAAATAGCATAAAATGTCTTGGGGTAACTCTAACCAAGAAAGTGAAAGATCTATTTGACAAGAACTTTAAGTCTTTGAAGAAAGAAATTGAAGAGGATACCAGAAAATGGAAGGATCTCCCTTACTCTTGGATTGGGAGGATCAACATAGTAAACATGGCAATTCTACCAAAGGCAATCTATAGATTCAATGCAATCCCAATCAAGGTCCCATCAAAATTCTTCACAGATCTTGAGAGAATAATAATCAACTTTATATGGATAAAAACAAAAAACCCAGGATAGTCAAAACAATCTTATACAATAAAGGAACTTCTGGAGGCATTACCATGCCTGACTTCAAACTCTATTACAGAGCTACAATATTGAAAACAGCTTGGTATTGGCATAAAAACAGAGAAGTCGACCAATGGAATAGAAGACCCGGATTTTAACCACAGACCTATGGACACCCGATTTTCGATAAAGGAGCTAAAAGTACACAATGGAAGAAAAAAAGCATATTCAACAAATGGTGCTGGCATAACTGGATGTCAACTTGTAGAAGAACGAAAATAGATCCATATCTATCACCATGCACAAATCTCAAGTCCAAATGGATTAAAGACCTCAATATCAATCTGAACACACTGAACCTGATAGAAGAGAAAGTGGGAAGTACTCTACAATATATGGGCACAGGAGACCGCTTCCTACGTATAACCCCAGCTGCACAGACATTAAGGGCAACGTTGAATAAATGGGACCACCTGAAACTGAGAAGCTTCTGTAAAGCAAAGGACACTATCACTAAGACAAAAAGGCAACCTACTGACTGGGAGAAGATCTTCACCAACCCCACAACAGACAAAGGCCTGGTCTCCAAAATATATAAAGAACTCAAGAAACTAGACTTTAAAAGGCTAACTAACCCAATTAAAAAATGGGGCACTGAACTGAACAGAGAATTCTCAACAGAAGAAGTTCAAATGGCCAAAAGACACTTAAGGTCATGCTCAACCTCCTTAGAGATCAGGGAAATGCAAATCAAAACAACTTTGAGATACCATCTTACACCTGTCAGATTGGCTAAAATCAAAAACACCAATGATAGCCTTTGCTGGAGAGGTTGTGGAGTAAGGGGTACACTCATCCATTGCTGGTGGGAATGCAAACTTGTGCAACCACTTTGGAAAACAGTGTGGCCGTTTCTCAGGAAATTTGGGATCAACCTACCCCAGGACCCAGTAATACCACTCTTGGAAATATATCCAACAGATGCCCTACCATATTACAAAAACATTTGTTCAACTATGTTTATAGCAGCATTATTTGTAATAGCCAGAACCTGGAAACAACCTAGATGCCCTTCAACGGAAGAATGAATAAAGAAATTGTGGAATATATACATATTAGAGTACTACTCAGTGGTAAAAACAACAATGACATCTTGAATTTTGCATGCAAATGGATGGAAATAGAAAATACTATCCTGAGTGAGGCAAACCAGACCCAAAAAGATCAACGTGGGATGTACTCACTCATAATTGGTTTCTAGCCATAAATAAAGGGCATTGATCCTATAATTCATGATCCTAGAGAAGCTAAGTAAGAAGGTGAACCCAAAGAAAAACATATAGTTATCCTCTTGGATATTGGAAGTAGACAAGATTGCCGGGCAAAAATTGGGAACTTGGGGGTGGGGTGGGATGGGGTTAAGGGGAGATGGGGAGAGAAAAGTGTGAAGGGGAGGATGGGGAGAGCTTGGGGGAATGGGATGGTTGGGATATAGGAAGGGTGGATATGGGAGCAGGGAAGTATATATCTCAATTAAGGGAGCCATTTGAGGGTTGGCAAGAGACTTGACTCTAGAGGGGTTCCCAGGTGTCCAGGGAGATATCCCCAGCTAGTTCCTTGGGCAGCTGAGGAGAGGGAGCCAGAAATGGCCAGATCCTATAGCCATACTGATGAATATCTTGCATATCACCATAGAACCTTCATCTGGCGATGGATGGAGATAGAGACAGAGCCCCACATTGGAGCACCGGACTGAGCTCCCAAGGTCCAAAGGAGGAGCAGAAGGAGAGAGAACATGAGCAAGGAAGTCAAGACCGCGAGGGGTGCACCTACCCACTGAGATGGTGGGGCTGATCTAATGGGAACTCACCAAGGCCAGCTGGAATGGGACTGAAAAAGCATGGGAGAATTTTACTGTGTTAAAGTTAAAGCCTTCCTTTTTGTTTAAACAGAAAAGGGGAAATGGTATAGGAGGTTCTTCTGTTCATGTGTTGCTTTTATTGATTAATGAATAAGGAAACTGATTTGGGCCTGATAGGGCAGAACTTAGGTAGGTGGAGAAGACAAAACTGAATGCTGGAAGAAGGGCAGACTTAGAGATGCCATGGATCTTCTGCCTGAGACGGAGTCTGGTTAACATCTTAACAGTAAGCCACAGTCACGTGGTGATACATAGATTAATATAAATGGGTTAAATTAAGATGTAAAAATTAGCCAATAAGAAAGTAGAGCTAATGGGCCAAGCAGTGTTTTGATTAATATAGCTCCTATGTGGTTATTTTAGGTGTAAGCTAGCCCAGTGGCCAGGACAAACAAAGGGACCCCTCTCCTTATAACATCATTTCATGGAGCTCTGTGCAGTATATAGGACAAGTGTCAGTTCATCCATTATTATTATGCTTCCTACCCCATCTTTGAAATCAGGGGAAGGTACTACATGGAAAGTTTTCAGGACTGACATCACATTTTGACTAGCTATTTCCTTTATCTTGTATTTTACCTAAATTTTAAAAACAGCAACAATGACTACAACAGTACTTTCAAAGAATATGTTATTAAACCCAGCTCATTGGCAGAGATGTGACATAAAAATTCCTGTTCTGAGTCCCTACTTTCAAATTTGAGAAACATGTTTACTGCTCTGCCTCAGTTTCCTGCTCTATATGGAATACATGTCTGAAGCAGAATGGAGGTTTGGTTTAATAAACAATAAGTATGCACTGTATGCTTTAAAGAGTGGAAAAAAACAAGCCCATGCTAGAGGCAGTCATGAGGAAAAATCTTAAGTCCCATGAGAAACCAACCTGAACATGACTCTACTCTGTTCTTCCCGCTCTTAATTGTAATGTGGCCACTTGCAGTAAAAGCAAAAATCAACTCCCCCAAATGAACTGTGCACCTGAGTGCTCTGGAAAGTGCTCTTTATTTCCTTTTTCTTCAAAAACCTACAGCCTGTTGGCCAGGTAAAATAAGAGAACATATGGTCTTCATTTAGTTCTTTCGTGCTCACCGCCAAGACTAAGAACAGGGTGAAGAGTGAAGATCTCTTGGCTGTCTCCGTTGCTTTCCTTTAATCTTACTTTATTTACTAAGAGCTAATAAAAATCTGAAGTGCTTCACTCTCAAGTGTTGCTTTTCTTCTGAGCATTAGTGTTTGATTTGTTCCTTGGCTTAAACCCCATCCCCCTTTTACCATCAAACATGCCATTGTTAACAAATATCCTTTGTAATGTAAGGTGTATTCTCTCTCTCTCTCTCTCTCTCTCTCTCTCTCTCTCTCTCTCTCTCTCTCTCTCTCTCTCATTTCTTGTGTTTTTTTTAGATTGGTTTGTAATTTGTTTTCTTTTTAAAGATTATTTGTTGTGTGTATTTTTTACATGTATACAGTATATTTTGATTATATCTACTGACTATCACTGCCATCCTCACTTCAGCTCTCCTGGGACCCTCTAACCATAGTATCTCCCTCCCCACTTCATGTCTTCTTTCATTTTTATTATACAAGTATTGTTTTCCATATGTATGTGGGTGTAGGGCTATGTACTGGAGAATGGATAGCATATCAGTGGCCACATCCCCTCCCTGCCATGCTAAAATGATTTCCTCTTCCCCGGTAACATCAACTGCTAATATCACTCAGAGAGAAGTCTGGCTGCATGATCATCTTTCCTCTTCATTGCAGAATTTTGACTGAATTGATCTGATGCAGGTCTTATGAGTTCATGAGTGTTGTGATCACATGTCATATCCAGTAGACAATGTTTCATGGAATTCTTCCCTTCCTTCTAGCTCTTAAATTCTCTCTGTCCATTCCTGTCCATTCTTTCATGATGTTCTTTGAACTCTGGAAGAGAGGGTAATATTGATGTCTCATTTGGGACTGGTCACTGGCATTCACTCATGCTCAGTACTTTTTCCAGTTATGAGTCTCTGCATTAACTGTAGCTCACTAGAAAAACAAACATTTCCGACCAAGGATGAGAGCAGCAGATAACTTTCCCAATTATTTTGCCTCCCATTATTTCTTGAATATTTTTTTTTCATCTTTTGAAAGCTGATGGCCTTTTTCTCTGTGATTTAAATGATTGTCATTTTACAATGCAATTATATTGGATTTATAAAAGTGAAATCATTTAATTATAAAAGTAATAATTTACAGTTTTGGAAAAGAGATGTTTCTGATCTTATTAACTAATAGCAACAGCTCTTCGTTCTCCTTTAATATGTGTTACATATTCTATTCTGATAGTGTTCATAGAATTTCACTGAAACTGTCTTTTGGTGTAGGAGGGTCTTCTTTCTATGTGTGGCTTTCATTGGTTAAATAAAGAGACTGCCTTGGCCTTTTCATAGGGCAGAAAATTAGGTGGGCGGAGTAGACAGAACAGAATGCTGGGGAGAAGGGAAGTGTGGCAGACGCCATGGCTTTCCTCTCTGAGACAGACACTGGTTAGACTCATGCCAGTAAGCCACAGTCAAGTGGCAATACACATTAATAGAAATGAGCTAACTAAGATGTGAAAGTTAGCCAATATGAGGCTAGAAATAATGGGCCAGGCAGTGTTTAAAATAATATAATTTATCTGTTGTTATTTCGGGGTATAAGCTAGCCTGGCTGCTGGGAGCTGGGCTGCGGGAAGCCGCCCGGCACTCATTTTACTACAGTCTTTGGTCCACATTATCCTAGGAACATGATTCCAAGTTCACCAACATACTTTTGTAATTATTAGGTCTGATGCTCCAGTAGGTGGCATTGCCTCAGTTTACTTAATCATCTTACTGTCATTGTGGCATTTAGATAGGTAATATCTCCATGTAAGGCTCTGTTAACACTGACAGGAATTTGTAAAGCCATCAGATTTGTACAGAATTTACATGTAAAGCCTAACAATTGATCTTTGAATATGCTAATGACAAGTTGGAAAAAAATAGTTCTTTGGCATATAATTCAACTGAAAACAACTCTCTCTCTTCCTTCTTTTCCAGACACACCAAATAGTATATTGAGGAAGTAATCAGGGACATAACTATAGTATCAGCATTCTTTTAAAGATATTAAGAATATTGTCATGCATAGGCATGAAATTTATTTGATGCCATATATTCTCCACCATGCATCCTTGAAAGTATGATGTTTTATACATTAACTCTCCAGGTCAAACTCATTAAATCTGTATCAAAACCTTTAGTTTTTATACAAGATAAATGTTTTCCTATAACATGCTTAATGACACCAGGGATCTTGCTGTGAGATTGGGTCTCTTGGTAATGTCAGAAGCAATGTTCAAGTCTCACCAACACGACTGTTTAGACTGTTTAGACACTAACCGTGAAAACAGGAGGCCACGGATTAGAAAAAGAGCAAGAAGGGTTCTCTGGGACATTCTGAAGGGAGGAAAGGTGGGGGCGGGGATAATGTTGTCATTGTAACCTGAAAAAGTAAAAGACACAATTAAAAATGCATAATGAAAAGCCTTTTAAATGTATCTCTACAGTCTAATAGCCATACAATACAGTGCTGTATTTGGAATTCTCTAAAACTTTAATTTCTATTTTAAGAAGTTTTCTTTCCTGTGTAGACACTATATGGTTTCAAAAGTAAAAGATGAGTAAATCTGAGTGCCTCATTATTATCAATCTTAAAGCCTTTATCATACTTGGGAAACTGCAAAAAATGCAAAAGCATGCTTTTCATCATGTGTATGTTATCCACTGCACTGCCTCATTTAAAACACTATGTTTCTTATTCTGGATAGCAACATCCCTTCTGTTCAAGATTCTGGTAACTTTTTTACCAGAACCTATCTCTAGAAATCCTTCAGACTCTTCATGCAGTTGGCTTCAAGTCAAGCACATTTAACACCCAAGCCCTTTAATGATCTTAGAAAATGATTCTTTTTTCCTTATTCATTGCTTTAGCAGATTTCCCCTTTTAACATATTTTCCTTCAATTTGTTTTCAATCATTAACATTCCTCTTTTAGCAAATGAATCCTTTTCTGGATATCTTTTTATAGTCCTTTATTCTAAAGTATTTTCTTTATTTTGTACTTGGGTACTTGTCTTCCATGTAGAATATAGACATTTTTATCATATTTATACAACAAATGTAACAAATTTATTATTTTTGCATTATTTTTATCTATAAAATAAAGTTATTTGCATCATCTGTCCCTTTTAATTTTTATTTTATTATATATTTTATTATATTACATTATATTATGTCATATAATTACATATATATTTATTGTATCATAACATATATTATTTATTTTATTTAATTGTATATAAAATATTTTTTGTTTTATTATGATTATATTATATTATTATATTAGTATTTTCCTCCATATATGTTCGCATACCATGTACATCCAGTGGTCATGAATGCTAGAAGAGGGTGTCAGACCCATGAACTGCAGGTACATAGTGTTGTGAGCTACCATGTGAATGCTCAGAATCAAACCCATGTCCTTTGCAAGAAAAAGTCAGTGCTCTTAACCACAGAGGCATCTCTCCAGCCCCACAGTTTTCCTCTTCATCATTTTTCTGTATTACTATGCTAGTTTTACTTTTCTGATTTTGTAGATTGTTAACTTTTAAAAGTATGCTTTTAAATAGAAAAAATTATTCTTACAGTACTTTGGCAGATACTCATACACGCTAACATAGATACAAAAATGTTTCTAACCACTGTTGTTCTGTATATCTAGTGTTCATTAATGAAGCAAAAAATAACCAGAAAATGAAGTTCTTATAACAACATTCAGGTTGTTTTATAGCACCATCTTCTCTAGGCTATGGGAAATAAGTCTTTAACTCTCTAGAAACTTCTACATCCTATTTTATCAGTATCTATAATTCCACTTTCATTTCTTTCACAAAAAATTATTTCTTGTCACAGTTATGTTTATTCCCTTTTCTTCTTGTAATGCTGAGGACTCGTATGTGCTAAGCAAGCACTCTGCCAGTGAGGTACACATCCAGTCACTGTTTCCACATTTACTAGCCTTATATTTCCTATGTTTCTTGAATATTAATGGGTCAAAAGCACAGTTCCTTTATTATGAGCTTTTTTCTATGTTTTTAGTTCCTCACTGTTATGTTGATAGTAGACACTATACATCTTTGGAAACACGGGAAATTGTCTATATAATATAACGAGCTTCAAAACCTCACATTAGCTCAGATTAAGTTAATTTCATAATAAAGCCAGTTTTAGGGTGACATCACCTATTTAGTAGGCATTTTGAGATACGTGTGTGTGTGTGTGTGTGTGTGTGTGTGTGTGTGTGCGTTTGTGTGTGTGTGAAAAATTATGTAGGTTTCTCATATCCTCCACCTCAACTCATTATTCAAATATAGGTGAAGCATAACTTTGTGTTAATTTCCACACTATTATTGGGCTAATGTAAACTAAATGTATGCTATGATTAAACTAATTTTCTTGTAAGACCCCTTTCCTCTAGCTCTGATCACTGTCTCATTTTCCTTTGTTTAGTTGACTTTATTTTTACTGTTAATTCTTCCTATATCCTAGAGTATGACAATGTAAAGGTAATCCATTTAATCAAATCTCCCAGTTCATATTTCAGTTACCTTTTTCTTCTCTCTGGCTTCTTCCCTAATAGCCTCCATCTTCATGCTCCATTAAGGTAAGTTGGCTTTCTTGAATCTCTAATCATTGCTTTTTCAAAACTTTTCCTTACCATTATTTTGGGGAATTCTTCCTTCTGTGTTTGATTTATTACTTCAAACCATTATTTCTTTATTGATTTACTGTAGGGTGGCTCATGCTCTAAGAACTTTCTAAAGAAAAATACAGGAAAGGTTAAAGAAAAGGGAGCCTTTATTTCATTCTTATGCTCAATGAGTAGGACAGCTTATATAGGAGTTTAGTTGGAAATTATTTTCCTGTAGAGTGTTTGGAAGGCACTGTTCCATCTCCTTCCAGATACAGAGTTGCTAAAAATGGTTTTATCCCTCATATTTCATATTGAATTTGACTTTGTTCCCTGGATGCTGTTGGAATTTTTTTCTAACCATCTAAGATCTGTGACTTTGCATTCATACATCATGATGTAGGTTATTTTTATTATTTGAATCATGTTCTCTGGAGATCTTCTTGAATCATGTAGCAGAGACAGCTTAACTTCCACTGAGATTTATTTTCTTCTTCCTGCAACAGTCTAGTTTCTCAGACCTTACTCCTTGTACCCAGTTAAGCAAGATGGCATCTTCTCACAAATGGGTTGGCAGAAGCAGTATGTGTTACTCTGGTCTAAGGCAGTGAGGAAATGAATGAATTACTCTTCTTTATTTCATTCCTTTTCTGGATAAATTCATGAATGCCAAGATGCAGGGATGGTAGAAAAGCATACTTGAGCAAAGTGATGGTTCCCTTAGTCATGTGAAAAGGGGTTTTACAAAAAGTAAGAAAAGTTTATGAATTCTGTTAAGCTACTGATGTTTAAAGTGTTCTGTGACTGATTTATTTTTTTAAATATCCTTCTAGCTACTTTCTCTATTCTCCAGTTTCTTCAGTGTTTATCACTGTAATATTAGACATTACAGATTAACTTTCTATTTTCATATCTTTTCTCTCATGATATCCATTCCCAACCCTTCTACCACATTTTTTAATTAAAAATTTCCGCCTCCTCCCCGCCTCCCATTTACCTCCCCCTCCCCCTCCACTCTCTCTCCCTCTCCTGTCCAAAGAGCAGTAAGGGTTCCCTGCCCTGTGGGAAGTCCAAGTTCCTCCCCCCTCCATCCAGGTCTAGGAAGGTGAGCATCCAAACAGGCTAGCCCCCCCCCAAAGCCAGTATGCATAGTAGGATCAAAATCCACTGCCATTGTCATTGGCTTCTCAGCAGCCCTCATTGTCCACCATATTCAGGGAGTCTGGTTTTATCCCGTGCTTTTTCAGTCCCAGTCCAGCTGGCCTTGACGTGCTCCCATTAGATCAGCCCCACCATCTCGGTGGGTAAGTGCACCCCTAGTGGTCCTGACTTCCTTGCTCATGTTCTCCCTCTTTCTGCTCCTCACTTGGGAGCTCAGTCCAGTGCTCCAATGTGGGGCTCTGTCTCTATCTCCATCCATTGCCAGATGAAGGTTCTATGGTGATATGCAAGATATTCATCAGTATGGCTATAGGATCTGGCCATTTCCGGCTCCCTCTCCTCAGCTGCCCAAGGAACTTGCTGGGGGCAGCTTCCTGGACACCTGGGAACCGCTCTAGAGTCAAGTCTCTTGCCAACCCTAAAATGGCTGCCTTAATTAAGATATATACTTCCCTGCTCCCATATCCACCCTTCCTATATCCCAACCATCCCATTCCCCCAAGCTCTCCCCATCCTCCCCTTCACACTTTTCTCTTCCCATCTTCCCTTACCCCCATCCCACCCAAGCCCCAAGTTCCCAATTTTTGCCTGGCAATCTTGTCTACTTCTAATATTCAGGAGGATGACTATATGTTTTTCTTTGGGTTCACCTTCTTTCTTATTTAGCTTCTCTAGGATCACAAATTATAGGCTCTATGTCCTTTATTTATGGCTATAAACCAATTATGAGTGAGTACATCCCATGTTCATCTTTTTAGGTCTAGGTTACGATTTGAAATTTTCATACAGGGGCTGGAAAGATGGCTCAGGATTTAAGAGCATGTGTTGCTCTTACAGAGGACCAAGGTTTCATTCCCAGCTCTGACATGGCAGCTCACATCTCTACCTTCAGTTCTAAGGGATTTCATGCCATCTTCTGACTGCCATGGGTGCCAGGCACACATGTGGTATACATGCATAATGTAGGGAAAAGTCATACACATAAAATAAAATATTTCTAAAAGAAAGTTTCATACAATCCTTTCTTCAAAAAGAAATAAACAATGGCAGAAAAGGTGGAGACATCATTTATTTTGATTTCCAGTATTTTCTTTGATTCTTCACCTTTTATAGTTTACAGTTCTTATCTGGTTGACTCAATATTTTGTGTATCTCTGAGAAAACCATTATAGCATTCATTATTTTCCTGCTTTTTGTAAGGTACACTTTCCCTATATTATGTGCATT
Source organism: Arvicola amphibius (assembly GCF_903992535.2). Lineage (NCBI taxonomy): Eukaryota > Metazoa > Chordata > Mammalia > Rodentia > Cricetidae > Arvicola > Arvicola amphibius. The sequence goes on along the minus strand of NC_052065.1, from coordinate 14,702,475 downwards.
GGGGACTATGCCACAATGTCTTACAATGGAGGGATGTTATGCTCCTTTAATTTGAAGCAATAGCAGTATGAATGGCATATATAGAGGTCATGGATCTCAGCTACTACAAGTGGGCCTTTTATATGGTATGGGAACACCATGCAGAGTTAGAGTGACTGAATGGTGGATATTAGTATTGTCAGGTACTCACACTGTACTCTCAGCTGTATTTTAAGGTATAAGGCGTCCCTCCAGTCTTAAGATTCTCCAGTTTAATATATGAAAAGAATAAGACCCTTGCCATTGTTACAGGGATTGGGGAGAAATGGTTACCTGATTTAAAAATAAATAGTGTGAGTTGGTTGTAGAAGCTAAATAGTTGTAATTGATTAGGACATTACAGGAGTTTGTGAAATAATTGGTGTGTTAACAGTTCCTTTGCCCAAAACAGGGAGCCTGGATTTGGTTTGGGGTTGCATTTAATTGGTCTCCCAATGAGGTGAAAAGACCTGGCAATAAATGAAAGATAATGTAGATTTCTAGGCTGTGTTTAGTCAGCTTTTAGATTTCTTCCCAAAAGAACCAGAGACAATGAGTTGCCTGACAATGATTTGTGAGGCAATTTTGGAAAGAGAAATAAGGAAATGAAGACAGTAAATAGAAGTAGAAAAGTGGGTTGCCCTTGGGTCAGTAACATCTTTGTCGTACTTAAGGGCAATGACTGCTTAAGGACTAAAACTCCCCCTGCTGCTTTGGAGAAATTCCCATGTAGCTGACCAAGGAGATTACTAAGACTGAAACATAAGATGTACATAGGATGCATGAGCTATCCATCCATTCAAGCTGTGCTGAGGTCAGTTAGTGTAAGGGTACATAGTCGGGGACAATAGAATAGAATAGAAGCATTTGTCTAGAAGGATCAAAGCCAGAGGTTTCAAGATGCATCAAGGTACCATAACAAACCTCCATGACAAAGAACAGCATATGCTTCCAGCATAGACAAAGCAAAGCTAATGCTGCAAAGAACAATTACATCCTCTCCCTTTCCAATTCTTTCCTAATGCCTCCCTCTTGATCGGTTCCATTGAAGTACTGGAATATTAAAGGAGAAGTCCAAGTTCATGTGCCTGTGTTCTGGAGGATTCAAGCTTGGTACATCATTTACAGTTATCATTTATATCTTAGGCTAGATACAGATTTATGAACTCAGAGTTTGCAACTGAAAGAATTACATGCTATGTAAGAATGAGCAGAATAAATTTATATTAGACTAGGAATGTTTAAGCCTTCCTCATAAAATTCCATCAGCAATGTGAGCAGTAAGAAATAATGTTGCATTTTGCTAGTTATAGTGGTTTTCCTTATTTGACTTATATGTATCTTCCACCCTCCCTCACCCTGGCTGATCATATTTTCCAAAATTAAACAAAACTGTAATGAAGAATGGAACAGCCCAGAATATCTGGATGGAGAATATAAAAACTTAGCTAAAGTCTTTCCAGTACTCATATGGCTTGAATCATGCTATCCTTCTAATTGTGTGGCCTTTCTTCCTCACATTGTGCCATGGGAAATATCTGTTACTTCCTGCAGAATGTCTTCAGACATCCATGTTATTGTATTTTTCTCCTCTCCTTCCCTTTTTGAGTACACTTCCTGTTCGTGTCATATGATCTTAGATGGTATATCAGGTTCATGCCTGTGTCTCCAGAATCTAAATATTATCTGGTATATAGCGGCATTTAATGTTGAATGAATTAATTTATGTGTGTTTACATAAAATATCTGACAGACGTACATAAGATAAACTAGAGATTTCATGAAGGTGTTTTGTATAAGCAAGTACATTCATATGTGGGTGTGCTCCTATGCACATGCATGTATATGTGCGTGGAGGCCAGAGCACAGCAACCAAAAATGTCCTATCTTAGGTATGGCCCACCTTGCCATGGCGGGGGGTGGGTGAGACAGGGTTTCTCTGTGTCACAGCCCTAGCTAACCTGGAACTTGCTCTGTATCCCAGGCTGGCCTCGAACTCACAGAAACCTGCCTGCCTCTGCCTCCAGAGTGCTGAGATTAAACATGTGCACCATCAATACCCAGCCCACCTTGCCTTTTAAAAGACGGTTTCTTCTTCACCTTGAAGTTGCTAAGTGATTGATTGGCCAGCCAGCAAGCCCAAAGGACCCACCTGCCTCAACTTCCCAATAGTGCCTGCCAACACACCTGGGCTTTTTTATGTGTATTCTGGAGATTGAACTCATGTCGTAGTGCATAGAAGGCACCTAATCAACTGAACTACATCTTCAGCTTTAGAGAAGAAAATGATAACGTCTTAAAACTATCCTGAAAATTTTCAGGATTTTTGGTGACCATAAAGCATAAATCACTTATGGAAATATTTCTCAAAGTGTAATTTTTGAAGCAGTATGATCACCCTGGGAGTTTGTTGAAAATATAAATGATATAGTCCCACTCAGAAACTGTAATGAGGGGTCCAAATAAACTGTAATGAGGGCGCCAAATATCTGTATTTTACAAACTACTCACGTCATGATCAACTTTAAGGATCACCATTCTAATATTTGAAATACTTCTCCTAACCCTGCAGAGTGCTTAAGTCATTTCTGAGAGAAGATGATATATATGTTAAACATGCCAGAAAATTAAGACCCATATGACCTCTTTCTCCTTAATGCCATTCAAACAAACCATCCAAAACTAAAAACTGTCCAACACAGTCCATTACAAGCAGATTCAGCTGGATAGGATTACAAATGAACACTATTGTCAACATCTACAAACAGTCTCCAGGTGTGTGCATGGGGTAATCCTGGCTAGGAAATCACAAAATTATTCGCTTCATTTACTTTTACTTTTTAACAGTCTGACATTTTAAACTGCATGACTAGATTTTTAATCAGACAGACTGATTTCTGTGCCTTTCTTTGTACAATAATTTGCTTTGTGGGAGAGTTGAATTAGCAAAGGTGTTAAGCCCAAAGTTTGGGCAAGGAGAGAGCATATGTGGTCAGTCCACATGGGACTTGAGATCAGAGTCCCTAGATAGACAAGGATAGTGGAGATCCATATAGAAATTACCCAGAAAATTCAATTAGAATTTGTTGATTCCTTCACTTATGGAAGTGGTATATTTTTTAATTTCTATAAAGAAGAAGGAACATCTTAGGTCCTAAGACATCTATTTTGTCCATTTGTTTCACCAACAGGACCCAGTAGATGGATTAAAAACACAGGAGGAAAACACCTTTTCTGATTAAGAAAATTAACAACATAGACCAAAAACAAGAGGAAGCCAGGCAGTGGTGGCTCATGCCTTTAATCCCAGAACTCAGAAGGTAGAGGCAGGCAGATAGATCTCTGTGAGTTTGAGACCAGCCTGGTCTACAAGAGCTACTTCCAGGACAGGCTCCAAAGCTACAGATAAACCCTGTCTTGAAAAACCAAACCAACCAAAACCAAACAAAAAAGAAGAGGAACCAATCAACAAGTAATTAACAAAATTACTAAATAATAAACCAATTTAGAATACCAGTCACGATGGAGGGGAGGAATGAAGAATGATAAATAAAAGTGCTTATCACCTAGGTGTCAAAGGCACCTGTTCATCCTTGGGAGAAACTCTGTCCAATAAGGAAACTGCTAGCTACATGAAGATATTGAAATTAAAATCAATGAAAATTTTATAAAATTAAAATTTCAATTCCCAAACCAAATTTTAATTGCTAAATGGCTACAAGTGGCTTCCATATTGAATAGAATACTTTCAAACACTCTCATTATTTTAGAAAACATACTTTTCAGTGTAATTCCAAGGATGCTTAAATTCATGGAATATGGGCAATCAAAAGGCCAGTGGTCAGTGCACACATATTTTTTCTTATTGATAAATTACAATCCTCCATGAAATTCAATGCAATTATGCCCCTTTTCTATATTTACACATTTCTCAAGCACATATTCAACAGAATTGTTAAGTTATATGACTGCTCAGGGAAGACACTCACCCTGGGCCACAAATGCCTAAAGGGCAATGAAATATACTGTATTCTTTAGGGACATATTTGTCATATCCTAAAAGGCCAAGACAAAATGAAAATATGAAATGAGAGAAATTGGTGTGCTAAAAGATGTATAAATCAAGACACATGTCTCCAGTTTTAGCTTCTATATAATTGTATGGGCCCAATGGCCCATCACTCTCCAAGAAGCTAAAGCCAATTAATAGCTGCTGAGAGAGGAGAGTTGGTTTTCTTTAATACTGACAGGCCGTACATAAAGGTATATATGGGCGGCACAAATTGGACTTAACAGATTTTAAGAAAAAAAGAAAGAAAAAAGAGAGTATGAAGTTGGGTAGGTATTAAAGGAGGATGGAATTGGGAAGAGTTGGGGGAGGGGTGAATATGATCAAAACACATTGCACAAAATTCTCAAAGAACTAACACAGTGTTTTAATTTTTAAAATACAGGCATTCCAACTCTGTATCCAGGCAAGAGTATTTTGTTGGCTTTACGGGAGACTTCTAGCATCAGGCTTCTACATCCTTGATAAAGACATATACCTATAATGTGTCTACTTGTTATGAAAACCTAGAGCAGTATAATTGAATGAGCATGGGTATGAAGATTAAGAGAGGAGAGATTCATAAACTAGATCTGGTTTAACAAAAAAAAAGCATGTCGCTGATCAAACCACTTCAGCCCCTTAAGCAGCAGCTCTTAGAAAATTGCTGGTTGTACTCTAGCATGGAAGGAGAGAGGTGCTTTTGAGTCCCTTTCCCCACCGGAGGAGCTACGGATGGGCAATGCTTTCTGGGGGGAGAAGGAGATGGTTTTCTTCAATGGTGTAGTCCACACCCAGAATTATATGGGCACCACAAATCGGATTCAGTAGGTTATTCAGATAAAAAGGACCTGAAATCAGGAGAGGTGGGAATGTAGGGGTGGATCTGGCAAGAGTGGGAGTGAAGATAATACAAATACATTGGATGAAATTCTCTAAGAATTAATAAAAGCACTGTATCACAAAAGGAAATTGCTGGCTGTTATTTCTTTTAAAATATTCAGGTGCCCCAAAAGGCATTGAGTAGGAAAATAAACTCAGAGGTAACTGAGATCTCAAATGAATTAACTGAGAAACCAAATCTAAAGTCATTAGTATTCTTCAAAGGCCTAAAGTCAAATTAGACAACAGTATAGAGAATTCTTTTAGGATACACGAATCATTTATTAAACATTTTAATCTATTAATCAAAAAGTCAGCAGTCATTAAGGGAAAGACATAGTATTTATAGGTAGAACAAATTTGGATCACAGAAAAATCATTCCTGGAAAGGCTGACAGTTGCTGGAAAAATAGTATCCCAAGATGCTGCATTTATTAGTTAATGATATATAAGCAGTCTAAAGCTATGAATGTCTCCCTATTCACACACGGTCAGTATTATCTCCTAGGTCATCTGTTTGCACATGACAAGTTGACTTAGGTCAGGATCATAAACATTCTTCCTAGTTTGGGGAAAGTCAGAGAAACTGGCATTATATTTAGAATTGGCCTCAATAACACTGTAGCTTAAAAACATTTAAATATTAAAATCTTAATTAATCTAAACTAAATGCTCTATCTCTGTTTTTCATTATTTGTGGGTGTGTATCTATCCCAGAATATAGCAAGTTTTTCTCTTTTTCGCTCCCTTACTTGCCCTTTCCCTCCCAACCCCTTCTTCCTTTGTATGTATGTGTGTGCACACATGCATGTGTGTGTTTCTATGTGGATGTGTGTAAGTGCTCACATATGTGTACATGCATACAGAGTATGTATATATATGTGTGTGTGTGTGTGCGTGCGCATATAAAATGTTTTTTTAAATATTTTTATTTTTCCACTTCAAACTCTATTATAAAATGTATTTTTAAAGATTTGGCTAAATCTTTTGTCCTAATTTCCTTTATATTTCTGTTTTGTTCACCACCATCAGAATACCTTCTCTAACGAAAAACAATTTCCTCCTGTCCCAGATTCTAAGACATTACTCCTCGGGAAGGGCCAGCAAATGTTAGATTGGTAAGTTACACGCAGTTTTCTAAGGAATTTTTATTGAGTTTCAATGGATATGCGGGCTAAAATGCCATTTCTGTCTTTTATTATACACTAAAAGTCTGTATTTCAACCAGCTCAGCAAAGAAAAATTTAGTTGCAACACATAGCAGATGGTAGGAAGGCTATCATGTAAGACTGCATCAGTTGTACAGTATACAATTACGAGAAAAGGCATCTACAAAACCTTGGATGTGATCAGTATCTCCTTAAGTTGTATTGCCCAATTGCTCATGACCACCTTAAGAAAAAAAATCTTTCTATATAATTGCTTTATGTTATTTGTTCATGAAAATAAGCATTTATTGGGTGCTGATCATAGATCTGGCTCTGTGAAAGATGATGGTAAATTATACTGATGAAGTTGCTGTCCACATGGAATTAAGACTATATTAAGAGATTAAAAGATAAGCAAATGCTCATGATAAAACATAATAGGTATAGTGGCACAACAAACACAGGCTGAAATAAGTACAGGGGCAGAAAGTCTCATTTGGAAAGGAGTCAGGTTAGAGTCCTAGAGGAACTGATGGTTAATTTGAAATATTAGAAATGAATGGGAATTAGGCCAGGTAACTGATACAGTGGTGGGCAGGAGGTATAGGGAGGGAAGGTGACACTGTTGCAGTCAGAAACTTATTCTTAACAAAGAGTCAACCATGGTGAGGCACCAATTTATCACTTCTTTCCTGACATGGTTTTGTTGTATACCATTTGATTTGTATCAATGCCCATGTCAGAGCCACTCCGGGGTCAGCCTTAAAAAGCTGGCATCTTTATGTAGAACGTGGGCAGTTGTCATTTTCACCTGCTTTGTGACAACCATCCCTAATATGATGCCTTGTTCCAAAGTACTTGGAGTGTTTTATACCCTATTTTACACCTCAAGCAATGGTGGAAGCCCAGTTAAAACAAAGTGTGTCTTTTATGTTGTCTTCAAATGTGGTAGGTATCCAAAATTGCTGATAGGAAATAATAAAATAGTCATCTATCATAAAGCAAATTAATGTAAGATAAGATTTGGGGGGCTTTCCCCTCTTTTTTTAACCTTTCCATAAATGAAATCCACACAGACTTTCAAGCCAAGCAGAGTTTGAGAGTTCTTTCTCTAGGTTTCACTTATGTTATTAGTGAACGTATATGAAATGGTTTCCTGATATTGTAATGTGACAGAAAAAGACATTAAGGCAAATAGTATTTGCAGCTAATAGCCCATGATGGCATGTTTTAATTACAATCATATAAAGACTTGAAAGTAGCTTTATAGGTGTTGGGCTATTTCTGAGAAAGCTATAGTTTTTGTGCAGTCAGTAGAAAGAAAATTCAGTATCCTGTTCCAATAAAAGGTTCAGACATGGCAGTAAATCAAGCTTATCTTTCAGGAGGTAACATTAGGTGATCAGTTTGGGTATAGCATTTGGTAATATAATTGAGATACTGTGTGCATATGTCATAGCCCATGCATCTAGCAACACCAAGGGTAGTTTTATGTTAAAACAAAACGTGACAATGACATGCCGTTTCAGACTGTAAACCCTCAATGACAATAACTATTGCCTTGACCCTATAGAAGTAACTTTTGTGAAATTTCATAAAATATTTTCATATCCCCACTGAAAAGTTTACAGTGAGAGTGCAAGGAGTTCTTAAGTTATTATTAAACTTAGTTTCATGTGTGTAGTTGTTAAAACGGGCTTCATGTAGACCAAGCAGGTAGGAACTGTGTAGCCAAGGATGGTCTTGAATTCCTGATCCTCCATTCCCTATATTAGTATTACAAGTGTGAACTACCAAACCTGGTTTATGTGGTGCTAAGGATTTAACTTGGGGCATCATTAATGCTAAGTGTGTAACCTACCAGCTCAGCTATATCCTCAGCCCTCGAACAGGCTGCTATGGACAGGGAAGCGTCTATTGTAGGGGTATTGATAACTGTGGACACATACCAAGAATGAAAGACATTGAAGACTTCTGTGACAAACCCCACAAAAGAAATTATTGAGACAGAAAGCTCTTTAAGGGAGACCTTAAGCAATCCCACTCTTGGGAATTTACCCAAGAGATGCCCAATCATATTACAAAAGCATCTGTTCAACTATGTTTATAGCAGCATTGTTTGTAATAGCCAGAACCTGGAAACAACCTAGATGCCCCTCAGTGGAAGAATGGATGAAGAAATTGTGGAATATATACATATTAGAGTACTACTCGGCGGTAAAAAACAATGACATCTTGAATTTTGCATGCAAATGGAGGGAAATAGAAAACACCATCCTGAATGAGGTAACCCAGGCCCAAAAAGATGAACATGGGATGTACTCACTCATAATTGGGTTCTAGCCATAAATAAAGGACATCGAGCCTATAATTCGTAAAAAATCCTGGAGAAGCTATATAAGAAGGTGAACCCAAAGAAAAACATATAGTTATCCTCCTGGATACTGGAAGTAGACAAGATTGCCGGACAAAAAATGGGAACATAGGGGTGGGGTGGGATGGGGGAGGGAGGAAAAAAGAAAAAAAAGAAATCATGGTGTTGAAATATCACTGATACCAACATGAACCCCCAAAAATTCTAAAAAAAAAATTGTGATAAAGACACTGAAGTATAGCTCTCCACAGCTGATGGATTTTGGTGGGACTGGGGTGAGGAAGGACTGAGTTTTCTTTAAGGGGCTGGCCACTGGGAGTTTTACAAAGCTCCAATGAGTATATGGCCTACACAAACTGGACTTGGTGGGTTTGGGGGGGCGGGGCACAAGGGTGGGAGGGTAGACCTTAGAGAACGTGAGTGTGATTGTTGTACACTGTATGAAATTCCCAAATAATTAATAACAACTATTTTGGGAAAAATGCAGTTTAATTCTCAGAGGTCTCTCTGGTTCTTCTGCATGCTGGTCCAACACCCGAAAATCATCGTCTCAGTTGATGCCCCCATTCCTCAGGCCACATATATTACCAGGAAGCTTCAACTTAAATCCCTATTCTCCCAGGACCTGAGCCGCCATGTTACATACCAAAATCCTTCACCATAACTAAATTCTGAGTCTAGACTCCCAGTGTCTAGACCAAATTTGATCTCCAGCGGGAAGACGTAAGGATATCTGGATTAATCTCTAGAACATCATTTCATACCTTTGGGCTGCCACGTTAGTTCTGATATAATCCCTAGTTCATATAATTACATTCCTTCTCTGTGCCCAGTACGGTTACCTCAACTAGTACCCTCCAAGATCATCTTGTTTGCAGTCTGTACTCCAGAATCAACTCAGGCTCCTAAGAACTATGTATTCTTCATCCAGCCAACAACCTCAACCAATCTCCTGCCTTCCTGCTGGTGACAATGCTAAATGTTTCAAAGGCACTTCTACCTTTTACTAACATTTCCCCCATTTTTATACATTCCACTGTATCTCCATCTGTACTCCTGTTTTCTCTAGCTACCGTGGTTGTTTATTGTTATCTGTATCTGTATTAGTTCAGTTTCGCTCGGAAACAGAATGAAGTGGGTGAGAACTAAAGGAACACATCTATACAAACAGGACTAGAATTGGAAATGGAGAAGGCTGGAAGTATATTCAGTTGTAACACACTCTGACTTCCAAAGGAAGAGAGGGAAACATTATACCAAAAATTGGGCAGGATAAGTAAAAGTGATCCATTAAACGATACCATGTGTCAGACTGAGAATCTGCCCATTACATTTAGGCATCATTAGGGCATACTCTGGGAAGAAGATCTGGTGAAAACTCAGAAATAAACATCAGAGTGCAGGGTATCTTCAGTCAGTTATACACCCCAATGCAGCAAATTTGCTAGGTATATGCACATGGCTTTCATAACATCCCAAGCTTTCTTTAAAAAAAAAACTGGATCTAAATCCCCAACAGCTTACTCTAACCCATCAAATGAATGGTTTGTCCCCAGATTCCAGTCTCTCTGTCTTGCCTTATCCAGCAAAGTCAGTGAACAATCAGGTCAAGCCTTACCACAAACAGTATTTTCAGCCTCCCAAGTTATTTCTGTGTAGCTTTTAAAATTATTTTTGTGCTGCTAGGGATCATCCCCAAGGGTTATGCTTACTGGGTCAATATTCCACCAATGAGGCATAAACTCAGTGATAGCAGTTAAATTCTGGGAAAAATAAATTGAGACATCCAGGAAATGAGAAAAGCTGATATAATTTTCCCCTGCAAATTAAAACTGAACAGGCCACATAGAAACAGAACAGATTTGGAGGAAGCCACTGACACAAAGCCAAAAGTCAGAACAGGAAACTCTGACACAGAGAATCAAAGCTCAAGGTCAGGATTTCCGGAATCAGGAATAAAGACAGAAGTTCAAAAAAGGCGATCACGAGTTAATCAGGCAGCCTTGCTCACAGCTGCTGCCATGTTACATGCATTAGTTTCCTGCAAATAAAAGCAATCTTAGAAAGTTCCTATATCTAGTATTCTTTATTCAATGTCAAAGTTCTGGCCAATTGGTTTCTGGTGAGGTTTGTCTTCATGTTTTGCAAACGGCCAACTTTGTGCTATGGCCTCACATAGTGGGGAAGGAGGGAAGGAAAAAAAAAGGGTGCTGTGGAACAATGGTTTGTATCCTGTCAATTGTATTGTAATAAAACGCTGATTGGCCAGTAGCCAGGCAGGAAGTAGAGGCAGGGTGACAAGAACAGGAGAATTCTGGGAAGAGGAAAGTTTGGTCCGCAGTCCTGACCCAGCCACAGAAGAAGCAAGATGTGACTGCCTCACTGAATAAGGTACCGTGCCACGTGGCTAGCATAGACAAGAATAATGGGCTAATGTAAGTTATAAGAGTTAAAAAGCCTGAGCTAATTTGCCAATCAGTTTATAACTAATGTAGACCTCTATGTGATTTCTTTGGGACTTAATGATTGCAGGAACTGGGCAGGACAGAAACCCCGACAACAAGAGGGAAAGAGTGAGCTAGGTTTTTTTTTTTTTTGATCTCTTCTTAACACAGAACTCATCCTGCCACAAGGACCCCACCCTATGACCTCATCTTAGCTAATTACCTCCCAAGAGCTCACTAAATATCTATGACATGGAGGTTAGAAATACAACATGTAAATTTGAGAGAGATCCAAAGACTCAGTCCCGAACATCCAGTTCTCCAGAGACCACAAGCAGCTCATAGATGAAAAAAATAAATCCCAGCCCAATTAGGGAAAAGTGACTGAACAGTTTCCACCCCCTCTCCTTAGTACTTATTCCTCCGCTTACATAAATACTAATATCTTCATGAAAGCCCCTCTCTAAGACTGGGATAGCAAATTATGATGGGGAAGCACAGATTCCTTTGTTTTGAGAGCAGATTTTGTACAGGGGTTTCACAACTTGAAATTTCATCTGTCCGGGATCGCTTGTGAGTCCCTCTTCCAGTTTATAGAAGTGCGACATTTGAGCTTCCATCTGCTTTAATAATTCACATGCCCAGGTCACATTTTAAGCAAGAACTAGACCCAGGTTTTTCAAGATATAATTCATACACTGTAAAATTCAACCTTTTGAAGCATACACTTCAGTGGTTTTTAATATAGTCACAAGGTTGCATGAATATAGCTACTGTCAAATTACAGAATATTTACATCACCCCCAGTAGAACCCCATACCCGTTATCAGTCACTTCCTATCTTCTTATGGCCAAACTGATGGCAACTACTAATATACCTTTTGCCTTTATGCAGTTGTTCGCTTGGGGATATTTTGTATAAATTAAGTTATATAATATTCGATCTTTTGTGCACTTAGCTGTATGTTCAAAGTTCATTCATGCTGTAGCATGAATCACTACATCATTCCTGCATATGGTTCAATAATATTCCATTGTATGATAAATATATTACATCCCATTAATCCATTAATCAAGTGATAATCATTCAGGTTATTTCTATTATCTTGGCTCTTATAAAAAATACCACAGTCAACATGTTTCATTTACCTTGAGGACATATCTAGGAATAGAACTGTTTAGTTGTGTTAGCTATGTTTAACTTTTGGAGAATTCCCTACAGACCTAATTTAAGTAATTTGTATCTAGGTCAATCTCAGTACACCAAATATCACAACTATTGAAACCTTTTTGTACATTTAAATCAACTATAAACCTTAAAAATAGTTTGGAAACCAGGTGTCTCGTTTTTGAGTTTATGATGTAATTGATAGAAAATAGGACTCAAGAATAGGCATCGAAAAGCTCAGAGTAGATTCTACAGGGAAGCCAAGGATTAAGAGCACCTATAATCCCAGCCCTCAGAAGTCTGAGGCAGGATGATTGATAGGAGTTTGAGGTTAGACAGTGCTACAAAGTGAGTTTTTGGATAGAGACACTGCTTCAGAAAGGGTAAGTGGAGAAGACAGCTTATGGTAAAAAGTTAACTGCCATTGAGTATGGTAATTTGAGCTTGATCCCAAGAACCCATATGGTGGAAGGATAGAACCAACTATCATGTTTTTGACTCTCCAAAACTGTAAACGAAGTACATTTCTAGTCTTAATGAAGTTAGCCTGTCTCAAGTGTTTTGTTATAGTGATACAGAACAACTGACACGCAACTTTAATTATACAGCAAACATTTCTTCTTCTTACCTACTACAAACGTGTCACAAGCACAGTACTCAAAACAACTAAAACACTGATAAAAACTGAACTAATAAGTTCACCTTTGACTAAAGGCATGAAAAGTAACTAAGAATGGTGTAAGACTATTTCAGATGCTCTGGACATCAAGTTATACCTGGAACATGAACCTAGAGAATAGGATGCATTTTGTCTGCATCAATTATGGACATATTTAGTATTTATTTCATCTGCATTCTGAGTATGCTGATTGTAATTACGTGTCATACATGATAACATAGTCCTTCCTGAGTCTAGGAAGAGTTTTGAAGGTTATAAAGCTTGCTAAAAACTGTCTTATCACTGTGTGGACTCTTTTGCCTCTCCTTTCACAAACAAACCATATCAGTTTCAAAACCCTTCCTTCTTGATTGCCTCTGCTTTTATTTAAATTACTGCACTTGGCATTTGATAAGATCTTGAATAGGTTTCACATTCTTTTACCTCCTTGTAATTTCCACATTGCCTTTCAGCTTTTGTCTCTTTTAAGTTCCTAATGACACCTAGAAAAAAGCTACCTTAAGAGTTTTATCCATAGAATGCCTTGAAAACCTGGTGTCAAACATAGACAGATATTCTTACTTGAGAATGTCATTTGGGTCCATACATTCCCTCTGGAAGGAAAGACAGAAAGACAGGCAGCTGTAAAACATTATAAACATTATGATACTATTTTATCTGGCACAGTCTAAACCCATGACATCTTGTAGACTTCAGGAAAGACATCATATTGTTGTTTGTGTGATATGAACTGTAAAGAAGAAGGCATTCTAAAAGACAGATGGTCATCCTCCAAAGTGTCAGCTTGTAAGAGTGCATTGATTTGGGTATAGAATTTTTTTCTGACATGGACTGATGACACATAAAAATGATTAATCCTTATATGGTTTAACTATGTCCAATTTATAGGTCTTTCCTTGTAATAATACCCATTAATCTTCTCACTCCCTGGGAGGTAGGGATTACCATTTACTCATTCAAGAGGTGAGGAAACTAAGGAAGGAAGAATGCTTAAAAGGTATGCAATTAGGGATTCAAACCCAGGCAACCTCCAGCTAAAGTCAACAATTTGATTCCGAGATGGCACAGAGAATATGCATGAGATTGGGAATAACTTTGCTGTTCATTCTATTCAAGCATTCATTTGTTCATTCACTGCTGTAGGGGACAAAACAGACCGACCCTTAAATTTTAGCCTTATGCAGTGGTGTATGTGGGGCATGGATCGTTCACCATTTGATTAAGATGCAAACAGAATACCTGTACCCTGACTTCTGGGTGCTCAGAGTCTAACAAGAAAGAATACTGCAATCGTAGGAAATATTCCAGCAAATTAGTTCGTATAAAATCATGAAAAGAAACTTACTATTGGTTCTAATAAAGGTAAATTTCATAACATGTAAGTGGACTAAAATTGGAAAAAAATGTATTGCATAAAGAGGAAGGGATACAGTTCAAAGATAACTGGTATAATAGTAAAAGGAATGTGATTTGCCATTAAGAATTATTCAGGATGAAAGGCAGAGAAAGCTTGTTAGACTAAAAAAATGGCACCCAAAGTACCATGGACACTTGAGTCTCTGTCTAAATGCATCATGACTTCTCTTGGAGCATGTGACGATGCTGCCGACACATACTAACATCTGGAGGCCAGGCTTGAAAATCCTCTCCATTCTGGATGACCAAAGAAAGTACTGACCTAATGGAATATAATTATGAATTCTCTCATCTCCCAATTCGTATACTCTGGCCTCAAATGATAATGATTTCAGCAGACTAGGAAGAAAACACGTGATCTCATGAATGCCTGACAGACTGACTTGATTCCAAATGAACCTTCTTTGACCTCCCCTCCTCCTCTCAAACTTGCCAGTGACAGAATAGAGGAAAGTATTAAGTTAGTTCCTGTAAAATAAAATTTAAAAAAAAAATAATGAAAGGAAGTAAGGAAAGGGAAAGGAAGAAAGAAAGTGTTCTATAGCTCCTCTCTGAACTCAAGCTGTGGCAACACTTTGGGAAACTATTTCCAAAGAATTTTTTTCTGCTTGACCAAAGGTATAATTTTTCCTCCAGGAAGTTAAGGCACCTCATGCTGGTGTAATTGAGTTTCCCCTGGAAGAAGCTGTTGCCCCCTGGGTGGTCACTGCTGTTGAAAATTAAAAGCAGATGTTTGGCAGGTTGACTCCCCATGCATCACACTCTATGTTTTTCCTATTTTTGTTGGAGGAAAGTGAATTCAGGACATCCTTAATGCTAGGCCTCCACACTCACCAGTGACATGGCCATACAGTATGCTTTTATTGAAGCTTAGAAAGCAAACCAGCTATTCAAAGAACCTTCCAGTCCCTAACTTATCGTTTAGCCTTTCTCCCTGCCATTGATATAGCCAAGGCACACAACAGTCCTATTTGAGTAATTTTCATGGAAAAACACAAATTGGCCAAATGAAAATTTTCATAGGAATGTTCATTTGCATACATTAGAGGACAAATATCGATGATTTTAATCTTTCATGGGAAGGGAGGGAACCAGAAATGATCCCTATTTCTTTCACATGGTACAATTAGGAGAGGATGGTGTATATTGATGTGTTAGTGCATTCATCTACTAGAGTGATTAATAAACTATAAATCGGAAGGCAGTAGGTTAACATTATACAACTCAGCTTTACAAATATACTACTATTTCTTCTAACTTTAAAATATATATTTACTACAATTTCCCTCTGGTTACCGCATGCTTGGTTTCTAGTCATTTATAACAGAACTCCTCTAAAGAACGGTCAGTGTTCCCTGCCTCACTTCTCCTTCTCTGTATTTAATTTCTTTACCTTGTAATAAAATCCATTTGCATTAACCCCCCCCAAACACACACATGCACACACACTCAGTTTTGAGTCCTACACTCCAACTTTAGAATAGACTTGTGTATCCCTTCAAGCTTTGGAATAAGTTTGTCTATCACTTCTATCATCTTATCTCTGTGCTCTTCCCTGGTGGTTCTTTAAATAGGATAGCAAAAACCAAACTATGCCTTTATCCCATAACAAAAATATTAATGCCTTGTCAGCTAATATTTGTAGGCAGCAGCAATATTTCCTAACATCAACAAGCTTGTCGAAACGGTATTTTGTCAAGAAAACACATCAACATGCCTAATTACAATAATTTGTTTCTTCCCATTTTATTCAGGGTTAATAAATACAGTGCATGTTCATTTGTGCTCTGTGTACATGTTAAGTACAAAAATATCACTTGACCATTGTATAATTCTATAATTATACTCACTTAATGTCTTGTTTCCTTAAATGATAATTGTAGGCTAGGTGATTAATTGATTGGTAAGAATATTAAGTCTTCAATGTTAAACCCTGTCAGCAACATTTGACTAATTATGGGATGTAAAGATGAGTAACCCAAAGCTTTGAAATTGTCTTCGAAACCTGAAGCTGTTATACTCCTTGTTCTCTTCTTCTCCAGATCTTGTGGTTTCTTTCTAAGTCCATTTATAAGACATCTTTTCTTGCAACTGTCCTCCCTGATTTCTGTTTTAAGTTCCCATCTTTTCAGGTTGTTCCAGTCATTCTCAAAAGAAGCTGTTCTAATAAGGATCCATTCACATATACATTACTATCCCAATGTTGTTTTTAACCCTTTTTTCTCATGTGTAGTTCATTAGAAGCATTTTTACAAAGTTCTCCTTGTCATCACCAAAACACATTATATACCTTGCTGCTAGGATACTATGCCAACCAATTTTTTTTCTATTCCTCATATTGCTGCTTTTTGGGCTCATCATCTCCTTAAATTACTCTTTCTGTTTTCTTTCCAACTTCACTCTAGTAGATATCTTTTCAAAATATTTAATATAATGTATTATATTAATATGTTTATTATATATATTATTACTATATTTTATTATATAATATACTGTTGTGTATATTTCATATAACATATTATATAATTGATTATGTGTCATATAATATAATATATAAATATGAAAATATATACATTAGATTTCTGTTCTAAAACCCATTCTCTTATGTCTAACTGCCTTTTCAGTATTTATTGGTAAATAAAGAGTATATTTTAAAAGTTGATATCTTGCTCAATGGCCCAGACTTATCTTGCATTCTTGGACTTGAATTAGCTTCTCATTTCATCTTCGCAAGTAGTTGAAGTTATAGACTCACCACCATGCCCAGTTTCAAAATGGAACTTAGTTACTGTTTTGCTGTTTTAATAAAACATAATGAATAAAGGCTGTGTAAAGAGTAGTTTATTTTAGCCTATGGTTCAAAGGGCTAGATATCCACAATGGTGGGAAAGACATGATAGCAGGAGCATTAAACTGAGAGAATATATTCCTATCCACACTTAGTGTCTTAGTCAATGCTCTATTGCTGTCAGACACCATGACCAAGATAACTCTTACAAGGGAAAGCATTTAATTGGGAGCTCACTTATAGTTTCAGAAGTTTAGTCCAGGGAGCATGGTGGTATGCAGGCAGGCATAATTGTAGAGAAGTAATTGAAAGGTACATCCTGATCTTCAGGCATGGGGCAGAGGGATACTAACTGGGTCTGGCATGATGTTTTGAAAGCTGAAAACCCACCCCAGTGACATACTTCCTTCAATAAGGCCATACTTACTCCAACAAGACCACCACACCTCCTAATCCTCAAAAAGTGCCACTCCCTAATGATTAAGCATTTAAATATATGTACCTATGCAAACCACCACACTCAGGAAATCAACAGAGTAAATTAGAGGTCAGATAAGGCTATAACAATCTCAAATCCTGCCCCCAGTGACACACTTTCTCCAGCAAAGCCCCCATATCCTAAAAGTTTTACACTTTCTCCAAATAGTACCGTGAACTGGGAGTCAATTGTTCAAATTCGTGACCCTCGGAGGACATTTCTCACTTTAAACTGTAATACTCCTTTTTCATATTCTCTTCACTTTCCATTTGCTGCCATTCCTTTCACTCCCACTCACTAGAGAATATTCAATCTCCTGTCCTTTAACCAACTTCTTCTCCTGAAGAACTTGGAGACGTGCTGGATTTGTCCCATATTCACAGTTGCCCCATTGGAAATCCTGCCACTTGTATTTGTCACCTTCTTTCAGCACTCAGTTCTAAAGTTCAATGCCTCTATGTGGATGATCATGGTGCTCCCAAATGGTCTCTCTGATTCTGCCAAGGATCACAAAAACAAACAAACAAACAAACAAACACAAAAAGATATCAGATATGCTCTACACCCAAACCTGACCTCCTCTGGACTTTATCTTCTTTAGATATTCTCACAGCTGTTACCTGGCATCATATCATAAAAGGTGTCTTAGGCAAAAGCATTATGACCTTTCAGGAAAGGTTTATTACATTATCAGTTATTAGAACTTCTCTTCCCAAATGAAGTAAGTGCGTAAGAACTGACATTGTTTTATTTATTTTTAAATGTACTTGCTTTCTGCATTTATTTTTCTTGCTTCTAATACTTTTGGGGGAAAACCCACATAAATTAAGGTTATTTGATCTATTCCAAGGGAAAGGAGCAAGTTCTTTGATTGTAATTTTGATTGTAATCTCGCCCATCTATTTTAATATATGGACTAACTCCTAATTCCCTGTCCGGCTTCTACTCCACATTTACAAAATGATTCCATGTTGTCTAAAGATTTTAAAAAGTAATTAACCTTCTTCAGAGAGAAACACATGAAAAATAAAGAAAAAAAATAATTAACTTGATGTTACTAATCACAACCACAAATAGTTAAAAATGCCAGCATTAAAAATGTCAGAATTCAATTAGCAATTAGCAGCAGATAACATACTCTTGTCAAATGCATGATTATACCATCATTATATTCAATGAAAAATACTATGTAATATCAAGCTTACCTTGCCATGAAACAGTGATTTTGAACAGGTGGGGGAGGCAATTCTGCCTACTAGGGACATTTAGCAATATGTAGACACATGTTTTTATATGTCAACATGAGGCTTGTAGTTCTACTGGAATCTAGTGTGTATAAACCAGGAATGTTGCTAGGTATCCTATAATACACGAGACAGCATAATAACAAAATCTTAAATTACCTGGTCCCAAATGTCAAGAACATCAAGGAGTAAAATCTCTTAATAATAGTAATATGCTTATCAATTTATGTACCCATAGATGTTAAAATAATTTCTATTAAAATTTTAAATTTTATATTCTTTTAGATGTTTACATTGAAGGTGAAGCTTTGTTTTCTTATTTCTGAAAATGTTATAAATATTAAAATATGTCATTTAAATGATATCCAGGTGGCAATAAATTGATCTCTAGAACTACTCTGACCAAAAATTGGTGGCAACTAAATTCTTCTACCATCAAACAGATACTCTAGAGATAACCTTAAAGCACTAAGAAAAGTGCATTGCACCTAGAATGTGTAGACAGACAACGTGTGGTAACTTATTGACTCCAAGTCAAAGTATGATTGTATAGTTTCTAAGTGGTTTGTTTATGTTTATTTTAACAGTATGTTTCTCAGCATGATGTATTTAAATCTTTTTTGCATCTAGTAGGGTTCTATAATTACTGTAATTAAGGGTGATGTGAGATAACTTAGAAAGTTTTTATTCTCAAATACTCCAGTCTCAAGGGCTGGGAGTATATTTAAGTTTTGGCTCCCTGATAGAAGACTTGCCTGGCATGGATAAAGCTCTGGATATGATACTGAGTACTACATCCAAAAACGTCTCTTTTGGACTTGTGTCGCATATATAAGCAAAAGTTTTAGTGCAATCTGTAACCAGTGAGGGCCATATCAAATTAGAAATCCCACATGCATTGTAGTCTCCACTTTAAGAGGCTAAACAAGATATTAGCTCCATAGAACATGGATATTTAGACTTTAATGAGTATCTACTCCAACCATTTGCTTTCTATTACAAATGAGAAAAGAGGGTCTCCCTGAGGACAGGAGACTTTTCCAAGGCCACAGAGCTGGTTAGCGGCCAATCCTGGACAACAGTTCAGTTCTTCAGTTAGAATATCCTGGGATTTTTCCAGCAGACTAATCTTTCTTTGCTTGACTTGTTTGGAGTCAGTCTTTCCAAACCTGCCGTGTAAAGTTGTGTTGGCTAATTTATTATGGGCCTAAGTCCCTGATCAACTTATTTACTTCCATTCTTTTGTCTCACAGTCCTTCCCATTAAGCAAAGAGTACAATGCTCTCTAAGGTAAGCTGAAAAGCATTTGCATTTCAGACTTAAAGAGAATAGTATATAACACATAACATTTAATATAAAATACTGCATAGTTAATAACTTTGGTCATGACAGTTTTCAAAATGTTATATATTGGGTTCTTTTTGTACAAATTGCTCTTCGCCCCAGATTATGAAAGCATCCATTTAAAAACACACTAAATACCATAAAAAGTGATTTGTCAAAGTATGGCAAAATTTACTTTACATAATTTTGGTCAAAGAATACAATGACATGGAACAAATTTCATGTATACCATGTTTGAATGAACGTAAAGAATCTTGCTTAGTCTTTTTGCCAAGCAAAAGGGATTAAGATGTTGATGGCTGCTGACCATGTGTACAATTTCATTATTTTGAAATATAATCACATTTAATTTTAATGTTTACACTAGAGCATATTTCTGTTACAGCTTTATTGATAATCATGCAACCATAATGCCTAAATGATGAAAATTTGGAAAGAAAAATAGGCTAGCAAAAAATTGCCATAACAAAGCTCTATAACATTTTTGATTCAATATCCATCTTATTTGTCTAAGTATACATTTAATGTAGTTTTGGAACTTAGGTTTAATTAAATAATTTTCAGGAATGAATTAAAGAAAGTAACCTTGGATTTTCATCTTACAGTTTAGTAGCATACTTAAATTCTATGGGTGACCCTTTCTTTAGACCCCTGTAGAACTAATTATTAGAACATTGGAGTCCAGGTCTTTCCTTATTGTATTTTCCTATCTTTTCTTTATATCTTTTCTTGTGAGCTAGACACTGAAACATTGTAACAGATACTTCAAAAATGCCTCAAGTCAGGCATGCAACTTTATTAGAAGACTCGGCTGGAGCTTTTTGCAATGAAAACCAAATAATTCTGTGTTCAGATGGAAATGGAAATATTTCATCTTGAATTATCTTTACAAGATGATTCCAGCTCTTACATATGAAAATAACAGTTGAGATTTTTATCTGTGAATTTCTCAGGAGCTCCATTTTCAGACTATGTGGTCTATTTTAAACACACCATATGGATTATGTACTCTAAGAACTACTTTCAACTGGAAAAAAAACTGTGCAAACACAAACCACCCAGTTCTAAAGTCCCAGCTGGCACTTCTGTTACCCGTAAGTGCTCTTTTGTGTTTATCTTTCTTACACCCACATGTATATATGTTTGCAGTTGGAATCCTTCACCCCTGTCTCTTAAAAATTCCTTGAGCAACAAGGCCGCCCAGAGCAGGACTTTGTTCCATATCTTGATCCACTAAAAAGACCAACACTACAGGGAGAGGGCTACTGTGAGAACGGAGTTCAGCGCTCTCTCTTCCCCCTTTCTATCTGAATATGTTTCTCTTATGCTTTGTTTCCTTGAAGCGGAACTCTTCTTTTTACAGATGCCATTTTGTGCAGTAAGCCAGAGTGTCCACCAAACACGTGTTCCTCATGGGCCTTTAAGAAAAAAGTCCTATGGAAAGACTTCCGTGGATTCAGTGTGAGGAGTCAAAATTTCTTTAAAATGGTGATGAACAGAATTTTCCATGGTAAGGCACACTGCAAATATGTTACCTGAGAAGGTATAATTTATTTCTCTCTTAATGTATTTCATTATAAAAAAAAATCTCCTATTTTTCTTGAGTTTCTACTAGAAAGAAAATGTCACAGGACTCATTTGTGCTGCTGCTAATAATGTTAATGTCATTAAGTACATTTAACAATAATATTACATCACCCCATTATAGTGTCTTTAATATAATTTTCTGCTTTCCCAGGTGGCCACTCAGGAGGCTTTTTAATTAAGTAGAGAGTGAATGGCAAAGGTGATGGTCTATTTACCCCTGATGAAAGGCTCTTCATTGGCATAGGAACATTATCATAGATCTAGGAGCAGAAATAATGATTTTTAGCATAATGAATGACATGACAGGAAATGCAGAAAATAGATAAAACTCTTAGCATTATTATTTAGTGTTAATTAATGGCAAATAAAATATTTTTCCTACCACATGATCCATTATCCTGAGAGCAGGGACCATATTGTTCTTTGTTGTTGCCCTTGGGTATAATTTAGAGCCTGACATGCGTGTGCATCAATGAAAATTCTGCAATGATTTAGTGAATTGGTGATCTTCAGATTTGGGCACTGCATTAAATTTTCATGTTTTTCTCTTCCTTTCTTCAAATTCAATAAGCATTTTCACAGATGATCATAGAAATCTGTAGCTATAAGACCCAAAGGAAACATCTGGTTGGTTGAATGGCACTCACTAATCTGAAAGCTTCGTATATTCAGCATTAATGTATGTTTATCTCTTTTGCCATTAAAATCTCTAGCCTAAACGGCTTCAATATATCCTTAGTATCCTATTCCCAAGCTTAAGGACCACACTGACAGGAAAACCATCTTTAATCACAATTTCTATCTTGTGCAACTGTTCAAAGGCATTTGAAAGATGGTGGCTACTTCTCTGGATGCATCAACACTAAGGAGCCATAAATACATTGGAAAAAACATCAAAGAACAAGTTTTTATTGATACACAAACAGACAAAAGAAATTTACTGAAGTTTCATTTCCATTCCCACTTTAAGACATATATGTGTTACTAGGGAAAAAAAAACACAGTATCTTCAACAAATGGTGCTGGACAATCTGCATGGCTGTATGTAAAAGAATGCAAATGGATTCATAGTTATCACCTTGCACAAAACTCAACTTCATGGGGATCAAAGACCTCAACATAAAACTTTATACACTGAACCTGATAAAAGAGAAAGTGTGAAATAGCTTGAACTCATTAGTAAAGGAAAAGACTTTCTGATCAGAATACCATTAATACAGGCACTAAAATCAACAGTAAATAGGACCTCATGAAAATGAGAAGGCTCTACACAGCAAAGAACACTGTCACATAACCACCAAACCAGTCACAAAATCTTTACCTATAATGATGTACTGCCTACAAGATATACTGGTGCAATGGTGGCACAAAGTTTGTGGGAGTAATCTATCAATACCTGATTGACTTAAGGCCCACTCCACAAGATGGAACCCATACCTGACATTGCTTAAGTGAGCAAGAACCTGAGACCACATAGCCCAGGGACCTAGGATAAAACCATATAATATTGATCTAAAAAATGGCTGAAAGACACTAAAGGAAATGTTTAACATCCTTAGCCATCAGAGAAATGCAAATCAAAACAATTCTGAGATTTCATCTTATATCTGTCAGACTGGCCAAGATCAAAAACACTGATAACAACTTATGCTGGAAAGCATGTGGGGTAGAGGGAATACTCCTGCATTGCTGGTGGGAGTGCAAACTAGTACAGCTACTTTGAATATCAGTATGGCATTTTCTCAGAAATTTAGGAAACAACCTACCTCAACACCCAGCAATACCACTTTTGGATGCAAAATCATACCACAAGGACATGTGCTCAACTATGTTTACAACAGCATTATTTGTCATAACCAGAACCTGGAAACAACCTAAATGCCCCTAAACCAAAGAATGGATAAGGACAATGTGGTACATTTACACAATGGAGTACTACACAGCGAAAAAAGTAATGACATCTTGAAATTTGTGGGCAAATGGGTGGATCTAGAAAACATCATATTGAGTGAGATAACCCAGACCTAGAAAGACAAATATCATATGTACTCACTCATAAGTATCTTTGAGACATAAAGCAAGGAAAAACCAGCCTAAAATTTATAAACCCAGAGAACCTAGACAACAATGAGGACCCTAAGAGAAATATACATGGATCTAATCTACATGGGAAGTAGAAAAAGACAAGAACTCCTGAGTAAACTGGGAGCATGGGGAACAGGGGAGAGGGTAGAAGTGGAGGGTGGAGGAAGGGAGGTGAAGTGGAGAAAAATATATAGCTTAATAGAAACAATTACAAAAAGAAGAAAACAGGTTGAGAAAACCAAGAGGAGCAGGCCAGTAAGCAGCATGCCTCCATGATTGTGCTGTTGCATTAGCTCTGACCTCAAGAATCCTGGCTTGCTTGAGTTTCTGGCCTGACTTCCTTTGATGATAGACTGTGATATGGAAGTATAGACTAAATAAACCCTTTTATCCCCCCAAAAAAGAAAAGAATAGTGAGTTTACTATTTACCATTCACTCTTTTCCTTTAGCTTGCTGTTAGATTTCTCTTACAAGATTCAGCAACCTCTATCCCAGGTTTGGCTATCTAAATACACATCCTCCACTCTTAGAAAATCATTTATTCATTCACCAAGTTAATGAACAAGCTTTCAGCAGTGCTATCATGCTGAGCACACTTCTTGGTTCTAAAGTTATAAGAAATGAATCATGCATCAAGAGTACAATCTTAACTGGGTGATTGTGGTGCACACCTTTAATCCCAGTACTCAGGAGGCAGAGGCAGGAGGATCTCTGTGAGTTCAAGACCATCCTGGTCATAGAACAAGTTCTAGGACAAGCTTCATAACCACCAGGAAAACATGTCTCAAAAAAAAAAAAAAAAAGAAAAAAGGAAAGAAAAAAGAAAGAGTGCAATCTTAGACAAGAAGCTACTACATTGTTATGTCAACTACAGAAATGAAGTGTCAGGCACCTCAGATTGCAAACTCCAGTTTAGATCATGCTGTTTGCTCTTTCCGTTCTCTAGTACAGCCGGAAACTATATGTCCATCAAAAAGAAGCCTAAAACTTCAGTCTTGCTGTGGAATCTAATAGCTAACTGTGCTTTAGAGTGCTTCTGAGAAACAGATGTAGCCGGCCTCACATAACCCAGGAAAAGAAAGGATTGCTCATATAGGCCACTCACACTTAATTTCTTCTCTTAATTGTGAAGTCCAACATAGTGATATTAGTATAGCAATGTATCACAGGCAGAGTTCTTTTTCACTAATGAAATATTTTATATTTCATATATGAGAATGAGTTAATTTTACAAAGTACATCAACTAATTCAAGGTAAGAAATGTCCATGGCATCCTTAAGAATTCAAAGCAACTGTTTGGGTGTTTGGTGTTAATTATCAGTGTAATTTATGACTTATGTAACAAACTTGTAGAGGTTCTTTTTCCAAACTCATCACAAACTAGCATGCCAACAATTGAGCAAAAAGAAACAAAGTCTTTTAAGCAGACTTAACATTATAAACTCTTATCATTGCTTTATATTTTGCCCATTTTTTCAAAGTATTGTTTGAGACAGCTTACAAGTAAGAGAATACATTTATTTTAAATAAACCAAGAAAGAGAGATTATGGAATGAAGGAGAGAGAAAGTGTGTATAATTCTTTTAAAGGAACTATAAACAAGAAGTTTAATGCAGAGCTTCCAGTTGGCGAGAGCAGTAAGAGTAGTGCCTAGTAACTGAGATCTTCTTAATATAAAGGACCTCATGTATATGTTTTCTCTTGGAAGTTGTATGGAAATTTACTCATCTAAAGGGCCAGAAAGGTTTCTCAGTGCTTAACAACTCTGAGTGCTCCTCTCGAGGACCCAGGTTCAAGTCCCATCACCCATATGGAAGCTCATCTTTGCCTCTTCCCATATGAACTGGATCTCCCTTTCCTAGTAGAAATTCAGGTTTCACGAGGTGTTACAAACTTATAATTGCAGACAGTATTGTGTTTCTAGCAAACAACAGTGGTAGCAGTCTTACCTCTTCTTCATCCTCAAATGTCTAACCTCACAGACACATCAGAGCGGTTCTCTTCCACACGCATCCTCCGTCCAAGCCTTTTCATTGCACTTTCTATAAATTCGAGATTCCTCTACCCTGCACAAAACTCCAAGTATCTGGCCTCTGACTTAGTATCCATCCATCTCTCTGAACGTTTGTCCAGTTCTGCTTTAAACACTAGAGGCATTTCTTGTTTGGGGAAACACACCAGCTTATTGTCTCCTCAAGGTCTTAGCTCTTACTCTCTCTTCTACCTAGAAAACTGCTGATTTTCACACAACTTCTCTTTCATATGTTCGGATGTAACGCAAATATTCACTCAACAAGTACTCTCCTGATTACAATTCCTGCACGTGTCACTCTTGACCACACCACTGGTCTTCCTTTCTCCACCTTGCCATCTGGAGTGGTTTGGTTCTAGTCTTTCTTTGCTACTTTGTCAGTATCATGACACAAGCATAGAAACCCACAGAAAAGAGATATTCTTTCCCCCTCTATATCCCTCCACAGTCGTTCATGGCATATGGGCTATCAAATTAATAATGAATGTTATTATATATAAACTAATTTCAAATATAAAATGTACAAAAGGAAAAAGAAGTGTACATCCATCCTAGTTAATTCCCTTATCACGCTATATGGTTAATATACAAATCTATGTATTCATTTAGCACAGGACTTAGCAAACTTCCTGGAAAAGCTTAGAGAGTAAAGACGTCAGACTCTGTGTACCACATGGTCTCGTTCTCAACTAGTCAACTATGTGCTAGCACAAAGCGAGAATACACATATGCTCTAAACACATAGGTGCATCTATGCTTCAAAACAACATTTGTCGGCCGGGCGGTGGTGGCGCACGCCTTTAATCCCAGCACCCGGGAGGCAGAGGCAGGCGGATCTCTGTGAGTTCGAGACCAGCCTGGTCTACAAGAGCTAGTTCCAGGACAGGCTCCAAAGCCACAGAGAAACCCTGTCTCGAAAAACCAAAAAAAAAAAAAAAAAAAAAAAAAAAAAAAAAAAAAAAAAAAAAAAAAAAAAAACATTTGTCATTTTTAAAGCAGCCTTTGTATTTGGTTTTCATGCCATAGTTCATCAGCTGGTGATGGAATATGTGCATCACAGTTTCTATTAGTAAAATGATAGCTGATGTTAATGGAAAAAAAACCAAACACACAAAAAAGCATTTAAGAAATCTGGAACAAAGGTGTTACCGCCCTTATAAGCCCTCCCACTCTTGGGAGTTATTTCTTACTTTTCCTTAATAAATCTCTTTGCTCCCTGAAAAAATAACATAGTATATAGCACAGTGAAGTAAAACTTCATGTCTAGAAAAGATGAAACAATGACTAATAAAAGGAAAAGCAAATAGCAACAATGTCAATAGTGACATCTTTGGTTAGAACACTCTCATTGTATGAAGTTGAGGAAGTGACCCTCACTCTGGTAGATGCTCTTGAAATCACACTTAGAAAAATGTAGACAGGCAAAGCCACATCAACCAAGAAAAAACGGCAAAAACATGCCCCCCCCCAAACTGAAATGTATTCATGGTCACTGGAATGTATTCAGAGGCACATAGCCAGGAAGCCAAAATAGTTGAAAAATGATTTAAAAGACCCCAAGGGAGGCTGTGGGTGTAGCTCAGTCTTTAGAATGGTTGCCTACCATACCAGTGAAAGAAACCTATAATTCAAGCACTTGGAAGATGGAGGAAGGAGGCTCAAACGTTCAAGGTCATAGGCAGTAACATAGTGAGTTCAAATTCTTGGTGGTTTAAAAGTACATTTGGACAACCCATCTCACATTTGCTCATTGAAACAGATGAGAATAATTTTGTTAACTTTTTTTGTATTTGTAAGGGAGTACTTAAATTTGTTCAGAATTTCATACATGCATATAATGTGTTTTAATAAAATACACCCCAATTCCTTCTTCAATTTCTTTCCTGTGCCCCTTCTATGTTTCCCTCCCAATGTAATGTACTACCATTTTTCAAATCCCAGTGAATCCACTTCCTGCTGTCTACAGTGATCTGTGTAGGACCATCTACTGAAGCTTGGGTAGTCTGTCAGGGGCTCCATTCCTAATGAAAATGGACTCTCCCTTGTACAAAATTGTTGATAGCTTCTCAGGGGGGGTGTGGGACTTTCTGAGCTCCTGAAACATGACAGGATTTGGGCTGGTTTGATCTTGTGCAGGTCTGTTATCCTTATTTTATAAATAAGAAACAGGGGATCATAGAAGTGGACCGAATAGGTTAGTAAGTAGTGGTAACAAGCCTGGGATTTAGGAATTGAGTAGATCTGAGTTCAAGTTGTAATGTGCTTACCAGCTAGCTTAAAAAAGAACTATCGGTTTCTGGACACCAGGGTCAATGTGGTGCCTGCAGCAGTTCCTTCCCACAGTATCTGAATCTGAGTGTTGTCAATTAGAACATAGGCCTGAGCTTCAGAGGACAGATGAGTCTGCATCTGTGTGGATACAGCAAGCACTGAATGACTTCCCTACAGTATCTGAATCTGAGTGTTGTCAATTAGAACACAGGCCTGAGCTTCAGAGGACAGATGAGTCTGCATCTGTGTGGATACAGCAAGCACTGAATGACTTGCCACAACACTAGGCAGGCACATTATAATTATTTGATGATGTTGATTCTACCACTTATAGATATCTAATATTTTTGGATGCGTATTTTCTGTACTTTATGTAAAAACACAGGAAAGTGCCATAATAAGAAAACATACATATCTTGCCATAAACTGGTGTGGAGGCCCAAAGAGGCCAAAATTCAGAGAGTTTGGGACTTGTTTCTAGTTCCTTCAAGGTTATTGTGCTACCACCTCTGACGAAGGTCCCACAGAGTTGTAAATCAGAGAGTTCTGCTCTCTCAAGACTATTGTCAACAGTTGTGGCTAATTGCCAGACCTTGTGCTCCTGGAATAGGGAAATAGTTTGTTCCTACCTAAAACAAAAGTCTAAGGATCCAACTAAGTTCCAGTTCCCTTTATGGAAATAACTTGGGATCCCTCCCAGGTAGTGGTTTGCCTAGGGAGTGTTTGGTCTAGGGCTTGAGTCTAGGGAGTGAAAGTGAGGAACGTAGCCCGTGACTTTCAATTGATATGTTAATGCAGTCTTTTGTCTTACTCCTGCCCTCTGGGGTCAGGGGTGTATTAAGCAGTCGGAAATTAAACACGGGAGAATTTTCAGTACTCACTGAAAAATTCCCTCCCAATACTATCCTTTATGTTTCTGCATTTTATTATTTTCGTTCGTGTCCTCATATTCTTTACTATATTTCTAAATTCCCACGCCTCCATTCTGGAGAAAGGTATTTTTGTCGAGGCTAGCCCGCAACAAACTGGCAAAATCAGAAAAAAAGAACAGGGCCATCCTAAGAAAGAAATGGGAAAAATACTAAAGAAATATGGAAAGAAGCTCCCTCAAAAGATTCTGATGGCCATGGCCTGGTTCGACTGCATCTCCAAGAATCAAAGGCCGTAATTTTAAGGAACCTAGACTATATTAGAAGTTGACACAAGATGAAGAGTGTGTGAGGATTTTATTTTCACCTGGCAGAAATAGAATGCCTGCCACAGATTGTTTCAACTCCACCCTCCTAAATGTGGTTGCTAGAATATGCATCTAAATCTAGCTTATTAGTTTTTTATTGAACATAAGGGATAGTGTTGGTTAAAGCATGACTTCGAGATTCAAGCAACATGATACAACATGATACTGAAAAACCTGGATAAATCCAGACCCCTCCAGCAGGAAGAGAAAAGCCAAAAATCTAGGACTAGCTGGTTCAGTGACTTTGTTTCAGGGACTAGCTGAAGATAAAGTTAGATTGTGATTATCACTAATATTTTCAGAATTTTCAATGATCACTGGTATTTTCAGAATTTTTCAATGATGCCCTCCCTACACCCTTTGGGTTACTGGGTTGTGGTTTCTTCCCTTACATACCCCTTCTCCCAGCTATTCAGGGTCGAACTCCTCCCCTACATGGGTTATGAGTCTCGACCCCAGTGCACTGGTTCCTGCCCTGTCAAATCAACTTTGTGTGATTGCAGCAAGGATGGTCTCTCATGAGTTACGGGGGCGGGGTGGAGTTGTGTCATCCCGAGACTTGAGTGAGCGTCTCCCCATACCAGGGGTCTTTCAATACAATTAATTAACACCAGTGTTAGTGAAGTTAATCATGTTTTCATGTGTTCTAAGTTGATGATAAAGCCTGTATTTCCACTGAAATATCTTAGTCTTGTCGTCTGTAATTCAACAAAGAATGGGCATGTAACCTCATTCTTCTAGCCATTTGGAGATGTGATAAAATCAGGTAAGGGCTTCTGGTAACGATTTCCTACTTCTTCTAAGACAGCAACAAACAAGATCATCTCTTCTTTTCCTTTGGAAAGCATTGTATTGGGTGGGGACAATCCCAGGTAAAACTTTTAGTGCTATATGCTTGCAATCTCAGTGCTGGGGAAGCAGAGACAGGACAGTTCCTGGAGCTCACTGGCCAGCAGCTCTCGCTGGCTAGGTATGTTCCAAGTTCAATGAGAGAACCCATCTCACAAGATAGCAAAAACAGAAGACATTTGACATTGACATCTATCCTTCTTGTGCATGTGCACACATATACATGTGTACCCTTGCACACGTGTATACACACACACACACACACACACGTAATTTCATACAGAGATTCAAAAAGAAAGCCCTGGATCTGCAGGCAGTGGCAAGTATATACACAGTACTTTTAAAATAATCTTATTTGAGCCTGATCAATGCATAGTTCCTTACTTAGTCTAAGAATTATTTTTCAAAGTATTGTTCAAATTGTATATTTGAAAAATCATGTTTCTAGTAATAAACAGTAAATTCACAACCTACTTTGAGACCCCCTTAGCACATTCTGAAGCCAAGAGACGTGCTTTTTTCTAAGTCAGCAGAGGAGTGGTAACCTCCAGAAGGCGATTCCAGCTAGTAAGTCTTACCGTGCTATTATGAGGATCTTGAGTGAGGGATGGTCGTCTGGTGATAAGCCAGAGTTTATTCAGTGGCAAGGAAAAAGAATTGTTCATCCTGGAAAGATGAGCCATTCAAACAGAAGTGAAGTAACAGTTGGCGAGTAAGAGGCCCCAGACAGATTGTAACAGCTAGACAGCTTAGGCAGGTAGTGAAATAAGCCCACAGTCCCTTCCTGGCAGCAAGCAACAGTTACAGATTTGAGACAGGAGCCAAAATGGGAACCCCCCCTGCCCTGAGAGAGTTCCTGATGATCTCAGACACAAAATAACTGTTACAGAGCTCATGCAGAAACACTAAAGTAGCTGCCACCAGCCCCAGAGCAAAAGTAAAGAGCCTTTGGGTCCCAAATACAAAGTTACAGTTACAGATCTGAGACCAGAACGGAACCTTACAACCTCCCACAGTGAAAGTAGGCAGAGATCTGGAAGGACTGAGCACAAATTTTCAGATGGACAAGAACGGAGAAATATCAGTCATAGAGAGAAAAAGGAACAAAATGACAAACTTCACTGGAACAAACAGCTCCCATTAAGGAGTTGGGAGGAGCCCATAGGAGGAGTTCCTCCTGGGTCTCTGGGTGTGTATTTATAGGCTCCTGGGAGCCCTGCATGCTGCTCCTCACTTCCTCTCATTCCTGATTGGTCCTACCCTGGGAATTCTCTCTCAAATATGCTCTTTCAGACCTGCCCAACAACATTTTGTAACAGTTACAGTGGGAGAGGGGCACCGGAAGAAGGAGCAGCCCTTTGTTAAGGGACCAATGTTTGCTTCCTAATCAGCCCAAGATCCTCCTCAATGCCTTCCATGGTTCCTTAAGTATACATCTTGTCTCTCTCCAAAGAAAGGTGCTAAGAAATAGTGAGTTTCTAAGTAAAATGAACTACAGTGGCTCAAAGGTGTGGAGTATGGACAAAAGATATGCACTGGAGCACCGGAGACAGAAAAGTTAGGGGGAGGCCCTCATAGGTGTTGGAACTCAGTAGAATGAAAAGGCTTGGGGTAAAGATGAGAGAGAATATGACTAGAGGTACCATTATCAACTTGGAGACACATGGAATTATGTAAGACAGCCAATTACTAATCTGGACAGTGTGTGTGTGTTCATTAGTATAAAACCACAGAGGATGAACTTATCTCTTTTAAAGCTTGGGTGTGATTTTGCCAGATTTAAAAGGTAGTGGCTATGAGAAAGCAATGGTGGAAATCAGTAACATAAAATTTAGAGAGCACACTGGAAAGGGCAAGACAGACAGATAGACAGACAGACAGGAGACCAAAATAATGTGTAAGACACACAGAGAGGGTAACCATGCAAACAAACTAAACTTATGCTCATTGGAATATCTATGGCTTAGAACAGAGGCTCTCAATCTGGATCAAAAAAACCCTTTCACAGGGGTCGACTAAGAACATTGGAAAACACAGATATTTACATTACAATTCGTGACAGTAGCAAAATTGTAATTATGATGTAACAGTGAAAATAAATTTAAGGGTGAGGGTCACCACAGCATGAGAAACTGTATTAAAGGGTTGTAGAATTAGGAAGGTTGAGAGCCACTGTCTTAGTAGAACCCATGGGGCCTGGATGAAAGCACTGAATGAGTCATTTGGGTTAAGGGGAGAGATGAAATAGGGATGGATGGTGTAATGATCTGTCTCTTTAAGAGACAAGCCACGCCCACTCCCTCCTCCATCTGCTGAGGCAAGTCTTCAGCTTCCAGCCAGAGTTCTCTCTCTTTTCCATCTTTCTCTCAGAGAGGCAGCTTCAGTATCCCCCCCCCCCTACCCCGCCTCTGCTCTTCTCCCCTTCTCCCTTCCCTTTCATAACCACTAAATAAATATACAACCTTACTCTGTATGTTGTGCCTACCGGTCTGCCTCTCACTCGCTGCTGCTAGTCTCTCACTCGCTGCTGCTACACGTCTCGCTGGGGACCAACCGCCTTCGGAGACCTGTCACATGATATCATCTGCTGTCCCTGCCTGGGATTGGCTGCTCTCGGACCCGTTGCCCCCTGCCTGCCACCACATGGCCCACTGCCTGCTGCTGCTCAGGGATCCACAGCAATTTTCAATTTTTCCGTTAGAGATGGGAAATCTCAGTTCTGAGTTTCCCCATGAAAAATTGGAGGCTATAATTGTAGAACACCTTCTCCAATCAGAATAGCATGAAGCAAAGGCCAAGACCACAGCCAGCTAACCTCCTTCAGAATTCTATCTCTGCTCTTTCCTGGCTAAGTGACGTTAGAAATAGCACATGGTCTTTCTGTTTCTCACTTTCCTCATCTCTAAAGGAGATCTAGCCATTACATTTCACGAATGAAGTGAGTCAATAGTCATAATATATGGAAGAGGCAGTAAAAGGGACAGAAAGGGAGAAAAGATCTTTCATGGCTGGAAATTTGAATTTGAAGACTCAAATGATTTATGTATAATGCCAAAGTGCCACACACAGGCCATGAAGACCAGCCCCGCTGTGTGACTTTTCCTAGGAAGTTATAAACACACAATTATTCACTCTAGGTAAGGCACTGAAAACAGACTAAAGAAACAATTTCCACCCAATTTTAGCTTGGCGGTCTAACAAGTTTATGAGGGTTACTTGCAGGACCCTAGATGGGAGATACGCATGGGTGACAGAAAGGAAGTTGTGTCACCTAAAAGTCCCCTGCAGCTTGGGTCGATGACTCATGACAACTGAATCAATGAGTCTAGTGTCTTCTCCCTTCCTTAGCTGTTGTCCACTGCCTATAGCAATTTGGAGAGGGACCTTGCTAATCTTGTAACTTTCTGAGCTTCTCATGTCTTGTACATTTCGAGATCTTCCCAGGCCTTGCCAATCACCTTCCTTCGTCATTCTAGGAAGCAATGGTTTTATTCAAGGGAAACAAATGCACCAGGACCTAAGCACCAAGGCTTGACTATGTCAGTGGAGAAACGGAAATTTGAAATTGTTGTTTGAACCTCCAGGTGGAGTCTTTGTTGAGATTTGTGGACAATGCCAACAGGATGGCAAGGAAGCATGAGAAAAGAATAATATGCACGATGTAAGGATATTCAGTGTTGTTTTCTGTACCAAAACCCTAAAAGAGAACGTAGTAGTTTGCATGCCTCTCTTTATTATTGTAGTTTGACATTGAACTGGAAAAACTCTTTGCTGTGAGGAAAGGACAGAATTACCATTCAGATTTTCTTTAGTATTTTATAGATTTGTATTCTTAGCTTAAATTAATTCCCCATATGATATTTCCATATTCATCTTGGAGTGTACAGAATGATATACCTACCTCCTTCCTATCAACATGTCCTTTGTGATATATGGATTTCATCCCATTAATAATTGAAAAATGAATTTCTGGAAGCCAGTCTCTTAGCAATTGATGTGCTATTTTTCTCCATTAAAGAATTCACTAGGAATTGCAGCTGTAAAGTGTTTGGTAATGATCTCTGGTTACTTGTCAAGGAGCATTTCTGTCTGACTATGAAAATATAACATTAATATGATTTGCAACCATTCTACTAGCTCCTAATTTCTTCCAGCAACACAGAATGATTTTTACCTCATGTCTAAATTTTATTATAGGTGCTTACTGCATTTGATCTCTTCTTAGGTACATCTTCTAAGTCTGACAAAGGAAAGGTAAAAACTAAAATGTCCCAAGCAATCCCTCCAACTCCACCATCTTTTAACTCTGATTGATCCCAAAGCTGAAAGCATCCATCACTCTTTGAGCTAAAGTAAACTCATTTTTATGACATAAAATTAAATCACTGAGAAATAAAATCTAAAATTTTCCCAAAGTAGTCAACATAAACATAAGCCGAATAGTTGAGTTGAGGTAAAAATATTTCATTAAAAGGCCAAAGTAGTCATTTGTAGGAATTTTCTCCTAATCTCAGAATTATTTAATTTGCTTCATGATAATTATAGAAAAAACATCTTTTCATGTAAACCACTCTTCTTGTAAGCTATTCTTTATTACCCTTCTTTTTCCATGTCTTTATCAGAATGAGGAATAAAGCAATTACAAAAGGTTTAAACTTTTCGCTGACCGCTTCTCAAAATCCCACTACGTTTTAGTGACTAAAGGAAAAATATCTATATTTATTTGTTATTCACAATATCTAAGTGAAAATTCCAGAGAGGGTGTGCTACACTACTTCCATCTTATCCATCTGAACATCCAGGGCACCTTAATATATTGGAAAGTGGTAGTTTGGGGGCCCCTAATTAAACAGCTCTGAAGAAAACAGGCTCATGTGTGTGTGTGTGTGTGTGTGTGTGTGTGTGCACGTGCGCACACATACACACGCGCGCACACACACACACACAGCAACACTGGTGAGTCACTTTGTACTTTCAGGGTTGTGCAAGGATGACTTCAGCTCTTTTTCTTAGAAACATTTCCTGCCTTTCTGTCACTTGCCTTTCCAGAATTGCAGCATCTGCACAATGTGGACATTTTCTAAGCCAACTCTTCTCAGGTTTGCCACAAAATGAACAATAAATAGCACATTGGTCCATCACAAGTCAATGGTTTTTTTCTCTAAAGTTTTGTGTTGTCATTTTCACAGTTTCTTCTATGCTTGAAAAATTGTCTTAACCACTTTCTATCTTTTCTGTTGAAAAGCAAATTTGAAATTATGTAGTGGTTTAATAAACTTCCTTTATTTTTCTCACACTCCCTTCAAATGTACCACCATTTTACAAGCACTCTCCTTTCTGGAGTTGGTGGAAGCGAGGATACAAAGTTTATGAAAATTGGGGATCCACCTAATGCTGCCATTTTTTGGCCATGTGGCCTATGACTGATCCTGGAGTCTTTCTCAGCCCAGTAGGCTTTATCTGTAAAACAATAACATGAAGAACTGCTCGATTAATGGACTGTCCGAAGGTGGGACAGTTGGTAAAGAAGCTTTGTAAGTACAAAGCAGCTGTGCAAGGGCAGTTTTCTTTCAAAGACATCTTTGTTATCAGAACCATTTGGTCAAAGAATGCACTGGCTTTTACTACTCTGTAGGAAAAAAAAAGACACCGACTTAGGTGTCAGCACTTTGTGCCAGACAAATTCATGTCTTCCCTCTGGTAGCCAGAAAAAAATCTTTTTTACAATTCAAAACTACCCTAGGCCTGCCCCACTGTTAATATTTTAAAGCCCATGTCTACTGATAACATTTCTCTCTGACTTCATATTCTCTAATTCCTGTCTACCCCCTTATTCTTCACTACTACTTAAGGCCCAGCCTTGACATCCCTTCTTGCACCTTACCAATAAAGATATGTTTCTTTTTGTACAACCCATGATTTGGAGATAAAGTTAGAAATGGATAAGAAAGATTGAATATTTGTCTCTGTGTGTGCTGTGTGTGTGTGTGTGTGTGTGTGTGTGTGTGTGTGTGTAGATATGCCTACCCTCTTGTGCACATGTGGAAACCAGAGGTCAAAGTTGCATTTCTTCCCCTATTGCTCTTGAAAGAAAATTTACATAAAGTATTTTTATCATGTTTTTCCATCTCCAATTGCCCCCAGAGCCTCCCCACTGCCCTACCCTGTTTTCTTTTTCTTTTTATTATTATTTTTGTCTCCTTCTTTAAAACAAACAAAAACAAAAAAATCAAGAAACACACAAAAATACAAAATGGAAATCAAAATAAATAAGCAACAATTAATAAATCAAAATAAAGACCAAACAAAACAAAATGAGACAAAAGTCTACAAAACACCATTAAGTTCATTTTGTGTTGTACTCCTGGCCACGGGGTCTACCCTGAAGTGTGGTTAATATACCCAATGAGACTCTACTGGAAAAAAAAATCTCATTTTTCCTTTAAAAACAGGTAACAGTTACAGATAGCTTCTGGATTAGCAGTGGAAGCCCATATTCATTTCCCCCCTCTCAGTGCTGGGACTCTGGCTTGAACCTTTGTAGGCCTTATGCATGCTGCCATCCTCAGTCCTCATCAGAGCAGCTTCCTGCAATCAATGGTAATTAACACAAAGTTGTGCAACTTGGCAATGTGCAGAGACTGAGAGTGCTCAGTCCTGAGTAGGAGGGATTCTGCCTTCAGGTACAGATCACCATTCCATTCACCATCCCAGTAAATTGGTGACTCAATAATATTCTAATCAACATTTAATTTATATCACGTGGTTTCCCATTTGGAAACAATTATATGTCCTCTCTAGCTGACACTAACATATGCTTGCCATAGGCTTCAGAAAACCTTAACATTTTAGTTTCAATCCATTTTGCTGGTAGTTGAAGTCCCTAGATGAAGATAAAGAGGCATAAAAGTGAAATAAATTTTATGCATAATATATACATGTACACAACACACATATGTACACATGTATATACACATATATGTAATATATAGCTAGCTGATATGTGGATGTTAAATTGTAAACATTCTTTCAAACACTGCTTATTTTAAAATGTCAAATATTATTTTATACAATGTCAAATACTGTTTTAGGAAAATAAAGAATGAAATTCTTGTAGAAATATAATCCTTGTAGAAAATAGATGTAATTTTTATATCACTGTTTTGTCTTTGTTCAAATAAATCTCTATGTATATCAAATGCACACATACTATATTTTAAAATGTATTAAATATAATAAACATCTCAAAATTTATATTTTCAGTCTATAAAGTTAAATATATGTGAGATATATAGCCTATTTCAGTGATACTGTCAGAATACATTTAAATTCCCAATTGATGAATATAGTACATAACTTATAAATAAGAGAAGTAATACAGACTAATGAAAAGAATTCATGTAGAGCCTGGTGTTACTGGGTGCACAGTTTTAATCCCAGCACTCAGGAGGCAGAGGCAGGTGGAACTCTGTGAATTCGAGGCCAGCCAGTTTTACAGAGTGAGTTCCAGAATAGCTAGGGCTACACTGAGAAACTCTGTCTCAAAAAAAAAAAAAAAAAACAAAACAAAAAGAAAGAAGAGAAGAGAAAAAATGAAAAGAGAAGAGAAAAGGAATCCATGTGTTTGAGTCAAGCCAGTCTGGATTTAATTTTTGTTTTGGGGTTTTTTGTTTGTTTGTTTTTTGTTTTTTGGTTTTTTTGTTTTTTGTTTTTTGTTTTTTGTTTTCTTCGAGACAGGGTTTCTCTGTAGCTTTGGAGCCTGTCCTGGAACTAGCTCTTGTAGACCGGGCTGGTCTTGAACTCACAGAGATCAGCCTGCCTCTGCCTCCCAAGTGCAAGGATTAAAGGCATGTGCCACCACCAGCCAGTTTGGATTTAAATTTTTATAATTCACTATGTAATATTTAAAGAAAGTCAAGCCCATTAACACCAAATCTTGTATAGAATATTGTAATTCTCATTTTCTCTACATGTTATGAGGGCTTAAGTGAACCATGATTTTTCAAAAAACATGACTACCTTCTTATTTCTATGTAAGGACTATGTGTAAATTATTTTTTTCCAAAAAGTGCCAAAATACATACTTCGAACAAAGCAGACATTTAATAAATGTTTGATGAGTAAATCAATGTTTTCAAAATTACTTGGCAATGTACATTATATGCTTTCCTTCACACTGAAGAGTCCTAAAAATCAACAGAATTAATCATTTCCTTCACCTAAGACATGCACCTCAATTTAAAATAATAAACTTTACATTTTTTAATTTCTTTTAAATTAGTTGTCTTCTATGTGGCTCCTCAAGCATGTGGCTTATAACAAAAGCCACACTAGTTAAGGGGAGTATACCCCATTTTAGCTGTGCTACTGCTGCACAAACTTTCATACATGACCACGCTATCCCTCCAAAGAGATACTTATGATTTGATTCTACCTTGGTTTTTCTGAGATCAGAAGCAGCTCATTACAAGAATCCGCTGGGAAAGTGAAGCCAGACAATTTCCTCCCTTTCTCCTTGGTTCTACTTATTTCCATGTAAGAACTGTATCGTTCATGTTCTTATGAGACCTTCTGGACTATGGATAATACACGAAGGAGGGCAGAACAGTTCTGTGCACTGTAAGCAGATCATATATAGTGCATAAATTATACCTGTTAGAAATCGCCTAGTCTGTGCCTAATCTTTGCAGTTCGGGTGATGTGATGAAATGAATTATGGAATCTGACTGAACCTCAAATGTGTTTCTTCTGTAAAAGGAAGGCAGAGTTTTCAGAAGGGATGTTTGAAGGATAAAAGCAACTTCTAATCTACTTTCCATCTGTATGGATTTATCTATTGAATATTACCCTTATAAATATATTCATATAATCTGTGATCCTTTGGGACTGCCTTCTTTCACTTAGCATAACATTTTTAAACTTTATCCACGTCACAGCACGTATCAGTACTTTGTTCCCTTTATGGCTAAACAATACCCTATTATAAAATTTTTTTTAAACATTATACTACTTAACAAAAGCTGTGGTAATAAAGTTCAAATGTCTTTTTGCACTGACTATATAAACCAAAACACCAAATTTTAGCTCTAAGATTGGTTTAAAAAATCTGTAAGACTAGCCAAGCAGTAGTGGTACACGCCTTTAATCCCAGCACTAGGGAGGCAGAGGCGGGCAGATCTCTGTGAGTTCAAGGCCAGCCTGGTCTACAGGAGCTGGTTCCAGGACAGGCACCAAAGCTACAGAGAAACCTTATCTTGAAGAAACTAAACAACAACAACAACAAAAATTCTGTAGGAGTTAATGATTTGAACCCACCTCCTAACATTATCCCTGGACTTAGGATTTAACATAAAAGGTTGGATATATAAGCATTCAGTCTTTAGGAATTTAAGACAGGGAAAGTGAAGAGATTCTGAAGGTAAGAGGGACTCAATCATATCGATGGACACAGAGCAGTGGTTTTCAACCTGTGGGTTGAAATCTTTTTGGCAAACCACTATTTCCAAAAATGTTTACATTACAATTCATAACAGTAGCAAAATTACAGTTACAAAGTAGCAACAAAAATAATTTTATGGTTGAGGGTCACCACAACATGAGGAACTGTATGTATTAAAGGGCTGCAGCATTAGGATGAGAACCACTGACTTAGAGGAAAATGAAAGAAAAACACAGGCCATTTCTGGAAGCAGAGGATGGTCCGATTTGATATCCACGGATGAAAGAAGGCCTCAGGCCTCCAAACACAAGGAGCTGACTTGAACAACAACTTGAATTAGCTCAGAAGTAGATCCTTTCAAGCCTTCCCAAGGAGAACCCAGTTCACTGACACCTTGATTTCAGCTTCATTGTCTGCTGAGCAGGGAAAGCAGACGTGCTACCTTTAACTTCTTTCCTACAGAGCTGGAGACTTTTGTGCTGTTCTCGTCAATGCCCATGGCAATGCATTCCAGCAGCAATGGGAAACCAATAACTGTATGAGTATCTTACTAATATTTACTTTGATAACAGATAGATTTAAAGCTAGTGACAATCCAAAAAGACTGCACTAAGATAGTTGAAAATAAGATTTACCAGTGGGATGATTATGTACTCAAAGATTCATACCAGTTTTGTTTTATATACCTACACATAAATAATTTAACTGTGAAAACTAATTTTGACAAAAATTCCCTGGGTAGAAAGGCTATAACTCTTAAGACCTGAATGACAATGGATACCAAGAACTGGACACAGGACTTAGAAGAGATGACTTCTTATTTTCCTAATTGTCACTGTCCCATAAAGCTAAAGCCTTCACTATATTGATATTTTGATATCAACAGTATCTCTTCAAATCACATGTTAGTTAAAACTGACAGAATTTCAACTGATGAGCTCTAAACAGAAAGACATTTGTATTAAAGGAGAATGTTTGCCGTGACTAACTAGAAGGTCTGAAGGTTAACTCTGTACTCTGTCTAACCTTTAACCACATTATTCTTTCTTTGGTGTTGGACAAGTTCCAGGGTCTTGCTAATGAATTTATTGCTCTTACATGGAAAAAGTCAAACAAATGTTCTTTAATGCAGAAATGAGATGGAAGTTCTAAGGACAGCAGTTATTTTCATTATAATTTATATTTTACTAGCCAAGTAAATGAAACAAAAATCTTCA
Source organism: Arvicola amphibius (assembly GCF_903992535.2). Taxonomy (NCBI): domain Eukaryota; kingdom Metazoa; phylum Chordata; class Mammalia; order Rodentia; family Cricetidae; genus Arvicola; species Arvicola amphibius. The sequence goes on along the minus strand of NC_052065.1, from coordinate 14,661,725 downwards.
AAAATTGACTATCTTCTGTGAAAAAAAGGACGAAAGAAGTATTTTCATTGTAATTACCTAGCAAACTTAAAATAGTTACATTTATTAATATAGGGGAGAGCATACCAATGAAAATAATTGTTGGATAAAATATATAATTTCAAGTCATTTCTTCTAAGTCCTGTGTCCACTTCTTGGTATCAATTGTTCAACATTAGGGTAATTTTTGGATGGGGGAAAGTTTTCCCTCTCTGGCACATGATGATGTTTGGAGAAATTTTTGGTTGCCATGGCAGTTAATTGCTATTGATATCATGGTATATAGAGGTTAGTCCCCAAATACCGGTATTATCAAGGTTGAGAAACCCTTGTCTAAAAGACATAGATAAGCAATGAATAAAGACATGGGTTCTTTAATTCGGGGAAGTAGTACATCTTATATTAGCACCAAATCTCTGGGAGAGGGAAGAAGGACAATGACAAGAAGAGGAGAAAAGTACAAAAAGAGAGGATGCAAAACCAACTGATTAAGGAAATTGTAAGAGAAAGTTAATTGTCACGCAAAAAAAAAAAGGAGGGACATAGTTTTGAGGTTTTGTTCATTTGTTTGTTTTTTTCGAGACAGGGTTTCTCTGTGTAGCTTTGGAGATTGTCCTGGAACTCACTCTGTAAACCAGGCTGGCCTTGAATTCACAGAGATCTGACTGTCTCTACCTCCCAGTGCTGGAATTAAAGGTATGTGCTACCAGCGCTTGGCTGGTTTTGAGTTTTTTGAGACAGTTTCTCTGTGTAGTCCTTGCTATTCTAGAACTCTGTATACCGTGCTGGCCTCAAACTCACAGCACTCCACCTTTCTCTGTGTCCCGAGTGCTAGGATTAATGGTGTGTGCTACCACCTCTAGGATAAAGGGGGCAGTTTTAAAAAGTATTTGGCCCACAAAGCATACTGTCCCGGGGCAGGAAAATTGAGTGACAGCTAAGAAAAAGCAATGTGATCATTCAAAAATACAGTATGAGAGATCCCTGAATAAAAGCTTTAAGTGAACTGATATCAGAGAGAATTTCGTGGCTTGAAGTATTAGGAATTGATGCTACTTTTTTCCCACATTTAATTTGCTTTCTTTGTAAGTCTACAGTAGGAAAACATGGATCATATGCCTACCAATCAGGCCCTAAAACATCATGCAAAACATTTTCTGAAATAGCAAGACCGTCTTTGGTAATTTAAAATTTGTAAGCTTTAAACAATTTTTACATTTAAATAGGCCTTTTCAAGTACTATAGTTAGCTAGCTTTCCATTGCTGTGACAAAATAAACAGCAAAAGCAACTTTAAAGGAAGATTTTCTTTGTCTCACAGTTTCAAAACATAGTCCATTTTCTCCATTGCTTTTCGGCTGTGGCTGTGGCAAGGCAGAGCATCACAGAGAGGAGACTGGGGTAGAATAAAACTGATTATCTCCTGATAACTAGGAAGCAAAGGAAAATAAATGAGCCAGGATCAAAATATAGTCCTCAAAACATATTCTTAAAAATCTATTCCCTTTAAATGATGCTTCAACTCCCAATTTTGCATTAAACTACAAACTCATCAACTGATGCACCCTAATAATCCAATACTCTTCTAAAGGCTCTACCTTTGAAAACTTATACTGGGGACCAAGACTTCCATATGTAGACTCTTTGTGGAACATTTCAGACCCAAAGCATAACATTATTTAAAATAATGTATGACCCACTAATGAGTGTTTTCTTTCAAGGAAACATCTCTTTGAAACAGGAAGAGATCAGTATAGATGGTACCACAACCAATCAAAATGAAAAGGCAAGAATTTTGGTGTACTGCAAGACCTTGTCTCAAAGCAATAAGGTGGTAATTAATAGAAGAAGGCATTCTGCTCTTGGTCTCTGCATATCTGTGGGCACCCACACACTCATATTTATGCTGGGGAGGGATAAAATTTAGGTACTCTCCTGTTCCCCAATTTCCCTTCAAGTTATAAAATATAGTTCATGCAATATCCATAAAATAAAAGCCAGTTACATCTCAACATTTAACCAAGTGAGATGAAGGGCAAGCAAAAAGAAAGAAAGATCATTGGTTACATGGGTGCTTTGTTATGAGCCCCACTCGGAGGGGCATCTCTGGGGGTCCAGTCTCTGAGGTTTGCATGTTCCAGGGCATGGGCATGTGCATTAGAAATGCCAGGTAGACAGAACAGAGATACAAAATAAAAGACAGAGACAAAGAATAGAATTTGGAGGGCAATTCAATGAATACTGAATTTGTCTGCATTTCCTTTCCATATGCTTATATACCCCAATCCATAAAAAGGGTAAAGAAGACAAAAGACTGCTTTAATATGATACAAAGGACAAACAATAACCTCTTCAATACCTGAAGCATCAAACAGCTATAACCTGAGTTAAGTATTCTGTTGTTTAGGCAGGACATGAAGCAACCACATCTTAGGCCAAGTATCCTTTAGGCAGCCACTCCCTGAGTCAAACCTCCTGCCATATCCTCAAAGGAGCAGAAATAGACCTGAACTCTCCGACCTCCGGTCAAGGTGGAATGGACCCACTTCTGTGGGCTCCTGAAGTGCTTAGCCTCAGAAGACACAACTGGTTTTTTTTTCATAAATGGTATAAAGAATTTTAGTCTAATTCTCCCAGTAGAATCTTGCATCCTTACATTGATTTGACATTACAATTATTTCTTTGCATAAACGACAAAAAATAATTCATTTAGCTGCCTGTTTCCTCCATGGTGGGTTGCAAACTAGACTGCTAACTATTAAGCCAAGCTTGAAAATCTATCTGTTTCTTTCTTTTTTGTGTGTTTTTTTTTATTGATTTTTATTGAGTTCTACATTTTTTTTCTCTGCTCTCCTCCCTGCCTCTCCCCTCCCCCTTCAACCCAAGCCTGCTTTCTTGGTCCCTAGCAGGCAGTCTCCTTGTAATATTTGTATGTTAGTTATTTTTTGTTGCTTTGACAGACGACTTGACAGAAACAGGTTGAGGAAGGAAGGTTTTGTTTTGGATCACAGTTCAGGGAATATAGTCCATCATGGTAGTGAAGGCATGGTGGTAGGGTATGGCAGTGAGAGAATGCCTCTGCCTAGGAAGGAGATGCCACTACATATGCCTAGGTAGGAAGAATATGTAGTGGCACTTCATTTATATTTTAATAAATAAAGTTTGCCTGAGGATCAGAAAAGTAAAGCAGCCACACTGACCAGCCTTACAGACCAGGCAGCAATGACACACACCTTTAAACCCAGTAGCCACATTAAGTTGCCCTGGAAACCAGATGGTATTGGTACGTGCTCTGAATCGAGGCACTAGACAGGATTATAAAACAGGAGGAGACAGCGCTCAGGCTCAGTCTCATTCTGAGATTCCTGGAGGCAGGATTGCCATTTATGACTGAGGTAGAGGTAAGAGCCAGTGCCTGGATGCTTTGCTTTTCTGACCTTTAGGTTGAACCCCAATTTCTGTCTTTGAGCTTCTATTAATTGTGCATCAAGTATAGCCATCTATAACTCTCTAGCCTTGGCGCTAACAGTCCTATGTCTGCCAGCTAAGGTCCAACCAGTTCCAAAATGTTCGACAACTTCCTCAGAGAGTGTCATTGGCTAGGGACTAATACATAAGTCCATGGGGGGAGATTTCACAATCAAACCATAACAAAGGTCACGTTGTATGACTGTTCCCTGGAATGAATCTGTGAGTTGGAAAGTCACTATGTGGAAGCAGATATGAGTTACTGAAGCAAATCTTTCATTTGGGGGAATGCAACTACAGAAATCATTGATCATTTTTCTATTTTGATGTGGGTGACAGGCACCCCACATCTATTCTCTAAAGGCAAATAATTTTGCCCAACCTTTGGGAGAATTTCATTCCAGCATAATTTAGATTTGGGTGAAATAATCCAGAGTAGGGAAAGCTAGCATGTAACATGATATATACTCCCCCTAAAGTCTCTAATATATCTGCTTGGGGTTACAAATGAAGCCTAGTACTACATGTACTTCAATCACTATAGTCTGATTTTTGCCAAGTATCATAACATACTGTTTTATCCTAAATAAGTGTCCATGAAGAGGTGTGGTAAAAAAAAAAAAAGTATTTTTGCCAGGCATGCAAGTCTTTAATCCCAGAGTCAGAGAGAGATGGATCTCTGAGTTCCAAGACAGATGATCTACAGAGTGAGTTCCAGGATAGCCAGAGCTACACAGAGAAACCCTGTCTTAAAAAACCAAACGAAAAAAGAAAAAAAAATTTTCTTTGAAATTCCTGAAAGATAAAGTATATACCATCTATAAGATGGAGTCTTAGCACCTTTGTGAAAGGAGAGGTTATTCTGGTACTCTTTGCAAAAACAGTAGAACAACATAGAGAATATTCATCTGAAAACCTCTACTAACAATCCATTAGTACTTGTACAAGTTTTTTCCACCATGTAACACTCCCTCACTGGTCATGCTTATCCAGAGCCAACTCTGATCATTCTTTAATTTTATACGCACTTCTATTCCTCACCTTTTCCCATCTACTACCTAAATTCAACACTTTACAAGGACCTAGTGGGATCTTGGCATTTAGCTTGTAGAAAGGCACCAGACCTAACTATATCAGTGTGTCCACACCAAATTCTCATGCAAAGAAATCATAGCTTAGTGCATAAAACCCTATTGCCTTCATAAATACTGTGATAACACTCATTACATCAGCATGGAACAAGAGAAAGGCATTCAGACTTAATCCGTTTTCATCTCAGGTATTTCCTAATATAAAAACTGAGCCTTTTCACATTCTTTAGAAGGATTAGTGAAGGCCAACAGGAATAACAAATTGACATTTCTGAAGTCCTAGAAGAGCCAAAAGCAATACAAAAGGAAGGCAGACAGATCAAATTTCCGAACACAATTATTTTTCTAAGCAAAGTTTAAAAGTTAACATTAGGAACAAATGTTAAACAGTTCTGTGTGGTTATTTTGCTTTACGTGGAACATATTTTGCCAAACAGTTAAATCGCCAATTTATAAGGACACATTTTTATATTATGGAGAAAAAGGCACCTCTTGTATGTGGCAGTCATGGTAAGAGGTTAAAGAGATAAAACATAATAACTTATATAAATGGTTTTACATTATTTTACTCATTATTCTGTCTGAAATATTCTGAAAGTAATGGCATTAATTTTTTTAAGGTGAAGAATGTGTTGGCTTCTGTCAAGTAACTGAATATTGAAATTGAAAAAAATTTTGAGCAACCAAACTGACAAGGCTTGGAGAGGGGCGGAGCGGGGGTATGGGTAGAAGGGAGGGGAGGGAAGGGGGAGGAGGAGGGGAGGAGATGGAAATTTTTAATAAAAAAAGAGGAAAAAAAAGTTTTTGAAATAAGTCACTTTGGCCTCTCCCATTGTGAGTGAGGAAAGTCAGATCAAAAAAGATGCCCAGAATCTAATGTCACCAACTCAGAAATTCACAGAAGCTCAAGACTGTTTTGTCTTGTTTTTCTGAGACAGGGTCTCTCTCTGTAGCTTTTGTGCCTATCCTGGAACTAGCTCTTGTAAAGCAGGCTGGCCTTTGAACTCACAGAGTGAGTTTTGTGTCCCCTGAGTGCTGGGATTAAAAGCGTGCGCCACCACCGCCTGGCAGGACTGTTTTTTTTGTTTGTTTGTTTTATTTTGTTTTGTTGTTTTATTGTCTCATCCAATTGTGTTTTTTCAGTCTGTGTATGAACACCTAACCATTGGGTATATATGGGGGTACAACTGTGTTTGTGTTTCCATGTATTTTTGTGTGTATACATGTGTAGAGACCAGCTGAAAATCTAGGATTCCATGCTCAGAAATGCCACTGTCTCTTGAGACAGTCTCTCTCACTGGCCTGGAACTTACTTACCAATTAGGTCATGGCAGTCCTGCAAACCCCAGAAATAGACCTGTGTCTGTTTTCCCAGCACTGGGATTATACACATGGCTCCCATACTTGGCTTTTTTATACCCAGACCCTGAAACAAGCTGTGAGGTATAAGTTAACCCAAGTCCTTTGACAGTAAGTTATATCTAAAATGCAAACACCTCTAAGAAAAGGTTCCTGTGGGTACTTTAGATGCTCACACATTCTTGTAGTGATGGGAGTAGCGGGCTGCTTCCCGCCACCCAGCTAGCTTTACCTGAAATAATTAGATGGAAACTGTATTAATTTAAACACTATCTGGCCCATTAGTTTTAGCCTCTCATTGGCTAATTCTCATATCTTGCTCTAACCCATATTTAGTAATCTGTGTAGCACCATGAGGTAGTGTCTTACCGGGAAGGATCTTAGCCTGCATCCATCTAGGAGAGGAGAGCTATGGTGTTTGCCTGAGGCATCTGCCTGATTCTGCTTTCTTTCTCCCACAATTCTGTTCTGTTAAATTTTCTGTCTTATTAAAGGGCCAAGGCAGTTTCTTTATTAACCAAGGAGAGTAACACATAGACAGATGACCTTCCTCCATCACATTCTAAAGTCACTCTTAGTCCTAAGCATAGGGTTTGGTCTAGATTTCTTTGTTTTTTTTTTTTCAAGACGGGGTTTCTCTGTAGCTTTGCAGCCTGTCATGGAACTAGCTCTTGTAGACCAGGCTGGCCCTGAAATCACAGAGATCCACTTGCTTCTGCCTCCTGAGTGCTGGGATTAAAGGTGTGCACCACCACTACCCAGCTGGGTCTAGATTACTTAACATGAATATTATTGAATTCAGGGCTAGACTATTCCTTGGGTATACAGACAACCTATTCATTGTTGGGTACTTGGCAACATCCCTGGCTTCTACCCACGAGATTTCAGTATTATCCTACTCCCTGTTATTTAAGTCCAAATCATCCAAGGTTAAAAACCACTGGTCAAAACTCTTCAGTGTCTATATAAACCTTGACACAAAATAGAAGCAAACACTGACACAAAAGGAGAGAAAAAAAGAAACTCACCAACACTTCATATATCATGGGGTGAACAGGTCAAATTACAAAATTATCTAATGAGCCTACTTCTAACATAAAATTTTCTTCCTCTTCATTCCCTTCCATAGCCAGGAGTTGGGGAGTGGGAAGGAATGAAAGAAGAATAATTTGTGTCCTCAGCTCTGGCTTTATCCTGATGTTTGCTCTTAGCATAGACATTTCAAGTCTTCAGCACCCGCCAAATAAACCTTCACAAACCGCCTTATTTCTTCTATGTATCATTGGTTCAGTTTTTTCACCCAGAACAAAACAGAAACAAACATTAAACCAAACCCAAGTAAGAAATGGTCAAGACTCAACAACTTCAGTGATAATGAAGGATGGAAAAACAGGTAACAAATACTTCTTAATCAAGAATAGCTATGAGGAGGACTTAAGTTGGATTACCAGAATCCACTTGGGGGAAAAAAAAAGCCAGGTATGTTGGTTTAGAATCCCCGTGATGGGGAAATGAAGACAGACAGATCTCTGGGGCTCACTGACCAGCCAGTCATTCTAAACTACCTGCCATGTTCCAGGCCAGTGCAGGAACCTGGCACATATATACAAAAGGTGTGCTTATGTTCCCGAGGAATGACATTCAAGGTTATTCTTTGGCGCATCACACATACACATACACAAAATTACAGAAGGGCTGGGACATGGAGGTGCATACCTATAATTATAGCACACAGAATGCTGAAGCAGGAGGATTTCTGTAAGTTGCAGGCCATCTTGGGCTACATATAGTGTAAGGTCAGCCAAGGGAACATAGCAAGATCCTGACTCAGAGACAAAGAAAAAAAGACTCATAGTTGTACTTTTGTCACAGCTTGTGTTACTTTCTTGAATATAGCTGTGGTTACCACACTGTAAAAACTTTAACAGAAATGCTTAATAGATGAACTTCTTTTTGTACTTCTTCTCTATAATTTTATATACTAAGATATAATGCCATGATAAAATGCTCAAATCTGAAGTATAACGCTTTATGGATTTTTACATGTGCATACATTTGTTCTACTGTCTCCCAGATGAAGATATCAAATATTCTCATTATTTTAAAAAGGTTTTCCTATACCTCCAAGCTAGCTAATAACACTTCCATCACTCAGGGGAAGCACTTCTATGATTTCTACAAAGAGGATAAGTTTGTTCCGTTTCTTACTCTATAATTAAGTTGCACAATATATACTCTTTGTACATTTTTTTCATACATACAATGCTGCTAAAGCTCATGTATGCACTTTCATATAAGTGGCTTGTTGTATTGATATTCTGTACTGCTTCATACAACACAGACTTTTGTCAAGAGATACTTGTATGCATGGACTATTATGAATAAAACTGCAAAGAAAAACATTGTGCAGAACATTTTATTAACATATATAGCTGTTTCTCCTAGCTATATAACCGAGAGTGAAATTCTAATACTGAATAACAGGCAATATCAACTATTAAATTGATTTTTTTCATTTGTAGGAAGATTTGAGGGACACAGTGATCTCTACTTATTTATTTTATGCAAAAGGACAAGCAATAGATGAGCTGATGATTAATTATTAATATGCCAACTGAACTTAGCATTAAGCCAAAAGTAGAATTTCTCTTGAAACTGGGAAAGTTTCACATAGAAAGCGGTACTTTTACCATTTACACTGCAGCCATTTAACCTGGACTTTGCTGAGAAAACTGGTTCTTCCAGCTGACTGAGAAGATGGGAACTGGGGCCATATATCTAATCCCAGCTTCAGTATTAAATTGTTTTTTGACCTTGGCCAAATTGTTTAAACTCTTGTCTTCTAATCAAGACATTGGTCAGAGTCTTCTCCACTGAAATTTTATAGGGGCTCCATAAATGGCAAGTCATAAATTCTAAGATTGCAAGCCAATAAAGCTGTCGAGGAAGGCTTGAGAGCTGGAGTACAGACTCCAGAGTTGAGATGTATGCTTCCAAGAGCCAGGCACTACCTGCATCTAAAGTGCCACCAAATTAATTTATGAGGTTCTCTCTCCCCTTTCATTTTCTCTTCCAGTTCTGAATACATACTGACTTGAAATAAGTCTCAGCTAGCCGCATATGCTCTATGTTAGTTCATGAAAAAGAAGTGAGCTGCAAATGACATCAGCGGTTGTGACACATTTGGCAATACCTTTCTTCTGCATGCTTCAGTCACTGCACTTGCTGTGTGATGAGAATCCCAGAAGCCTAGCGCGACAGTCCCAGACATTTTCTCTGGGTCAAAGACCATGGAATTATTTCATATTGCTGAATCTCAACATTGGGTGAACTTCATTGGAGCCAGTTTTCTTATGTTTCTCATGTGGGAGAACATTTTTTTTTTATTCCTGCTGTGTTTAAAAGCTTGAAAACAAGATAGGACAATAACCCTGAAGTAGAGATGCCTTTAGAACAGGAGGGCTGATAGTTTTGAAGGCATTTAAAATAATATTCATCACTAACCTAGGGAAGTAAAATAGTGTGACTTGAAAGGAAAAAAACATATATTGTTCATTTTACCACATTCTAACACTGTTTTATTGAAATATTTAATTGCACAGGAATGGCCAACTTAAGTAAACTAATGCTAAACTGCTACTCAGGATAGTGTTTCCTACTGCAACCATCCCATGAGAATTCACTAGGAGTATCACACAATTATAGGTTACAACAGACACTAGAAATATAGTATAAATTTTGGAAACTACTATAATATTTATAAGATGAATATTATAAACAAACTATCAGTCCCTGTAAGGTTAAATCCACTTTTACAAACAAAGTCTTAACACTTTAGGAAGGTTCTATACCACCTGGCTAATATTTAAGAATTAACTAATGTGGTAACCTTTTGTAATCACACTTTTGGTCAGTCATCTCAAGTGAAAATGAAGGTCTCCACAGACATTTTTATATAAATTTCATAACCGTTTGGTTTATACCAGTTAAAAAGTGAAAACATCTGGGTGGTGGTGCACGCCTTTAATCCCATCCCTTGGAAGGCAGAAGCAGGTGGATCTCTGTGAGTTTGAGGCCAGTCTGTTCTACGGAGCTAGTGCCAGGACAGCCAGAGTACTTACACAGCTCTGTCTTGAAAAAAGCTGGCTTGACAAAACAAAACACCAAAGAAGTTGGAACACTTTCTCTATTTGTCACCTGATGAACAGATAAAGAATGACATATCAATACTATGAAATATATCTGTGCAATTAACAAACTCTTAATGTCAACAACAACTTGAATGGTTATTCATGGAAATACGTTGAGTGTAAAAAAGCTCATCTTGAAAGGTCATGCCATGATTTCACTTCTATGGAACATTTTAGTGCATTTATTCCACTATTATGAAATAAATAGCATTAGGTAATTTATACAAACAAAAATTTATTTGCTCACAGTCCGGTAAAATGTTTGGTCTCTATTTACAAGGTTTTCCTTGAACATAGTATACTTGGGAGAAAGAATAAGAAAGAAAAGAAAGGCAAAAACTGTTTTCATGTGGTACAAGAGCAGAATATGAGCCCATTCCCCAAATTCCTTCTATAAGGTTTCTAATCCCTTATGCAAGCACTTTGCCTTTTGACTTTACTATCTCCTAAAGGACACACCTCTTGCTTTTATCATGTTAACAATAAAATTTCAATGTATTAACTTGGGGGAAACCATTCTGACAGTAGCAAAAAGTGATCAAAATAATAAAAAATGTGACAGAGGACAAGTTAGTGATTGACAAGGACATTGGAGCACTGGACTGAGCTCCCAAGGTCCAAAGGAGGAGCAGAAGGAGGGAGAACGTGAGCAAGGAAGTCAGGCCCGCAAGGAGTGCACCCACCCACTGAGATGGTGGGGCTGATCTAATGGGAGCTCACCAAGGCCAGCTGGACTGGGACTGAAAAAGCAGGGGATAAAAGCAGACTCCCAGAACATGGAGGACAATGAGGGCTGCTGAGAAGCCAAGGACAATGGCACTGGGTTTTGATGCTACTGCATGTACTGGCTTTGGAGGGGCCTAGCCTGTGTGGATACTCACCTTCCTAGACCTGGATGGAGGGGGAGGGGAGGACCGTGGACTTCCCGCAGAGCAGGGAACCCTTACTGCTCTTCGCGCTGGAGAGGGAGGGGGAGGGGAATGAGGGGAGAGGGAGGGAAATGGGAGGCAGGGAGGAGGCGGAAATTTTTAATAAATAAATAAATAAATATGAAGCATAAGGAGGTTTGTGATAGAAAAGTCTTATATATTGATTATAGTAGTAGTTACACATTCATATGTAATAGAATGAAATAAACATATTGTCCATTTACTGGATTTGATCACATTTAGTGTAAACTTGAAATTAACAGGAAAGAGGGAAGACTAGATAGAGTACATGGAATCTCTCTAATATTTTTACAACTGTCTACACATCTACAATTATTTAAAATATTTTAAGAGTTACATATCTTTATTAGTATCTAAATACTTATCACACAGACACAGGAAAGCCCCTCTTTTTTTGAGACAGAGTCTCACTATATACCCTTGCCTGGTCTGGAACTCACTTTGTAGACCAGACTGACCAAACTCACAGAAATATGCCTCCCAAGTACTGGGATTAAAGTTGTACACCACCATGCCTGGCTTCCCTCTGTTTATTGAAAGCCATTATTTTCTGAAAATATATCCTTCATAAGATGGTGAATTTTCATAAGTAAAATATCATTGTTAATATCAAAGGAAAGGAGTTTTGTTGGTGGTGGTGCTTTTCTTTTTACAGATAGCATCCATTCACATTAACATGAAACCAGTGATGTCAATATTTGTGGGTAAGTGTGCATATGTTTGTGTATACATGTGCTTGTTTGTGCATTCAAATGTGTGTAGACATGTATAGGCCAGAGTTTGACATTAGGTACCTATCTCACTATTTCTAAATTAAATTTTGAGATAGGCTTTTTCACTCATTCAGATGGGTTAACTGTCCAAAGAGCTCCAGGCACCCCATCTTTGTTTCTCCAGCACTAAGATTATAGATATATGTCACTATATAACTTTTTACATGATTGCTTGGGATCCAAACTCAATTCCTCATGTTTGCAAATTTAATACAAGTTGTTATAAAAAAACAAGGAAGTGGCACTCCATTAAATCACCAACATGGATTATATTTTGGTTATATACCATGTTATTCATCATTCCAGAAGTTATGTATCATGCATGGAATAAGCCTATGACTATAGTGCATGTATTTGACCTTAAATAATCAAAAATTTCCCACTTAATTTAAAATAAGAGAAAAAAACCAACAACAATGATAAAACACTCTGTGGTAAACATACAAATTGTGCCTAAGATCATCATTGTTACAAACTAGCTAACTCCAAGTTCTGTTGGGAGAAATCAAATTCTGTTGCTATGGAACCAATGGTTACTCTAACAGAAATATTAGTCATCCATATTTTTGTGGCCATCAAGTAAGCACTCAAAATTTCTTTTCACTCATCCTCCACTAAACACAAGTCATCAAAACTGAATTGTTCTTCTTTAGTGTTCTTTAAAGACAGCCCAACAGACATAGGAATGCTGTCTACAAAGATTGGTAAGGACCTGATCAAAGATAAGGTGAATTTTGAAGCTGTTTCACATTAAGAGGTGTCTAAATAAGGCAACAGCATACAGGAACAAAAATACACTGTTTTACTTGGAGCAAAAAGGATCACTCTCTGTGTTAAACACATGTATCCATGTGTGCTCTGATGGACATAATCACAGTTATCAAGTGCTGCCATGACATTAGCTGAGGTAAGAGAGCTCTTGTCATTGGGATAGAGTAAAGCCAATGTAAAGTATGTAACACTTCCTTTGATACACAAGTTTCAAATCACCAGGACAAGTCTTTCCTTTTGTCCCGGAATCCTAAAATCTCCAAGAAATGACAAAATAAGAAAAAGATGAGGGAGCCAGGAAACCCAGGGCTAAGATGTCACAATAACTTCAGATAAAAAGTTCAGACCCTTGGAAGATGGGGATGAGAGAAAGTCAGTAACAGGCAGGTTCTTAAATGGTCCTCTCTGGATGGAAGAATCAAAAGGGAAGGCACTGGAGTACCATCTGTTCATTCCCAGAGGTTCCTGACATTCAACTCCATCTGGCCCATCTGTCATTCTGCAGGCCTTCACTTTCATTCACACTTAAGCACAGATCTCTGCACCCTCTTCTGAAAGAAGCCAGGTATTGATATGACAGACAAATGTAACTATAGTAAATAATAAGGAAGCATCAGTGGACAGAAGAGAGGAGAGGCGTCATCTGTGATGAGATGCCTTAGACTGGAATTCTTCAATCAGTGATTTTCAAGCAAGAGTAATTTGATCACTAAGGCAATATAGGATAGTGTATGGTGATGTCTTTGGGTTAGGTTGTCACAACTCAGCAAAAGTAGGGGGAGATGTCACTGGCTTTTACTAAATAGAAACTCTGATCTACAAAAACCGTAATTCCAATTGAGCATGTGATCGTAGTTTTCAGGACATGGAGGAAGGAATACCAGAAGTTTAAGGTCATCCTCGGTTCCCCAGTAAGTTCAAGTTAAGGGCTACATGAGACCTGGCTTTAAGAAAATAAAACAAGCAATTCCTAAAGGTTGGCCTAATGACACAGATTGTGCCTAATTATGTAACCAAGAAGGGCCAAGTAAGGTTTGGGTTATTTCTGAGCTACAGAAGGAGTACTAAGTGAAGGCATACATGGAACAAAAAGTCAGATTTCTATAGCTAAAATGTCAAGGGCTTCACAGTTAGAACCTAGAATGCACCTCCAATCAGCTGTATGAGATCAGCCAAGTACTTAACTTTTTTTTCCATTCTTAATATCTATACCAACAAGGTCAGAATCCTAATATCAGCACCACAAGAATGTTTAAGGACTAAAGAAGATATTGACCATGAAACAGTTGTCACTAGTGACGCAAATAGCAAGCATTCCCATGACCCCCAAAGAAGTTCCCTTTACTTTCCGTGTTCTTTATAACCTCTTCAATGAAAATTATATAGGCAGGAAAAAAGGGATTGACTGATCTTCCCACAGCTCAGCATTTTCCAGTCTCCTTGACGCTTTTCTGCCTTCTTTTATTTTTCTTTCTGCTGTAAAAGAAGTAAGACTTCCATCAGTATTTATGGACTTTGAAAAGGGCTTGAAGTAACACTTTTTTTTCACATGGTTACTCTCACAATGATGCCACCAAGGATCTATGAACTTAAGGGACTTAAACTCTTGGGACATTGTTTACTCTGAGAAGACAAAGGGTCAACAGGAAATGTATACTTCAAACAGCAGACAGCCTTTAAAGATAAGAGTCATTCTAAGCACATTGTAAATCTTGTCATTAGAACTGCTCCCTCAGTCACATCAATTCACTAACTCTTTGCAGAAGGCAGAAGGAAGCATAAATAAATAAATATCCATAAAACTTTAATATTTTTTCTGAAAACTCCCAAAAGCTAACAAAGGACAAAAATCAGCAGATCCATAATTATCGGAAAGGAGCTGTTGGCATTAGTACAAGCATTGATAAAAGGGCCCCAATTTCATTTTGGTGACTAGGTTGAAGGTATGGTGGTCTCTGTTCATCGCATACTCCAAATAAAGAACACTGACTACAACTACAGCAACAACATCTTTACAAAACTCCAGTAGTGGAGGCAGTTCATTTGGGGGCATTAAAAGCAATCAAATAACTCCTAACAAAAACCCAGAGAAGGGAGGGAGAGAGATGGCATGTGGCTTACACTCCCATAGCACTAAGAGTAAACATGATCAAAATACAAGAAATATGTCCTGGGAATTTCCAATATTATACAGAAACAACTTGAATAGTGGAGACAAAATAGCTAGAGAAATACTTTTGTAGGTCATTATTTGACACTTCTTATTTAAATAGGTATAACCAAGGTTACGTTGTAAAGAGTGAAGAGCTAATATCCCCAACTGTTCCATAGTACTTCTGTGTTGCCACAAAATATGACAGTGGGTTTCAACAGTAACACTGGTACATTTGTTCAGTCTCTAGAGCCATTTAAATTCTGAATAGCCTAAACCCAAGTTTGCAAATCACTGATAGACCAGGCCCACAAGTGGCCTTGAAGGTAGGGTACAAGGAGCTACTCTCCTACTAACTTTATTGACCCCACTGATGTTTCTGTTACTGGATCCTTGATTCCTTACTTTCGTGAAGAAAACTTATCAAGTCCAGATCTTTCTGCTTTGGGAACAAAAACCAAGGCCATTCAACATGTTTTACAGGGAGCTAAAAGGCATATGCAAATATGCCTTGCTCATCTCAACATTGATGCTCATGGTTTCCTATCAAATAACACAGCATGGAATATATCCAGTGGAAATAAAGATCTAAAGAGACATAGCCCTGAATTTCTGTCATATTACTGTTGAATGCAAAATAATAGACCTAAGACTCTCATGCTAAGATGCCCATATCATTTATTCTGAGCTGGAGCTTCTTTTCTTTTCATTCTTTTTTCTTTCTGGGGTGTGTGTGTGTGTGTGTGTGTGTGTGTGTTATAGACAAATGTTTATCTTGAAACAAGATCGCAAAACTAAGCCACTTAAAATACATTTATGCTCAGCAAACAGATTTATCATTCAAGAATCATCTAAAAAAACTAGACTTTTCAATGTGATTTAGTAAATATGTTCTGAATACCAGTTTGCAACTTCCTAATTCCATTTTCTGTAGGTACTACAAGTCTTCCAAGAGGCAAAATTATCTTAACTGAAGCTACTTACTCCATATTTCTTAACAGTTCTAATACATTACTATACCCCCATTTTTACTTAATTATTGAAAAATACTTTTTCACACAATATATTTTGGTTATGTTTACCCATCCCAATTCTTATAACACCCTTCCAACCTCACTACCCACAAACTTTATGTTATTTTTTCTTTCTCTACTTAAAATCAAAAAAACCAAGAAATGAAAAAAAGGAACACATACACTGCCCCACCACCACAAAAGACAAAAATGAAAATCAAAATAAGCAAAAGACCAATAAGACAAAAAAAAGGCAAAACAAAGAAATTGGAAACAAAAAGTTTACAAAAATATTGAGTTTGTTTTGTGTTGGCCCACTGCTTCTGAACATATGGCAGGCCCTCTAGTGTGATTGATAAACCCAGTGAGACTCCACTGGAGAAACCCGATGTCCCTTTTGCCAGCAAGTATCAATTGCAGATAGCTTCCTATTTAGGGGTGGACTTAGTGTCCCCTTCTTCTTTTCAGTGCTGGGACCCTATCTGGCTTGAACCTGCCCAGGTCTTATGTATGCTGACACAGCTTTTTGAGTTCATATATGCTCATTAGTCCTATAGTATATGGAAGACATGTTTCCTTGGAGTTATCTGTCACCACTGGCTCTTATAATTATTCTGCCTCCTCTTCCACATAGATCCCTAAGCCTTGAATGTAGGAATTTGGTGAACCAAACCACAAATATTCTTGCTATCCCAGCTTTTATAGGCCATGATCATTATCTCTAGTACTTGCACAGACAAAATGACCTATGCAAATTAAATGCTCCATTGGTTATAGTCTTATTGTACAAGTTTCAAAATCATACACACTAAAATACTTCAATATTTTTGTCCCTACATATGCCAGCATAAATTATGTTATGTACTATAATGATTTCTCTCTGTGTGTGTTGGTGTGAATGTGGGTGTGATCTCATTTAGACTTCTCTGTTGCTCCTGAAACTTAGGTTCATGTTATGTTATATGTTTGAAATATCTGATGGAATCATCAAATACCATTCCTAGTTGTGGTTTGAATGAGAAATGTCTCTTATAGGTTTAAGTATTTGAGCATGTGGTGTCCTAGTTGAGAGCACTGTTGGAGAGGTTGTGATGCCTTGACAAAAGAAACAGTATACATCTCTGGGAGTAGGACTTGAAAGTTCATATCCTTCCCCTACATCCATTATACTCTCCCTTCTAAGTGCTCATGGTTAAAGATGTGATCTGTAGGTTTCCTGCTCTGACTGTTGACTGTTACGCTGTCCCCACCATTAAGAATTCTAACCCTCTAGAAGCATAGGCCCAAATAAAGTCTTCCTTAAATTGCCTGGGTCACAGTGTTTTACCACAGCAGCAGTAATGGATAGAGAAGTCAGTACCTGATAATAGACTGTTGCTACGATAAACCTGACTATGTTTGTAGAGGACTGGAAGAAGACTTTAGAACTTCGGATTAGAAAAGCAGATGAACACTTAAAACAGAGCTTAAAGGGCCATAAGGGTAGGAGTCTGGAAGACAGTAGTACTGACAGCAATGTGGACAGTGGAGGCCCAGATCAAGAGTATCAGAGGGAAATAATATTAGCAAATGGGCTAGAGGCTATTTCTATAATATTATGATAAAGATTCTGGCTGTTTGCTTTTTGTGTCCCGATAACTTTACTGAGGACAAATTAAAAAATAGTGCACTAATTTCTTTGGTGGAAATGTCAAGAAAACATAACATTGAATCTATTGCTTAATTATTACCCATTCCCTTATTTGAGTACACAATAAAAATGAACAAGTGGGGCAGAAAGAAATGTGATTTGGAGAGAAAAAGGTGACTAGGAAATTAGTGTAACAGTCAAGGTAAAGACTGAAAGGGACTATAATTGTTAAGGAGATTGGTACCATCCAGGAGAGGCCTGATCTGTACTGGTGCTCAGAGTACAAGACTCCACCCACCTAAGCCTCCAACTTGTGAAAGAGATCCTAAGGCATTTTCTGCCTTTAGAAAGCAATTGCCTCAATTCACAAAGGCTGACGGTAATGTGGTTGAAGGGAACCAGTTTCATGCTTCTGACTAAAGATAACATCTCTCAGCTTCCCAATCTAGCTACCTACCAGCTGTCATACTGTCCCTGTCATTGTGGAATCTAACTCTTTAAGACCATCAACCCAAATAAACTTTCTTTCTAAGTTGCCTTGGCTGTGGTGTTTTTATCACAGCAACAAAATAGAAATAAAACATCTCACTCTGCCTCTCATTTTCTTCTGGACACTCATCACTAGAAAGTCAAGTCTTTTCTAATTAGTCTCCAAGACTCTAAGTTGCTATGATTTCTTAAAGTTCCTAGTCTCTCTGTTCTGTTTAGATAAATTACACTGATGTTCCCTAAGGTACACTGAGTTTTTCCTTGTCTCCTTCACCCTGGATAAAGGCACTCAATTTATTGTATTTTTAGTTTTTTCAGTGCTATAATTTCTAATTAATATCTTTTTGTTGAATTTTAGAACAGATTTGAAATTACTTGCAAAAATATTTCTGCAATGTGATTTAAATTGTTTGCAGTTATCTTCAATGCTTAATCCTATGTTGGTTTCTGATAATGCTGCATATATTCATTTTTGGGACAGAGTTTTTCCATGTAGCTTTGGATCCTGTCCTAGAACACACTTTGTAGACCAGGCTGGTCTCAAATTCACAGAGATCCACTTGTCTCTGACTCCCAAGTGCTAGGATTAAAGGTGTGTGCCACCATCGCCTGGATGTATTTATTTTTTAAAAGGGACCTCCTACCAATCCCACTCCAAGAAATTGAGAATGCTGGCTTATTGCAGACAAGAGAGTGCAAGATCAAGTCACTATTCGGTTTTTTTACTAAAATGATACACAAACCAACAGAGCCACCTTGCTTCTTAGTGGAGAGGAGATACCATCTGGATCTTGAGAATCCCATGGAGGATTTGTGGAGATCTGAGTCACATGGTTTTCTTGCTGCTTGGTGGGAATGTCAGCTCATTTCCCACTTTAGAACAGCTGACATCAAGAAAGGAAGGCAGAAAGTGAAGTTACAAACGAGTCTTGTCTCCTAGCTTATGCTGCCTTCTTGAAACAGGAGGATGCAGAAATTCAGCGCATGGGAAATCTTTGTTTCACTAGCTCAGTCATGAAGGCTAGATTAAGACAAAACCAGAAATAGAGTGTTCATTATAACTAGTCTAACTATAACTACAATTCTGACTATAACTACTCTAACATCAGCTGTATTTTAAGAGTGGTAAGCAATAAGCCTGTGTTGTAGAAAACCATAATTTAACTGTTATACGACCCTGAAATGAGACAATTACATCAATCTAAGACTAAGACAGTTGTTTGGTGACCGCATACATATGTTTTGAAGTTCATAAGGGACATCAATAACAATGAATAGAACATCTATATTTGTGGCATGGGATATTGAACAAACACAGGTTTTCCTCGAAATAGGATGAGAATGAGCAAGCTAGAGTTGGTGTGTGCATTCTCATGAAATATCTTACACCGCTAGAAGCAGTGAAGTGGAGATAGCAGAGCACAGACTTTCATAGTCCATTGTACCACACTTGAACACAAATGTATTTCGGAAGAACAAATATCTATATGGAGATCTTATTCAAATATATTAGTCAAGGTTACCTAGTGAGGAGGGGGGCAAATAGTGCTAATAAAAAGGAAAATAATGAATAAGATAGGAGGGACAGAATCTCATAAAATGAAAAATAGTGTGATTGATTTCAATAATTCAAGCAAATAAACATATAACTGTCAATGGAGGGCAGTTTATCCAGTTTCCTGTCTGAGAAAAGACTGGTAGAAAAATAACATCTATTTTAAACCAGGAATTAAAAAAATAGGCAGTCTTAGATGCCAAATAGGTAAGGTGATGTCTATTATTTACAGGGCACATGTTTTCTTCTGTTGTGGCGGTAAGGACATGTTTTTATGCGACACATGTTTTTACTGTTGTTGCTTATGTTACCCATAATTGATGCACTCTTAATAGGGTCCTATTACTTTGTACAGTAATTAGGTATAATATCTAAAGTATGATCAGAAGACGAAGGGAAAGTCAATGCAACTAAAAGTACAGGTTTGAAGTAGCAAACTCTGAGTTCACCACAGTCTAACTTGGGTATATGAAGAAAGGAGGAAGCATAAGAAATTTCTCTTGCAGAAGTTTCATTAAAGCTGCCCATTTCCAACCAGACATTGTAGTGTTAGCACATTTTCCCCTTTTCGGGGGTGTAAGTCATATCTGGAATTTTCAGTCAGCCTGCCTAGGATTCCCTTCATCCCCAAAGGTGGCTGAGGTGGGGCACTGTGACGTGGTCTCAACCCCACCTTAGCTGCTATTGGCTAGGGCAGACTTTGCTGACCAATCAGGGCTGAAGGGTGTGGCCCTCCATTGTTCTGGCACAGGAGATAAGCAGGGTACTCAGAGCTCTGGGCCAGTCTGTTAGAAAGCCTAGCATGGCAAAGGTGCCCAGAAAACCTCGAGAGCCTCGTGCAGATGCAACCCCCTCTGCCCTAGAGGCCAAGATGAAGAAACAGCAGCCTAAGACTACCCACCGGCCCAAGCGCAAGTCTACGCAGAACACCCAGTGTCGCTGTTATTGTCATCAAATTCTGAAGGTGAGAGGACCTAAGCTTATTCCCTCCTTTCTGAAGCTATTCCCACCGCTAGGACTTTCTCTGGCCCCCAATAAACCCCTCATCTACCTCTGCCCCTTCTCATAAATCCCCCTCCACATGCATATCTATCTTTTCCCAAAGCAGTGCCCTGTGACCTTAGTGTGTGATCCTTTCAGATCATGATGAAGAACAAACAATCTTTGCGAAGAACTACTGGGAGAAAGGCTTCTAAGAAAGCCATCCAAATGAGAATTCCGAAGGAACCTAGCGAAACAGCGTTGGCATTAATGATTCGCGAAGAAACCGGTGAGAATGATGACAGCCTGAACGCACCAGAGCAGAGTCAGCCTGGCTTAGACAGCTCCCGTGTTGGTGTTGAGGACCTGACCAGCTCCAAGACTCAACTCACCGATGAAGACCCAGGAACCACCAATGCATAGGTCTGGCAGCTGAGTCATGGTCAGTGATGTGAACATCACTATTTAACACAAGGCCAAGTTCATGGTTGTGCCAATAAAAGTAATCAGATGTGAAAATGTGTATGTCACTCCCAGTCTCTGATTGTGGAAAAGGGAAGAAGGAAGGGAAGGGTGGGTAGATGATAACAGAGGAACTTTGGATTCTACAACACTGAGAGGGGGATGAACTACCTCCTGATAAGCAGGCACTGGAGGGTCAGAACTGATCCAACACAAATGTCCCCTTGAAGAATTGTTCCACAGGGTAGGAGGGACAGCCCTGGGTAGGGCTGGGGCATGGTCTCGGGATATGGAATCTATAGGAAATGAGGTGCAGGTGGCAGTTCCAGTCCCGACTTAGGCAACCCATCAGCTTTAATATACATATGTCTTTATGGTATTTGTTACAGTCCTCCATATGATCTCACTCCCCCTGTAATCAGATTGATGACTACCTTAATTGTCATCATAGAACCTTCATTCAGTTACTGAAGGAAGCAGATGCAGAGATGCACAGCTAAGCACTGGGCCAAACTCCAGGAGTTCATTCAAAGAGAGGAAGGAGTAATAATATGAGCTAAGGGGTTAGGACCATGATGGGAAAATCCACAGAAACATCTGACCTGAGCTAGAGGGAGCTCACTGACTCCAGACTGACAGCTGGGGAACCTGCAGACGAGACTGAGCTAGGCCTTCTGAATGTAGGTGGCAGTTATGTGGTTTCGGCAGTTGGTAGGGTCACTGGTAGTGGGACCAGAATTTTTCGGGGGGTTGGAGGGCTCAAGGCAGGGTTTCTCAATAGCTATGGAGCCAGTCCTAGAAATCGCTCTTTAGACCAGGCTGACCTTGAACTAACAGAGACCCTCCAGCCTCTGCTTCCCAAGTTAGGATTGAAGGCGTGTGCCACCACCGCCAGGCTTTATCCCTACTGCACGAAATGACTTTTGGAGCCCATTACCTATGGAGGGATACCTTGTTCAGTCTAGATACAAGAGGGAGGGCCTTGGTCCTGCCTCAATGTGATGTGACAGACTTTGTTGACTCCCCATAGAAGGTCTCGTCCTCTCTGAAGAATAGATAGGGGTGGGGTGGTGGGAAGGAGAGGGAAGCAGGAGGAGGGGAGGGAGAGGAACTGGGATTGGTATGTAAACTAAAAATAGGTAGTTTAAGAAAAATTTTAAAGACCCGCAGAAGGGCCAAAGACCTCCTCCTATTGCAAGGTGCCAGTATAATGTGAGGTGGTAATGGTGCCTGGGAGCTGCAAGTGCAGCACTGATTCAGCCAACTTCCTTCAGAAAATTGGGGAGGAGCAGGACAGTGAGGAGTCGTCTGCCAACCAGGGCTGGCCACCAAGCAGGCAGCAGTATCTACAGGAAAATTTTTTTAAAAAATTGACCTGCCTTTCCAAATAGCTTTACTGTGCATTTTCTAATGTTGGTTTTAATCCCTTCAGGAAGTATCCTGAAACTGATTTCTCAAAGAATTGTTTTTGAAAGAGAAAAGTGGGGCTGGACAGGTGACTCAGTTGCTTCCTTACAAGCATGAGGACCTGAGTTTAATCCCTCAGAGCACACATTAAAAAACAAAAATAATTCATCAGCTGATTGTGGTGGCACATACTTTTAATCCCAGCACTCAAGAGGCAGAGGCAGGTGAATCACTATGCGTTTAAGGGCAGCCTAGTCTACATAGAAAGTTTCAGGCCAATCAAGGCTACATAGTAAGAACTTGTCTCAAAAAATAAATTAATAAAAGTTTGAAAATCTTTGTGTTGAGGGTGGATCTTTGAGACTTGCTGGCCAGATAGCCCCCATACTTGGTAAGTTCTAGGCAAATGAGAGATCTTAGTGTGTTTGTGGTTTTGTTTTCATGGGGTTTTTGGTGGACAGCACATGAGAATCTACAATCAATGTTGTCCTCTAGCATCTACACACTTGAACATATTGTGCACACATCCTTTACCCACATGTGTACTCTCAAAACTACATGCATGAATGTATGCACACACAAAGAATAAAATGTAAGTACTTTAAATGTGCACATTTTGATGCATTTTGACATATGTGTACACAGATGTAGTCATTACTGTAAGAATGTACATGTCTACAACTCCCCTCAGTTTTCTTACAATTGTCTCCTTTATGTGTTGCTGCCGTGAAATACAGACATTTAGTTAGACACTTCACACCTCATAAAGCAAGGAGCTGCATTTGACTCTGAGTTTGGGAAAATGAAAGTTTGAAGTTAGGTAGCTCCATTTTGGAGGGTCTTTAAATGTTTTAATTTCAACTATTCTTTGTGAATTTACTATATGTAGAAACATATCCATCTCATCCCTCCTTCTAACTTCTCCTAGACACCACTACAGTTCCTCCTCAAATTGACAGCCTCTTTTTTTTTTTTATAAACATCTGTGATCAGTACTTCCCACATATACATAGATATAAGGCCACCAGTTAGGGGAAACATACAAGAGCCCAATCCCCTAACTAAAACCAACTGCCCTTTCCCCTGCAGCCATCAAATGCCAACAGTGTTCTGCTAAGAATGTGGCCTTGGGAACCCTCTTCTATGCATTCTGGGATACTGACTGGATTGATGGGCCAGTCTTATACAGGCAAGCACAGCTGCTGTGAGTTCATGAGTGCAGTGGTCCTGTGATATCCAGAAGACACTACTTTGTTCGAGCAGGCCTGAACCAGAAACCTCCACCAGAGTAGTCCCAAGCCATCCACTTCTACCTGACCATGTTCAGGCCAGTAACCTTGGCAGGAGCAGTCCCAAGCAAGCAACATGATGGGAACAGGCCCGAGGAAACACCTGGGATTGCAGAGCAACCTCCAGGACCCCCAAGTGACCACCAGGAATGCAGAGTGACCTACAGGGTGACCAGAACCATGGCCTTGACTGCACCATGAGGAGCAGGCATCTGAGCCTTAATTGCACTGGCACCTGGAAAATTGATCACTAGAGACACAGCCCCAACTACACCAATCAGAAGAAAAGATGAGCAGACAAGGTAAGAACACAGTCAACACCACAAAGAGCAACACAACAACAACAAAACCTAGTGGCTCTACAACAGCAAGACTTGAACACCCCAATATAGATGAAACAGAAGAAAATGACCTGAAAAATAACTTTAGGAGAATGTTTGAGACCTTTAAAGAGGAAATGAAAGATTCCCTCAAAGAAATGGAGGAAAAGACAAACAAGAAATTGGGAAAAAATCAACAAATCCCCAAATCAGCAAAACTTGAAACCAAAATAGAGACAATAAAGAAAATACAAACAGGAAATTCTGGAAATGGAAAATATGAGAAAACAATCAGGAACCACAGATACAAGCATGAACAGCAAAATACAAGAGATGGAAGAGAGAATCTCAAGTGCTGAGATACAATAGAGGAAATAGACTCATCAATCAAAGAAATCATTAAATCTAACAAAAGCTCAACACAAATATCCAGGAAATATGGAACACCATGAAAAGACCAAACATACGAATAATAGGGATAGAAGAAGAGAATTCCAATTCAAAAGTACAGAAAAAATATTTAACAAAACCATATAAGAAAACTTTCCCTAACTAAATAAACATGCACATGAAGAGATAGGAAGCTTATAGAATACCAAATAGACTGGACCAAAAAAACAGTCCCATTGCCACATAATAATCAAAACACAACATACAGATTAAAGAAAGAATATTAAAAGCTGCAAAGGGGAAGAAACAAGTAATATATAAAGGCAGAAATATCAGAATTACACATGACTACTTAATGGAAACAATGAAAGCCAGAAGATTCTGGTCAAGCATTATACAGACTTTAAGAGACCAGCAATGCCAGCCCAGACTACTATATCAGCAAAACTTTCAATCACCATAGATGGACAAAACTAGATATCCTATAACAGAATCAGATTTAACCAATACCTAGCCATAAACCCAGTCCTATAGAAAGTAGTAGAAGTAAAACTCCAACCCAGGAAAGTTAGTTCCATCCACAAAAACACAGACAATAGATGATCTCACAATGGCAAATCCCAAAGAAGGAGAAAACACAGAAAATAACATCACCAACAATAAAAACTATGTAACAGAAACTAGCAATTCCTGGTCATTAATATCCCTTAATATAAACGGATTCAACTCTCCTATAATAACACATAGGCTAACAGATTGAACATGAAAACAAGATCCATCTTTCTGCTGCATACAAAAAACACATCTCAACCTCCAAGACAGACATTGCCTCAGAGTAAAGGGTTGGGAAAAAAATTTTCCAATCAAATGGACCTAAGAAACAAGCTGGTGTGGCTATCTTAATATCTAACAAAATAGATTTCATTCAAAAGAGACAAAAAAAGGATATTTTATATTAGTCACAGGAAAAAATCCATCAAGAGGAAATCTCAATACTGAATATCTATCCCGAGTACAAGGGCACCCTCACGTGTAAAAGAAACACTTCTAAAGTTTTAATCACACATTAAACCCCACACACTAATAGTGGGAGACATCAATACCCCACTCTCACCATTGGACAGGTCTATCAGACAGAAAATTAACAGAGGAATAAATGAAATAACAGATGTTATGACACAAATGGATTTAACAGACATATATAGAACATTCTATGCAAACTTAAAAGAATATACCTTTTTCTCAGCACCTCATGGAACCTTCTCAAAAACTGATCACATACTCAGTAACAATGCAAACCTTCACAGATACAAAAAAATCTTGGACTAACCCTATGTATTTTATCGGATCACACTGGCTTAAAATTAGAATTCACCAACAACACTAATTTCAGAAAGCCCACAAACACATGGAAATTAAACAATGCTTAACTGAATCATCAATGGGTCAAGGAAGAAATTAAAGATTTCCTAAAATTCAATGAAAATGACCACACAACATACCCAAATTTATAGATCACAATGAAAGCAGTGTTAAGAGGAAAGTTCATAGCACTAAATGCCTACATAAAGCTGGAAAATTCCCACACTAGTGAGTTAACAGAACACATGAAAACTCTAGAACAAAAAGAAGCAAACTCACCCAGGAGGACTAGATAGCAGGAAATAATCAAATTGAGAGCTGAAATCAACAAAATAGAAACAAAGAAAACAATACAAACAATCAACGAGACAAAGAGTTGGTTCTTCAAGAAAATCAACAAAATAGACAAACCTGTATCTAAACTAATCAAAAGGCAGAGAGAGAATACCCAAATTAACAAAATCAGAAATGAAAAGGGAAACATAACAACAGACACAGAGGAAATCTAGAGAGTCATCAAGTCATATTTTAAAAGCCTGTACTCCACAAAATTGGAAAACTTAAAGGAATTGAACAATTTTCTGGATAAATATCATATACAAAAATTAAATAAAGACCAGATAAGCAAATTAAACAGACCCTAACTGCTAAAGAAATAAAAACAGTCATCAAAAGTCTCCCAACCAAATAAAGCTCAGGATCAAATGGTTTCAGTAAAGAATTTTACAAGATTTTCAAAGAAGAAATAATACCAATACTCCTCAAATTGTTCCACACAATAGAAACAGAAGTCACATTGCCAAACTCCTTTTATGAGGCTACAATTACCCAGATACACAAACCACATAAAGACATTACCAAGAAAGAGAATTACAGACCAATCTCACTCATGAACATTGATGCAAAAATACTCAATAAAATACTGGCAAAAAAATAAAATACAAGAAAACATCAGAAAAATCATCCACCATGAACAAGTCAGCTTCATCCCAGATATGCAGGGATGGTTCAAAATATGAAAAATTGTCAATGTAATCCATCATATAAACAAACTAAAAAACCCACATGATCATCTAATTAGATGTTGAAAAAGCCTTTGACAAAATACAACATCTTTCATGATAAAGATCTTGGAGACAGCAAGGATACAAAGAACATACCTAAACACAATAAGGGCCATATACAGCAAGCCAACAACCAACATGAAACTAAATGGAGAGAAACTCAAAGCAATCCCACTGAAATCAGGAACAAGACAAGGTTGTTCACTCTCTCCATTCTTTATTTAATATAGTATTTGAGGTTCTAGCTAGAACATAAGACAACAAAAGGAGATCAAGGGGATACAAATCAGAAAAGAAATCAAACTGTTACTCTTTGCTAATGATATGATAGTTTACATAAGGGACCCCAAAAAAATCTACCAAGGAACTTCTACAACTCATAAACGCATCCAGTCACGTAGCAGGATACAAGATTAACTCAAAAAAATCAGTATCCCTTCTTTACATATATGATAAATGGGCTGAGAAAGAAATCAGAGAAATGTGACCCTTCACAATAGCCACAAATAACAATATATCTTAGAGTAATTCTAACCGAACAAGTGAAAGACCTATATGACAAGAACTTCAAATCTTTGAAGAAAGAAATTAAAGAAGACACCAGAAAATAGAAAGATCTTCCATGCTCTTGGGTAGGTATAACTAACATAGTAAAAATGGCAATCTTACCAAAAGCAATCTACCAATTCAATGCAATGCACATCAAAATTCCAGTAAAAATTTTCAGAGACCTCAAAAGAACAATACTCAACTTCATATGGAAGAAACAAAAACAAAAACAGGATAGCCAAAATAATCCTTTACGATTAAGTAACTTCAGGAGGCATCACAATCCCTGACTTTAAACTCTACTACAAAGCTACAGTACTGAAAACAGCTTGGTATTTATATAAAAACAGACAGGAGGAGTAATGAAAATGAATCAAAGATCCACATATCAATCCACACACCTACAAACACCTGATTTTTGACAGAG
The DNA here is from genome assembly GCF_903992535.2 of Arvicola amphibius. Classification (NCBI taxonomy): domain Eukaryota; kingdom Metazoa; phylum Chordata; class Mammalia; order Rodentia; family Cricetidae; genus Arvicola; species Arvicola amphibius. Next base: position 14,634,016 of record NC_052065.1, on the reverse strand, counting down.
AAGTAAAAAATGTAAAGTGGAGAAATGAAAGCATATTCAACAAATGGCGCTGGCATAACTGGATATTAACATGTAGAAGAATGAAAATAGACCCATATCTATCACCAGGGACAAAACACAAGTCCAAATGGATCACAAACCTCAACATAAAGCCAGTCACACTGAACCTCATAGAAGAGAAAGTGGGATGTACACCTGAACGCATTGGCACAGGAGACCACTTTCTAAATATAACCCTAGTAGCACAGACACTGAGAGAAACAATTAATAAATGGGACCTCCTGAAACTGAGAAGCTTCTGTAAAGCAAAGGACATGGTCAACAAGACAAAATGGCAGCCTACTGAATGGGAAAAGATCTTCACCAACCCCACATCAGACAGGTCTGATCTCCAAAATATACAAAGAACTCAAGAAATTGGTCATCAAAAGAACAAATAATCCAATTAAAAATGGGTACAGACCTAAACAGAGAACTTACAACAGAGGAATCTAAAATGGCTGAAAGACACTTAAAGAAATGCTCAACATCCTTAGTGATCAGAGAAATGCAAATCAAAATAACTCTGAGATTCTATCTTACACCTGTAAGAATGGCCAAGATCAAAAACACTGATGACAACTTATGCTGGAGAGGTTGTGGGGTAAAGGGAACACTCCTGCATTGCTGGTGGGAGTTCAAAATTGTACAGCCCCTTTATATATCAGTATGGTGATTTCTCAGAAAATTAGCAAACAACCTACCTCAAGACCCAGCAATACCACTTTTGGGTATATATGCTCAATCGTACCACAAGAACATGTGGTATGTTCATAGCAGCATTGCTTATCATATTCAGAGCCTGCAAGCAACCTAAATGCTCCTGACTGATGAATAGATAAGGAAAATATGGTACATTTATGCAATGGAGTACTACACAGCAGAGAAAAATAATGACATTTTGAAATTTGTGGGAAAATGGATGGATCTAGAAAACATCATATTGAGTGAAGTAACGCAGACCCAGAAAGACAATATCAGATGTAGTCACCCATAAGTAGCTTTTAGACATAAAGCAAAAAAAGGAAAAACTAGCCTACAATTTACAACCCCAGAGAACCTAGACAACAAAGAGGACCCCAAGTGAGACATAAATGGATCTAATGTACATTGGAAGTAAAAAAAAAAAAAGAGAACAACTCCTGAGTAAATTGTGAGAATGGGGACTATAGAAGAGGATAAAAGGAGGGGGGGGGAGAAAAGGAGGGGAGCAGAGAAAAACAATTTAAAAATCTTATTGTTAATTTGGTCAAATAATTCTTAAAATGCTGCATATGATTGCAGATTAATAATACAAGCACACTGTCATAAGAAAGACTGAGAAGGCTCTGCAGTAACTAACCCCCTTTTCTTCTATAGTTGTTGAAGGTTATTTAACTAAGGATATTTTCTGTTTTATTTTCAACATTGTAAGCACTGTGAAATTACCTGTATTCTAGTATATAAAATACTTGGAAAAAAATATTTTATCCCATGATTAGCACCCATCCCCTTCTTAGCATATACTTTATGGAAGAGGCTCCAGCAGTCTCAAACAAGGCTGTAAATATGACCATCCATAAAACACAAACTCTAAATGGAAGGAGAGGAACCCAATAAGAAGGCAAAATTCAAAATTACATTTCTCATTCTGTGATTTGATGGAGAGTTTCACTTCATGTGGAGAAAATTAGTCCAATCACCGAAAACAATAAATCAGGAATCAGTATCCAGGAAATTGGGCAAGAGAATAAACAGAAATGTTGATGGCTTTACACACGTGCTATTGCTTTTACTTGGAATGTCTGAACTTTCCTTATCACAGTGTTGACCTGCGTATCCTTTAAGTCTTAGCATAAATACCAAATCTTCTGGAAGGTTTTCACTTTTACCTTGCCTAGGTCCTTTCTTCTAGAGTATTTCTGTGTACTGTGCTCCATCTCCCATGACAATTCACAACAGATTTCACTGGAGTTATTTCAAGCTTTATTTGTCCCACTAGCCTTTGAACACCACAAGGACAGTAAACATTTCTTTGTTACAGTTAAGAGCTCTGTCTCTGCTTATACAATAGGATCTCAATATTTATGATCTCAATTTGTACATGGGAATCAGTGACTCTCAGTCTCCTGAATGATCTCAAGGTGTGTGTGGGAATCAGGGAGTCTCTGTGAATGATCTCAAGCTGGATATGAGAATCAGTGAGTGAGTCTCAGTTTTGAGATTTTTCTGGATTTTGTACACTACTTCAGGTATGTTTTGTCAAGTTGGGAGTGTAGGCCCAAGTCCCTCGCATCTATCCCAGCCCCGAGGGACCATTACCCAAGGTATTTAAGTGATCCCCCAAAAGAGGAAAACGTGGACTCCCTTTCTTCCTCCCTGGGGGTTGCGTTTCCACGGCTTCCCGGTTTCCCCGTCGGGGCCACCCGAGAGCACAGATCTCCCATTAAACCTGGATATTTCTTAATTCGGCTTGTTTTGATTTGGCTTGATTGGGATTTTTGCGTCATCAGGGAGCTTATATTAAGAAATATTCCTAACACGTTTATCAAAATTAACAAGATTCACTTATCTCCTGCTTAAATAGCTCAGTATTTGAACCCTGACTTCTTATCTCTATATGTTTCTCTAAAATGAAAGTACTATATAGCTATAAATATATGTCTCAGAAGTTATGCGTGTTTTAATATGTAAAAAGTAATTTCCATTTTAATTTTATTCAGTAAAATCAAAGAGAACAGAGCCATAAGCAACCCTCCTTCCAATACACCTATTTAATAAATTCTGACTAATTAGGATTATGTTAACATCAAAGAATATGATCTTGATATTAAAAGTAGAAATGAAGGGGGACAAGCTGTCTGATAATTGATGTGGAACTACCTTGATCCTTTCTCTCCGTGAAAAGATGAAGATAAAGAACACCAGAGGTCTTATTTGCGTGGATGCCAATAAGATCAGAGGGAATTCTCACAGCCCTGTTTTCTGGTCTCCTGACCTTGTGTGTAGCAGTCCTGTCTTGGGAGACCAAATCAGATCCTGTGGTACTAAAAGGGAGTAGACAGATCAACCATTTAAATATTACTAAGAGCAGGAACAGACTTTAAGGAAGAACAGCATATATCCCCAGAGGAAGGAAAAGTCACTCTGTTGGTGGTAAGAGCTTCAGCAAATACTTAAGAGCATAAACTCTGATCTGGATGCCCTGAGCCCTAGCCTTACCTCTTACTATGTGTGAACTATTAAGGAAATTAGCCTCCTGATGCTCTTGTTCCCTCATTACAACATGACGAGAGTTGAAGTTACTACATTCGGCAGCTGTTGTGCAGACAAAACTAAGTAATACTTTCAAGTACTTACAGAAACACTTATCACATTAAGTGATCAGTATTTAATTTCCTTTTTTTTTCCCGCTCCATATTCAATAGCAGGGGCAGGGAAAAAGTTGTGTTTGAAAAACATACAGTACACAAGATTTCTCTAACTAGCTGGAGGCAACTGGCAAAACAAAGGAAATTGGGAAATCCCTTCAGGTGGGATAGCCAAAAGAGCTACTTAACTGAGGTTACTTAAAGGCCAGTCTGTAATACCTTTGAGATTCTCCAAGTCCTCTGACTTTGATGCAGGTAGTGGCAGTAAGAGCCAAGAGAAAGCAGGCTGAAGGCACCTGTTAACACTGGAGGGTGGCACATGAGAAAACAAGAGCAGGCAGACAGAGGATGTGGAAAATGTCACATGACAATCATAAGACTCCTTCTGAAATGACTGTCAAGCTTTTCTTTCAGATGTTTCCTGGAGAACAAAATGAGAAGTGTCTCCTAGGAGGAAACATCTAGAACCCCAAGCCTGGATAGCTGTCTAATAGTTCTTTAACTCAACAGAGAAAATCCCCTTAGAAGATTCAAAATGGTCGAAACACCCTTACTTCCAACAGTTCCTCCTCGAATTGTAGCACATAAGCATTGAGCTGAGAGACGTAAATTGTAGTTCTATATCAGTAAGTGTATTTCAAGCCTATTGTTCTCACTTCGTTAATTCTATACAATTTCTTGTCACTAAATCACAGAAAGGCGCTTTCATTTGAAAAGCCTTAACACTTGAGGCCACTGAATCATCACTAATATCTCAGAAGGAATGTCTACACAAAGCCCTCTACAGCCATTTAGAGGAAGAAGACATGAATACTGACATCATTTATAACGGCTGATCTATCATAATGTTTGCTCTTCTCACAAAGCATCCAGAACATTGTTGAAACTTGTCCTTAAGTCACTTGGCAGAGGTTCTATCTTGGATTTTTGCCTGGCAATGGCTTCTTACTACCCAGCTTTCTCTTCCTTCTGCACAAGCTGTAACCTAACTTTGTGACTGGGCTTGCATATGTAATTTGAGCTGCGCCTCACTGCCAGGAGGTTCCTTCCTCCTCAGCTAATTATTCCAGATTCCCCTTTAAGGCATGCAGGAACTATCGGTTAAGTTAAAAGAAAACAATAGGTTAGTGATGGCAGTTTGTGAAACTGTTGGTTGCTTTCCCTATTATATCATATGGTCATGAGGATTATTCTACACCTATGGGTAAATTATTCAGTCACTCATTAACTCAGTTCAGACACATCAAGGCTTGTCCTGGTTTAACTAACATTTTAATCCATGTGACATGGAAAAAGCGCATTCTTCTCAATCAGGTGTTAAATTGATACACTAAAACCTAACTATCCAAGTGATTTTTGTAATCATTTTATTCACAGCTTAACGGTCCCAAGATGAGGGTTTGAAACAAAAACCATGGTACTAGAGTTCAGGTTTTAATTATAACATTGGTCCATCTTTCGCGGTTTTTAACTGGGGGGATAATGATAGATTTATCAGCTTCCTGATAGTAATGGGGGTTACTCCAACTCCTTCAACACTCCTGCAGATTTGATGAAGATTTTAGTAGAAGGAGTAGAAGCTTCAGATATTGGTCATTTGTTACTCCCTTCTTTAAACAGTCTCGAAACTGTGGTCCAGAAAAAAACAGCATCAATATTGCCTAGAAACTGTTGAGGCAGATTTGTATGGCTTACCTCAGAAACACCAATCAGAAACTGGGTGTGTAGGAGTGAGGGGGTTGTCAGCAAGCTGAGCTTTAAAAACTGTATAGCTGATTCTGATTCATCTCATCAGATGGAGCCCTATTGCTAAGCATATGTCCAAATAGTTATGAGCAAAGCCTATATACACATATTTCAACCAAATCCTTAAGGCTGAGCCCATTATCAAGAATCTCAGATCACAGAAAATGGTGTTAGGATCGTTGCTACTTTTGTGAAGGAAAGAAGGAAAAAAAATGCATTCATTTCTTGGTAAATTTCCCCAATGGTTTTAACAATCGTTACCATATGCAAAATATAATGTTCTCAAAGATTAAATACCACTTCTGGGACTTAAAGAAAAGAGGAACAGAAGACCATACCTGGGAAAAGAAATCTCTTTCCTGCTATGGAAGAAATATAATACTTATTATTGGGCCATTCTAAAATCTGTTACATTGATTTGCAGACAAAGAAACTTTGTAGACAGAGTGGCCAAGATAAATGAGAATACTTTTCACAGTGACTTTCCCAGGGTTGACACACAACCTTAACAAGAAATTTTCCTGAACAGATTAACCTAATCACTAAGGTTCTTTTTTACTTCAGTCACAAAGGAGAATGGAGTTCAGGTGAATTTGCCTTGAAATCAGAGTGCCAGACTCCTGCACATTTTTGACATTCATGGAATTCTTGAGACCATCAGTAGACCACCCCTAAAGACAAAGAAAAAGGAGGAAAAAAAAGCCAACTGCAGGAAGTTCAAGCAGCAATTATCAACTCCATTTCCAGGAGGATAAGCCAAGGAAACACTTTACAGTCACTAAGTAGCACTAAAGATAAGCGAGAGTCTGTCAACCAATGGATACAGGAGTACTGGGTTATCTTCTTTCTAAACTTATCTGCAGGAAAAACTGAAGATTCCTGGACACTGAGGTCACCAAAGTTCTAGTGGCCACCCTACTGTGGCCTGGTCCTGTTTAAATCCAAATGCTTATTTGGATTAGCTCTATCATTTTATGATGCTTGGAGAAAATCAAAATAATTTGTTAAGTGGAATTATATGACCAGGACTATCCAGATAATTTAATATGGATGGAGGTACTGACATGAGTCCAATAAAAATATTATCACCAACTTATTACTATAAGACAATTGAGAGAAATTGATAAGAATTGTTAAGCTTTGCTTTACCACATTTTGAGGGTATATGTTTATTCTGAAGAATAAATTAGAAATAGCCTATATTTTAATCCCTTCTTCAAGAAGCCACCAAGACAGTATATACATTTTGTTTAACATCAAATATTAAAAAGAGAACAATCAAAGCTAAGGAGATAGCTTAGTGGGCAAAGTGCTTGCTGTGGAAGCCTAAGGACCTGGACTTGATCCCAAGAACCCATATTAAGCAACAAAAACAAAGCAAGTGTGGTGGTATGCACGTGTAATGCTGATGCAGGAAGGGCAGAAACAGGAAGCCAGCCAGCCTAACAATGGAGCCTCACGTCTCAGTGACTGACCTTTCCAAAAATGAGATAGAAGGGCAACTCCTGAGAAAGAACATTCTAAAGTTGGAGCATGTGTGTGTGTGTGTGAGAAAGAAAGAGAGAGTGTGTGTGTGTGTGTGTGTGTGTGTGTGTGTGTGTTTGATTCAAAGTGAGACCCCAGCCCTCTAACACCCCTATATCCAAGGAGTCTGGGATAAATGATTGGAAGCATCACCCCAGCCCTTGGCCTGGGAGTTGCATTGGTCCGGCCGAATTCTAACTCCCAGCCTGCCAATTGCTGACCCCTCCCTGGGGGAGAGTCAGGACCACTCCCACAGGGTATTTATGCTTGTGCTGGAAAAAGGAACACAGGGTTTCAGGGTTGCATGGTCTCCTCTTTTTGCCATGCTGTCTAGGTTCATCCAAGAGCGGTGCATTTATTAAACATGGGCATTTCAATTTGGTCTAATCTGGTTTGATTGGAGTTCTTTGCATTGGCGGGGCGGCTTTTCTTAAGATTAAACCAAACAATGTGCACTCATGGGTACACATTGGCGTCTGCACATGCATGTGCACTCATGCATATGTATACACATACTCAAACCCAATGAGTGAAGAAATCCTCTGCTGTTAAAAGAAACATTCAATTGGCTTAATCTTGTGTGTGTGTACCAATAATTGAAACTAGCTCAAAAGTATCTGGGTGTCTGAGAAATGTGAGATGAGTGGAAGTGCCATAAAAAACATAAACATTGAAACAATTAGAATAAATTTTTTATATCTCCTTTATAAGCCAAGATTTCGAAGGGGAAAATCATTGACTCAGTGATACAGATGCTATGTCCTTGGTCAGCAAGCCAGCCCTGCACTCACCCTTTACCTACTAATGGCATTTCTTTCAGCTACCACTGAACCTCTCTCCTTAAGAAGCACCAGTCCTTCAGACTTGTTCAGCTGAGGCTGCTGTGCTAGGGCCCAGGGGCAGGCCAATTAAGATTCATTATGTCACATCAAGGAAAGAATTCTAAAAGCTGGCCCTCTACCAAGAATGTGGCATCCTCACCCTTCTACTTCAAGCCCTGAGATGTTCTCAGTAAAAATAGCCTTAGCAAATCATAACTGCTGGGAAGGATAGAGATAATCTCTATAAGGTCACAAAGAGCTAAAAAAAATGTCTCTCGAGATCAAACAACTCTTACTAAGAAAGGGTCAGAAAATTCAGGATATGATCACTCATCATTTTTCTGAGCCTCAGACAGAGATGCTGAGATTCTGGGATGGGAGTGTCTGTCATAAAGATCAAGAAGCATGCTCAACCAACTCCTCGTTCCACACTGACTAAAAACCTCATTTCAGAGTCCTAGGTAAATTAATAATATGCAGCTAAATAACTCAAAACAGACAGTCATCACAGTGACAGACTTGTAAAGAGCAGTTGCAGGAAATTGCACAGAATAAGCAGAATAAATATTTCTGGAGAGAACTGAATGCTTTTTTCCAACAACCACCTGACAGCCCAACTTTCTTTCAAATTTTACTTTTCCTCCCCCACTCTTCTTTGCCAGATGAATGTACTTCCAGCTGGACTTAGGAGAGGCAATGGTGTCAACCAATGACTCGTTAAGAAATACACACCTGTCATAAATGCAAGAGTCTCTCAAGGGATATATTGAATTGCGTTCCCTGCTTCCTATGAAAAGGTGCAATGAAAAAAAAATGAATTAACTATCAACTACCAGATGTTTCTAGCATCTCTATTAGTTTGAGTAAGATGAAACAATTGCTACATTGTACAGATGTTAACTCACATAAACATAAGTAAGTATTTAGGATGTGGGAGGAAGGCTCAACTAAATGTGTCTTGAGAATAATTGATATTTTCTTCTTGGCAATGCTTTATAATAACAAGAAAAATTCCTTCTTTCACTGACACATTTTAGCAACACATTTAAGAATAAGTGGTCATATATTTAAGGGTACAAACTTGTAGATGTGCACTTTCAGTTTGACATTGCTTGATGGCATCCACTATAATTATTTCAATCTTCCTGGTGATGCTCATAAAAGTGCACTTCAGGATTCAAAAGCATTCTGGTTACAGGAATTTCTAAATATTATAAACTGTATTCAGCAGACATGAATGGAGTCTAGAAAAGAGACATGGTACAGCAATGATATAGGGACGGATAGAACTGTTGGTACTCTAAAATTACAGAGAAGAAATATGGACAAAATGTTTGGGTTACTCCTGACCCTATAATAAAATGCCTGATGCACAAGTATAGAGAGCAGTCACCAAAATAGCAGGACTTTTTATCCTTGAAGACTCCTTTCTGCCTGATAAATTTTTATGAAACTCCAGGTACATAAAATAGAAATATAAATCAAATATTTACTGATAACAAATCATAAGGAGATTTATTTTAAAATATTATTTGGTATAAATGTAAGTTTGCCATTTACTAAAGGCAAAAAAGTCTTGCATATTAATGGATGTTTTCCTTTATTTTGACCACTTTGTATAAATTACATAGTACAAAATGATAGACGTATATTTGTGGGCATTTCAAAAATTGTTGGAAATTCTTCTCTAGTTACAATCCAAAATTTCTTTTAGTGATTTTTTTGCAACTCATATAGCAAATTTTATAACAAACATGCTAACACAGTGCAGTCTAAAAATATATTAATTGGATACTCACTTGATGACAATGACTGTAGCAAAATATTAAAAGTAGTTTTCCATAATTATATCATGTTTTTATGTAAGAGTAGAAAAATGGTATGTATAGTAATAAAAAACCATTGCAATACATGATGTACAATAGTCTTGACTGTGACCCTCGGTGTTTCAGGCAGCGTTCATTGGCAAGGTGTGGTGTGACAGCATGAGCAGTGAAAAGTCAGCATATTGTGTGTACAAAGGCACAGTTTCAGAGAAGTAGTGCAACACAATAGAGACAAGTATTGAAAGAAACACCGCGAATTCATTACACATTTGGTTTTGCATTCATATTTGGTCACTGCACATTCAGAAGCCTTTTACTGATGCCAAAATTTTCATGATCCCATCATTAAGATCTACAGCGCAAGGAACTATGCTGTGTAACAGCAAGCTCCTCAGATGAGCCTTTGGATTCAGCTCCTTCTCACCTCCACATCAGAGAAAACCCTAGAATGGAAGGTGCAGGGAAGACACCATTTTGTGTCCTGTCATCTAGGCCTCATAAACAGGGGTTCACTCCTATGCTACCTCTGATGAGTTTCTCTCTAGGGGCTTCTGAGAACATCCTGGAGGATGTTGAGAGATGATATCTAGGGCTGTGCGGAAAGAAGGCTGAAGTCTATTAACAACATTTGCTAGTACTCCAGAGAGAGATAAGTGAGCTCACGTGCAAGAATACTCCAGATTTAAACTCTGCTAAGAGAGTGAGCTCTGTGGTCAACTAGACTGAGGTTCAAAACTATAGCTTCATTACTTATAATCTCTTTTACACTGGGGAATTTTTTCAGCTTCCCTAAGATTCTTTTTCCTCTCTCTCCTCACAAAAGACTAAATACTATCAACACAAAATACAACAAATGAAATAAATACATGAAAAGAGTTTCACTCATTTTTTTTCACTGACTAAGAGAAACAAGAATGGCAGCTATTACTATCACAAATAGTAGCAATGGCAAAAGACAGCATCAGTAATTCTCTGGTTTGAAAACACAGACTTGAAATTTTCCTTGTGTGATTAGAGATTAACAATAATAAGGAGAGATACTGGGGAAAATGAGGAGAGAAAAAATGAGAGAAAGGGAAGAGGGAGAAGGAGAGAGGGAGGGGGAGGCAGGGAGCTACGAAAGGAGAGAGGGGGGGAGAGGGAGAGGGAGAGGGAGGGAGAGGGAGAGGGAGAGGGAGGGAGGGAGAGAGGGAGAGAGGGAGAGAGAATGATCTGAATTTTTATTAACCAAGGAAACTGGAACCAGAAGCATTGGCATTCATAGCCCAAAGGTAATTGTTCTTTGGTTGAGTGATGTTCTCAGCCCCTGAGACCTTTTCCAATTTCTCTTAGTTTAGCAGGAGCTACATCTATTGGTGTGACATTTAGGGGAAAAGAAAGTGCCTTGACCTCTTCAAGTAATGTATGAGCAAAGAAACAGATGAAACAATAAAATATAGTCAGGGAGCATTGGAAATCTTTAAGAGGTAAAGGAAAAACAATGGAGTGATAGAAAACATATTATATTTTCTCTGATATTGGTGACTCCACATCCTGAAGGGTACCCAAAAGCTACTTATCCTGTATCTTAGAGAATTCAGTGTGTGTGTGTGTGTGTGTGTGTGTGTGTGTGTAAGAAAGGAATTGATGAGCACTCAGATGCTGTGAACAGAGGTGATATTTCTGTTCCCTATGAATACTGACGCCACCAATTACAAAAGAGGGAATTTTAGAGTCACAGATGATAGATGCTCCAGCTAAACTACAGTTAAATATGGTAGACAAATGGCCAGCTTCCAGATCAATAGTGGGAGGACGTTTTCAGTGGGAAGAGCGGAAAAGAATTTTAAAGAGCATTGCTCATGGAATAATAAAAGAAAAACAGCTATAGATCATGGGCTTTTATTCCTGGAATAAACCTTCAAGATCATTTAATCCAACCTCATTACTTACAGATGAAGAAATGTACATCTTATGAATAACAGACCCGAGGAAATAGCCTATTAAAACCAGGCACTATTGTATTGTAGAGAGGGAGAGAGTCCAGAATTGAACATGCAGACTGAAGAGTTCATGCTGTAATTGAAATCCTGTATGGCGATACAACTGAGTCTAGTAGATCGAACACTTGCATTTTAGCTTTCAAGCAAAGGTAGTGGAGAGTGACTCGCCCATTATAGAATGACCAAATGGATTTCACCCAGAAGTAAAGTGCTGTGTAACCAGTGTCAATAAATGGAGGAGATAGCATTTATATTTTATGTTTTTGGCCTATCAACTTAATTATTTTAAGAACTAATTACTGCTTTCCATTGGGATAAATGTCCCACAGCACTGTTAAGGAAATAAAGCAAGTTCAAATGTATACAGTGTGAGACTATTCGGTTAAAGTTGTAATATTATAAAGAACAAGAAAATATTAAAGTTAATTAAAAGATCTGGTGATGAACAATATTTAGATACATGATGAGATAAATAATATATTTCAGAATGCAAAAAAATGACCATTTTTAAATCAAAACTATATGAGATAAGATAGGCTTTCAAATACCATAACCCTCTAATCTTAGATAATGCCAATAAAAAATCATGAAATGCACATATCAGGTGTGCATGGAGTACATAAAACAAAAAAGTTTATGATTTCATCTTCCGTGGAATTTATCTGTGTAACTGACAAGTAGTGATATATAAGCAGCACATGTTTTCTAATTTGATAATAACCATTTAATAAAAACGATTAGCATTTCTGGAGGCAAAAAATAGCCCAGGAAATGAGTACTACAAGTTATGAGCACCCACTATGTTGCAAGCACATTAAAGATGTCTTTCACAGAGCGCTTTCAGTTACCTGTGTCATGGGGGCTATTTTTAGCCCCGTTTTCAAATTTTATAAGGAAGGACCCGTAGGCACAAAGAATTAACAGTTCCTGATTCTTAACACGCTCAAATGGGATCTGTGCCCAAGCAGGCATATGCTTGAATTTATGGTTTTAACTAATATTCTACACATGGGTCAGAAGATGAAAACCATTGCAACAATAGGAAAATGGTTTTAAAAACCATAGATCAAGATATCAAAAGATCAAACATATTACAATGAAAATAAACATAAATTTATTAAACTCATTTTAAAAATAGTTCAGTAATAGATTCATATATTATTTATAGGTAACAATAAGATAAACCAAATTACCGAAAAGTATTAAAAGTAAAAACTGAAGTGTGAGCCTTGAAGGTGCGTGTCTTAAATCCCAGAATTTAAGAAAAAGAAGCAGAAGATTTCTGTGAGTTCAAGGTCAGTATGATCTACATGAGGTCTAGGTTAGGCAGGGCTACATAGTAAAACCCTGGCTTTAAAAAAGGGGGGAAAAGTAAGAACTGGCAGATTACTTGGTGATTAAAGTACTCCTTGGACTACCCTGATGACCTAATTTCAGGTCCCCAGAACCTAGTCAAAAGCACAAGTCAAAAGCAATACTGATATAAATTAAAAAAAGAAATAAAGTACATTGATTAAAATATAGCAATATGAAATATTTATTAACATGATGGCACAAATGTCATAGACATTATTGATGAATGCTGGAAATAATCTTAATATGGGGTATAGGCAAATTATTTTAAAAATATTATAAGATATAAAATATTTGAAAACATTAAAGGCATTCTATTTTCTGAGATAGAATATTTAGTTAGTGTTAGGAATAATCTTAAGATGCGCCTCTCCATCGATGCAAATAATTCCAAGAGCCTAAAATGTTGGGCGTAAGTATCACCTCAGCTTCCTGTCACCCCTTATACAAAGAGTCTGGAATGTAATTCCAGCCTCTGGCTTCCATCTTTGGAAGCCCCCCTCCTGTGAGACCGTCAAACCTTAACCCCTCCCCAGTGAGGGTCAAGGGAACCCACCAAACCTTGACCCCTCTCTAGGAAAGGTCAAGACCACTCCCACAGACTATTTAAACTGCTCCCCAGAAAATAAACATGTAGTTTTCCCTCTTCCTCTTCGGTGGTCTTGTCAGCTTTCCATTCCACCCCCTTGGGACACCTGAGAGTGCAGACATCCAATTAAACCTGGATCTCTTTTAATTTGGTTTGATTTGGTCTGATTGGAATTATTTATGATGGCAGAGAGGCTTGTTTTTAGGAATATTCCTAACATTTTAATGTTAGGAATAATGTTAAAATGTGCCTCTCTACTGACACAAATAATTCCAAATAGACCATATTAAACTGAATTAAAGATGCCCACGTTTAAAAAATGCAGCGCTCCCAGGTGGCCAGGAGAGCATGGCAAGAGACCACGTGTTCTCAGAGGCAGCTTAAATAGCTTGTGGGAGTGGTCCTCACCCTTCCTGGGGAGGGGTCAGTGCTTAGTAAGAGGCTTGAGATGAAGCTTTCTGCTTCATTGGTGCTCCATTGGTACCCCAAGGATGAATGCCAGGGGATGGGTGATGCTTTCAATCAATCAGTTGGTAAAATATTAATTCTTCCCTAATAAGATTATAATTCCAGTTAAAATTCCATCAGTACACATGAAGAGTCTTTAACAAATGACCCAAGTCGTAAGAATACTAAATAAATTTTCAAAGAAGATATCAAAAAACTGAAAGAAAATATCATCCACCTGATATTAAATTAATATATACACAAACTTATTTTATGGTTATTTTAAATTAAATTTATTATATATCATGACACATTAATGACAAAGGGAGACATCCATTAAATTACAGCTACTTGACATATATAGTCTCAACTTATATGTGTACATATACAAATTATATAAAAGTATGATTTGAGTATCAGGCTAGGAACATGGCTGAATTAGTATTGTGCTTTTCTTACAAGCATACGCACTAGAATCCAACCATTAGAACCCACGTAAAAATGCTGGAGGTAACAGCATGTACTTTTAACCCCAGCACCGGAGAATAGAAAATGAGAGCATCTCTAGGGTTTGCTGGCTAACTAGCCTAGCCTACTTGAACCCCAGGCCGAGGTACACAGGTATATTTGTACACCAACTTGCATGTATGTATACATACATACACATACATTAAATGAATAATTTCATAATTTCTTTCCATAAATTGAATACTACACACACAAACACACAGAGTACACATACATATACCTATGTAGTTCAAATGAAGTTATTCCACTTTGGCCGACAATGCTCCCTACAAGAGCCATAGACTAATAAATTACCTTAAAAAAAAAAGCCGTAACACAGGCATGGGAAATCTTTTTGCATTGTTGGTCAAGGGGGTCTGGGAGCCTCTGACAACAATATAGGTTATTGTTGTTGCCACTGGTTGACTCCCAGAGTATCTGAGCTAGATCTGACCTTAATGTCTACTCCCTGAAGACAAGTTTTATAGTACCAGACGGTTCTCTGTAAGCTTCTAAAAAGGGAGGCAACCAATAGTCCTATATAGCGACAATGCTTAAACCACAATGATGATCAGTATGGAGGGAAAACCCTAAGGATGCAATAGCGGCACTCATATCTTGGTGGTAATGAAAATCTAATTGAACTAAAGGCATGCTCAAGAGAAGGGAGAACATGTCTGATACTGGAAACCTAGGCAGCACCTGGAAATAAGGAAGTGTGAAGGAAAACTTCTGAAAGGTATCTGTGTCTGCAGAGACTGACTGGCTAATTCGAATTCCAGTATTGTGGAAAGATTAGAATGTTACCAGTCCAGAGTCTAATTACCTCATCTTGGGCTAAAATTTGGCACTCCTCTATGTCAGAACTAACAATAGATTAAAGTTTTTTGGAACCTATTAACTGAGTCCACCACTAGTTTCCACAAACCTAAAAGCTAACAATGACATCAGATAGCATCTTAGGCCTGTAAAAAAAAGCTCACCACATTTCTCTATACCCATCTCACCTCCCCTATGTCCTCACCAGTGCATTTACATTTATTTTTAATTATTTTCTTGTTTTTACATCTTAACCAAAGCTTCCCCTCCCTCCCCTCTTCCAAGTCCCTCCCACACAGAGAAGGGGGAAAAAGGATTGTAGGACCCAGTGGTGTCAACGGCACCACAAGAAAACCCACAGAACCAACTAACTTGGGCTCACAGGGGTTCACAGAGACTGGAGCGACAATCAGGGAGCCTGCATGGGACTGACCTAGACCCTCTGCATATATGTGACAGTTGTGTGGCTTGGTTCTCCTGGAGGACTCCTAGCAGTGAGAGCAGGTTATGATGTCTCTGACCCTGTTGCCTGCTTGGGGGACTCACTTTTCCTGCCAGATAGCCTCATCCAACCTTGGTGGAGGAAGAATCTGGTCACCAATGCATTTTAAACTTGTTTTGATTTATTACTTTCTTTGTTCTACAAAACAATAAAAAAAACTTCATGTAAGTGCTTACATGTTAGGACATGAAATTTAGGGTAACTTAAATCTGTGGTCCTGGGCCATGGTCGCTAAAAATAGGCCCAGAATAACTATGTCTTGTTTCCCTTTAAGATGAGAGCTGTGGTTTTTCTGCATTTACAGAGGTCGTGGATTTCAAAGGAGAAACTACTAGACTATACTAAACCAGCACAATTTCTAGTGGTTTTCTAAATATACAGCTTCATCTCCATACAGAAGTTTAGCTCTTAACCCTCATCAAAGAAACTTCTCATTGCAACAGAACGGGACCATTACGGAAAACCACAACTAGACAAGATACAGGATAACAAATGATGGTGTTGTTATATCTACAGCATAACTCCTACTCCTGAGGCTAGAGAACATCATGGGGAGGGGTGGAAAGATTGTAAGAGCCAAAGTACCAGGGATGCTCCTATGAGATTATGTCTCCAAGAGATGACAGCGAAGCTTCAGCCATGAATATCTCAACAATATGGCTACCCAGGGGGCTGGAGAGATGGCTCAGAGGTTAAGAGCATTGCCTGCTCTTCCAAAGGTCCTGAGTTCAATTCCCGGCAACCACATGGTGGCTCACAACCATCTGTAATGGGGTCTGGGGCCATCTTCTGGCGTGCAGGCATACATGCAGAATATTGTATACATAATAAATAAATATTAAAACAAACTATAAAAAAAACAATATGGCTACCCAAAGAAGTATAGCCAGATATGCTAGCATGAAAGGGGGGCTATCATGGGGCTTCAACTCTAGAAAGAAAATTTACAGGCAAGTAAGGAATGCCAATGGTGGGTGAAATAGTTTCCCAGGCACAAGTCTCCTAATTGGTTATCCAATACAGAGTAGTCCAATAGTAACTGGACTGGGAAGATTGTATTTATAGATTTAGGTGCCTATATAACAAACAAGCATTTTTTAAAAAAAAAATTAATTAATTTTGCATCCTAACCACAGCCTCCCTTCCCTCCTTTCCTCTTACTCCCTACCCCTCCTCCCCTCTGCAACCCTCCTCATTCATACCTCCTCTGTATTCACTGAGAAAAGGGCAGGCCTCCCATGAGCATCAGCAAAGCACGGCATATCAAGATGCCATAAGACCAAGCACTTCTCCTGTATGAGGAATGGGTTTCCAAGAGCTAGCCAAAGCACCAAAAACAGCACTTGCTCCCATTCCCAGGATTCTCCCAAATAGACCAAGCTACACAACTGTCACATATATGCACAGGGCCTAGGTCAGTCCCATGAAGGCTTCCCGGTACGTGGTTCAGACTCTGTGAGTTCCCATGAGCCAGGTTAGCTGCTTGTGTGGGTTTTCCTGTGATGTCCCTGAACCCCCAGGCTCCTACAATCCTTCCAACTTCTCTCAGCAAGACTTCCTGAGCTCAGTCCAATGTTTGGTCTCTGAATCTGCTTCCATCAGTTACTGGATGAAGGCTCTTCAATGGCAATTGTAGTAGTCAAGCTGGTCACAGGAGATGGCCAGTTCAGACTATGCATCTACTACTGCCAGAACTCTTAGCTGGGGCCATCCTTATAAACTCCTGGGGGTCAGACGTCTTAGCTGGGGCCAGCCTTACAGAGTTTCCATTAATTGTATCAGGCTTCTACCTGGCCTCATTAAGTCTCCCTTTCTAGCCATCTCTCTCAGTACTGTCCCCTTCCATCCACCCCCAACCTCATCCCTCACATTCCTATGCCTACCTCCCTCTAATCCACTCTCTATTCCCCTTTATTAGGGAGATCCAAGCATCCTCCCTTGGATGCTCCTTGATCTCTTCCATTTCCCTTTCCAACGGAGATACAAGTGTCCTCTCTTGGGCCCTCCTTGTTACCTAGCCTCTCTGGGTCTGTGTTTCGCAGCATGGTTATCCTTTACTTCATAGTTAATAGCCACTTACGAATGAGTACACACTGTTGTCTTTCTGGGTATGGGTTACCTTATTCAGGATAATTTTTTCTAGTTCCATCCATGTGCCTTCAAATTTCCTGATGTCATTGAACAAACAAGCTTTTCTGAAAGCATACACACACACACACACACACACACACACACGAGTACTCAGGTGCATTTGTGTATGCATACATTGGCGCAAGTACATATATATATATATATATATACACAAACACACACACTGTGGCACACATACTCCCCACATGTATACCTGTACATATAATTAATTAATTGATAGTTAAACAAATGTGTAAAAATCAAATCAAAGTATACTATTAGGGAACTATTATAAAGTCAAACATTTAAGCTGTTCCCATTCTGTTTAAAAAGGGAACAAATAAAAAAAATTTAACATTTCCAAATACGTATGTACTGATACACACATATATGAAAGCACATATGTTGGTTTTTATTCAATATTTAACATTGTGTCCATACTTCACATTAACCTGATGTACACAGGATTTCAACCAGATAATCATGTGACTGTATGTGGTAACTTAGGCTACAATTTTATTTAAAATGTCTTTAAGTTTATAGTATTCACAATTATAATTAACCTAGCATCATTTGCCTTACATATGGCCCAACATAAATTACTAATATTCAGAAATTAAACATCAAAATAAGAGTACTTGGGTGGTCTTAGGAGCTTTGCATCCTTTAAGTAGAATTTTCAGCATGTTACCTTTACAATTGCATATGTTTAGAATACAAATAAGTGAAAGAATGTGTCATCTAGTTTTCTCTGATGAATGACTCTCCTTATCTTTCTTCTGTCCTGCTATTATCTTTTTATCAGGTTGGAAGCAACCTAGAAAAAGATATCTTCAAATCCATCTCAACCCTGAAAGAGGGTTGGTGTTACATCAACAGTTGGTGGGGATGCATCTATTTATGGCCTTTAAGTAGAAGATTTTATAAGCTTCCTGAAAACACAGGTCTGTGCTATCTCCTGCTTTTAAGTAAACAACATTCTTCACTTTTTCTTTTCTTTCTTTCTTTCTTTTGGCTTGGCCTTAAATGGAAAAAGAAACAATTGAAATCTGTCTTAAGTTCCAACCGTTGTTTAATTTTCTCATTAAAGAAATATGTTTAAACCAATTCAAGTTTAAAAACTATTATTTAGCTTTCATCATCCTCCAACTTTTGTGTGTCAAATTATTAAAACCTATCTCTTTATTGTCTTTATTCCCTGTTTTCCATTCACCTCTCTCTCTCTCTCTCTCTCTCTCTCTCTCTCTCTCTCTCTCTCTCTCTCTCTCTCTCTCTCTCTCTCTCTCTCTCTCTCTCTCTGTTGAAAGACCATAAAGAGAGGTCATTGTAAAGTCATTGAGTTAAAAAGACAGTAACAGTCAATTCTAGAGACAGGAAAATGATATTAATTAATGATAGAGACTTTTTAAAATAAGAATCTACTTTGGCAAGTACATTAAGAATGCCTGTATTCTGAGCTCCCAACGTCCAGTTGAAGAGTGGGAGGAGTGAGAATATGAGCAAAGAGGTCAAGACCATGATGGAGGCACCCACGGAAACAGTTTACCTGAGCTAATGGGAGCTCACCAACTCTAGCCAGACAGAGAAGGAACCAGCATAGGTCCAAAATAGTCCCTCTGAATGTGGGTGACAGTTGCATGGCTGGGGCAGACTAAGGGGCCACTGGCAGTGGGACCAGGATTTGTCCCTACTGCATGTACTGGCCATTGAGGAACATATTCTCTTTGGAGGGATACCTTTCTCAGCCTAGATATAGTAAGGAGGGACTTGGACCTTCCCCAAAGCAATATGTCTTACCCTCTCTGAGGACTGGATGTGGGGGTGTGATGGGGGAGTAGGTGGTGAGAATGGTAGGAGGGGAGGGAGTGGAAACTGGGAATGGTATGTAAAATGAAAAAAAAGATAGTTTGGTTTCTTTTTTAAAAAAAAATAAAAGAATATTTTTTTAAAAAGAGTGCCTGTATCATTTGGTCTAATTATCTTTCTGTAAATGTATCCCCAAACAGTTTTGAATTTTGAAGGGGCTAAAAAAATTTTTTCTCAGCAGTAACATTTATATACTGAAATAATGAAATAATTGCTGACAGTAAGTATAACTAACCCCATGCAAATGACTAAACAATCTTATCCTGACATAATTCCTGTCACTTGATTAAATCTTAGGTATACTCTGAAGATAGGCAATTTTGAAGATTATAAAATAACATTCACCCATTTCCAATGTATAGTATGGAGAATTGTAGTATTATATATAATCTTTTAGCACAACTCCCATTGAAAAATTGAACTTGTGGCCTTTCAGGGTAAATCCAGACAGCTGCTGGTCTTCTTACTGCAACTGAAGTTGTTCCTTTTCTAGAATTGCACATAAATGAAATAATGGTGTTTATGAGATAATAGTTTTTAAACTTGAATTGGTTTAAATATATTTCTTTAATGAGAAAATTAAACAACGGTTGGAACTTAAGACAGATTTCAATTGTTCCTTTTTCCATTTAAGGCCAAGCCAAAAGAAAGAAAGAAAGAAAAGAAAAAGTGAAGAATGTTGTTTACTTAAAAGCAGGAGATAGCACAGACCTGTGTTTTCAGGAAGCTTATAAAATCTTCTACTTAAAGGCCATAAATAGATGCATCCCCACCAACTGT
This sequence comes from Arvicola amphibius, assembly GCF_903992535.2. Classification (NCBI taxonomy): domain Eukaryota; kingdom Metazoa; phylum Chordata; class Mammalia; order Rodentia; family Cricetidae; genus Arvicola; species Arvicola amphibius. Next base: position 14,613,735 of record NC_052065.1, on the reverse strand, counting down.
TGATGTAACACCAACCCTCTTTCAGGGTTGAGATGGATTTGAAGATATCTTTTTCTAGGTTGCTTCCAACCTGATAAAAAGATAATAGCAGGACAGAAGAAAGATAAGGAGAGTCATTCATCAGAGAAAACTAGAGGACACATTCTTTCACTGATTTGTATTCTAAACATATGCAATCGTAAAGGTAACATGCTGAAAATTCTACTTAAAGGATGCAAAGCTCCTAAGACCACCCAAGTACTCTTATTTTGATGTTTAATTTCTGAACATTAGTAACTTATGCTTGGGTGTGGCCCTAGTCAGCTAGAATAAAAAATTTCAATTGGCTACAAATTCCTGAGTGGTCATTTCTACTGGCCTGCCCATAACAGTACATCCCCATATTAGTTTTGTTCCAAAGACTTTCCTTTAGTAGGTCTTACATGCATTACACATATCAACGTCTCTCAACCTCATCTATAAAATTCCTTCTTGTTTTTTTTTCTCTTAAAAAAAAAACCAAAAGGGCTGGAGAGATTGCTCAGTGGTTAAGAGCACTTGTTGCTCTTCCAAAGGTCCTGAGTTCAATTCCCGGCAACCACATGGTGGCTCACAACCATCTGTAATGAGATCTTGTCAGGGACCATTTTCCTAAGGATAGATTTGTCAGGGAACATCGTCCTGACAGGGATAGCAGAGGTCATTGTCCTAAGGATGTTTACAGAGAACCCACCCCTCATCCCACTATCTTGAGAGCTATCCGTTAACGGAACCCACCCCTTACTCCAATGCTAATGGATCACATCTGTTAAGGGAACCCACCCCTTACTCCAATGTTAATGAATCACATGCTTCGGCTTACTCCAGGTGCTGGCTGATGACCTTCAGTTACCCCGGCAGAGTTCCTGCCTGCCCCTACCTCCACCCCATTCAAGGGTATATAAGCTGTAACTTTCACCCCAATAAACGGAGACCTTGACAATAGAATCTTGCTTGGTCTCCTTCCTCTTTTACAGCTCATGTCTTGCAGGTTAGCGCCCCTTCAGAGGACCCTGAATAGCTGACCCTGCCGGCGGGGTTACAAGATCTGGCTCCCTCCTCTGGCATGTGGGCATACATGAAGGCAGAATGTTGTATACATAATAAATAAATAAATCTTTAAAAAAAAAGCAAAAGCTTGAGGAAGGAGGAGAAAACAGAAATATTATAATCAGCTAATGGAAGAAACTCAGTTTCCCCTCATAATTTGGACTCCAGAGTTAATCATTTTAGTGGCTCTCCCCACAGAATGCTTCAATTTGTCCCCTTTGATCTCTCTTGTCAAGCTCTAACCTGTAGTAATTCTTTACATTGCCCACTAGTAATTTGAAGTAGAACCAAAATTAGCTCTTTTGCCCTTCTTCATTACCATATTCAAAGCCATAATGTCCTACTGGTTCTCCCTCACTAAAACTCTCAAAAATCCATTTCAAATGCCAGTCCCATTCCATTGTCCTTCACTGTCACTCTGCCTTGCTAAAAATCTTCAGTATTGCTGGGCGGTGGTGGCGCACACCTTTATTCCAGCACTCGGGAGGCAGAGGCAGGCAGATCTCTGAGTTCGAGGCCAGCCTGGTCTACAAGAGCTAGTTCTAGGACAGGGTCTAGAAACTACAGGGAAACCCTGTCTCGAAAAACCAAAAAAAAAAAAAATCTTCAGTATCTTTCACATGGCCTAAGGTAGCAACCCCCCAAAAGTCTTTTCATTGTGAGTACCTCTTCACTTGCACCATCTCTTACAGCCACCTAGCTTCCCACTTGAAAATACAAACTGCCCCTTTTCCATGGAAAACTTTCCAACAGTTCACCATTGTTTATAGATTGCTTAGAACTACATCCTACTGATTCCTGAACCTGAGACTTCCCTCAATCTCATCTCCTTGTATTACTCCCTACTAATTGCTCATACAAAAAGCATCACTATTGTGCAGCAAAACTTATTCCGTTTCTGTAGCCCATGTTTTCTTTTTATATATTCTTTACTCTGCCTAATTCAGATCATAAATACCTACATGTATCTATCAGTCAAGGCCCTTAGGTTCAAATTATGTCCACCAAAGGGGATATTGAGGACATCAATGGCTCATACTGAATGGTATGGGGGAACCTATAAAACTCCAGAAGAATCATGAACCGGCTTATATACTCTCTTCCCAGGAAAATTACTGAAGTACTGTAGCCTCCACCATATGATTGCAGCTCTTCCCACTCCTACATACCTCATGGTAAAGCTCTGCTTCTATCATCGGAAGGCAGAACTCATAATCTGCTACCTATCTGGCTCTTTTATACATTAGTGCTTCCTATGGGAACCTCTTATTGCAGGAACCTAGGCCACAGGGGAGCTTTGAGCTCTCAGTAACACAGGAGAAGAACACTTTTAAGTTCAGTACTAGGGAGGAAAAGCAACTTCCCAATGAGTTAAAGAGAATGTAGAGTCAGACAGATAGAAAATTTGTCAGTCATCTACTATGTTCTTGTATTCTTTTTTTTTTTTTTTAAGAAATTTGTTTCTGAGACAGTCTTATGTTGCTCAGGCTTGCCTGGCCTTGAGCTTCTTGTCATCCTGACACTGCCTCTTCAGTGTTGGGGTTATAAGCATGGTTTTCCTTCCTCTTTGTGGACTTAATTCATAATTTTCTTTAAAACTTGTCACTGCTTTCCCAAGCATTTGGCTCCCAATTTTATGGAGCATACCTCTACCACAGTCTTTAACGTACTCTACTAAAATTCTGCACTTGCAACTCCTTGATTATCATGGCTGTACCTGATTTCTCTCTGCATTATTCTCTTACCTCATGTAGGCAATGCCCCGGCACATGGCACAGAATTCTTTGAGGGGTGCATGAATAACACCTAAAGAAGCACTAATTTAAATTATCTTTATCCATAAATATTTAGTAATATGTTTACCTGAAATGATTTTTCCCTATCCCTCAAGTCAAGAGAAAATTAACTTCTATTCTATAATACAATAATGTATAGAGTATTTAACCAATAGTAAAAGGTTATAAATAGTGTGTGGTTTTCTAAAATGGGCAAGGGAAATTGGACTCTAGCATGAGTCTTCCCAAGACTTACTAAAACATCAGGATTTCCTGACAACATTAACAAAGATGTAATTTTGAAATGGAACAGAGTAATAGAGAAGACATCAGAGACCTCAACTGTAAAAGTCATTTTAAGTGAATTCTGTATGTTTTGTTAATAACCATGGGATTCACATTGATATTATTTTCCTTTTACTTTACCATCATAAAGTGGTCCCCATAGATTTGCTGACAGCTTCATGAGCTGATTGTGACAATAGTCTATGTCCAATGAAAAGAAATAGGCAAGGAGGGAAGATAATATCTTTTAACATGAACACAAAGAGAATAGTCAATAATTAGAAAAATACATGTTTAACTTATTGAAAGAGCATTTGGTCATCCAGAGCCAGTTCAAAGTATTTAGCATCTGTCTTTGCTAGCCACTCAGAAGAGGGTTTTTAAGAAAGATTTTTGCTAGTGGGGCTGGCAAAATGGCTCACAGGGTATGAGTGCTGACTGGTAATCTTGATACCCCTGAGTTCGATTTCTAGGACCCAAATGGTAGGAGAGAACTAACTCCCACAGACATCTTCTAATCTCAAAATATGCACACTGACCCAGACACACAAAAATAAATAATGTATTATTAAATTTTAAAAAGATTTATACTGTTGACCCCCCTCTCAATGAAGGTATTTTTAGGCATGTGTAGGTACACAGATACATAAAGTAGATATATATTTTAAAACTACTAGTAATGACTTACAAAGAAATTAATTATAAAACATCCCTAGTATACAGATAATTTTGCCACATTTTAAAGACTAAGACAAATTTGCATACCATTGAGACAGATGTTTATTTACAAAAAGAAAGAAATCATGTCTGAATGTTTGATAATGAAAGCCATAGGGCAACTTCAGTGTTTTTTCAAATTTGATTAATATTTTTATTTTAGAACCATCAATTCTGAGAACACTACTTTGTATAAATACCAAGCATCAAATGACAGAAATATATTGAAAGCCATTTCAGAAAATACTAGAAATTCTGTCCTGTAACCGTTTTTTACATGTAGAAGAAGTTAGTAAGCTTTAAAATAAAACATTCCAATACAATTCAACCCAAAGGTATACCAATCTGATATTTACATGCAGAGAAATAATGTTATTCAAATATTAAAATTTTTCCTTCATAATGAAACCACTATGATTTCATAAGCACAAAATTATTGTATACACAATAAAAACATGCAATTTATAAAGTACTCTAACCTCAAATCTAAGCCATAGTATTTTACACAGCATTCATTCCGGCTGTGTGTTACAATAATCTCTAAGTTTCTTTTCTGTTGCTGTAATAAAATACCCACAATACCAACCAAGGAGAATGGATATATTCAAGCTCATAGTTCTAGTCCGTCAAATAAGGAAGCTGAGGCATCAGGAACTTGGTGGACATATGAGGTCCACAAAGAAATTAATGCATGCATGATAGTAATTGGCTTGCTTTTGCTACTTTTACACAATCCAGGACCCCCAGCTCAGAGAATGGCCCCATCCACATTTAAGATGGACCTTCCCACATCAATTAACATGATAAAGACAATCTTTCCCTCAGAGACTTTCTCAGACCCTAACCTTAATCTAGATAACCCCTCACAAATATGCACGGAGGCCTGCTCCCCTCCAAGGTCTCAAGATGACAGCTAGAACTGCTCATACCAGACATGTACATTCCATGTGTGTCTTTCTTGTGTGTTCAGAACTAAGCATGCAGTAGTGTTGTGCAATGCAACAGGGATGAGTGGGTGCCAGAAATAGATGAGAATAATTATACATTTGACTGTTGAGATAAAATTTGGCATTCTAGTTTATGGCTAGAATTCATTGGTGAGCGAGTACACACCATATTCATCTTTTGGGGTCTGGGTTATCTCACTCAGGATGGTGTTTTCCTACTTCCATCCATTTGCATACAAAATTCAAAAATGTCATTGTTTTTTACGCTGAGTAGTACGCTATGTGTAGATGTGCCACACACTTTCTTTATCCATTCTTCCATGAGGAGCATCTAGGTTGTTTCCAGGTTATGGCATTACAAATAATGCTACTATGAAACATAGTTGAACAAATGCTTTGTAGTATCATTGGGCATCTCTTAGGTATATTCTCAAGAGTGGTATTGCTGGATCCTGAGGTAAGTGACTCCCAATTTTCTGAGAACAACCGCCACACTGATTTCCAAAGTGGTTGCACAAGTTTGCATTCCCATCAGCAATGGATGAGTGTTCCCCTTACTCCACATCCTCTCCAGCAAAGGCTATCATTGGTGTTTTTGATTTTAGCCATTCTGACAAGTATAAGATAGTATCTCAAAGTTGTTTTGATTTGCATTTCCCTGATAGCTAAGGAAGTTGAACATGTCCTTAAGTATCTTTTGGCCATTTGAAACTCTTCTGTTGAGAATTCTCTGTTCAGTTCAGTACCACCCCATTTTTTGATTGGGTTTATTTAGAATTTTAATGACTAGTTTCTTGAGGTTGTTTATATATTTTGGAGATCAGAAGCTTTGTTTGATGTGGGGTTGGTGAAGATCTTCTCCCATTCAGTAGGTTGCCTTTTTGTCTTAATGACTGTGTCCTTTGCGTTACAGAAACTTCTCAGTTTCAGGAGTCCCTCCCATTTATTCATTGTTGCTCTTATTGTCTGTGCTACTGGGGTTATTTGTACATTGAGCCTATAGTTCGTGATCCTAGAGAAGTTAAATAATAAGGTGAACCCAAAGAAAAACATATATAGATCCTCCTGGACATTGGAAAGCAGACAAGATCACCATGCAAAAGTTGAGAGCATGGAGGGGGGGGGGAAGGGGAGAGGAGGAGAAGGAGGGGAGAAGGAGAGGGTTGGGGAGAGCTTGGGGAAGTAAGATAGTTGAGATGGAGGATATCTTAATTGAGGGAGCCATTTGGGGGTTGGCAAGAGGCTTGGCTCTGGAGGGGTTCCAGAAGTCCATGGGGATGACCCAGCTAGGACCCTGGGCAGTGGAGGAGAGAGTGCATGCACTGCCTTGTCCCATAGTCAGGCTGATGACTATCTTAAATATCACCATAGAACCTTTGTCCAGCGATGGATGGAGATTGAGACAGAGACACACATTGGAAAACTGGACTGAGCTCCAAAGGTCCAGTTGAAGAGCAGAAGGAGGGGAAAAGATGAGCAAGGAAGTTCGGGACCATGAGGGGTTGGTCCACCCACTGAGACAGTGTGCCTGATCTAATGGGAGCTCACCAAAGCCAGCTGAAACTGGGACTGAACGAGCTTGGGATCAATCTAGAACCCTCTGAATTGTGGCTGACAATTGGGGCAGACTGAGGGGCCAATGATAATGGCACTGCGATTTGTCTCTACTACTGCATGGACTGGCTTTTTGGGATCCTATTCTATTGGATGCACACCTTCCTAAGCCTGGATGGAGGGGGGGAGGGCCTTGGACTTCCCACAGGGCAGGGTACCTTGCCCTCTCTTAGGACTGGAGGGGGGTGGGGAGCGGGAGGTAAGTGGCAGGAGGGGAGGATGTTGGAAATTTTTGATTGGTATTATTTATAAAGTAATAAAAATGGTCTAAACATAAAAATAAAAAGGCGTGCATTTAGAAGTGAAAAGTAAAAAAAAAAATGGCATTGCTGTACAATAAAGAATTATTTGACGTCCAATTTTTGTGACATGCCAGCTCTAGTCCAAAGAGCTACAGATTAAATAACTGGGGCTTAGAAAATAATACAGGTAGATTCTTAATTCTGAGAGGAGGACAACTTATATTGAGCCTCAGGAATGAGCCCTGCTCACCACGGTCTCCTCAGTAGTCTTTGTCCATATAGTCTGAGAGAAAAAACAGTGAATGAGGGTGAAGCAAGAAGGAATAACATGGAAAATGTCAAGTTCATTAGGAAATACTGGCTTGAGAAAAGGTTCGTTTTAGCTACAAACTGATTACAGATAAGAAGGTAGAATAAAGTTAATTTTCCTATTTTCTTCTACTCTTCCTCCACGTTTTAAAGAATGAAACAATTAAAAGAATATAAAAAAACTTGATGCCGAACCTAGATCTCATTCACTTCCTCTCTCAAGTAATGAACCTTCTCTAACATAAGGAAAGTCATATGAACTTCCTCAGGCTAAGGCAGTGACTATATTCATGAGTTTCTCATTAAAGAGCAAGAAAGAATCCAGTTTAAAATTCTTGCAATGGGAAGTTTAATGTTGCAGGTAGCATGCAGAGCCACTTTAAACATATGGAGAGGTGTTGCGTTACAGTAGAAAACCACTTAGTTTCCAGTTATGAAAGCCTCGGTTTGATTTCATGGAAGACTTGGGCTCGTGAGGAAGGATGAACTAGCAGTCATTGGTGCTCTCATTTAGTTCTTTACTTAATTTCACTGAAGACAAGCTATAAGGAATCATTAATTAAAATCTGAAAAGCTATACAAAAGGCAGTTATTTATTTTAGTTAAACTACTATTTTTACTGCATGTCATCACAGCATTTAAATGAGGATATATCCATTAATTAAAGGAAAGAGCATTTTAGAAATATCTGTGCTTCCAATATTAAGTTGAAGTTCAAGCACTGCTTATAAAATTTTGCAATGTTTATATGTTCAGTTAAAAATAGTCATTTACAAAATTTTTTCATCCTCAAATGACTAATCTGTTAATCCTTGCAGCTTGGCATATAAGCGGAGGTTCAAGTTCTGATATGCATAATTCCAATCTCTATTTCCCTTCAATATGCTAATGAGATGTCTCTTGTTCATACGTTTATCCAACATTCACCTTGTTCTATGTATCTTCCTATTCTCTTTCCCTCCCCTCCTCTGTCTTTATTATCAACTTTAGCAATTTGTTTCAATTTATAAAATACCTTGCACAATATATAAGATAAAATAACAATATTGCTAATTTCATAGAACCCTTGTGATCCAATAAGAAACTAGACACAGTCAGTTTTTTCATAGAAAAAAGTTGGTACTGAATGGGAAGATTCCTATCTTAGTCTCTAGCTTACATAGTATCAGCAGATACTATGGAGGCTGATGCGGGTTGAGGAATCATCAGCAACTCTTTTCAGCTGTTTGGACTATAACAATGTCCATATAGCAAGCTATGCCTTTGTGTACGATAGTGGTGTGAAAGCTATAGCAGTAATAAATCTCTTTCTGATTATAATTGAAGCCCCACTTTACAAGGGGAAGTTTATGCCTAGTACTTAAATATGGCCAATAATCTATGATTGTAGATTTCATGGGTCCCAGGGTCAAAGATACTATTATTCTTCTATATGGGTACAATGTCAAAACTGCCCTAAAAATTGATATCTCTTTATTCATAGTTTTGGTGAAGTTCTTAAATCTCATTAGATCAGTTCCTTTGTGCATGGATGGTAATTAAGGTAACAACTGGTCAAAGTATAGAAAATAGGGAGTGTTTCAGCCACTAATGGGAAATCTGTATCATACCCATTCCCCAAGCTCTGGGACAACTGAGCAAGAGGGAGTGGAAAAATTTTTAAAGCCAAAGAACAAGGAGAACCAGAGGGAAATGGTGTCTTCTAGATATGACGGAATTTCTGTGCTCATGCATTTACAGAAACTATGGTTGTTTGTACACGACCTACGCAAGATCAGCCAGTAAAGAATGTAGCATGAAGTGGGAAAGGAGCCATGAGCTCACATGAATAACAGGGGAGATAATGGAAACTGATAGTTTCTAGGAGAAGGAGAGCCAGTTTTCTTAAAGGGTGTGTTTCCCTGGTAGATTGATCATGCTCTGGTGGACGGCCCTACATACATAAACAACATGGACAGCACAATTAAAGTCAATGAGTTATTAAAGAATTTTTTAAAAGAGGACATGAGTTGTAGGGGGTAGAAAAGTGGGTGTGGATCTGGGAAGAGTAAAAGGAGGTAGCTGGGGGTAAATATGATAAGAATACATGGTATGAAATTTTTAGAGAATAAAATTATTTTTAAAACAAACATTGAATTTAATGTTAAGGCTTGAAATTTATTTGAAATATCAACTATATCCACCAAAAAGTATTTGTTGAACATCTATTATAGCATCAACATTAAGCATTGAGAATATAACAGGAGATTAGTGGAATTGGTGTCCTTTATATATGAACCAACTAAGAAGATTATTCGATAATTTAATAAGTTGGGATTCAACAAGTACATTGTCTGTTACCAGTATACATCCAGGAATTTGATGGTAAATGGATGAATTCTGTCTAGAAATAAGAGATTAACCTAATAAGAGAAATAAGTGGAAATGATTCTTAGTGGTAAGGGTACACTACATTCACTAGATTCTTAGGCCACCCCTCTACTAAAGAAAGTTGGAGACATTACTTAAAACAGAAGTTTTATTCATTGAACTGGCCAACAGTGGAGAAGACAATTGTAAGCTCAGGGAAATAAAACAGAACCCCAGAAATATAAACACATTATCGAGTTTCCTTTTCTTTAGAGTCATGTAAAAAGATAAGATAACATTCAAATGTTGAAAACTGACGAAAACATTTGATAGTCTCCTAAATCTACGGGAATGAAATTGACAGTGGAAGATTATTAAAATGAAGAGTCTGGTAGCCATGCCAGTCTGTGGAAGAAACTTTGAATTCCCCTGAAAGGTTTCAGAGTGAACTGGTAAATGCCATCTCCACAGATATTGAAATAAATATTGCAAGTTATGTGATATATAATAAATACTTGAATAATAGGTTAAATTGATCAGGAGAATCAGGTGGGGCATAGCTAAGTGGTAGAATCCTTTCTGGTCTGCACAAATACTTCGATTCCGCCTCTATAATCATATATATGCCCATGAGCAAACAAAGAAGCTCACTGATCAAATGACTACATCTGTGAATCAATGGGCATGAGAGCCCCTCTTTGGCCAGGTGCGCATTTAGAAATATACAGTGGCTGGATAGTAATATTGCAAAAGGCAACTGGATGTCAAGGTTCAAAATAATGTTAATCTGTAAATTTCTAGAGTGGATACACTAGGGAAGAATGGAAAAAGGGTAGCAAAGCAATGCAGCTAAGCCAATCACTTCTAACCACTTCTGCCCATTTTCATAATGTACAAGAAAGAGAGAAGAAAATGGGAGCAAAGATGGCAAGCGGAGGGTAAGAACTGAGTTAAAAATGAGAGAAAGGCCCTTTCTCTTAGACATAAATCATAGTTACTTATACTTATGGAAAAATATGTTGTCAATGGTGATATTAACTAATTATATTAATATCAATTTTACTTCATACTATATTAGAACTGATTTTATATTAAATGCAGTTTATGGGGATTGCTGGTTTCCCTCAGTTTTCAACTCATTCTAGATCCTCATTATTTATTTAGTTAAATTACTTCTTCACATTGTAGAAATTGGCTTTCTGAATTATAAACAGTGAAGGTGTCACATTGATCTCTCAGAAAAAAAGAGTTCTTAAACATATGCACATGCTTGCTGCAAACAATTGAGTTGTAAGTGAACAAAGAGCCAAGTTTTTATTCTGTGGGATGAATGATAAATAAGGTGACCATAGCCCAGTTTTTAGATATGCTAAAGTTTTGGTCCTTCTCTTCTCTCATCAAACTTACAAGCACAAACTCACTTCCTAAAAAGCATAGTTATTCAAACATCAGACCTGAAAAATATTGAACTATTTTCTGCAGATGCCATATATTGATGCATATTTGAATCTTTTTTCTTTTCCTCTTTCAGGCAGATATTTGTATGGTGTATTTCAATGCAAAATTGATTGAGGGGTGAGAAACACAAAGTCAGGAGATGCCATCCGTAGAATCTTAGAAGCAGGAAGACCATAGTCACACTACATATTTTGGGAAAAATGTGATACAGGTTTTTTATCACATAAACAGAATTGCCGTGAAGGTATAAATTCAATAATGAAAAGGGCAATAGAAAAAAGTATATTCAAGCCACAGCCCACATCACTAGGCTGTAGAGCTGTTGGAACTTCCTGACAACTGTTCGGAAGTTTAGGCTTTGCACAGATATTGTGGTGGTATGGTGTTTACTTTTAATTTTCATTGGTTAAGGAATAAAGAAACTATCCTAGAGAAATCAATGAAAATTCCATAACCTGAACATCCTTTAGTCATGCATCTTCCTGGGATTACAGTGGAATAAAACAATTCAAAACAAAAGGCTAATATGTTGCTGTAGGGTTTTATTATTTATCTTAAAAGAAAGATTTAATGTTTTTCTTTATGTGTACATGCATGCACATGTTTTTTTTGGTGTGTTTTTCTGTGTGTATGGTGTGTGTGTGTGTGTATCTGGTGTGGTGTTGGTAGGTATCTGTGTGTGTATCTGTGTGTGCTCACACCTCTTGAGTCAGAAAGTGGGTCCAGTTGGAACCTCCTGGAGATGGAATACAGGTGGTTGTGAGTTGGGTGACTTTTGATACTAAAAAACTGAACTCCAGTTCTCTGCTAGAAGAGCAAGTGCTTCTTTTTGTTTTTAATTAAATTTTTATGCAATATACATTGATCATGCTTTTCCCTGTCCCCAACTCATCCTAGATTCTCTCCATTTCCCTACCCACCCAAATTTAGGCTCTCTCTCCCCATCTACTTTTTCCCTCTCTGTCTTTCTTGTCTCTCTTTCTTTCTCCCCTTCTCCTTATATCTCTATTTCAAGAAAAAAACAAAAAAGAAAATCAAAAACAATAAATCCCAGTAAGACAAAAAAAAATGCTAAGACAAAAGCTCCCGAACAAGCAAACGAAAGGAACATAGTTTGTTTTGTTGTTTGGCCCAACTCCTCCTGGAATAAGACCTGTCCTAGATGTGGTGATTATACCTAGACTCCACTGAAAAAACTGATTTTCCTCTTGACCAGCCGGTATCAAATGCAGAAAGCTTTTGTTTTAGAGTGGGATTCCATGACTACTTCCCACTCTCAATGTTGTGATTTTGGTCCTGTTCAAACCTGTGAAGATCTTGTGTGTGACAGCAAGCATGCTTAACCATTGACCACTCACTATGGCTATTTATTCTTCACTCGTCATTTGTTTCCTGAGCAATTGCTAGCATGTTATTACAATATACGTTAATATTCACTTTTTGGACATCCAAACACAAAAGTATCTCTACTTTAAAAAGCTTTGAACAAGAACTACATAGCAAAGATGGAGACTGGTGACTTCAGTTGCCCAGTAATCACATAAAAAGCCACCATAGTTGCAATCTCTATAATCCCGGGCACAGAGGCAGGTAGATTCCCTGGAACTCACTGTGCAACCAGCCTAGCAGAATTGGTTAGCTTCAGATTCAGAAAGAGCTCTACTTCAAACAGTAAGGGGGAGAATTGTCAAGAAAACACCCAACATTAATCTCATCAAAGAACTTCTTTTACAACAGGACAGAGACCTTTGTAGATATCCCACAACTGGTCAAAATGCACTTAACACTAACCATAAGGCACCTACCCAAATTGATATGTTTAAACTACAACCCCTACACCTAAGACTCAGGAAACATCTCAGAAGAGGGGTCGTAAGATTATAAGAGTCATAGGATCAAGACATCCGCTATGAGGATAGTATCTTCTATATATGACGGGGAGCTGCACTCATGAAATCTTAACAAAATCATAGCCTAAACAAGACCTTCACAATGACACTTTATATTCCAATATGGATAGGGGGAAATACCATATGCCCCCCCAGGTAGAAAGCTATAGATGATTAATGACTGGAGGAGAGATGGAGAACAAGTCTTCTCCAGGGACTAGTCCCCTGATAGGTTATCCAATCCCAAACTGTCAGCCCTAAATACGTATACATAAAAGCAACTATAAATGAACTTAGCAGGTTGTATTTGTGTATGTGTATGCATGTGTTTTGTATAACAACAGCAATTAAAGAAGGAGTCATGAATTTGAAAGGGAGTGGGGGGGTCACAGGAGTTTGGAAAGGGAAGTGTGGGGTGGAAATGATGTAAAAATTACTCATGTATGAAATTCTTAAAATGATAAATATTAAAATAATGAATACAGTCATAAGACCAATTCTACTTGAAGGACATCTGAGGATAAGAATGTATGATACAAGTTCACTTTAGATGCCAGGTTAATCCAATGAGAAGTTGGCTGTTAAAAAAATCACTCAATGTTTTAGTCTTTGCCGAGAGTTTGTTATATGGCAAAAACTATTTTCTCATGGACTTGGGCAAGCAGAAACCATACAGCTAACTTTAGAGCATGCTAAAAACTTCAAAATAGTAATACTTGTTTATTTAATAAAGAGACATTTCCTGAAGGGTCATTTTTTCCCCGAAGCATATTTTTAAAGTGACTTGCACTAAGAAAGGAAAGTCTCTTCCTTTGTGTTATGTGTTCACACATGGAATAAGTTAAATGAATCTTAATAAGTTAAATCTTAAGAAGTTAAATATCTTGTTCATTTATAAACAGTTGAATAATAGAAAAGAACCTGGAAATATGCAATAAATGAAAAATTGTCCTCTCAAGAATTAATCTTCAGATAGTTAATTTAATATACTTTATCTATTGAAACTTTGAATTCTTTCAACTCATTTTCATTACTTACATGTTCATGAGGTGTATTATTAGTTATTGGTCTGTGTGTGTGAGAAAAGAGAGACACAGGGAAGAAAAAGAGATGGGGATGGAAAGGATGGAGGAAGGGAAGGGAAAGGAGAGAGAGAACAATAGGAGAGGAGAGAGACAGAGAGAGAGAGAGGAGAGAGAGAGAGAGAGAGAGAGAGATAGAGAGAAAGCATGCATGTGATTGTGGTTATTCATGCCATGGTACTTGTAGTAGAGTTCAGAAAAAATGTTTGTGAAATCAGTTATCTCCTTTGACCTTCTCATGTGTCCTTGGGGTCAAACTCAGCTTACCATGCACCCACTGATTGATCTTGCCAGCCCTTACATTCATATATCTTAAAGAGTCAAGTACTATAAGCTTTTAACAAGAAATGAAGGTTACCTGCTTCCCTGATTTGAACAGTTCCCTCCCCAGAGGTGCAATGACAGAAATATATCACTTGTTCTGAATCTTTCCATACAAGTCATTATCCATCCTTCTTAGTATAAACATGAAGATGTTCTCCCAATTTCTCTGCCCTAGCACACACCTACCATCTGCATCCTCCCACTGTATTCATTATGTAATTTTGCTTTGTCTGTCATTTGGTTTTCACATTATAATGACACAGTAAATCCTGTTCCTGGAAATGCAGAATTTTGTTTTTCTTACAGTTAGCCATGGTCTTGTATTTGTTTGGCTTTTGGTATTCTTGCTAAGCTAACCTATTTCCCAATTGTCTTCAAGTTGTGTGCATTTCTCAAGACATTAGGACAATTTTATAACTCTGGATAAATTCCTTCTGAGTCTCCTGGGCTGCTGCAATCTGACCTGTTAGTCACCCACACCCACATTAGCAATCTGCTGTCACAATTTAGGGCCATAAAACAGCACACATTGATTATCTTACAATTTTCTTCAGGCAGTTCTCATCTGAAGTACTGTGTCTTCTGCCAAGTTCACAGGTTCTTGGATGAATTCAGTCCCTTCAGTTGTGATTGTGGAACTGAGGTCTATAGACCAACACCCTCTATTCCGTGACATGTCCTTCTAGCCATGTAAGTGGCTGTCTGCTTCTTGAAGGTGAAGAGGTTGTTATCTTTCATACTCCTAACTTCTTCTCTTACTATCCTTTTTTTAAAAAAAGATTGATTTGTTTAGGTCAGCCCCCAGAAAAGATAATCTATGTAGTGGCATTTCAATTGTATTTTAATAAATAAAGCTTGCCTGAGGATCGGGAGAGTAAAACAGCCACACTGGCCAGCCTTACAGACCAGGCAGCAATACATGCACCTTTAACCAACCCCAGTAGATATGACAACACACCCTTTAAATCCCGTAGACATAATGACACTCACCTTATTCATAGTAGCCACACTAGTTTTGCCATAGAAACCAGGCAGTAGTGGTATATGCCTTTAATCCCAGTGGTGCACACCTTTAATCCTAGCCTTAGAGAGAATTATAAAATGGGAGGAGACAGCTCTCAGTCTCATTCTCAGATTCCTGGAGGCAGGATCGGTCATTTCAGACTAAGGTCAAAGTAAGAGCAGTGGCTGGCTGGTTTTGCTTTTAGGATATTCCCAGATTGAACACCAATTTCCTCTCTCTGAGTTTTTGATTAGTGTATGCTTCAAATCTACTCGAGAAACATAAAGTCAATTTTTCAGGAGTTAGATACATCTAAAAAATTCTTCATTATTACTGTATAACCAACTAATATCCTGTAATTTACAGGCCCCACCCATACTAGGGAGGGTATTTATACAGTCACATGCACCAGGCAGTGGAATATTGAAATCTATTTTAGCCACTATACCTAATAACTAGAAGCCTTTAGGGAATACCTCTCTGCTATTGGTATGAGTATTTTCTTAGTGTTTCTCTGAAGTTGGATTCCTAGTTCTTAGAATCCATGCTTATTTTCTCGGGTCGCTACATGAGGTTATATAGCATGACTTCAAATGGCTTCCTAAAATGGTCTATTTGAGGTTTATTGGACATTGAATAGGGAACTGTTGGTTTGAAATTGGTTTTTTTTTGTGAAATTCTGAATACTTCATTGCCCACTAGCCTTCACTAAGTGATAATAAATCTGTTATAATCTAATCCTTGATGCTTTATCTAAAACTAAGTTTTGCCTCCTGAGGGTTTATAGACTATATTTATCTGTCCCCAGCTTTGTGAATTCTTTTGATAATTTGCCTTAGAGTTTGTCTGCTTTACCTGCTCAGGTCATTTATGTTCTTCACAAATTCTAGGGAAAAAATGTTAGAATTATTTTATGACTGATTTTCTTCACTGGATATTCTCTGCCGTCCTCTATTCATAAGATTTTGATTGATTTATATTCTACATGGATCTCTTATTTTGAAATGATACAATTCTATTTTCTACTCTGTTTTATTAATGGATGATTCTATATTTTATTTTTAATAAGTTTTTATTTTATTTTGGTTTGGGCTTTTTGAGACAGGGTCTCAACTGTTCAACTCTAACTGTTCTGGAACTCACTATGTAGAGAACAGATTGGCCTCCAACTCACATAGATCCTCCTGCCTTTGCCTCTGCCTCTACCTCCTGAGTACTGAGATTAAAGATGTGTACCACCACACTGGCCCTGTTTTTGGAAAGTTGGTAATCTTTGAGAATTTCACACATGTATACCATGAAATATGTTCATGCCCACTTCTCATTTCCTCCTTCCAATTCCCCCATGTCACCTCAATGAACGTTGTGGATCTCAAGGCAAGGGTCAGGCTGCCCTTCCACAGGGGTCACATGTCAGATATCCTGCATATCAGATATTTACATTATGATGCATAACAGTAGCAAAATTATAGTTACGAAGTATCAATGAAAATAATTTTATGGTTGGGATCACCACAACACAAGGAACTGTGTTAGAGGATCACAGCATTAGGAATAACTCTAATAAGTTGTATTATTTCAATTTCTAAGGTCTTGTGTTCACTACATGTTCCTTCTCAATATATTATTTTATTCTGTGTATATACGTGAGTGCCTACATGCACATATCTGGTACCTATGGAGTCCAGAGGAAGACTTTGATCCCCTGGAACTGGCATTACAGATGGTTGTGGGCCACATAATATGGGAACTGAACTCAGGACCTCTGGAAGAGTAGCACGGACTCTTAAATGCTGATACATCTCTTAGCCAAATGTTTCTCTTTTGTAGCCTCCAGTTCTTGCTTCAGATTCCCATTTTCTCTGTTTATTATGAAGTTTTTCTTCCCGTTTCTATTGGCATTTTATATTGGATTTTTTCCCCCCACAAAATCTCAGGTGTCCTAGCGTGTGCTTAGATGTGGAGCACTAAAGAGGTGACATGAGTTTTGGGGTAGGTAGTGTCTTTTAGTGTTATTCTCTTTAGGATACTATGTGATAGGCCTCTAATTAGAATGCCTTGAGCTGATTTATCCTAGAGGTCAGATTCTCTAATGACAATGCTTTTCACATCGTGTATCGTAAGTACATCTCTTAACTGACAATATTCTTGAGCCATATGAGGAAAGATGGCTGAAGACCTCAAGTACTACATAGAAGGTTGGTATTAGTCCAGTGTCTGTTTTTGGTGCCTCTCTTTTAGCTGAGCTCAGTACTGCTGTAGTCAGAGATGATCTTATCATGTCCAGTCTCCTGTTAGAACGGTGGATGAATGTCTCTTCATATGCCTAACTTTGGAATGGAGATGTGAGGGACTAAATTCTAAAACAGATTTTTCTCAATCCATTTTTCTGCCTGCCAAATCTTCCCCTTTTGAAATATTCTGCACATTAGGCTTAGTTCTCCCTTTACCCAACTTTTAAATTAAGATTTAGTTTTCTTCAGCCCGTTAAGTCATTTAACTCCCATATCTTTGCCAGCTAGTACTCAGAAGTTTTAGTAGTTTTAGAAAGTTAGCTTACAAAGATAATGGCTTTCATTGTGGCATAGTGAAACATCACTTTTGTTGGTCTGCCTTCCTCATCCTCCTACCTCTCTCCTGCCAGTGCTCTTCTTTGCTCCCAATAGCTGTCTTCCTGGTTTCATGTCATAGCCCATTACGTACCCCCTTAAGATCGTTTCCTCTTCTCTCATAGTTCCATTTCTAGTATCACGACAAAATTTTGTCATTATCATCTCCTATCTCATACTTTGTCTTTATATATTTATGCCATTCTTTTTAGATTAAGCATAACTACGCAATCTTGGAATTCACTGTATAGCCCGGCTGGCCTCAAAAGCATAGGGATCATCTTGCCTCAGTTTCTGAATATTGGGATTATAGATGGGAACCAGTATCTTTGTTTTTTTAAAAGCACTCATCTTTCTCATAAATCAGACTATTTGAAGAGAGAGGATCCACGTATTTATGTGTTCTTTCTACCATTCTTAACTATTTATAGGGCAGACATTATCAATCAAAGGGAGAAACTCGACAACTGATTTAAAAGCCTGACTTAACAATTGATAAAAAACTAAATTCTGTAAAAAAAATTCACAAGCTTGTTCCCATAATACAACAGACTATATAGTAAATATATAATCACTAAATTAAATCATATTGGCAGTTGGTTCAAACACTAATGGAATAAAACAACAGCAAATAAAAATAAATGCATAAAATATTTAACATAAAATAATTTATTAGTAAAAACTGATAGAAGTTCCTTGTAGAATTTGGGGGGTTGCTTATATACTATCATATCATCAGCAAATGTGAGAGTTTGACTTCTTCTTTTCCGGTTTATATCCTCTTGATCTCCCTTTTGGTGTCTTATTGCTCTAGCTAAGACCTCAAGAACTATGTTTAATAGATATGGAGAGAGTGGACCAAAGCCCTTGCCTTGTTCCTGATTTCAGTGGGATCGCTGGAAGTTTCCTCTCCATTTAGTTTGATGTTGGCTATTGCCTTGTATATTGCCTTTATTTATGTTTTAGGTTCTTGTATCCCGGCTGCTCTTCAAGACTTTATCATGAAGGGATGCTGTATTTTTGTCGAATTGCTTTTTCGCATCCAATGAGATGATCATGTGGGTTTTTATTTTTTCAGTTTGTTTATATGGTGGATTATGTTGACATATTTTTGTATGTTGAACCATCCCTGCACTTTTGGGTATATATCCAAAGGATGCTCAATGGTGCCACAAGGACATATGCTCAACTATGCTCATAGCAGCTTTGTTTGTCATAGCCAGAACCTGGAAACAACTTAAATGCCCCTCGACTGAAGAATGGATAAAGAAAATGTGGTACATTTACACAATGGAGTACTACACAGCAGGAAAAATAACAACATCTTGAATTTTGCAGGCAAATGGATGGAGCTAGAAAACATTATTTTGAGTGAGGTAACCCAGACCCAGAAAGACAATTATCACATGTACTCACTCATAAGCGTTTTTTTTTAACATAAATCAAAGAAAGCTAACTCACAAATCACAATCCCAGAGAACCTAGATAACAATGAGGACTCTAAGAGAGACATACATAGATCTAATCTACATGGGTAGTAGAAAAAGATTAGATCTCCTGAGTAAATTGGGAGCATGGGGGCCTTGGGAGAGGGTTTAAGGGGAGGCAAGCAGAGAAAAATAAAGAGCTCAATAAAATCAATAAAAAATTAAAAAAACAACACAATAAAATGATTAATCTTCAAAAAATTGCTATCCTAATTAGCTCACCAATAAATAATAATAGAATAAATGGTTAACTACTTTGAATATATGCTTATAGGTTAATCAGAAAATAGTCTAAGGGTCATTGATTCCTATAATCAGACAAGAGTTAAATTTGCACATTTATCAATGACAATCCCTATTTTACTCAGCTCAAAGGCTGAGGATTGGAGTCTTAGGGTTACTATTGCTGTGATGAAACACCCTGACCAAAGAAACTTGGGGGAAAAGGGTTTATTTGGTTTATACTTCAACAACACTGTTCATCATTGATGGAAGTCAAAACAGGAATTAAAACAAGGCAGGAAACGAGGCAGGAGCTGATGCAGAGGCCATGTAAGGGTGCTGCTTGCTGGCTTGCTTCTCATGGCTTGCTCAGTCTGTTTTTTAAATAACCCAGGATCATAAGCTCAGGGGTGGTACCATTCACTATGGGCTGTTCCCTCTCACATGAGTCACTAAATAAGGAAATGCCTCACAGCTGCATCTTAGGGAAGCATTTTCTCAATTGAGGTTCCCTCCTTTCAGATGACTTTAGCTTGTGTCAAGTTGACATAAAACTAGCCAGGACAACTGGAATACTAGAATATGGAATTATTCCAACTCTAGCTCTGTAGTAATATTGATAGCTGAAGCTGGCTGTCAGTCAGCTAGGAGTCTCGGTCACAGTATATCTGATCTCTTTGTGTAGCTGAGGTTTCCTAATTCTTAGTAATGAATGCTCCCCAAATAGAGAGCCAAGCAGAGGACAATCATTTTAGAATGTATTCTATTTGTTGAATGAGTCTCAAAGTACCACTGAGGTTCAAGGGAGGATACATGGATTCTGTCTCTTGATGGGAGTATAGTGTGGTTCTGGTAGAACTTGTGGGACTGAATAAATTGTTGTGGCAGGTTTTTGAAACTATAATTGACCGCACTTGTTTTTCTACATTAAAAAGAAGAGGAAAGACCATTGAGAAGACCCAGTGGGTAAAAATACTTGATACGCAAACCCAGTGGCTTGAATTCAATTCCAAGTTACCATGGTGAAAGGAGAATCAACTCCTCTAAACTGACCAAATTGTTCTGTGACCTCTACACATGCACCTTGTCACGTGTCTTCCCCCCACAATTACAACAACAATAATAATAGAGGATGAGGCTAAGGAGGAGGACGAAGAAGAGGAGGAGGAAAGAGGAAGAGGGGGAATTTTCTATTATTTATGTGTAAAATCAAACTCCAGGACAACAATGGAAGAGCAGGAGGAGAAGAAGATACACCTAAGCTCTTGGTCAGGATACTGTTTCATAGTTGAAAGACAAGTGCTAGTGTAACCATTGCTTTATTAATTAACTCTGATTTGCTTTAAGGTAATGGATAAAATCCCCAAGTCTAGACAATCACCAACAAGTTCAACTAGACCCTATCTTCCCAGCACCACAAAAATAAAAACAATAGTTGGTGCAAATACATTTCACTAGCATATTATCTACTAAAAGTACATCAGTAACATCTCCTGTGGCAAACATACAAACAAACCAAAATGAGGCAATCCATAAACCTATGAGTGACAGGACAGGATATTAATTTGCTTTCTCTTCAAATAAATCATTTAGCATTACTTCTCTGTGAAAATAATTTACGGAAGACAAGTTCATTCTTTGTTTATAACTAAACACAGGCCACATTATTAGGATGAACCATTACTTGCCTCTCAGGTATGTTGACCTATATATTTATGGAAGCATTTTGATTTTTAAAATCATGCTCATAAACATTTAGTAATTGCTTGTCATATTTTTTCTTCAGAAATTTGGAAGTCTGCTTAGAGACTTCTGATACAGAGAATAAGTGCAGTCCCATTAAATTTTATGCAATGGACATTTGATTACGCAAGTCAAATTCTAGGTTACTTTTAGTAGATTATATATCAGAAGTAATGTAAGAGGAGTTTACAAACTTCATGGGTGATAATTCACATTT
Source organism: Arvicola amphibius (assembly GCF_903992535.2). Classification (NCBI taxonomy): domain Eukaryota; kingdom Metazoa; phylum Chordata; class Mammalia; order Rodentia; family Cricetidae; genus Arvicola; species Arvicola amphibius. The sequence continues at coordinate 14,592,395 of NC_052065.1, read as the reverse complement.
GAGGTTGAAAGAAAGAGGTGGAAGTAAATATTGCATGAAAGGGTGACTTAGAGCTTTGCCTATTTCAAAGAGGATTTGAACTAAGTGAACAAAATTTGTACAGTCAATTGAAAGGTTTTTCCCTTAAGAAAATAACTTAGTGATGGCCTCACATCTATTGAGAATCAGAAACATGGCATATTTAATTCTAGAATCTGACTTTTGCCTAATGAAATTTCCTGAAAGATTTATTAGAAAAAGCAATTCCTAGGGCTCCTTTTACTATGTGAAAGGTCAGGGGCATTATCTTGTAATATTTATCTTTGGGGAGTTGAAAGAAGATCTCATTTGGTAGCCCAGGCTGGTCCGCAACTCACTGCATAGCTCAGGCTGGCTTCAACCTCAGCAATATTTTTGTTACCGTATCTGTCTTAGAATTTGCATTTGTCACAATAGTCCTATGTGAGACTAATACAAATGATTCAATTATCAAAATTATCAATTATTATCAAAACTATATAGTTTTGTTTTTAATTTGAATAATTTAATAGAGAACTCTTACTTTATCTAAAACAACATTTTGTCCTCATTAGGAACTAATGATGTAAATACTATTATATAAGTAACTTATTATAAATATTATAGATAAATACATAAATAATACGATAAACAAAGAACTACAAAGAGGTCAAGGACTTAGAGGTGAACTTAGGTGGTCTGACTCCAAAGTCTATGTTCTTCTGTCTTTTGAGAGACTAAATCACAAGTATGGAAATGAAGTTTTTAGAAGCATGGAACTGTAGCACCATGGACTAGAAGCCTACAAGTTCTATGTGTTATTCTTTCCCAGCCTTTTGTACTGGGAGTTATCATTGTATTTTCCACTTACTCAGAAAGAACGAGTATAACACTCCAAATCCTACAACCAAGAAGAAACAATGCTACTCAACTGACCTCACAATTTCCACTGTGGAAGTCATCCTTACAGTAAAAGATCTCCATGAGCACCACTGGGAGCCTTCCAATGATACACATGTAGCTGGTACTAACACCTCCCCCACTAGCTCTTGCTAACATTGTGCCTGAGTAATGGATGCCATTTCCCACAGATCCACAACTAATGTCAGGGAGGAGTTCTTCTATAAGGGCGCATCATCTATAACCATAAAGATTATCATTTCTGTGCCTATCCCTCTGACTCAGGAACCAGACCACACCTCTGCAGGTATAATCATTGTCTAGAACCAAACCTGTATCTTTCCTAGGCTTGGTGTCTTCAACTTTGTACTTCAGAGTACCCAGATCCAGCAATAAGATAAACTATTGTACAGGAGTACTTTATGGAGACAATTCTACATCCTAGTCTAAAAACAAGTTGATATTTCACATAATTATACATGAAACTTACCTGATCCAATATTATCTATTCTCTCTGGAGATGAGAACAAGTTCCAACTTAAAGTAAAAAACAAAATTAGCTTACATATAAATAATTTATGATGTGTTTGGATTATGCATTTTCAACTTTTATACATAAAATGTTAAGTACATAGTATCTGCCAGATCTCACAAGCTGGTTTGGAAATTAACTCCACAAACTGACTTACATAAATATGATGAACATTAGAGATGTGTTACTGAAGGGAAGTTCCTGGTGACCCTATTCTGCTCATCATGAGTTGCATTAGGAAAGCAGGACTCTTCTTAGGTAATTAGCATGAAATATGAATAGACAACAGGTGAAATTTTTCATTCTAGTTAGTGCATACAAAATTAATTGAATATTATATATTTACTGTTTCCTCAATGTATGCATGTACCAGGGAAAATATCATAAAGTCATTATTCATTCTTACAAATAAAAATTTGAAGAGAAAGATAGTCTGTCAAGGTTCTATGATGAAACAGTGAAAAATCTTATCATCCATGGAACTGGAGCGGGAACAAATTAAGCTTTGTAGTGTCCAAGTTACTTGGCTCTTCATAGCTGAATACAAGTGCATGCTCTTATTTCTAATAGAGAACTAACATATAAATAAGACTTCCTAAGAAGGTGGTTGTTTAACGTATGCTTTGAATCTTGCAGAAAAGAATGAAGCAGGTGCAATGCCGTGTGGTTTCCCCCAAATGTCTGATTTTATTTTGGAATCCAGGGCATCTGATAAGCTTATTTGTGGGTTTCATATTGCTATAGTGTAAGGTGAGCAAAAGGGAGACTGGCTTTGCTATGGATGTTAAATGAATTTCCCAAGTTTGGTTTGTCCTCTCCCTCCCTTGATCAAAAGGTCAGTGGCAGATGGCTATGTGTCATGGGTATGAGCTGCAAACTGAAAACAGTTGACTCCAGTAAAATGAACCATGTAACTCAGAGCTACAGAATGTGGATCGGAGGCACACTAGGAAGGATCAATCTGTCATATTAAATTGTTATATGCAGGGAGAAGTATAGGTAAACACTCTGGAGGCAAAAGTTAAAATGAACAAAAACAAGGATCCTAGGAGTAAGTAAATTCAGAGTAATCAGCTTCTCTCCTTCTTCTTAAACTTTAAGTTCTCCTTTAAGCTCCAAATTCTCACTTTATTTATAGCTACTCAAATAAACCGATGTGGTTAAAGGTCAACAGAAAAAAAAACCTGTCCACCATACTTTGTATCTATCCTTCCCTTCTCAGCTAGGTCAGGGTGAGCTGAGAATGGACCAGTTTTCCCTTCCAGAATTCTTCTTGCAGGACAGGTTTTGTTTGTTTCTTTGGTTGCTTGATTTTTCGAGACAGGGTTTCTCTATGTAACAGCCCTGGCTGCAGGATTGTTTTTTACTTCCTGTTGGTTCGTTTCTGTTTTATTACTCCTTCCCCTCCTCAAGCTTCTAAATGAGGGCAAACTTTTTCAGCATAATTTTGAGCCCTAAATTCTTATTATTCACCCATTTTTAGTTAGCCATTTACCTACTCTTGCTTCAACTTTTCTGCTTCAAATTTGATCAACTTCTCTAGCATGTGTCAAATTTATGAACTCCGTATACACGCATATTCCCACTTCCCCAGGAAGTGACACATCAGGCTTCCTTTTGTTGTCTGACTTAACCCCAAAATTCTAGCTCAATTTATCTCTCATAAGATGCCCCAGGTTCCCAATCATAAGTTTTTTTCTGATATTTTCTTGCCACTCACCATCACACAGGTGCTATGTGCTATAGATTCAGCCCCTCATGGTCATATATGTCTGTGCCTTTAATCCAGTCCTTCCAGACCCTGCCTGTTTCTTACCACCAAGACCTCAAGCCTGGAACAAATATATCTCCTGAAAACTACAAGCTAAGTGGGATAGGAGGGTCAGAAAGACACTGTTAATTCATGAATATATTAGTCACATACATGTTCAGACAGCACCACGCTAAAAAAACATGGAACGATAGCCTTTCTGCAGAAAATCACCTCAAAAGGTACCAAAAGACTTATATGAATACTGTATCATCATAGAAGTTAATACATATGGGAAGAGTGATATTTACATGGATAGGGCTCTTTTTAAAAATGGAAAAACAAAAAAAACCCAAAACTTTTCCCTTCTTTTAACTAGTTAATATATGGTATCAATGTGATTGCAACATAGGCATGTACACAGCCAAAGAAATGACCCCAGAAAAATGCATCACAATTTATAAAATGGCAAGTGCTTTTTGATACTTGTCTATATTTTAAAATGTTTTTTCTGTAGTGATATATAAAAATAATGTATTATTTTAAAGTAAAGTCCTCTCTCTCCTCTCTCTCTCTCTCTCTCTCTCTCTCCTCATCTCTCTCTCTCTCTCTCCTCTTCTCTCTCTCTCTCTTTCTCTCTCTGGATGTTGCCTAAATCTGTCATGTACTAACTAAGATAAATTATTTCAAATAATTAAGAAAAAATCCATAAAAGGAAAAGATATTGAGACAGAGCTTTTTCCATATATTTTCAAAACTACTATTGAACTCAAGGGGAAACCTAAATAATCTAATGGCTTTTTTTTTTTCATTCAAGAAGTGTTCAAAATTCCAGATGTGTAGGGAAAGATATAAAATTATAATACCATTGTTCTTTATAAAAACCTTGAGTTCTCTTTGCTAATAAGTTAAGGATACTGATTTATTTCAAACATAACATGTTTCTGCTTCATAACAACATCTGTATTATTTACATTTTTATTGGCAACTTTCACTGTACCCTGGTGATTCTAGAAATCCTCATACTTCCTTGCTGGTCAGAGTTTCCAAAAAATAATAAACAAATGATTATTAACTATGATCTTTTTATTCTATGACCATGTCCTCCATAAGAAGCATTTGAAAAGACTGAGCTATTAATTTGTGGGGAAATTAGGGTCCATACATCAGATCTCAACTGCAGAGATATTTTGTGAGGTAGACAGACATCTAGCATTGATAGTAAAACACCCACCATAAATATATTGTACCCAAGAAGAGAGCCTCAGCATCTGGCCTTCCACTAACATCCTACACACTCCTTGTGGAATGTCCATTGTTCAGAGAGAAGCTGCTGTGGCGGGTGGTGTTGCCTGCTGCTAAAGGAACCCACCCAGGATTTTCTCAGCTCAGGGTGATTTAGATTCCCCACGGGACATAGTAATGACTAGAGATAGTTTTGGCTCTCACATCTTGAAGATTATATAGTGGGTAGAGCTTAAAAAATTATATTAAAATAATGCAAAGCACCAGACAGCCCCTTCGCCAAGGAATTTTAATGTCCCAAAATGTCAGTAGTTCCCAGGTCAAAAGCCCTGGACTAAAGTCATAGTTCCATAAGTTAGTGTCTGGGCACTACTGATATTTTGCACACAAGTATCTCCTGGAGAATTAAGACTATAGAGGGAAAAAATAATTCATGCTGGTAGCCTTCAAGAAGGGATTTTTTTTAATACTGCACCTACTGAAGGTCAGCAGCTCAAGTCACTGCAGATAGGAAAAGAGTGGGGATGCTTCCTTTGGCTTTATCCTGAACTGCCCCACCCAACTCATTCCCACTGACACCTCATGTTCCTGGCACCTTTTACCCTAACCCTAACAAGACATGCTCCAAAGCCTTCATCTACACACTAGTTTCTATGAGTCCTATTATTTAAAAAAATGTTACCTAACCTTATAGGAATGGATTTGTTTCCCACTTATAGGAATGGATTTGTTTCCCACTGACACCTCATGTTCCTGGTACCTTTTACCACTAACCCTAACAAGACATGCTCCCAAAGCCTTCATCTACACACTAGTTTCTATGAGTCCTATTATTTAAAAAAATGTTACCTAACCTTAGAGGAATGGATTTGTTTCATTCAACCTTGATTTAAGCTGGATCAAAGAATCAGCTTAGCAATGTAGAATATTTGGAATATTAAAGACCTTCATGGTGCCATAGCATGTCCAAATGTATGCTAATAGAAACAGTAGTCATCAAATGCTGTTTTCTTGTCCTCGTAGGATCAATGTTAGAAATGTCTTGGCCTCTTCTTTGATGTAAGCAGGCCATGTCACTGATTTTGTTCCACATGATGTACATCTATCTTGTATTCTTAGGTATAGTTCTTAACATGCCCCTACACCATTCTTCATATACTTTTTTCTCCTTTTCCTATTGGATACAGGATGCAACTGAATTCCAAAGCCTCAAGTATATGGTCATGCTAGAAATGGAGCAGGTTGCCTGAAAGGCTGAATGCAGTGTGGACTTCTTCCACAATATATCAACTTCGCTTCGCTTATTTCACAAAGATTTTGGTACCCCTAGGCATTTCAAATATGTCTTCCTTCATCTATTGAATCCAGCTACATTTAAATGCAATCATAAGAACAAAAATTTTTTTTTTTTTGGTTTTTCAAGACAGGGTTTCTCTGCAGCTTTTTTAGAGCCTGTCCTGGAACTAGCTCTTGTAGACCAGGCTGGCCTCGAACTCACAGAGATCTGCCTGCCTCTGCCTCCCGAGTGCTGGGATTAAAGGCATGCGCCACCACCGCCTGGCTCATAAGAACAAAATTTATTAGAAGTTTCCTAAATGATTTAGGAACTCTGATTTTGTGAAACTACATATAACAGTATCCTATAGAATTTAGAAAAAGAGAAAGGACTTCTATGCTATTACAGGCATGGCAAGTGGAGATAATTTGATCAAAGGCATAACCACTTACAAACAACTGGCATCCTGGCTTTTAGCTATGGAAGCTATAATGGGTCATGTAATTGTATTCACCCATACATATTCTACACACCACTGATTGTGTGTTTAATGTGTTTAAATTTTGTTTCGAAAACAAAATACTGCCAGAGTACTCTGGGTAAGCAGATTCTTAGCCAAAATGATGAACAATGTCTGGAAAAAGAGAAAGAAAACTTAGCAATATACAACAGTGATTTTCACTCGAAAGCAAAAAACACAAAGCAGTAAGGTTTGTAAGATAGAGGAATATACAGACGTGAACTTTAGAAATGTGTATTATAGAGGCCAAACAGCAGCCGCAACATGCTAAATATTACCTTGCTTTCCAGATACTTATATTCCATATTGGAAGTGAAAGCCATGAAGTGAAACAGTGATGAAGTTGCTTTTTGCTGTTAGTGATTTTTTTTTTCCTGTGTTGAGGGATTTGGCTATGCTTCAGTTCTCTGGAGAAACCCTATTAAAAGAAAACAACATTTTAAAAAAAAGCTTTGAAACCACAAAGGACTGAAATTTGAAGTAGTAAGAAAGTTTGGTTTCAAACCTAGAAACGCATCTGATTTGATTTTATTTTAAATTTTATACTCAAGGAGCATATTACACGTTTAAAGACATTCTTGAAGGACAGCTTCCAAAAATCTTTCAGTTCATAGGAGTATTTGCAAGACTGCAAACATTTTCATCCACTTACTAATTCTGAATGCCACCATCACTTATGGCTAGTTCAATCCAGTTGTGTGTTGTCTGCTCTTTGGGTCGCTGTGGGACATCAAGCACAGCTTCACATATCTTTTGTATGTATGAAGTCCACACCAGAGCAGGGCAAAAGTGCATTATCGAGGCTAGCACTCAATCTGGAGCTATTTAAGCAGCTACACAGTCACACTCAAAATTGCAGTAGTAGAAGTTGTGTGTCCTATAAAACCAACATATTGGTAGATTCTTTGGACTGAGCTCTCAAGGTCCCGATGAGGAGCAAAAGGAGGGAGATCATGAGCAAGGAAGTCAGGACCGTGAGGAGTGCGTTTACCCATTGAGACGGTGGGACAGATCTAACGGGAGACCACCAAGTCCAGTTGGAATGGAACTGATGGAACAGGGGACCAAACCGGGCTCTCTGAATTGTGGCTGACGGTGGAGGAGGACTGAGAAACCAAGGACAACGGCAATGAATGTGAACTCTACAGCGTGGACGGGCTCACTGTGAGCTTTCCTATTGATCTTCTATGAAAACGCAAAAATATGATGCATTTAGTAATGTACTTGTAGTTGTCAAGCATGTCTCCACTGGAGATGATTGTGATTTTAAATAGGTATCAATATGAATCAAAGTCTAGTAAAAAAATTTACATTTCTGATAACTGGAGAAAAATAGTCTATAAACTAGATTCTGGCCTCATACACTTTAATCTTGTTTGCCCCTTACTATCTACAAACATCATCAGGATTTATCATAGGGCATACTTTATGTATTAGTACAATCTCTGTCCTATGTCTCCGACCATAACACAAGATAGCTCATCAGAATGGGTAGCATTCCTGGAATTTTTTTTTCTCATTAGATGAAACACAGTAATGAAAACATATGTGACAGGCTTAGTTTTTAAAAAAAAAAAAGAAAGAATGAATTTTGGGGAGTCATATGTACTTCCTTGCTTGAATTTTAAACTATATCTTTCATCTGTGAGCAAAGGCAAATTAAGGTATTTACACTCCTAAATTCAGTTTTGCCCTCAGCTATATCCACTCCTTCCCAAAGCCCAGGATACCTCAAAAATTCTCTTACTACAAACGGAAATGAAAATGGAGGAAGGAATTTTGAATGGAACCAAAAGTAATCTTAATCAAACTTTGCCTGAATTATTTATTTTTCCCTCTGGTACCAAGGAGAGACCTGTCCAATAGCAGGTCCTCCAGTTTAAGCTTGATCGCAGTTAGGGTGCTTCCATTTTATATGCCATTTCCTCTGTTGATGAAATGTCGGGAGCCACCTTTCAGGGGTAACTTCTAGCATAATCCTAGCCGAGAGTTTGTGAGTTCAGGGGTAGGTGAATGAGAGTTGAAATGTTAAGTAGGAGGAACAGCGATAAGAAAGAAACACAGAGACATTGCATAGTATCGTGAGGGCAATTCAGTGCCTTCTGCATACCGAGTTTCTGAGTTTGCCCTGTGTTTAATTTCCATACACTTTTAGACCCCAATACAAGTTGGGGGGGGGGAGAAGGCGAAAGACTGCTTTAAACATGAAACAAAGGACAAACAAGAGCAGTTACTTGCTCCCAAACTTGAACATCAAGCCATACATCCTTAGTTAAGCATTCTGTTGTTTTGGCAATGAACACACCTTAGACCAAGTATCCTGATGGCAGCCACTCCTAGGCCAAAACTCTTATTTCAAAAAGAACTAGGCAGAAGTGTACTTGAATTCTCTGACCGTTGGTCAAGGTGGAAAAGATCCATGGGCTATCTTAATCTCCAAAATACCAAATAACCACACCCTAGGTCACAGTGTGTAGCCATGCTTGTGGACAACTTTGAGCAAGCCAAAATAAGTTCAAAACTCTCTGGTTTTCAGACAAGGTAGAATAGGCTCACATTCTTGGGTAAAAAGAATTGTATCATGGCAATTTTCTGACATGTAGAAGTCAAACGTAAAAGACCCACCATGTACTCATTTGGTATCACACGTCCATCAACTAAGAAACTTTCTCTTGTTTCCTTCACCTCCTCCTCATTTTTCTTCCATCCTCTCTCTAACCCTAGGGAATATTTTCTAGGCAAACCCTAAATGTACTATTTTCTGATAATTTAATCATGCATGTCTATGGGTAAGCTTGGTATTTCCTTTTCAGAAAATTTGTATGCAGTGTACCACCGTTACTCAGCTGACCTGGTACTTTCTATCCAGCCAGGACTTGTCTTGAACTTGTAGCCCCCAGCTTCCTTAATATTGGGAATAAAAGCCATGAATACAATGCACAGCTCAAAATTTACATTTCTAACATAAGGTTTTAAGCCAAATTTACCATTTGCCATAATGAAAACATGAATTTTTTTTTTTGATTTCTGCAAGGAATCTTGCATTTATCTTCACTTTTTTTGTTTGTTTGTTTTTTGGTTTTTTTTTTTTTGGTTTGGTTGATTTTTTCTTTTTCTTTTTTTTTCTTTGTTCTCTTTCTTTGGTTTATAGAGACAGAGTTTTCTCTGTAGCTTTGGAGCTTGACTTGGGAACTAGCTCTTGTAGACCAGGCTGGCCTCAAACTCACAGGGGATCCACCTGCCTCTGCCTCTCGAGGATTAAATCACCTCTGGGACTAAGAATGTGCACCACCTCTGCCGAGCATATCTTCACTGTTTAATAACAGAAACTGAGTCTATTCTATGCCATTCATTTTTATTATTTGCAACAGAAATGACATTTCATGCGGACTACATGACCCTCTTGTTTGAAATAGAGCTGTGAAGAAACTTCTGCTCCATAAACTCACATATGTTCTATTTTTTTCAAATTGTTAATATAGTCAGTAGTTTTATCCCCATACATACATGTATACAAATACATACAGAAAGAAACATGTGAACATCTCACCACTAGCATTTTAGTTGACATTGAGAGAGATTCAAGCTGGTGTCTTTAGTTCAAGAAGAAATTGATCAGATTTTACTAATCTCACTAGGAAACCAAAGCCTGTTGAGAAACTCTTCCTTGGGAATTTTCCTCTTAGAGCCATAAACATTCTAGCATAAGGCGAGAAAAAAAGAAGTATATTATTAAGAGTGTTGGTAGTGCCTTGGCTAAGGAATTGCGGTAATGTTAAATATGATAAATTCCTTTATAATTGGGAAGTCCACTCTGGGCTAGAATCCAAGGGTTCTGGAGTAAACCTACCCTCACAGAATGTAAGGTCTATGAAACAGGCAACTACATAAGAAGACACAATACAATACTATTCTTACTACAACTGGGAACTTATAGAGGCTTTCATAATATAGAACAGTCTCAACTTGTGGGTCACAATTCCTTTTGGGGGTTCAATGATCCTTTCACAGGGGTCACCTAGACCACCAGAAAACACAGATATTTACATTAGGATGTCATAACAGTAGCAAAATTACAGTTATTATGTAACAAACAAAAATAATTTTTATGGTTGGGGGTGAGCACAACATGAGGAACTGTATTAAAGGGTCGCAGCAATCAGGAAGGGTTGAGAACCACTGGCATAGAGTAGCAGTGTGAAGCAGAACAACCTGGGAACAAGATAATGACAGTGAGATTCCATATCCTTCTTGGTGTGATTTTACTGTATTAAAGGTCCATACCTCTGGGAAGTGAAGAGAAACTGGGAGGAGACAACAAAAAGCAGGCAAAACACTTCAAGGGCAAGAAATGTTAGCCCATGAATGATGGTAAATAGCTAGGAGAATGATTAGATGTACACAGATTCAGAATGTGTTTTAGAATTAGTATCTATGGAAGCTGGGTGATGGACTGATCTGTGTTGAAAGAAAACATGAAGAAAAAAATCTATATCTCAGAATAAAAGATGTTAATATTGGGAAACTGACAAGATAGATGAAGAGGCAAGGCTCTGTGCATATCTGTGAAGGACTGGTTAGATTAGTTTCTTTGAGGTAGGAAGATCTAACTTAAATGTGAGCAATAGCATACCACACTAGCAACACTACCATTCTTTGGGTTCCATACAGAACAATGTGAGCTGAGAACCAGTCAGTCATTCTCATAGTCAACCATTTCTTCTTACTCTCCCTCTCCTCTCCTCCTCTCCTCTCCCTCCCTCCCCCTCCCCCTCCTCTCCCGTCCCCTCCCCTCCCGTCCCCTCCCTTCCCCTCCTCTCCCCTCCCTTCCCCTCCCCTCTCCTCTTTTTTCTTCTCTTTTTTACCACTCTGGCTCTTTTCGCCCATGACTGTAGCTGTACTGTGACCAGATTGTTTCAAGATTCTGCTGACATGACTCCCTGCCATGATGGACTGACCCTTTTGTGGAATATTAGTTTAAGATGTGTTACATTCATTTAAGCTGTGAAACATTGTTTTTATGCTGGCAAAGATGTGTTGCATTCTTTTTGTGTTGCAATTATTTAACCTCTGTAAAGCTGTGTTACTTTTCCTGTCCTAAACACCCGATTGATCTAATAAAGAGCTGAATGGTCAATAGCTAGGCAGGAGAGAGAAACAGGTGGGGCTGGCAGGCGGAGAGAATAAATAGGAGGAGAAATTTAGAGACGCAGGGGAATCAAGAAAAGGAGAAGGAGAGGAGGACACCAGGGGCCAAGCCACCCAGCCACAGAGTAAGAAGGAAAGATACATAAGAGGTAAAAATCCCAGAGGTAAAACATAGTTAAAGAGAAATGGGATAATGCAAGTTAGAAAAGCTGACTAGAAACAAAAACTAAGCTGAAGGTCGGGGCATTCATAAGTAAGAATAAGTCTCCGTGTATTTATTTGGGAGCTGCTTGGAGGGTCCTCAAAGAGTAGAAAATAAAATAAAATAAAACAACTACAGCCCCCCCTTAAGTAAACCCATACTTCTTCAAGATACTTGTCAGGTATTCGTCAAAGCAATGAAACAACTAACACAGAATAAAGGTAACATTAACAATGGTTTCATGAATTTGGAAAATGAGTTGAGATATTTGGTTTTTAGATTTTCCTATTTCAATTCATGGTCTAGGGACAGACAAATACCTCAAATTAGAGATTGCCCTCACAGCTCATGAAATTCTTAAGAACATGTTTATGTGGATTAATCATGCCTATAATTTAATGTCACTGTGTGCTGATTTACAACTCAGATACAAATACAGCTTTGCATGTTCTGATTGTTAGCTGAATTACCTATGACTTCAGTCTATGTTCATAATGTACAAACTCTTCAGCCAGGCAAAAAGGACCACTGCACTTACCTAACTTTTTGCTATAAGCAAAGAATGTTATGACAAAAATAAACAGAAGCATACAGACCTAAACCCATAAATTATGTGGGCTACTGCTTTAAAGAGCCACATATTTGCTCAAGGACTAGGGGAGCTTGTCTAAAAGAGAACAGGTCCTGGGAATTCTCTCTGAATGGGATTTATTTTTGTCAACATTCTTTCAGTTTAAACACATTCATTTACATATACTTAAATTCCTTTAGATGCTTGACTTTAAAGTTTTACTTCTGATGTACAGAGTTAATATCTTTAGTAAAATGGCAATAAAATACATTAAGACAACTTTTCCTCTTGGAATCTACGAATCTCAGACAAATCTCACTCTAAATGTTAAAAGATTATCTGGTAGCATTTCTTTTGAGGTATTTTCTAAAGCATTTACAAGTATGTGTTGTATATACAACAAACTATTGGAATGTCTGGTTTACTTTAAATGTGTTTTTTTTTCCAAATAGTCCTTAACTTTTTGACAATGTAGGATTTTCTAAATTAAATTTATTTTTGTGGTGATGAGGCTTAAACTCAGGCTTTGAGCATACCTAAAGCTATGCCACTGAGCTCCAGCTCAGATACATATACAATCCCCTTTGACAAATATTTGAAATACCTAATTTTTGTATGTGTACATGCTAGTGTATGTCAATACATATTATTGTATTGCAAAAAGTAAAATTTCAAAAAAAAACACAACTGGAAAATAAGGATATTACAGAATCTCAAGGCCACAAATGCAAACAGATATATTACCTTTCTGCTTTACTAAGAGGAAACTAAAAATAAAAGGAACCTTGTACAAATTTTGATCTCTGGTAAACATAGCAAAAATTGTTCATTCTCCAGCCCTTGCAATCCATTTTCCACATATCTATGTTTATCATCCTTAACCACCAGAAACTATGCAGTCAATAGTATAAATCAGGTTACTTCATATCCCAGGCTATTACAGAGTGCCCAGAAAGTATCACATTATTTATATTTTCTGTAAAATAATCTTGAGTTCCCACTAGGAGACAACTTTATATAAAATGATATAACTGCATTTTGGGATATAGATCCTATTAGTATATATCATATTAGTATATTATTCCTAATATGAAAATCTCATCTGTTAGTTTAATTCAAAGCTTTACTTTCTGCTCGCTTGTAACTTACAAAAAGACATGTTGAACAAGTTAGTTATGTCAATACATTACTGTTAAACCCATGCATTACATTCCAAAAGGATTGAAAGAATATTTTAAATTCTCTGCTTATACTGCTGTTCTGTTAGGATCACTGATCCAATTAAAAACATTTGTAGACAGAATTGTAACCCTCTGTGTTATTTAAATGACAAGAAAGAAGTGCACTTCTGGGTAGTTGTCCTGCAAGATTGGGGCTAACAACTCTTATTCTTATAAATGACCTTAGTACTTTCAATTGGCAACCTAGCACCTACCAAAGAGCCATACCCCCCCCCCCAAAGATAGCATATTGATTCTCCCTTTACTACCCAAAGAAACACAAAAGGAAGATCCACTTATTGAGTTTGTTGCTTGGTCGTGCCCCATCCGTTCCTTTCCCTGCCCTTCTGTCTTCTCGACCCAACTTTCTGTCTCCCAAATCCAGAGACATGCCTGGTCACTTGGATGCCTATTACTCTGTCTTAAATACAACTGGAACTCATTCTCTGGCACTCATACCTGGGTCTGCCCCTCCTCACAGACTTTAGGCTCCAGCATTTCTCTACTTAGCCAGCGCATCCACCTGACTGTACTTTGTGATCCAGAGTAGAGCAACAATGACCATGCCCTGAAGGCACTCTATGTCAGCTGTGGATGTTTAACTCACCAATAGCTCCAAATCAAAGCTTTTATTATAGCTGATTCTACATGTCCACCATAGATGCCCTGAACTGCTCCAAAATGCCTTTACCTACAGGCTTCTCTTGTTGGAACATCACTGGCTGACAGACAACAAGAAGGGAATGTGACATGTTATAAATCAACTCTTAAAATTTTTCCTAAAAGAGATAGCCACATTTCATGACTCACCACAAGACACATGCCCATGCTTCTTGTCAAGGGGCCACAGGATGCAAATCTACTCAAGTACTTGTAAAAACAAAAAGGACATTCCTAAGTAATTTTAACCATTCACTGACACCAACTACAAAACCCTAATTTTATGAGCTTTTTGTTCATGACATAGACTACTGACTATTATATTGGTCTATATCTGCTAATATTCACCAATAGCTGGAAATAGCTTTAATTTTAAGTCAGATATAAAAGTAATTGGCTGAGAAGTAAACCCTTAATAGGTAAACATTGTCTGCTGGAAATACTGTCAACAATAATAATGTATCTTTATCAATAACAACTCATGTTTCATTCATGAGGCATTTTTCTATGTACCAGTCACACCTCTAAATGCTTTGCCTATATTAACTCATTGAATTATCCAGAAACACAATGCTATAAATAACATTTTATTTTCATTTATAGACAAGTAAAATTAGGCGCTGTGTTTAAAAAGGCAACAGTTCTCATGGTTTGCTTATTTCTTTTTTTTTTTTTCTGGGTTAAGCCAGTTTTATTTTATTTTTTTTTTTCATGGTTTATTTTTTTATATTTAAAAATTTCCATCTCCTCCCCTCCTTCTCCCCCTTCCCTCCCCTCCTCCTCCCCCCTCCCTTCTCCTCCCCTCCACCCATACCTCCCCTCCCTCCCTCTCCAGGCCAAGGAGCCATCAGGGTTCCCTACTCTATGTTAAGACCAAGGTCCTCCCAACTCCCCCCAGGTCCAGGAAGGTGATCGACCAAGCTGAGAGGGCTCCCACAGAGCCCGTCCATGCAGAAGAATCAGAGCCCAGCGCCATTGTCCTTTGCTTCTCAGTCAGCCCCCACTGTTGGCCACATTCAGAGAGACGGGTTTGGTCGCATGATCCATCAGTCCCATTCCAACTGGAGTTCTGTCCCACTGTCTCCATGAGTGAACGCACCCCTCACGTTCCTGACTTTCTTTCTCATGTTCTCTCTCCTTCTGCTCCTCATCAGGACCTGGGAGTTCAGTCCAGTGCTCCAATGTGGGGCTCAGTCATTTTCTTCATCTATTGCCAGGTGGAGGCCGACAATATCAAATATTGTTAAGACATTAAAGGTAGCTAGAACTTTCAAACACTTTAGGTGAGAGTGTGAAGTAAAGAAAGTACTTTCTTTTTTAAAAATTTATTTATTTATGTAACATTCCACCCACACTTTCCCCTCCCTTCTCTCTTCCCAGTCCCTCCATCCCTCTCCCTCCTTTTCCCCCATCCAAGCCTCTTCCAATTCCTGTTTATGAAAGAGCAGTTCTCCCATGAGTATCAACAAAACATGGCCTACCAAGTTGCAGTAAGACTAAGCAACTCCCCATGTATTAAGGCTGGGCAAGGTGACTCAGTATGAGGAGTAGGGTTCCAAATCCAGTAAAAGTGTCGGAGACAACCCGTGTTCCCACTATTAGGAGTCTCACAAGAGGACCAAGCTACACAACTGTTACATATATGCAGTTTTCAAATTGTTAAGCATCCATGTTTCCTCTGACTCACAGACTACACACTTAAGTAATTATTTAAGATGAATGAAGAACATGTGCTCACAAAACAAATTGCTTGTAAATGATCAGAGAGCTGTATCTTATTCATCATAGTTCAACTACATATGCTCAGAAATGTGGACTTGAATAAAATTCTGTTGGTTCATATAACCAATTGCTATTCAAACATTAAAAATATGACATGTCTTGAAGCTCGAATATTCTTAGTAACATTAGGCTGAGTGGAAGAAGAATGCAATAGAACATATCCATAAACCCATTTATATAAAGTTCTGAAATGGGCAAAATCACATATGATATGAAAATCAAAACAGTAGTTGAAATGACCAGAAAGGAACACAAGGGAGCTTTCTGAAATTATAGAAATTACATTTTATTTTGGTTTTGATATATAACACACACAATTGTCTAAACATATGTAAGAAAAAGATTTGTGCATTTTTTGTAGCTGAATAATACCTCAGTGTAAAAATATAGGATTGCATCATCACTAAGTTAGATATTGAAAATGACTCAGCTCTAATTTAGTTCATGACACAGACTTAGAAGCCAGGTCCTGCAGGCCACCCAATATTAATATTAAAAAATAAGATCACAATTGATCGAATTTAACTGTTGAGCAGAGACATGACAAAGCTGGGTATTACAAAGGTACTATCCCACACACATCAAGAGATCTTCTCCCTTTATCTGTCTCTACAATGTTATCTCAGACTGCTTCACTCAAACCTGGGATGTGTCACTGCCATAATCTTTCAGTGTCAGACATAATTGCTTAGGGTCAGCACTTAGAGCAGTGAAGACCCTCATCCATTGCACTGAACTTATCAATTGCAAGGCTTGCTAGAGCTGTGCCAGGAACTGCTTCATTGGTTATTACCAAATGCTGATATTATGGTCTCTCTGAAAGACTCTGTGAACACTCTCCATAAGATGATGCCTTGGAATTTCAATGAAACCACTATGGATGACTAAGGGGGAAAAGAACAAGTCATCTAATGTAGACATTGAAACAGCACTTCTCACACTTTACTGTGCATTCAGATCACCAAGAATTTGTCAAAACCCAGATCGCAATTCAGAAGCACTGGTGTGGAGCTCAGGGTGCTGTGTTTTGTTTTTTTTTTTTTTTTTTTTTTTAAACAGACTCTTAAGTTATCGGGAGAAGTTGCCATTCCTCGGAGCATACTGTGAATTTTACAGAATGGATTTTTCTTTCTTTGTGACTATACGCCCTGTATCCAGGAATCACCTTTTTCTGTGTGTAACTTATAAGTGTAAACTAATAAGCCAGGTTTGCACACTTGATAGTTTCAGCATCAAAACATACAAGCTCAGGTTCCAGCAGTGAACAGAGCATCTTCATTGTCAGCTTAGCAAATGTGGACTCTGAGAGGTAAGAGATACATCTCTAGATGTGTCTATAAGGGTGATTCCAGAAAGATTCAGTGAAAGAGATAAGATGGATGGAGGTGGCTCCATACAATGAACTTGAGCTGTGGATTGAATAAAAGAAGAAAATGAAAAAGGGAGCAGAGCATCAGCATGCATATCTGTTTCTTTCTATATTTTATGTGTATTGGTGTTTTGCCTGCATGTATGTGAGCATACAATGTGCATACAGATGCCTGCTGAAGTTAGAAGAGGAGGTCAGATACCCTGGAGCTGGAGTTACAAAGAGTTGTAAACCACCATGTAGTTGCTGAGAACAGAACTTGGGTCTTCTGGAAGAGCAGCAGTGCTCTTAACCACTAAGGCATTTCTCCAGTTCTCATTTCTGCTCCGTTTTATTCTTTAAATACTGTATTTTTATTCTCTATACATGAGTGTTAAGCCTGCATGTAAATGTCTACATACCTTCCTGGCCTTCATAGAGGACTAAGAAGGGTACCAGACCATGGAGAACTGGAGTTACAAACACTAATAAGCCACTATGTGGGGCGTGGGAACCAAACATGCATTCTTTACAAAGGCAGCAAGTGCTCAGAACCACATAGCCATGTCTCTAGTTGCTCATCTCTGAATCTTGACTACCAATACAATGTGACTCACTTTCTGTCATGCCTTCCCACCATGATGAACTCTATCCCCTCAAGCCATAAACCAAAATAAACCCTTCCTTTCTTAGGTTGCTTTCATCAGTCATTTGTTCAGAGCAACAAGAGAAGTAATTAGTCCAGCATTTCAGGATGAAAATCAGAATTTTGAAAATCCAGTCTAGATTTTCTGTGTGTCCATCAATTTGTGCATTACCAATGAAAATTCCATGAAGGACAGATTGTTGAATCTTCAGAATTATCTGAGACAAGAGCAGTTGAATATCAGCCCACATAGCAAGCAGGAACAAATTGAGTGGCAGCCAAGGAACAATGCAGGTCCAGAAGACCCTGACTAGAATGGTCTGGAATTGGCTTCCACAAACAAATGACAAAAGTGTTTAATTCCTAATATCTCTGCTATGTGAAGTGTTTTCTTTTAAATGACATCAGGGAAGAAAATATTTTTCTTAAACTGACTTTTTGTGCAATGGCACAATAAAAATAATAGGATTATCACTGGGCAGTAGTGACACACACCTTTAATGCCAGTACTTGGGAGGCAGAGGCAGGTGGATCTCCAGGTTTAAGGCCAATCTGGTCTACATAGTGAGTTTTATGACAGCCAGGACTACACAGAGAAACTATCTCAAAAAAAGATAGGATTACAAAGACAGTGTGATATGGAAATATTATAGGGAAATATTATGAAGACAGCTCTTTCCATAAATTTTCAAGAGACTAAAAATACTATTTCTATGCAAAAACTAGGCCTTCATCTCAAGAAAAATGCACTTTAATCCTTGAATATAAATAATTTAGAATATTCATAACCCTAAGCATTTTAAGCATTTATCACTTGAGATTTAACTAATCATTCACAGTGAAACTTTTTGGAAAGAAAAAAATACTATATAAATGTACAAAAGCATAGGAAATAGTATAATAATTTGATACTAACAGATAATGGCGACTTCTTTTTGGAGAAGAAAGTAGGATAGAGTGATTCATCAAGAAGTGTGGCTTTGTGGGATGTTTGGATTTTTGCAGGGAGAATGTGCTCATCATAAATTTACAGGAAACAAACCAAGGCACCTGAAAAATACTCTTGAGATACTTGTGACAATGTAATCTAAAATATCTTGCAGTTGGTAGTAATTTTTCTCATTGCTTTAACCAATGCCTGATAAAAAACTAACTTAAAAAAGTATAGGCCCATATTTCTGTATGGCACAAAAGCCATAGGCCCGATCTGAGGTGGTCACGTAGCTCTGCAGACAAGCTGTCTCTGCCTAACAATGATCAGGATGTTTGGTGCTCCTTTCTTTTGTAATTTGGAGGATGTCTCATAGAGATGCTAATTCAGGCCTACAGCCTAAGTATTTTCCCGCTCAATTGATGTGAGGGTACATAAGTTGTTTGGAGAATAAACGTGGGAGATCGTCAGAAAATGGTCAAGAGATCTTGCCCTTCAAGGATGACTGTGTAAGCGCGTCTGATTATTCCTTGCGACTCCGTACCAGTCTAGTTAGGGAAAGATAATCTTATATGTTGGACCCACACGGGCCTCAACAAAGAAGGAAGGTTTGTTTAGGATCACAGTCTGAAAAGATACAATCCATCAAGACAAGGTGACTGGAGCATGAGACAACTGGTCATTTGGCCTCTTCAGCCAGGAAGCAAAGACATGAATGCTTGTGGTCACTTTCTCCTGTTTATTCAGATGTGGACCCTAACCCACATCATGACACCATTCTCATTCAGGGCAGATCATGCACATTTAGTTCCTTCTCTGTAGAAATGGCTTCTCTCACACACACATATAAAGATGAGCTTCTTAGGAGATTCTAACTCAAGTCAGAAATGATGATAAACCACTAAATTATATGTACTATAATTTTATTTACAAAAATCCTTCATATTTCTGCGGGTCATTTCCTGGAACTTTGAATTCCATGCACTGGTGGTAAACAAATTTTATTTATTTCGTCCACTGAAAGTAAAAACAGATTACAAAGTCAACTTTCCAAGCAGTACCAGTTTCAAAGAAACCCTAAGAAGAAGTTTCAGATTTTTCTGCATATCCCTCAAAAATGATATTTTTTTTATTGGAAGAAACCAAAGGAATCAATGTGAATGAGCGAGAGAATACCCTAGGAGAATTCTTACCATCAGTTGAAATTAGATTCTGAGCCCTGCTCTGTTGTTTGTACATATGTATCCTCGACATGTATATCAAGACACAAGATGGTTAACAAAAAGTTTTGTTAATTCCCAACATTGGAAATCCAGACTAGAACACAAAAATATCTCCCTTGACTTTTTCCTATTGGTTACAAGACAGCTTCTGCAATTCTAACTGGACACCATATCATGACAAGACAGCAGCGCAAACTGACGAGGACTTTTTCATTTATGAAGGCGTTTATCAAGAAGGATTAATTTTCTCAGCAGCCTCTACAAATTTCTCTCAACACTAAATGGACCAGATCTGGATTGCATGTCCATCAATCACTAGAAAAGAGGTGGAAAAGGAGGTTTTCATTTATACCAAATCACATCGCATACTCTGAGGCTGGCCTCCTTTCCTGAATACAGAAAAGCCAGCTTCCAAGATAACAAAAGAAGGATTAAAAAATAAAATTACTAACCAATTGCCAAACAATTAAATTTAGTATAATTGATAAGTAAAATTACAAATAGGATCAAATGACCTGCCTTTATAATATATACTTGGAATATAAAATGAGACCGCCAGTGTCAAGTACTGGCTTACCCTAAGTGTTCAATGAATACTGCATTTCTGTTTTATCTTTCTCTTCAACAACTGAAACATATTTCAATCAGTAGGAATCATTATACTAGGAAGAAAAGGAAAAATGTTCAGAGATGGAGTTTTCTCCATTCAAGTAGATAGACCAACCCAAAATGACGGTTCTCAATCTTAAGTGTGGATCCCAGTACCTGGAGTACTTGGCAAGTCCCAGATTTCTGAGCCCTACCCCTAATGGATCTGATGTAAACTGCAAAGGCATGCAACTCTAACAAGCTCCCTAGTGTGCTGAGGATGCTATTCAGAATCACTCTTCCAGAACCACTGCCTCCAGAGTAATGCAATAAGCCATGAGAGTAATGTGTAAGCCACGAGCATGATGCATGAGCTATGAGCACAGTGTATGAACCACAGGCTTAAGTGATGGGATCATTTGCTTCCTGAATGCCCACCAGTGAACTCAGGCTCAGTCCAGCCAAATGACCTTGAAAAAAAGAGCTGCGAAATATATAGCATTTCTGACATTTCAGGTTGTTTCCTAGTTTCAGAGCCTCAGACAGGAAAGCTTTGTTCAGAGATAGACCTCACAGGTAAATCTGAGAGAACAGGGAGGCCAGCCACCCCAACTAACTAGCTACCATTATCTCACCTGCCAACTCCACAACAAAGGGAAAGTGAAATAGCAGCCATTCAAATTTGAAATGCTTTTAAGGGCTTAGAAGTATTACAAGTAAACCATCCTTCCTTTCTCCTGTGCCTGATAAAACCATTTAAACAGAGACCCCAAGTATTTAGAGCTCTTTTACTTCTTTGCCAAAGGACAATTCTTCTTGATTGGGCTCTATCACAAAATCCAGAGCATGGCCCAGACAAACTGGCTAGACAAGTCTGCTGTCAACTGCTTTGCCAACAGTGGACCAAAGAAATGGATTGGAAACCTTTTCTGTAATTCAATGCAACAAATTTTTCAAAACAATATTTTAATTTGCATACCAAGCCAAATTCTCTCTCAGAGGAGGGATAGAACACATTCCATTGTGTAAGACAATACTCACTCATTCCCACACAGTGATGTCAGTGCTCGGCAAGAAATGCTCTTTCTGACATTCTTTGTCTGGCTTGTAAAGTTTCTATTATAAAATGTGAACCACTTCAGAATCAAGCACGATGTTGCAAATACTTCTGTTATCATTTTCGTAAAACCCAAGGAGACAAGGCTGTCACCAACTGTCTCGTGCGCAATTATTTAATGACTTTCTCCTCCTGGCATGAATAGGATTTCTGAAGTCTATTTTCACTTCCCAGGACTTTCTTCTCAGAGGAATTCTGATTTGGATAGTTTATTTTTGCCAGCTTTTAACAGCCATGGAGCAATCTCATTGTTTACTAAGATAAGAGGAGGTTTGTCAAAGTTGTAGGGTTGAATGCTGGGAGGGATTCTGAGGTTAATGGGAAACACACTGGGCATTCTGTCAGGAGTACAGGGCAGATCAACACATAAATGATGAAGGATGGCATGGAGAAGTACAGCACGGCATGGACATTTTGGCAAGAGCTTATTTTCACTATTTCTCAAAAGCAAGTTAAAATAAAATATCTTATTGATCTCTACCTACCTGTGTACATATATACTGTGAAAATTTGAGAATAAAGAATACAGACTATGCATGGTAGCACATACCTTTAATCCTAGCATTCAGGAGGCATAGGCAGGTGAACCTGTATGAGTCTGAGGCCAGCCTGACCTACACAAGTTGCAAGACAGCCACAGCTGCATAATAGAGAGAGACTCAAAAAATACATAAATAGAAGATATAAAAAACAAGCACAAAGAATAAAGAATAATTGAATTCCCATTGAACTATAATTAAGTGCTAGTTTGTTCACTGTAAAGAGTTAAAAACAGAACAGTAAGGAAAATACATTTAGCAAATTTTAAATTAAAAGAAAAATATAATAACAGCATGACAAAATAGAAATCCCCTTGTTTTGCTATGTACAGTCGCATCCTTACTACTTAATTTTTAGATAATCTTCCAATTATTTTATGACTTTGTTTAATATATATATTATTATAACGAAAATCTTGTATATTTCTAATAACTGCATATTGCTGTTGCTCAGTAATTGCAATACTATAGTTTGATTGTTTGCATTGAATGCTATATTTGGAATCTATCTACACAGATACATATAGTTGTAGAAAATTTTTAATTTTCTAATGATGGTGTAGCATTCAATTGTAAGTAAGTAGGCAGAGTTAAGAAGATTCCATGTAGCTATCAAAAGAGACAGATGCCAGACCCTTACCGGTAGGCCACAGACTCATGTCAATACGCAGATTAATGGAGATGGGTTAATTTAAGATGTAATAGTTAGTTAATAAGAAGCCAAAACTATTGGCCAAACAGTATTGTAATTAATATAGTTTCTGTGTGATTATTCAGGTCTGTGTGACTGGAAAACAAATGAGCAGTCTCCGTTTACAAAATGATGTCCAATGTTCTGCAATGTATATCCACATAAAACCTAAGAAAGCTTTTAAAAAGGGCTTCTAGATCCACAAAAATGGGAGCCAAGTACAGCTTCTTGGTAGCTACATGTTTTTCTTTTTTTTTTCAGATAGGCTATGTTTGCTGGCAGTGAGCAGAGGCACAGCTCTGTTGTAAGAAGGTTTCCTGATTCAGCATTAGCAGCAAAAACTGCTTAGCTTCTTTATGAAACAGTTTCATGGATCATGCTGGCAACACGAACTCTGGCTCTTTGGGGAGGTCCTGCACTTCAGTGAGGTTTGTGAGCAGCGTGCTACTAGTTGCTTAATTGTGACATAAACCTGCTGCATCCCTGCATCTCTGAAGCTGGGGCAGGTGAGAATGGCTTACAGAGGAGGTGAACATCCCTCTGCCTTGTTGGATGGGGTGGAGCCAACAGGCAGGGTTGCGGAGTTGGTTTTAGCCATGCCTGCTTAGCATTTTTTAAAAAGGCATTCATGGTCAGAAAATAATTATGGATATGCAATAAAGACATATTCAGGTGGAAAAGACATCTAAATGGGTAACAGTATGTTTAAAAATGTACATAGGCTTGGGAGAGTGAAAAAAGAGGATAGACAGTTATAAAAAGAAATAGTTTAAAAAATAAAACTAAGTCTTTAAAGAGTAAAAGTAATATAAAGAGTACAGACAGTGATATATTAAAGGAGTAAAGATAATAAACATTGAAAAGTAATAGAGTAAGAAAAGCCACATAAAATCTAAAATGCTGTATATTGTTGTGGGGTTTATTTATTTATTTTTTGAATTTTTTGAGTGCAGAGAGACATTTGATTCTGGAAGCTGCTAAGTTATGTTTGTTTAAACATAAAGGCATCTTGACTTCAAAATTTGGGTCTTAGGATATGCTGCTTTGGAAAAGAGGTTCTGCTTTTGTTTCCACAGAAGATGGGAACCTGTGTATTCTTTCCAGGATAATGTGCTTTAATGGAGCAAGGCCTCCTGAAACATCTCTGTGAACCCTAAAAATACTTCACCCAACAAACAGCAGGATGCAGTTTTGAGAAAACAACCCCCAAGCTCCCAAAATGATTATTTATATTTTTTCTTTTCTTTTAAAAGGGGTTGGTTATAAATAGTTAAATATTCACAGTAACTTTCTTAAAAAGGGGGGGTAAAGGGATGGGACATGATATAGAGATGAATACTTTGTATTGGTATGGATCTTGGTCTATTTATACAAATTTAAGGTTGATTTCATTACACTGTATATATGTATTTCTGCTCTTGTTTAAAGTATTGTATTTGTGAAGCTCATTGAAAAATGTAATGTATAATTAAAAATTACAGATTAATAGTCATTTATAATAATCAAACTTTTAGTTATGTTAGTTAAGTTTTCTAGATATATAGAGATATATTTCAAGTAGATAATCTTCAATACTTCAAATACTTACAAAATATGGCATTTAAAATGTTTTATGAACTTAGACTTTTCTCAACAGTGAGACATGTCTGCTTCTGGCAGTACCAATTTCTTCAAGAGGAAGATGGGCATCAAAGAGTCTCCTTATGCAGTTTGCTAGCCATTTGGGCAAGAAACTGCTCTTGTCCGGACTGCTTGATGGTATGCTGTATAAACTGGACATGCAGGATCCACATAAATGACTGCTGAACTTGCCTAAAAGTGAGACAGTTATTCAGGGTTCCTGTTTCATGAAAGAGTATTCCAGATATTCTGCAGGACACAGAAGAAAGTGACTGACAAACTGTAAATATAGGCAGAACTGTCTTTCAAATTTCCTGCTTAATGGAAAAGTCTGCCAGATACTATGGACCTGAGGGTGAAGATGGATGCCCCAATATTACAGAAAAACTTTGGGTGACTGTCAAGGCAGTGAGATGTCTCCGTCAATTTTACAGTATTGGAAATTGCTTATAATGAGCTTCTTGTTTACTTAGTTAAGAATTTATCCTTCTGGGTCTTTGAGGAATTGGGAAGACAGATATAACCAAGTTTTACTTATTTATGATAAAAGATAAATTGGATATAAAACTTTAGACTCACAAGATTGGATAGATAAGGGAGGGGAAACTGTGGTCAGGATATAAAATAAATAAAAGAAAAAAAGAAAACACAAAAGAAGGGAAGGAGAGAAGGAAGAAAGAAGGAACAACAAAAACAAAAAGGCAGAAGGCTGTTAAGATGATTCAGTAGTTAAAAATGCTTGCTGCTTGCCACCGGGTCTGTTGACCAGACTTCAGTCCCTATAGTCGAAAGCACACGGTAGGAGAGCACTGACTTCCACAACTTGTCCTTTGACCTACAGACATGTGCTGTGGCACTTGTGAAACTACACACACACACACACACGCACGCTTCCTAATTTTATTCTCTGGATCCACTATATATAAAACCAGTACTGACTGTTGTGTCTTTAGTTATATAACCAATCTAGTTCGTCCTTATTATGAACTGGTTTTTCCTACGATGAATTGAAATAGTTCTAAGTCATATATATTCAGATATAATTGATTCCTGTTTAGAAAGAAAATAATAAAATCCTGACACCTATTAAAGGTGTAAACTTTTAAACTCCCAATGTTTTCAGAGAATCAATCAAATCTTATTACAATCTACTGGAAAGGGTTAGTAAAAGGTGGAAATACCTTCAATAAATACGATAATTCCTTAAGTTCCCTTAGCTGTTTGTTAAAGGTCTAGTCTAGCCAAAACTGTCAGATTTGAGATATTGTGTTAAGAATTGAGTGATATGGACAAGAAGATATATGTGAAAGAGGATCCACAATGATGAGAAGACAGTAATGATTCATTAATTCTAATACCAAAGAGTAAAAGAAATTATCCAAACTCCTAAAATAAGCAGAATTCTCACATTTCAAGCATTAATATTGATCTGAAGAATGATGCTCCCTTCCAAGAGTCATTTTTTTAGAAGAACCAGAAATTCCTTTCTTTTTGTTTTTTTTTTAATAAAGGCATGTTTATTGCTGCTCTATTCACAATAGCTAGTAAATGGAAACAACCTCAATGCCTGTCAGAGAATGTATAATGACAATGTGGTACATATATACTATGAATTACTATTCAGCTGTAAAAAATGAAATTATGAAATTTACAGGATGGAACTATTAGAAAATGTAGAAAGTACTACAGGGAGTAAGTAAGGTGACCCAGACCAACGTGGACAAATCCTACACGATCTTTAGATAACCCAGAGTAATAGCAGAAACCAGAAAAATAAAAAAGGGATCATGATTAGAAGGAATAGAGCTCTAAAGAGGGAACTAGTAGGATACAGGCACTATAAAGGTGAAAATGGGAAGAACAAGGGTAAGGAAGGACAATACAGAGGGAAGGATAGATAAATAATATGAAGGATATTTCCAAAAGTCACAGGGAAATATTTCATGATCATTTGAAACTATATAAAACATAAATTATATATATATATATATAGATATATATATATAATGCAGCTATACATTATGGGATAATAATGCATCCCATGAGAGCTATAGACTGTCTAACTAAAACCATAGTATCAG
This sequence comes from Arvicola amphibius, assembly GCF_903992535.2. Taxonomy (NCBI): domain Eukaryota; kingdom Metazoa; phylum Chordata; class Mammalia; order Rodentia; family Cricetidae; genus Arvicola; species Arvicola amphibius. The sequence continues at coordinate 14,565,808 of NC_052065.1, read as the reverse complement.
ACATGGAAAATCTCCCTTTAAGATGTTGGTCAAAGGAGTTCAAGAGACCCATGAAACAATATAAGCTATTGCAATTGTCCTTGGTTGCCTCTCAAATTTTGAAGTCAACACCCTATTGCTAGAGACACCACACACTTCAGACACATGACTTGGAGGAATGAAACAAGAAATGACCTAGAAGGCATGAGAAAAAGAAAATCTCGTATCTAAAGGAGTTATACAAGCTGGCAAGGGGAAAAAGCAATTAAAGGTCCTATTTAGCTATAAATCATATGAACCACAATGAACAGTTAGTGTGCAGTAGGAATACTCATATCTTGATCAAAATCAACAGACACCTAATTAAGCTAAGGCCTACTCAATAGGAACTCAAACCTGCTACTGCAAATCTAGCCTGCAGCTTTAAGTCCATGAATCAAACGAGAGTCAACCACTGCCACTTTCCTAAACAATATAATTTCCAACTGCTCTAAATATCTAGATAAGTTTAGCACTCACTTCTCATCAAAGAAATCTCTTTTTTTGCAGCAGACAGAGATCACAAAAATCCACAAGTGTTCAAAATCTAGACAACTGAACATAGGATTCTTTAGGAAGATTTTAAGATCCAGAGACTATCTCTGATATGAGACAGTGTCTTCTGTATACTACAGGAAGGCTGCACCCATGAACAACATGGTTCCCTAAGCAAGCCCTGCATAATGAATGGCAGCACTAGTTGGCATGCCAACATGGATAGGGGAAATCTCACAAGGCCCCAACCCAGGGATGATGAACTATAGGCAATTAATGGCTGCTAAGAGAGCTTCAGTCAGTCTTCTCTAGGGAAAACCCCCAATAGGTTATCCAATCCTAAGTGTTATATCTAAGCACATATACATAGGAGCAACACTAAATGGCCACAATAAATTGCATTTATATGTAATATAATGATTAAAAAAGAAGAGACCGTGAACCATGAGAGTAGAGGGGTGCAAGAAGAGTTTAGCAGGGGAGTTGGTAGAAATGATGTAAAAATATGGTACTAGCATACGAAATTCTAAAAACAAATTAAAAGTTTAGTAAAAAAAAAAAAACGGCAGACAATGATTCTCACCTTGAGAATCTCATCATCTCACATTCCTCTTACTAGGATGACCCTAATGGGGTGAGGAAAGAGCCTGGGAAAAAAGAAAGGAAGAGAATTCCTTTCTGACTTTCATCTTCCTATAGTTTGACATTTCTATTTTCAGACAAATTTGGCAAGAAACAACTAAAATATTTACAGATTAAAGAATCTAGAAGAGTTGTGAACTTAGATGGGTAATTTTATCCTTTAATATGTTAATGAGCATAATCATAATTTGAATCCAATAGTCTCCCCTTTCTTGGAAATTGCACATATGCTACACCCAGCTAAGTGGCCTATGATCTTTTTCATGTTATGATTTAGAATGAAATGAAAACTAAATTAAGTTCCTTTGCAAAGTGACAAGCCATATGTTTAAAGGTATTTATTGTGAAATATCCCTAAGGATTTAATTATGAGTAGCAGACGTCAACATAGTAAAGGATCCTAGAATAAGAAAATTATTGATAGATATACAGTAGTCTTCAGGACAGGTAACAGAGACCCTGATGAACACAATGGAAAAATTCTATCGCTAACAATTTATTTGACTAACTCTTGGCAATGTCTTCAGGGTGATCACATTCAAAAGCAAGTCAGGTAGAATTAAAAAAATCAATTTTTTTGTTCCACATGAAAACAAAGCTGCAAAGAAAAGGTGGGAAATGAATACTACGCTATCAGAAAGTGAATGTTCTTCCCCCGTGTTTCATTTGGTTGTCTCTGCAATAGCTCTATAAGAGTTGTAAGTAAAGGAGGGTGAAGGAAGCTGAGGATCTCCCAGAAACAGCATTTCCAACACTTACTATGTTTCCCAGCATCGTCCAGTTTAGCCCTTTTTCATTTTCTCAAATTGCCAATGTGGGTACTTTTCATCCCTCATTCTCCTAAGCAAAACATTAGGAACTATTCAGCATTGTGCTAATAACAGGGTGAGGAGACACAAAGCACAGAAGAGCTCACATTCCAAATATTATGGCAAGGAGCTTCTGCCTGAATTGTTAACATTTCAGGTTCTGAGAAGGAACAGCTGGATCCATGTGCCATTGGTATCAAAGGCCTTGCAAAAGGAGACAACACAAATGAACTAAAATGTACGGTCTATTCCTTGTTATAACACAATCAGGAAACGAGCTGATGCTTCCATTACACACACTTTGTGGGTTTTCAGTATGTTTCACAAATTGAATAAATAATGCCATAGAGGGAAAGATTACTTGGCGGAAACAAGGAAGGAAGAGAGGAGAAATAATTGACACAGAAAGTCATTTGCTATTATCAGTTAAGTTCCAGCGTTGGGGTTTTGAGGATAATTAAAAAAAAATCCAAGACATTGGTTTGGAAAGTGTTTCTACAATCTGTGTTCTACATCTATGGTGTTCCAATGAGTGGCATTCCAAATTATAAACACTTTCTTCAAACTGAAGTGTCTACAAATTGGCAAAAACTATAGCTTAATTGGATTGAAGAAAATCCGTCTAATATTGAAGAGGATATGTTTGTTCTGAAAATTTTGAAGAAACATCTATTCTGATTTAGTAAAATATAAACAAGCCATAGTTGTGAATAGCTCATTGTATAAGGCAGTTGTGTGATACATTTGAGAGCTCATCTACAGACTGTCATTTCTGATGTAACTTGGGATATAACTGTTAAAGATGTTATTGGAAGTTGGATTTTTAGAAATCAAATATCCATTTTGTTCAGCTGTTCCTAGTGGTGTATGTTTATGCTCAACCTCAGGAGACTGAGGCAGAAGGGTTGAAGAGTTTGATGTCAGCCTGGGCTACAGGTTGAAACTCTGTCTGAAAAAGTGAGGGGCATTGCCTTTTTTCCCCTGCTGGCATTTCAACAGGTTTTTTTTTTTCTATGTACCCTGGCTTGGAACTTACTCTGTAGACCAGGCTAGCCTCGAACTCGGAGTTCTACCTGCCTCTGCCTCCAAGTGCTAGGATTACAGGTGTGTGAAACCATCACCCAACAGGTGGTTGCCTTTTTAAGTTAATGTGTTTTGCATTTGCTTCTGACACTTATTTTCCCCTCATTGAAATAAAGGCTTCATCTTTATTTTGTTTATTGGCACACTGTTTAGAAGCAGAGAGCCATGAAATACTTAGAAACCTGTTTCAGTAACTATCATTTAGCAAACTGATACTCTATTACTAAATTTAATTCTTAAGACAATGTTTTTATCTCAATTTCTGAGATAAGACAGCAAGAGTCTGAGGAACAGACTATCTTGGTATAGGTTGTTTTTAGACCCATAAATGAAAGTACCACAGCAATCTTCCCTGTGTGGAGTCTTCCATATGTTACGTACACAAGCTCTAATTGAAAGATGCTGGCAATACCAATCATAAAGGGGACTATATCCAACTTCCAACTAAATATTCATGGAGGATGACTAGAACACTTAATATCAAAAGAAAATTATAATTATTTTTATGCCTATAGTCCAGATCCCCAAAACATCACCACGAGACCATACCCAATGCAAAAGCAAAGAATCATTATTGCAGATTAAGTTAGGTCCCCCCATCTGTCTCAAAGGCAGTAGTAGCATTGACAACAACAGCATTAATAGGAACAGCAAAGGAGAGACACCCGCTCAGCAGCAAAAACAGGGGTTTATATAGGGAAAGAGGCTTGGGGAATTGCAAGCCTCTGGGCTTGTGGTTGGCTGCCCATGAATGGGGTGAGGGGAATTGCAGACTTCCAAGCTTGGGATGGGCTGCCCCCTATAATGTAAGAATATTTCTAGGTATGAGGGAATCCAGCTGCCAATAACTGCCTGAGATTTTCCGAGCCTCCAGGGGCTCAGTGATTGGTCTGTTTTCTCTGCTCAGGGATTGGCTGGTTTTTTGTCAGGGGCAGAAATGGCTCTGATTCTGGGGGCAAACTGTTTCTTTCTTTGATTCTTTTTACCTTTTTGACTCTAATATTGGGACCAGGGCAAATATCTTTGGTATGCTCCAAATCTAAGAGCACAGTGCATTCTTTTGGTCCTGGTTTCAGGGTCCAGGGACATTTATCTGGCTCTAGGTTCAGAGACAAATTGTTTCTTTTCCCTGGCTCTGGTCCCATTTTCAGGATGTGTTTCTTTCCCTGGCTCTCAATGCAGAGCCAGATTGCTCTGTTGTGCTAGGACTACTGACTCACTGAATCTGTGGGGCCTCTCACTCCAAAATCTTACTTACAAATGCTTTAAAAATAATATTCTGGAATTATCCAACCTTAATCCTAAATTACACGCTGTAGTCTTATCTCTGTTTAATTGTTGGATGTTTCCTTTGTAGCTCCTGTTTAAGCCCTTGATGTCATTTTACTTTTTACTGACTTTTTGGTAAACATACAAAGCAATGAGTTTGTATTAACATATTTTAATACATATGTGTCACTATACTTTGTTTCCCACCCCAACTGTACCCCCATTCCCTTTGCCCTTTTGTTATCATTTAAATGAATACAGTGGCTAGTACTCAAACATTCAAAGCATATACAAACTTTAATTTTTCATGCTTCCATTAAACTTGTATAGTAGTATACATAAGAAGGTGACAACATTCTTTTCATTATCCTTGTATGTTTATCTCTTTACTTATAAAAAGTACTTAGTAGTTTATCATTTGACAAACTGAGAAAGAAAAGAGTGAAATCGATCAGAGAATAATCATTTCGCCACTGCTGTTTAGAAGTTCCACTGTAGTTCAGAGACGATGCTGTGAATACTTCAGTTATGCGTTGTAATACTGTATGGCCAACTTGTAAATGCTGAGTAAGTCACAGGTATGAAAAATGAAATTGAGATGTAGTTATCCCATATATATATATATATATATATATATATACACTTTTGATAGGGAAATTGGAAAAAGAATATAAATAAATATTTTCTTATGTGCCTGCAATACATAATACAATATGGTGTCTTTTGTTTGTCCTTGGTGGGACCTCCAGATGAAAAGTTTCTGCATCTCATAAGCCTCTCTGCTGATGGAACAATACAAATCAGACCAAATCAAACCGAATTTTTAAAGAGCACAGGTTTAATGGATAAAAACACTCCCAGAAGATTTTCCAGTCCACCAGAGAAAGGAGACAGAAAAGGAAGACCGGAAAACCATGCATCTGTTTTCTGGGGGACAGTTTCTGTAGGAGTGGTCTTGGGCATCTCTAGGGAAGGGGTCATCATTTGGCGGGTATTCTGAGATGCAGCAGGGTTTGGAGTGACATGGGGGAGGGTCATGGAATGGAACTTTTACCAGAACATTCCAGACTCTGGGTATATGGATGCCAGGAGCTAGGGTGAAGCTTTCAGCAGAACAATTAGCACATATTTTAAAGAAGATTGTCAGATATCATTATAACTTACATAATTCTAAGATGACAATTTTGTTGAGGATTATATTGTGTATATCTTCCCCTTCTCAAACTATAACACCAAAGACTTTATTATGTACATTTAAATCCACTCTTTCATTTTTTGGCATAATGGTGAAAAAATATTTTACTATTACCTTTTAAGACTATAAAATGAGGTTAGATATTGTAAGAAATATGATAATAAAACAGATAAATATAAAATATTCCAATTGTTTTGAAATCATACAGCTTTTCTTATGATTTTGTTACTAATTTTTATAAGTCTTTGTAGACATTTTATTTTTTATTTCAGAAATAGGATTATATTACTCAATAATTTGCATTTATCCTTTACTAATAAGTCATTCACATTCTTTTGACTAATACATAGCAGTATTATAATATTTAGTGATTAAAGCTTCAGAGTATAATAGTTTGATCAGAAATTTCTATTTTCATAAGTATCTTATCAATTTTTAATAATTTCTTCTAAAAGTGATGTAACAACAAACATTCCTCTTCTATTTTATACTCATGGATTTATTTCTTTAGAATCAAGTCACTAAATTAGGAACAAGAATAGATGCCCATGTTTAAATTGAATATTGCCCAAATAATATCATTTTATTCTTAACTTAATGTAGATATGCATGTCCATAAATAAAAATATTTATATAGATACACACACAGTTCAATTTACAAACATGACTCCTTCTTTTACTAACTGAGGGAGTCCAGTAGCACTAAGACCACCTAGCACCTAGAAGTAGGTTCTAATATTATCTCCCAATAAAAAGATACAGGGAGCCTTTGGCAAATGTCTGAGCCTAGGTGTAGGGGTAGGGCAGTTACAGAAAGAGCCTGGAATATTTATCAGCTCAGAGTAAGAAAGTACTGGGAAGAAAGACAAGTCACAATCGCAAGAACATATCATAGGGACATAGACACTAGGAAAAGACCTCCAAGTATCCAAAGGTAAAACAATTAAAGCAACAATGTACAGAAAGCAGTTTTGTATCATAATTCAAAGTATAAAATATCTATGACTCCACCATGATATGAGTAAATAATTGATTGGAGAGTAAGATAGCAAAAATCTCTCCTCTGTAAAATAATTACAAATAATTCATGTGCATCAGTCACACTTTCCTTTTTAGAGCTAGAGAATAATTTTTCACTTCTTAAGTGTGATCTGTATGTAAAAACTTCCTTCTCCATAATATGTGGAGAGGTACAAAAAGCACCTTTAGAGTGGAAAAACTTGACAAACATAATATAGCCTGATAGCCAAGTCCAACACCAACAGTGAAGGTCATATGGTGATACTTTATCATTAAGAACTGACTGTGCCCCAGCCTTTAGTACAAGAAATTCACCTAGACAGTCATTTAATCTCCATCACAACTATGAGTTTGGTATTTCTCAATAGTACTTTTCTCTTAATATTGTTGACATTTATTCAATTGTTTAATTTTGTAATAATACACTGCTGTTGTGAAATATTTTATTTTGCAGTATAAAACAAAGAAATAATCATGCTAATGGTGTTATAAAAATATTTTCTAAGAAAAATCAAGTTGTAACTAGAAAATATAAGTACAAAGCAGATACTGTTTGACTTAGTGATATTTAAACTATTTCATAGGACTTAAAACTATACACCTTATAATTGCTAACTAAGTTGCCTGGGAACAATGACTTTTGAGCAGAAATGCTCAGGTCCCTAAATTCCGGCATGTAAGTCACAATTTTAAAGTGCAAATCACCACAGCTCCTTGAAGAGATAGTTCCAGGTCTGGTACAGGGCTCTGTGAGACTATGTAGGGGTAAAAGGAAAAAACCATCAAAGAAAAACAGGATGACTTAAAATGGATACTGGGATTAGCTTAAAAAGTTTGGTCTTTAGTATATAAAAAAATGAGCATTCACAAGAATAACTGCATTTAAAGACCCACATTTTAGAAATAATCATTTCAAACAAAAGAAAGTGTGGTGGTTTGAATAAAAATGGCCACTCTATAGGTATATCTAATAAAGATCATGTTGACTATTCCTAAAGTTGGCCCTGGTACCCTTGTGGTTACTGTTTTGTAATTGTCATCAGCTGGTTGCAACAACACTTTTCAGTTTGACCCTCTATAAGAACATAGGTCTTCCATGACATCACTTCACAAAGCCTTGCCATGATCAGATTTTATCCATAGTTTATATACTACATGAGGCTAAACACCAAAGAGTTGCATTGCAGAAGGAAAAACAAAACCTGACAAAGGCCACCATGCTGTAGAACTGTGTCTCCCCATCCTGATATCTCCTCATCCTTGTAAGGTTTGTGGGTCTTTTCTTCCCCATACCCAACCTCTGAAAGGTGAAACCTGCTTTGGGCTTTCTGTTGGAAGGATTCATGTCTGGCCTATATGGAAGAAATTATTGTGTAGATGGTTAGAGTCAAGGGTTACCTTTGTCATTACTGCCCCACTATCACTAAAGAGCAATCATCCTCAGTGGGGATTCTAGCATCTATCTCCACCAACAAAATAAACCAGAAGTTCAACACTAGTATGTCATTTTTCTCCCGAGGCTCAAATATCCCAGGACTAATTTCTGTAATTAAGAGCCAGGGTTAGAATTCCAAGGATTCCTTTTATCCTGATTCAGAAGTCTCAGTGAAAGGAAAGCTGTCCCAAAGCATGTGACCTATGATGAACAGATCACCCTTGATATGGAAGGAGGGGAGAATAAGGGGAGCAACCAGGCCAGGTTACACTTCAACTCCGGCTACCCATTCAAATGGTTCAATTTGACCCAAGAGTTCCACTTTATCCTGTGTTTCATCTTGAAAGCTTAGAAGGCACACTGATGTACTGTGACCTCAGGGTAGGGGAGACTATAGACAGGCAAGGTATTCTCAGCTCTCATCTGAAAAAAAAATTTAATTTCCTCCAGCCATCAGAGGCTGCCTACTGGCTTACTCTTTGTGTTAAGATAGACAGTTCACTCTTTCTCTCTCCCTGCTCCCTTCCTCCCCCTCCTTCTTTCTCTCTGTCTCCTAGTCTGCCCATCTGCCTACCTTTAACTTCAGCTTTAACTTGATCCAGGATTCAGTCAAGGAGAGGCTTTGTTTTCTCTCATAGGACCGTCTCTCTCATAGGACTGGCCTCTGCCCCTGAAGTATCTATGTGGACAACCTTCTATCTGTCCTCATCTGTAGTGTCCTCAGATGACATCAGAGGCAGTGAAGGGTATGTAAGTTAACTGGAGACATCTCCAGTATCCTAGCTTCAGGGTTGTTTCCTTAGGCCCCATTGTATGTTAACTGGCAATCCTGACTCAGTTCTCTTCATTAGAGTTCTAGAAGCTGACCTTTGTCCTCCACTCTTTAAGTTGGAGAGGTTAACATCTATTCTCCCAACCTGTGATGATATACCTCTTTTTGAGGTTTGCATACCTTTTAACTAGATGCATTAGCTAGATCTTTTTAGATTCCTCAGTGAGAATGTACCAGTGTTGTTTTGTGTACACCTTCACTCATACACATGCTTATAAAAGTTCTAAATTAAGGCACACTGTGACAAGGATTTACACTTCTCTGACTTCTTGGAATGGGCTCCCTTGTACTTGTTAGATTTTTCTATATTCTCAGACAGTAATATCTGTGACATAGCATGGCCATTCATCTGAGTCATTATTCCTTGATGCTCTGAGAGGGCTGTTGAAAGGGGATCATTTGAAATTTTATTTTCTGCACATGGAGATGATAATAATTTTATGGGATTATAATTTTGAGCATTTTGAAGTATCATCTTATTATTTCATCAATACTTGGCAGCATCAAAACTAGGAAACCACAGGTATACTTGGTGTTTCTGCCATCATTAACTTAAAATCAGTTCTAGTAGTTGACGTTATCTTTCCTTCTCAAACCTGGTCCTGTCTGTAATTTCTCTACTTAGCCACTCTTCAATTGCTTCTAGAATCAGAGAAAAAAAACAGGATATAATCTAAGGAAGATAGCCAGTACCCCCCCCCACAGCTGTTCTTATCTTAAATCCAATATTCTCCCCTGAAGCCATGAACAAACACCCTCATTCTGGCTCTGTTTAGCTGCCTTCTCCCTCAAACCTTTGGGTTTCTTTTCTCTACCTCTAGACCTAGCCCTGAGGAGAAACTGACCATTTCCCTACACTGCTGCTTAACAAATCCATCAGGATACGGTTCAGACCACATGTCTAGGGAAATCTGTCTCCTTCATTAGCACTATTCCATTTTAAGGGAAAGTTCCATGTCCTTATACTCCAAATGAGAAGAGTACTGAGACCAGAACAGAGGTGCTCAGCAGACAAGTACTGAAAGGGGAAATGACTTCGCTGTGAAAGTTAGCATTATTTCACAGCCTAAATGAACTCAACCAAGACTTTATGCCAGACACTCTTTCTTCTGGTTGAGTGAAACATTTTGTCTCCAAAGTGCACTGGGATATAAATGTGAATCATTAGTTTATGCCGCCTTGATTATTCAACGGCCCATATATGATAGATGTCTTGGATATACAACCCTAGCACAAAGCAACAAGCACTTTCTGAAAACATACCCCAACAAGGAAGGGCAGCCAGTAAGACCCTGGTGGCTACAGACGATAATTCTGTTATGCTTCATAGCCTCCAAATTCCTATCTTACTTCTAAGTGATGAGGAATTTCAAGTCTCTGAGGAAAGCATATAACATGAGAAAACTTTTCAGGAAACTACAGGGCCCTGGGGCCAGAGTTTAGAAAACACTTATGCAGGTGAGGCCATTTTTAAGAAGTTTTGACTATATAAATTGCTCTTTGTCAGAGTTACCACATATTAGTCCAAGACAGTTATTACATTTTCTTCTCATAAGCATGCATGGTGTTCTGCATCTGGCACACTTGCCAAATTGTAGATTTATTCCTATTTCTATACATCTGTTAAAAGAATGTGTATTCCATCTCATCAGGGAGTTACTTGAAGTCACAGGTTGCTAATTCCAAATGAATAGAAACAGTGATTAATCTGAGAGATATCACTATTCATGTAACAGATGTCCATTATGATGAGTTACACATTTGTTCTATGTTTATACTAGAATATAAAAAAAGAAGATTCAAGTGTTTTGTAAAAGAAAAGAAAAAAGAAAAATGGGGGTAGGGAGGTAGGGAGCTACAAATACTTGAAAATGTTTATTCAGGTGCCAAGTTGGATGCGACAAAGACTTGTAGTTTGTCTGGAGGGTGGCAGGTAAAGAGTTGAGAGAAGGTTGAGAGCCAAGGGAGAAGGGGAGATGCAGGAATCTGTATTCTGGCTTCATTTCAGGGTGTGGATATTAACTCAGTCCATCTCACTTGGCTGACAGAAGTACTAATGCCAAAACCGGCAATTTCATCAGCATCAGTTACACAGAAGATGGGATTTCAGAGGAAGGCACGAGAAAAGGGAGAATGATGCATGTGATTCTATTCAAATAATTAAAAACAAAGTTGGCAGTCTATCTTCCTGTCAAGAATAATAAATATCAGACTATGGACTTGGAAGGAGAAGTGCAAGTGGCTTCCTGCTGCTCCATATTAACTCTGGTCCAATACAAACTTCAGAGTTGACTCTTTGCATACACAAAAATCAGATCTTTTAAAAGATCTTTATATATGTTTTTCTAGTTACTCTGTGAGAAGAACAATAGATGAAGAGGCTATCAGCCCAACGTAAGGGTAGAAAAGGAGAGGTCTGGGCCACACTAAAGCTATATTCACTTTAATAAAAATAAGTGTACACCTGAGTTACTTCTTTATATCTACTGAAAAGTTTCTAAAATTGGTTTTATATCTTACTATTTGAATCTTGTTCTCATAAGCTCATGCATTAAAGCATGCTCTTACAAATAGATGATAGACAGAGCAGATGAATGTATATACAGAAAAATTTAACGAGTGAAATTTGGCTAGAACCAATGAATGAGATGTTCACAGAGATAAATATTATTAACCAATGGGTTCATTATCCTGCCTGTGTGCTCTATTCATGGTCAGTTTTTATCATTACTGTGACCAAATACCTTATGTACTAAAGAAGCACAGATGTATTTCAGCTCACGGATTCAGTGGACTCAGTACATGAGTAATTCCCCTGTGCACTTGGACACAACACCACAGTGTACAGGATACACACAGGGGAAAAGGACCGAGAATAAAGGATAACTTTGAAGATATATCCCCATTGACTGACTTCTACTATCTAGGCCTCACCACCTAAACATCCATCCCATCACGTTCTAAGAAAATGAAACAAGTAGGTAACCAAACGTTCAATATTACAAGCCTGCAGGACACATTTATATTCACACCATAACATTCTGTCTTAAAGGCTCATGACCATCTCAGTGCAAAATGTATTTAGTACATTTGTAAGAGTCCCCAGAGCCTTACCCATCCCAACATTGTTCAAAAGCTGAAGTCCTGTCCCCACTGAGACTCAAAGTAAACTTCTAGCTGTAAGGTTCTGTTAAAATCTCAAACAAGTTAAATATTCTAATGGCACAGAAAAAAAATCCCATTACAAAAGAACAGAATGAAAAAAGAAAATAGCGTTGGTCCCACAGAAGAATTTTGGCTTGCATACATACTGAAATATCAAATTATATTGGGTTATTAAATAGGGTTGCCAACAAATGGAGAGGCAGATGTTGATATGGGTGTGGCACAGTGGGGGTCGATGATCAAAAGCACTGCAGAATACTACTCAAATTTGAAAACATCTCTGATAAACTTTTCATCCAGTGATTTAATGGGCACAGGCAGAGGCGTTTTCTCAAGGCCTCCTTGAAAAGTCTCCTAATCCACATGTAACTGTAGCTAAATCTGAATATAAGATTTCATTTTTCACTTGAAAAGAATAGTTTGTGTTGTTCTCTTTGGAAAACTCAAGGTCAAAGAGGGAAAGCGACTGAAGACATATAGTAGCCCAAATCGCTGCTGTAATACATAAGAACTCTCCAAAGTAGATGGTAGTCATACAAGTCTGACAGTAGATAATATAACAAACAACAGTTCACCTTGTCCAGATGTCATCCATGTATAGCCCTTTTAAACTTTCTTATAAGGTGTACAGTATCACACTTTTGTCCTACTTGATCTAACTATTTCTTACACATCCAGAATTTATTCTTCCCCCACCACAAGCTAAATCACAAAATCCTATTGTTATTTTTCTTATAACTTGTTAGTGTTATTTGCCTTCCATTTCCTCACAATAATTATTTGTTATCCTTCAATTTAACTGTTAAAATATTGTTTTAACTCACCCATTATAATACATGATGAGCAAAAGTAAGAAGAAATCTTATAAATATAAATATGCATGTCCTTACCCAAACAAGTAAGAAAATACACATGAAAACCTCTACCCACATTTCTACAATGGACTGTATGCCAATGCTTGTTATTTATCACTTTCTTGTCAAGCATGTATAGAAATCACAAATACCCATAATAACCAAGTAGTGTCATCATCTATTTGGAATACCAAACTCAGATCTACCACCATCATCACTTGGTCTCCCCTTCTGTAAATTTTTTGCAGCTCAGAATTCTCCAATATCATGAATTCACAACAGAGACCAAAGCTATTCAAGTCATCCACTACTTGGCAACCTCTTTAACTCAAGAGAGGCATAGATATTGGGAGTGTCAAGGAGGGGAGCAAAGCCCATCCATGTTGTGTTTTCTTATGTGTGTATTCTTTCCATTTCCCACCCATTCCATATTTTAACTTTTGAAACTAAACCCCAGACCTTCTGGTGGGCATAAAATTTAACTTTACTTTCATCTCTGTTTCTTTCATTCTCGCTCTCTCTCTTTCTCCCTCTCTCCCACTATCTCTCCCCTTGCATCTCTCTGTTCCTTTCTCCCACTCTCACTCCTCTTCCAATAGAGTTTACAGAGAATATCTTCGTTTAAATTATACCTAAAAGGCATGCATTAACTTTCTTTGATGTAAGCTGGGTAGCTCAGTTGATTACAGACTAGAGTTGGCAGATTTAGAGTGTTCATGAACACATTTTGTTTTGGACTGAAGAAAAGCCTGTTTTCAGAACTTCAAAGTCTAACCCCTCCCATTTAGCCAGTTGTCAATGTGTGGTGCTTGTCAATGGCAAGTATAATAGATATGATGGTTCACTGCAATCTTTTCCCATCCCTCCAAAACAATGGAGAAAGTGTTTCTCCTTTAATGTCGGTCTTTAATGGGTAAAAGAAAAAGAGAAAATATGACCTATGTAAGCTTAATTAAAAAACAGTATTAAAACATTCTAGAAAGAGGTAACCACTTTGTAGCTATTTTTCCTATCTTGCATGTAGGTACACATATCACACACACACACACACACACACACACACACACACGCACACGCACACGCACACACACACACACTTAACTTCAATGCAATGAAGATCTCAGGATACTATCATCAAGTATACTTGGAACAACAAGTAAAGCATTTAGGGGTCAGTATTACTAAGACTCTTTTAATGACAAACATCCAGTTACATTTGTGTATGTATATATATATATATATATATATATATATATATATATATTTCTATGTCTTCTGTGGAAATTCTGACTTGGTGGAAAGGAAGGAATTAAGAGCTTCTATGGGAGAGCTTTAGGAAAACAGACAGATTTCTGGACTCAGAACCCAGACACAGAAACTTTCTATGAGTGGGTTCAGAAAACTTTGGGTCTAAAATGTTCTTTGGGGTATTCGAAAATTTAAACCAACTAATTTAGAGTCTTCCCTTGGAGAAACAGCCAAGATTTTAGGATCAGTTGCTAGATTCTAACATTCATAAGCAAAAAGTGCCTGAAAGTCAAGTGGAGTTTGGGTTTTTCAGTAGATAGAAAGCACAATGAAGGAAAGATAAAGAACAATTACAGTCAGATATAAGAAGACTAATCCTCCTTATTTTTTTTAATCCTCTACTCTTCTCTCCAATCTGGCTATAGTCCTATTGGATTATCTAAGTAGTCAGTCAGGGCTTCAAACACTTCCCTTCGTCCAATTAGCCAGCTATTTACTTCCGCTGGAGATGTCACTTTCATTTTTTTAAGATAAACATGACATTTTTCTCTTGGTATTTTATTGTGACTTTCCAAATTTCAGAAATTTTGCAGGAATGGTAAAATCAAATCCCATATGCCCAAATTCATCCCTTGCTAATATTTGGTCTCTCCCGCAACTCTCCCTTTGCTCTCTTCCATATTTTGGACTGAGACTGGCATCACAGCCCTCTGCCCTAAAGAATATAGCAGGTATCTCTTATGAAAGTAACCGCATGACCATTTTCAAAACAAAGAATTTGATACTAACAAACCCAACAGTATTTAATGTTATGTTACATATAAAATGCTATTTAAATGTTAAATGTTTCAATCTCACACTGTTCAATGCAAGTCTAGATTTATCCAAATTCTGCCCGTTATAGCTTTTTTAAAAATCATCCTGGATTCAGTGAGGGGTTACTTATGCTTTGATACTAAGAGAAGTTATTTTAGAGGTCATCTTAGTACTCTGCTCACCACAAAGGACATGTCTCTCCCTGGTAATACTCTACCAAGAAATCTATTTTGTCTGAGATGAAGGTAGGCACTCTAACTTTCTTCTGAGTGGTTTTATTTTTTAGCCATTTAATGTGATACTCCTTAATACCTTTAGATTCCAGAGATCATGTAGTTGAATTTTGCATTTATATTTACTCTACCAAGCTTTGATGCTTTTGTGAGTATATATCAATAGATATATGGGTAAAAATAAAGTAATAAATTTCTACTTTGGGGAGCATATACTGCTCTTGCAGAAGATCTGCATTTGGCTCCCAGGAACCCTGTCAGTGGCTCACAACTCTGTGGGGAGCAGAGGAAGCCCTGAGTGAGTAAAGTCCTCAGTGGATATGTTTATTGTTAACATGAACCAGCCATGTCAAGTACCCTAGCCTCAGTCCCATGGGGAAATGGTTAAACCTCCTCTCCCCTAAGGGATGAAGCATGGATGAACGGTAAAACTTTCCTCTGCTCTGAGTGAGAATGTTGACTGTGTGTGCAAAACTGTCTACCGTAGCTTTCTCCCCCTGAATATTTACAGCCTGAAGACTGCTACCCTACAAAGACAGCTCCTATTGAGATTAGCTAAACGTGCCTTCGTGTTCATCTGTATACAATAACCCTGCCTCCTTGTTAAGCTGTACGTAATAGCCCTGCTTCCTTCTCTATATGTATGCAACAACCCTACCTTTCTGCTCAACAGTATATAAGAAACACACTGATCTTACAGGTGCTGCACTTTCTTCATCACAGAATCCAGTCTACCCACCCCAGCTTTCCTGTGTCTGTCATTTCTTCATTCCCTCACTGCCTCTAGTGAGATCTATCCCTGGATCTGTACTGTATGTAGCAGAACTCCCTATAACTCCAGCATCAGGGTATCTGATACTTTGCTCTCACCTCTGCAGATACCTTTACTCACGTGTATATATCCATGCACACGTACACACAGAGATACATAATTAAAAAATAAAATGAAACCTTTAGTTCCTGCTTTTTAGTTACACCATTTAAGACAATTTATGTTGAATATAATTAATTACTAGTGTGATTCTGTCATCTTGCTATTTGCTTTCTATTTGCTGCTTCTAGTCTTTATTTTTTTTCCTTTTACCCGCATTTTGGTTGTTTGTTGTGATTTTATTTGATATCTTTAATTTGTAAATTAACTAAAATACTTTATTTTAAGATTTGTATGGTACATTTGCTACCCATCTAATCTAGGGCATATACAATTTCTTTCTTGTATAGCATATAAAATTTCCATTACTACATTTCTATTTCTTCCCTTGAACCTCTTGAACTAACAATGTGATTCATTTGTTTTTCCTGTAATACACACTTGACATTGTAACTATTTTTGTCTAAATATTCAATGATCTCTAAAGATATATAAATAGAGCTGGACAGTTGTGGTGCACACCTTTAATCCCAGCACTCAGGGAGGCAGAGGCAGGTGGATCACTGTCAGTTTGGGGCCAGCCTGGTCTACAGAGTGAGTTCCAGGACAGTCAGAGATACACAGAGAAACCCTGTCTTGAAAAAAACAAAAATACATAAATAGTAAGAAAAACATATCTATTCATATAGTGAAAATTTCCAATGGCTTTTCCTTAATGTATTTATTATTCAAATTGGTATAAATTTCCTTTTGCCTGAAAGATGTTAACTTTTATTATGGTGTGAGGGCACTGGAGGTAAGTTCTTTTAGATTTGGTAATTTTGAAAAATTGTTTTTAAAATTATCATTGGGTATAGAATCCAAAGTTGACAAATTCCTTGTTTACTTAGTCCTTTACAGATTGAAAAATCTATTACTTTATTGCTCACATTGTTCCAAGTAAGAGATCCATCATCTTCAGTTTTTGTTTCCTTTGTATGTCTCTATTTCTCTAGAAGCATTCATGAATTTCTCTATGATAGATATAGACAGCGGATCGAGTGTCACTGTTTCATGCGTCTTATACTTTGAATTTACTAGCTACTTGGATATGTTTGTATAATTACTGTTTCATCAAAATTAGAAATATTTTTGGCCATTTATACTGAAACATTTCCCCTTTAATATACCCTTTTCAGGATCTCCAGTTACACACAGGTTAGGCTACACGTATTAACCCAGATCATTGACATTTTGTTCACTGAAAATTTTCCTCCATATTTTATTTTATATACATTATATCTTCACATTCACTGATCTTTATTCCACAGTACCTACTCTTTCATTGTTTCTCAGCCGTCTATTTTTGGCACAAGTATGATAGCTTTGCTCTCCAGGTGTTTTAATGAAGCCTTCCTATATGCTCCATGTTTCTGCTTAATGTTTCAATCTTTTTGTCTTGGGATTAAGATCTATTAGGCAGGAACAGAGCTTTATTTAATTTAGGAATAACTATAGACCACCACTGAGGCAAGCCCCTTCTGAATATTGAATATTGTATCCAACACTCGATGAGTGTGAGGTTTTCCAGGCTTTCATGGTGTAAACAGATCCGACTTCCATCTTTGTGTAAGTGCTGTATATTTTTTGTACCTTTCCAGATAATTCTTCCTCTGGTCCTGGGTAGTTTCCTCTAGTGCACACCAATTAATACTTTACCACATATTCTACAGCTCTCCAGTGTTCTTTCCCTGGGAAGTCTTCTCTCTCACGATTGTCAGCACAACTTTCTCAATCCAAATGGCTTATTGGGCTCTAACTTGAGTCTCCTTCCTGTATGGTGGCCTGGAAACTCTATCCAAATGGTAAGCTTGAGAAATCACAGTGCTTCCGCAAGTCATTTCCCATGTCTCAAGGATCACTGTCTTAAATAGTCTGATATAAGTTTCTTATAAACCAGTACTTCATAATACCAATCAAAATTTACACTTCCTCCCCTCCTCCCACTTACCTCCTGTTCCCCCACTCATGCTCCCTCCACCCCTCCAGTCCTAAGAGAGGACAGGATTCCCTGCCCTGTGGGAAGTCCAAGGTATTCCTTGCTCCATCTAGGCTTAGAAAGGTATACATCCAAATAGAATGGGATCCCAAAAAGCCAGTGCCATTATCATTGACTTCTCAGTCTGCCCCAATTGTCAGCCACATTCAGAGGGTCCAGTTTGATTCCATGCTTATTCAGTCCCAGTCCAGCTGGAGTTGGTGAGCTCCCATTAGCTCAGGCACACTGTCTCAGTGGGTGGACCAACCCCTCGTGATCCTGACTTCCTTGCTCATATTCTCCCTTCTTCTGCTCTTCATCTGGACTTTGGGAGCTTAGTCCAATGCTCCAATGTGGGTCTCTCTCTCTATCTCCATCCATCGCTGGATGAAGGTTCTATGGTGATATTCAAGATAGTCATCAGTCTGTATTAAGGGACAAGGCCAGTTCAGGCACCCTCTCCTCCATTGCCCAGGGTTTCTTGCCAACCCCAAAATGGCTCCCTCAATTAAGATAACTCCTTCCCTGCTCCTATATTTGTCCTTCCTCCATCTCAACCATTCTACTCCCCCAAGTGAAGGTGTAAGTCACAAACAATCTCACACCAGTTTGGAATTATGATTAATAGAATGGTTATTTATTTAAAGGGGAAAAACTTACAGACCACCATCCCAGACAACAGCCCTCTGCTCAATCAGGAAGGGAGCCTAGTCGCCGGAAGCGGAGCCGGAAGCCAGAGAGCTAGTAGAGGGCAGTTGCTGCTTTTTAAAAGAAGGAGAGACCACGCCTCAATGGGCTGGTATCTCAGCAGCTATTGGCTGAAGTAGCAGAAGGAGCTCCCACAACACCCAAGCTCTCCTCAAACCTCCCCTTCTCCCTTCTCTCTCCCCCTCTCTCCTTCCCCCCCAGCCCCACCCCCATGCTCCCAACTTTTGCCTGGCAATCTTGTCTGCTTCCAGTTTCCAGGAGGATCTATGTATGTTTTTCTGTGGGTTCACCTTATTACTCAGCTTCTCTAGATTCACAAACTATAGGCTCAATGTCCTTTGTTTATGGCTAGAATCCACTAATGAGTACATACATGATGGAGGAGTGTTTATGTGTTACTTTCATTATTAATAAAGAAAACTGCCTTGGCCCTTTAAGAGAAAATTAGGTAGGTGGAGTAGACAGAACAGAATTGGGGGAACAAGGAAGTAGAGTGGGGGAGACGCTTCAGGGATTCGCCATAGTGAGTCTCCATGCTGCTCCTCTCCGAGATGGACGCAGGTTAAGATCTCTCCTGGTAAGCCACACCTCGTGGTGCTACCCAGATTATTAAATATGGGTTAAAGGAAGATGTGAGAACTAACCAATAAGAGGCTGAAACTATGGGCCAGGCAGTGTTTTAAAAGAATACAGTTTCCGTGTAATTATTTTGGGTAAAGCTAGCCGGGTGGTGGGACACAGCCCGGGCCGGGTGGCGGAACACAGCCCCGCTGCTTCACACTACAGTTTGGCGCTCCAACGTGGTGACTAAATCCACTTAAAAACCTTGCCCGCTTGGGATCGGAAAGAAAGTTCTCTGAGACCATGCCAATGGCTCACTGCTCCCTTCCTGCACCTGGGCAGATGGCGGAATCAGGCTTAGGTGAGCGGGACAGCATTTGCGGATTCCTGCCGCCATAGAGATGTTTTTAGACTGCGCGGTGCTCTGCGTGTCAGATTTGGCTGTAACTTGGATAAAAAGAGTTTCTGTGCTGCACGCTCAGTCTCAGAATTAAACTGCTGAGTGCGGCTCCAATGTCGACTGCTGTGTGCCTGGAACTGTGTGCGGCTCAGGGGCACCAAATGACTGAGGCAGGAGCGGCTTTGGCTCTGCTCCGCCATGCTGAACTGTGCTGATCTCAGGCAGGATCTATCGTAATTACCACAATAACTGCGCAGTTAAGGTTTAGACTTGGCTGTAAACAGGCAGTACCGTATTACCTATAAGTGGCGCAACTTAAGTTTTTAAGAAGTGCTTAACATTTTAAGAAATGCTCCTGGATAGTAAAAAATTACAGATTCACAATAGGACAGATTCAGACATATAAGACCCCCATATGGGTCACAATGTTGGATGACTGTACGTAGGCTTGAGAGAGAGAAAAAAATAAATATATAGAGAATAAAGTTAATGCCTTAAAAAAGGGGTAAAGTCTTTAAAGAGACAGAATAAAGTAAAGTGATAGAGTGAAAATAAGCCACGTAAAAATGGAAAATTCACAGAGAGTCTGGATTATGTATTTTGTTGTGTTTTCTTTGATTTTTTTGACTGTAAAGGAGCTAAGTACAGAGAGACATTTCATTATATGGGCTGCCAGGCTAGACCAGAATGGACATCTTAACGGTATGACTTCAGGATTTGGATCTAAGAACATGATGCTTTGGAAAAGAGTTTCTTCTTTTGTTTTCACAGAGGACGAGACTCTGTGGATTGCTTCTATCCCAATATGGTATGATAGACCACGCCCTCCTGAAAGGTTGCTGTGAACATCTTCAAAAAATTACTTCACTCAACTGCCAACTGAGAGGAACCTAGCACACAGGTTACACCATAAAAGACCTAAATAACAGCGCCCCCATTCAGCAGGAAGCAGTTTGGAGAGAAAAAACTGCGCCCATTTTCCCAAATATTGTTTATAAATGTTCTTTTACATTTAAAGGGGGAGATGATATAGATATGAATTTGCATTGGTATAGATTTTAAGGTCAATTTTGTTATATGTATTTCTGATCTTGATTAAGCTATTGTGATTGTAGTTCATTTTAAAAACTGTAATGTATAATTAGGAAATATAGGTTGTTAATGGATAATCATTGATAATAGTTAAGCTTGTAGTCATGTTATTAGATGTTCTAGATATGTAGAGATATATTTCAGTTAGATAGACATTCTTCATATCTTTCAAAGACTGCAGAATATGGCATTTAATGTTTTAATAACTTAGGGTTTTTCATGACAATGAGACACGTCTGCTCCTGGCAGCACCAATCTACTTCGAGAGGAAGATGGGCATCGAAGAGGCTACTTATGGAGTTTGTTAGCCATTTGGGCAAGAAACTGCTCTTGCCTGGACTGTTGCATAGACTGGACACAAAGAACCCGCAGAGAGAGGACTGCTGAACTTGCCTAAAGGTGAGATGGTCTTTCGGGGTTCCTGATTCATGAAAGAGTCTTCGAGACATTCTGCAGGACACAGCAGAAAGTGACTGAACTGTCTTTGAAATTTCCTGCTTCATGGAAATGTCTGCGGGACACTATGGGCCTGAAGCCCGAAGATGGATGCCCCAACGGTACAGAGGAACTTTGGGTGACTGTCCAGGCAGCGAGTTGTCTCTGTCATTTCTAGAGTTTTATAAGTTACTTATTTCTTGTTTACTTAGGTAGCATTATATCCTTCTGGAGTCTTTGATGGAGTTGAAGAATAAATAGATAGTTATAGCTTTCCTTAGTTATGATAAAAGATAAAATAGATTTAAATATTGTAACTGTAATACTTGCTTGATAACTGTTTTGTTACATGTAATTTTACTATGTTAAAGTTAAAGCCTTTCTTTTTTGTTTAAACAGAAAAAGGGGAAATGATGGAGGAGTGTTTATGTGTTACTTTCATTATTAATAAAGAAAACTGCCTTGGCCCTTTAAGAGAAAATTAGGTAGGTGGAGTAGACAGAACAGAATTGTGGGAACAAGGAAGTAGAGTGGGGGAGACGCTTCAGGGATTCGCCATAGTGAGTCTCCATGCTGCTCCTCTCCGAGATGGACGCAGGTTAAGATCTCTCCTAGTAAGCCACACCTCGTGGTGCTACCCAGATTATTAAATATGGGTTAAAGGAAGATGTGAGAACTATCAATAAGAGGCTGAAACTATGGGCCAGGCAGTGTTTTAAAAGAATACAGTTTCCGTGTAATTATTTCGGGTGTAAAGCTAGCCGGCGGCGGGTGGCAGCCCGCCGCTTCACGCTACACATACATATTCATATTTTTGGGTCTGGGTTATCTCACTCAGGATAGTGTTTTCTATTTCCATCCATTTGCATGCAAAATTCAAGATATCATTGTTTTTTACCGCTGAGTAGTACTCTAATGTGTAGATGTGCCACACTTTATTTATCTATTCTTCCATTGATTGGGCATCTCTTGGGTATATTCCCAGGAATGGTATTGCTGAATCATGAGGTAGATTGATTCCCAATTTTCTGAGAAACCGCCACACTGATTTCCAAAGTGGTTGCACAAGTTTGCATTCCCTCCAACAATGGATGAGTGTTCCCCTTACTCCACATCCTCTCCAGCATAGGCTATCATTGGTGTTTTTGATTTTAGCCATTCTGACAGGTGTAAGATGGTATCTCAAAGTTGTTTTGACTTGCATTTCCCTGATAGCTAAGGAAGTTGAACATGTTCTTAAGTATCTTTTGGCCATTTGAAATTCTTCTGTTACAAAAAAAAAAAAAAAAAAAAAAAAAAAAAAAAAAAAAAAAAAAAAGAAATTCTTCTGTTGAGAATTCTCTGTTCAGTTCAGTACCCCATTTTTAATTGCATTATTTAGAATTTTAATGTCTAGTTTCTAGAGTTCTTTATATATTTTGGAGATCAGAGCTTTATCTGATGTGGGGTTGGTGAAGATCTTCTCCCATTCAATAGGTTGCCTTTTTGTCTTAATGACTGTGTCTTTTGCTTTACAGAAGCTTCTCAGTTTTAGGAGGTCCTATTTATTCATTGTTGCTCTTAATGTCTGTGATACTGGGGTTATATGTAGGAAGTCATTGCCAGACTCTTTATGAAGCTACAGTTACCCTGATATTAAAAACACACAAAGACTCGACCAAGAAAGATAATTGAAGACCAATCTCACTCATGAACATCGATGCAAAAATCCTCAATAAAATACTGGCAAACAGAATCCAAGAACACATAAAAAAATCATCCATTATGATCAAGTAGGCTTCATCCCAGAGATGCGGGGCTGGTTCAACATACAAAAATCTATCAATGTAATCTATCATATAAATAAACTGAATGAAAAAAAAAATATGATCATTTCATTAGATGCCGAAAAAGCATTTGACAAAATATAACACCCCTTTATGTTAAAGGTCTTTGAGAGGTTAGAGATACAAAAATCATATCTAAATATAATAAAAGCAATGTACAGCAAGCCGACAGCTAACATCAAATTAAATGGAGAGAAACTCAAAGCCATTCCACTAAAATGAGGAATAAGACAAGGCTGTCCACTCTCTCCATATCTCTTCAACATAGTGCTTGAAGTTCTAGTAATAGCAATAAGAAAACATAAGGAGATCAAGGGGATTCAAATTGGAAAGGAAAAAAATCAAACTTTCATTATTTGCAGATGATATAATAGTGTACATAAGTGACCCCAAAAACTCTACCAGAGAACTCCATAAGCTGATAAATACCTTCAGTGATGTGGCAGGATACAAGATCAACTCAAAAAAATCAGTAACCCTCCTATACACAAAGGGTAAAGAAGCAGAGAGGGAAATCAGAGAAAGATCATCTTTCACGATAGCTACAAATAGCATAAAGTATCTTGGGGTAACACTAACAAAGGAAATGAAAGATCTATTTAACAAGAACTTTAGTCTTTGAAGAAAGAAATTGAAGAGGATACCAGAAAATGGAAAGATCTCTCATGCTCTTGGTTTGGTAGGAAAATGTAAAAATGGAAATTCTACCGAAGGCAATCTATAGATTCAATGCAATCCCCATCAAAATCCCAACAAAATTTTTCACAGACCCTGAGAGAACAATAATCAACTTTATATCAAAAAACAAAAACTCAGGATAGCCAAAACAATCCAATACAATAAAGGAATTTCCGGAGGTATTACCATCCCTGACATCAAACTCAATTACAGAGCTACAGTAATGAAAACAGCTTGGTATTGGCATAAGAACAGAGATGTTGACCAATGAAATCGAATTGAAGACCTGGATATTAATCTACAAACCTATGAACACCTGATTTTTGACAAAGAAGCTAAAATTATACAATGGAAGAAAGAAAGCATCTTTAACAAATGGTGCTGTCATAACTGGATGTCAACCTGTAGAAGAATGAAAATAGATCCATATCTATCACCATGCACAAAACTCAAGTCCAAATGGATTAAAGACCTCAATATAAATCTGAACACACTGAACCTGAAAGAAGAGAAAGTGGGAAGTAGCCTGCAATACAAGGGCACAGAAATCTCTTGAAGACCCTTAATGCACATTCATGTCTTAACCATCTAATCTTGACCAATATTCTTTTAAATAAATCCATAAATACCATTTAAAATGTGTATTAGTCAGAATACTTTGCTGTTGAGTAATTCATCAAAATGGTGAAGTTTTGCTATAATACTTCACATAAGCCCATGCTGAATGAGACAGTATCTTGATAAAGCATGAACTAATTACAAATAAATCATACATGTGTACTACAACATTGTAAACAAAAATCAATGAGTCACAACACTATGAATTAATTCAGTATTCCAGATCCCTGGAATTAATAGCATAGTTACCAAATAACTTTCAGTGTCTATTTTAAAAGAGGCTGAACTTACTACGAACAGCATTAAATTGAAGAGGTGGGAATGAAATCAATTCAAACATTTGTGGCTCTTTCTCAGTTTTCTTCCCTTAAGCCTCAAGTCACTGCTGCCAAAGTCAATCTCCCTCCTTTATTTTTAGCCTAAGACAAATCTTACTTAGAGTCTATCCTTAGCATAATTACCTACACCCTTCTTTATCCACCCCCTCTTACAGTCTGGTTTGCTTGCAAACAATGAACCAACCTTCTAGCATACACATGTTTATTAAAGTAAATAAAACACAATGAAATTTATGATCAGACAAAAATTTACTGTACCTGATGCCAGTTTGCAACAATAATTATACTGTATCTGATTTTATTGCTTCTAAATACTGATCTGATTTTATTTAAGCAGTGTGAAGTACATAGTAACATGCAAATAAAATGTTATGGGACAGATCAATGTGGATTTTTAACTTGTATAAGGGAGTGATTGAAGTTAAGCATCTAAAGTACATGGGTTCTACTTTTCCTCTATAATTCTATGATAGCCTTATTATGTTATTCACCATTTGAAAGCATCAATTTCCTCATTAGTAAAATGATGATAATTAAAACTTTGTTAAGAACAATTATCCAAATTTGGGCTAAAGTAGAACCAGGAGATCTTTAAAAATCTTACCAAGGCAGTACTTGTCCTACCTAAAAACTATTCTATTATCTAGAATATATACCCATGATATGACTTTCTGTTTTATGTCTAATTAGAATTCAGATAATCAGGATCAATGTAAATTCAAAGATTTCTATCTAATAAAAAAGAAAATTCTGAATACTGTCATTTCATTGCTCTGAAAGATATTAATAAATTTTGACTGTTTTCTTCAAAAACTTTTTCCAAAACTTTTATTCATCAAAATGCCTAAAATTCCAAATTCCTCCAAATGCTCCTGAAATTAGTTTAATTCCTCATTGTTCTCATCATCAATGAACTAGATAAATATCTGACATGTGTTCATGTTCAATTTGTATTTGAATAGTATTTATATTTTTAACTACTTCCTCAGTATCTATAGGGTTCAGTATCTATAAATTTGACCAACCCTGAGTTTTAAAAATTGAAAAAACTACACGTGTACTAAGAACATATGGACATTTTTGTCACTAGGCTCTAAACAATGCGGTTTATATAACAATTATATATGTAGCATTTTTATTCTTTAAAGTTTTATAAGCAATGAGGAGATGGCTGAACCATGGGGGAAGATGTATTTTTGCTGCATGCAATGTGACACCATTTGATATTAGAGATGAGCATCCACAGATTTTTTTGACATCTATGGGGGTCTGGAACCAATCTCCCATGACTATAGAGAAATATATTCATATACATATGGAGTTGTCTGGAAGCATAAGTATGTCTGAGAACATCAGAAACATTTCTGACCCCCACATATTATTTCTTGATTTTTTAAAAATTCATTTAACTCTCCTCTGGTTCCCAGGGACTGAACAATAGCTCAGTGTATTTAATCTAAATTTCAGTCTCTACATTCTTTTGTTTGTTTTTTCAAATGAGTACAGTAGGTTTCTGCATTCTACTTCAATGTTTGAGACATTTCGAAACTATTTGATGATCCAGGTTCTCTGTGGTTTTGTGTACTGTGCAGAATAAATCCAAGTTCCACTTAGTTCTCTTATATGTGGAAAGTTTGAGCCCTTTCTTTCTGTGGATGCTTTTTTAAAAGAATTATTTTCAGACATTGGTGTAGAAATGAACTGCTTTTGAAATGCTGTTTCAACATTTATTCAGTTATTCAATTGATCCCTCAGTGCCAAAGCTTATTTTACTCCTTTGCTAGTTTCTATAAAACAAACTCAGAAAAAGAAAACCTAAAATCTATTGAGTTCTTTTTGAGCAGTGGCTCTCAACCTTCTTAATGTTGCAAAACTTTAATACAGTTTCTCATGTTGTTGTGACCCCACCATGAAATTATTTTCATTGCTACTTCATAACTGTAATTTTGCTGTTACTAATCTTAATGTAAATATCTGATATGCAGGATGTCTGATATCTGACCCCAAGAGTATCATAAACTACCAGTAAAGAACCACTGTTTTTGAGGATTTATAAACTGAAAAAGTTATTTGAACATAAACAGCAAAAAAAAAAAAAATGCTCACGAGATTAGAGACAATGATCTCACTTCTTATAGTCCTTCAATTTCTTTCAGGGTATAGGATTTTAAAAACTATGGATTTAATTGTGTGTAAATGCTTGTGAACCTGGATCAGGCAGCAGATCTCTTGGAACCGGAGTTAGAGACAGTTGTAAACTGCCATGTTGGTCCATAGGTGAGAGCAATAAACACTCTTAACCACTGAGCCATCTCTCCAGCCCAGAGCAGAGCTTTTTGAAGAAAATTATCACTGTTTTCAAGTGATAAACTATATGAAGGAAAACAGCATGGTATAATTATTAAAATTAAAATAGGGTTCAGGCAGTGGTGGTGCCCGTCTTTAATCCAAGCACTCTCGTATGGCAGAGGCAAGCAGATCTCTGTGAGTATGAGGCCAGCCTGGTCTACAGAGCTAGTTCTAGGACAGCTAAGGCTGTGTCTCAAACCCCTCCTCCCAATAAAACAGGAAATAAAACACTGAAACCCTGAGAAATAAGATGAAACAGTAAAAAGATACATTTTTATATTCCAAGTTTTAATTTAAAAATTAATAGTCAGTACTTTTAAACATATTTGGAACAATTTGTACAAATGCCTATAAATACAGATCTAGTATTTCTGGTGAAAATTTAGAATACTAATTTTAAAAATACCACAATTGTTCATTTTTTTCCCTCTCCCACTTTTTGAGACGGGGTTTCTGCTAGAACTCATTTGGTAGACCAGAATGGCTTCAGGCTGACAGAGATACACCTGTCTTTGTTTCCCAAGTTCTGGTATTAAAGGCGTGTGCTACCACCGCCTGGCAAAAGTACTATACTTGTAAGACGTGTACCAGATCTTAGGCAAGGCCCTACCATCCTCCATGGGAGCAGGCAAAGCCCAACTGACCTCCATGGGAGCAAGCAAGGCCCAACAAACCTATAGGAGCACCAAGTGACCTCAGAGAGTGCCGAGCAACCTCTGGTATGACCAGAAGTGTGGCTCCAACTCTACTGCGAAGAATACCATCTGAACCTTGTATCCACTGGCATGTGGAATTCTTATCACGGAAAAGTAGTACCAACTATACCAATTGGAGAAAAAGATGGGTAGAAAACACTACCCATACAGAAATACAGCATCACCAAAAACTAGTGGCTATACAACAGCAAGAATACCCCTTCATAGATTAAGTAGAAGGAAACAACCTAAAAAAAGTTTTAGGAAAATGTTTGAGGCCCTTAAAAAGGAAATGAAAATTTTCATCAAAGAAGTGAAGGAAAAGACAAACAAAAAAGTGGAAAAAAATCAATAAAACCTTTAAAGAAAACCAAGAAAAAGCAATCAAGCAGGTGAAAGAAACGATTCAAGACTTCAAAAACTAAAATAGAAACAATAAAGAAAACACAAATTGAGGGAATTCTGAAAGTGGAAAATATGGGAAAAGGATCAGGAACCAAGCATTAACAGCAGAATACGGGAGATGGAAAAAATAGTCTCAGGCGTTGAAGATACAATAGAAGAAATAGACTCATAGGTAAAAGAAAATGTTAAATCTAACAAAAGCTTAGCACAAAATATCCAGGAAATATGGGACACCATGAAAAGATCAAATCTAAGAATAACAGGGATAGAAGGAGAAGTCCAACTCAAAAGCACAAAAAAATATATTCAAAAAATCATACAAGAAAACTTTCCCAACCTACAGAAGGATATCCTTATGAAGGTACAGGAAGCTTACAGAACACCAAAAAGACCAAACAAAAAAAAAAAGTTCACTCGCCACATAATCAAAACACTAAACATACCGAATAAAGAAAGACTATTAAGAGTTGCAAAGGAATGGGGCCAAGTAACATATAAAGGCAGACCTATCAGAATAACACTTGACTTTTCAATGGAAACTCTGAAAGCCAGAAAGTCCCGGGTCAATCGTTATGCAGGCATTAAGAGACCATGGATGCCAGCCCAGACTTCTATAGCCAGCAAAACTTCAATCACCATAGATGGAGAAAACAAGATATTCTATGATACAACCAGATTTAAACAATACCTAACCACAAATCCAGCCCTACACAAAGTGCTAGAAGGAAAACTCAAACCCAAGGAAGTAGCTTCACACAAAAACACACAGACAACAGATGATCTCACAGCAGCAAATTCCAAAGAAGCAAAAAGCATACACAATAATAACACCAACAATGAAAACTAAAATATCACTAACTAGCAATCACTGGTCATTAATATCCCTTAATATAAATGGATTCAACTCAGTTATAAAATACACTGGCTAACAGATTGTATATGAAAACAGAATCCATCCTTCTGCTGCACTACAAAAATTAGAAAACTTAAAAGAAATGGAAACTTTTCTGGACAAATGTCACTTACCAAAATTAAATCAAGACCAGATAAGCAAATTAAACAGACCTATAACCACTAAGGAAATAGAAAAGTTATCAAAATCTCCCACCCCCCCAAAAAAAGCCCAGGACCAGATGGTTTCAGCACAGAATTCTACTAAGATTTTCAAAGAACTAATTCCAATACTCCTCAAATTGTTACAAATAATAGAAACAGAAGGAACATTGCCAAACTCTTTATAGAAGGCTACAGTTACCCTGCTACCCAAACCACACAAAGACATTACTAAGAAAGAGAACTACAGAGCAATCTCATTCATGAACATTGAAGCAAAAATACTCAATAAAATACTGGCAAACTGAATCCAAGAACACTTCAGAAAAATCATCCACTATGACTAAGTAGGTTTCATCCAGAAATGCAGGGATGGTTCAACATATGAAAATCTGTCAATATAATCCACCATATTGACAAACTGAAAGAAAAAAAACACATGATCATCTCATTAGATGTTCAAAAAGCCTTCAACAAAATTTAACACCCCTTCATGATAAAAGTATTGGAGAGAGCAGGGATACAAGGAATGTACCAAAACACAATAAAGGTATACAGCAAGCCGGCAGCCAACATCAAGCTAAATGGAGAGAAACTCCCAGTGATTCCACTGAAATCAGGAACAGGACAAGATTGTCCACTCTCTTCATATCTATTCAATATAATACTTGAGGTTCTAGCTAGAGCAATAAGACAACAAAAGGAGATCAAAAGGATACAAATTGGAAAAGAAGATAAACTCTCACTATTTGCTAATGATAGGATAGAATACATAAGTGACCCCAAAAATTCTACCAGGGAATTCCTACAATTCATAGATACATTCACTAATGTAGCCAGATACAAGATTAACTCAAAAAAAAATTTTAGCCCTCCTTTATACAGATGATTAACAGGCTAAAAAAGAAATCAGAGAAACATCACCCTTCATAATAGCCACAAATAACAAAATATATTAGGGGTACCTCTAACCAAACAAGTGAAAGGCTTGTATGACAAGAACTTTAAATCTTTGAAGAAAGAAATTGAAAAAAAATCCTAGAAAATGGGAAGATTTTCCATGCTCTTTGGTAGGTAGAATTAACAATAAAAATGGCAATCTTACCAAAATCAGTGTACAGATTCAATACAATGCCCAGCAAAATCCCAGCAAAATTCTTCACAAACCTTGAAAGAACAATACTCAACTTCACATGGAAAAGCAAAAAATCCAGGATATCTAAAACAGTCTTGTACAATAAAGGAACTTCTGGAGGCATCACAATCCCTGACTTCAAGCTCTCCTACAGAGCTACAGTACTGAAAACAGCCTGGTATTGGCATAAAAACAGACAAAAGGACCAATGGAAATGAATTGAAGACCTAGGTATCAATCCACACACCAGATTTTTGACAAAGAGGCTAAAAATATAAAATGGATAAAAGAAAGCATATTTAACAAATGGTGCTAGCATAACTGGATATCAACATGTAGATGAATGAAGTAGATCCATATCTATTGCCATTCACAAAACTCAAGTCCAAATGGATCAAAGACCTCAACATAAAACCAACCACACTGAACCTCGTAGAAGAGAAAGGGGAAAGTACACTTGAAGACATTGGCACAGGAGACCACTTTTTAAATATAATCCCAGTAGCACAGACACTGAAAGGAACAATTAATAAATGGGACCTACTGAAACTGAGAAGCTTCTGTAAAGCAAAGGACACAGTAAACAAAATGGCAGCCTACAGAATGGGAAAAGATCTTCACCAACCCCGCATTGTACAGAGGACTGATCTCCAAAATATATGAAGAACTCAAGAAACTTGATATAAACAGAACAAATAATCCAATTTTTTAAAAAAGTGGGTAACAGGCCTAAGCAGAGAACTCTCAACAGACAAATCTCAAATGGCTGAAAGACACTTAAGGAAATGTTTAACATCCTTAGTTATCAGAGAATTGCAAATCAAAACAACTCTGATATTCCATCTTACACCTGTAAGAATGGCCAAGATCAAAAACACTGATGACAACTTATGCTGGAGAGGTTGTGGGGTAAAGGGAACACTTCTGCATTGCTGGTGGAAGTGTAAACTTATATAACCACTTTGGAAATCAGTATGGCAATTTCTCAGAAAACTAGGATACAACCTACTTCAAGATCCAGCAATACCACTTTCGGGTATATACCCAAAGGATGCACAATCATGCCACAAGGACATGTGCTCAACTATGTTCATAGCAGCATTATTTGTAATAGCCAGAACCTGAAAATAACCTAGATGTCCCTCAATCAAAGAATAGATAAAGAAAATGTGGTACATTTACACAATGGAGTACTACACAGCGGTAAAAATATAATGACATTATGAAATCTGCAGGGAAATGGCTTGATCTAGAGCAAAACATATCGAATGAGGTAACCCAGACCCAGAAAAACAAATATCATATGTACTCACTCATAACTGACTTTTTGACATAAAGCAAAGTAAAGCCATCCTACAGTCCACAACCCCAGAGAACCTATAAAACAAAGAGGACCCTAAAAGAAACATACATGGATCTACACAGGAAGGGAAAGAAAGAAAATCTCATGAGTAAATTGGGAGCATGGGGGTCACCAGAGAAGGTAGAAGTGGAAAAGGGAGGAGGGAAGGGTGTGAAAAAATGTATAGATCAATATAAATATACCAGTCTCTAAGTCACAGGGCCAAAAGAAAAAAGAAAAGAATATATATATATATATATATATATATATATATATATATATATATATATATATACACACCAGATCTTAAAGATTGCATGAAAAACATTTATGTAAATTATATCATTGATACTTTATGGTGACTATAGGTTAAATGATAAAAATTCCACCAATATTGGGTTATGTCTTTAAATCCATGTACTTCCCATTTACTTTTAATAAATGTGACAGACTGTTAGAAAATTATGGCTCCTATTCTATGTTTACTGGGCAATGTTACTTTTTGATGTATGATTATCAAAACACAAAATGAATACCTAGGTCCCATTCCCAAAGTCACTGTTCAACTCGAATACCCCAATGGAGTTGGAGGAGTGTGGTTTTTAAATTCTCTTTTGTGATTTCTCAAATGTTGACAACCATCTTGGGCTAATCCATATCCATAAAAATGAAGTATTCAATACTGGACTCCTTAGGATTTTATAACCTTGATAGAGGCCACCAATTGACAACATTTTAGTAGAATTCCACATTTTAGGGGAATTAGAGAAACAGTCTTCTCTTTTTTTTTTGGTTTTTCGAGACAGGGTTTCTCTGTAGCTTTGGAGCCTGTTCTGGAACTAGCTCTTGTAGACCAGGCTGGTCTCGAACTCACAGAGATCCGCCTGCCTCTGCTTCCCGAGTGCTGGGATTAAAGGCGTGCGCCACCGCTGCCCGGCCAGTCTTCTCTTTTGATGTTTGTTTTGTCTTGAGACACAATCTTAGTATGTAGTCCGTGACTGGCCTGGACCTCTCTTTTGTAGTCTAAGCTGGCCTACAATTTGTGTGAATTCTACTACCCCAGTCTTCCAAACTCTGGGATTATGGGTGTGTGCCACCACACACCAAGATCAGTGGTACTTTTCTTTTCTTTTTTTTTTTAAAATATTCATTTATGTATTTATTTATTTATTTATTTATTTATTATGTATACAATATTCTGTCTGTGTGTATGCCTGAAGGCCAGAAGAGGGCGCCAGACCTCTTTATAGATGGTTGTGAGCAACCATGTGGTTGCTGGGAATTGAACTCAGGACCTTTGGAAGAGCAGGCAATGCTCTTAACCACTGAGCCATCTCTCCAGCCCCCCAGTGGTACTTTTCTTAATGAAAAAATAAGAAGCATGATAGCAATAAAATGACTCCTAATGACATATTGCGATTCCCATAGATCAGTGCATTACTGAACTCTTCTCAGAGAAGCTTCTTATGATAGATGGGAAGGAACACAAAGACCCATAACTGGACAATGTACATAGAATGAGAGACCCAGGAGTACTCAGCCCTATCTGGGATGTTGTTATCAAAGTCAATCCCTCACAGTACAGGTATCTATATAGAAAAGGACGCAGAAAAAAATTTAGGAGTCCAAGGTGATGGATGACTCCAAGGAAACATTGTCTTCTTTATACAATGGCACTAGTACCTATGTGAACTCACAGGCTATATTAGCATGCACAAGTAAAGCCAGACAAAATCTCAGGATTGAGGGTGCAAGAGAACACATATCCAACCACTAACAAAGAAGTTATTTGCAATTGATACCTGCTAGGAAAGAAAATATCAGTTTTCTCCAATGGAGTGACACTTGGTAAATCAACCATACTCTCAGGCAGGACCCATACCCCAGAGCAATTAACCAATGGAAAATAAAACCACTGACTTTTTTGGAATTTTTGTTTTGTTGGCTTATTTTTCTTATTGGTTTTAGTTAGTTAGTTAGTTTGGTTGGTTGGTTGGTTGGTTGGTTGGTTCGGTTGTCACATTTGGGGGTTTTGTGGGGAAAGGAAGCGAGAAAGAATGTGAAGTTGGGTGGGTAGAGAGAAGTATCTGGGAGGAGTAATGGAAGGAAGAAAACATAATTAAGATATATTGATGAACATTTTTATAAAAAATCATCTAGCCAGTGTTATCTGTCTGGAGTTTGGGGTATTATAGTATTCTTCCTCAGCTTCAGACATAATCAAACAAACCCAATCACCCAACTCAAATGAAAGCTGACCTCCAGAAACTAGTCCCAGTTTCTTCAGCAGTGAATCTCCTTAACTGACATGGTAGATCTCAGTCATCTGTATACTTAGAATAATCTCCTTCATAGTTGGTTTAAAAGAAGATTGTTCAGACCTAACAAGTCACACAATGAGGTGATTAACTATCCTGGTTTGCTCAACATTGTCAATTGTTTGGATTTTAACACGGAATAATCCATAAATTGGGCAGGTGGCCATCCTATTTGAGGGAAGTGCATTTCTAACAAGCAGTCAAGTGGCACTCAAAAGTAGTCATAGGAACACGATCTGTGATAAATGATCTCGAATAATTTTTAGTGTTATTCTTCCTATAATAACCAACTGTCCTACCCACAAAGAGCCACTGAAATTATAGGGTAAATCAGCTCAGCACATGACTAGGCACATTAGTTTACTTAATCGCATCACCAAATTGTTTCACTCCATTTATAAACATGAAGAAAGAGAATGCTTTGGTAATCCTGGTGGGAATGTTTACAAAGTCTGAAATTTAACAGACACCAGGGAGACAAAGTAAGCATGTGGCACATTATGCCAGTCCTGTGTTTAACCCAGGGCTTGAATCTGTTGTTTGCTGTCTGACATTACTCTCAAAGTTTCTTAACCTCTCTGGGCCTCAATTTTTCATATACAATGGATAAGTAATTGATATCTACACTAAAAGGTAGCCAAGAGAATGAATAAAATTCATTACATTTGACAAATCTCAGTTAGGGATAGTCTACAATGTTCCTGACCTAACTGTTAATGTCATCAGAAACAAAGAAAATCTGAGAAACTGTCACCACTGAGAAAAGCCTAAAGAGATATGATAATCAAACATAAATGTGATATATTAGATGCAATTTCTATTAGGTATAAGCACAATATCCAGGAGCACAAGAGAGGGGAAGGAAAGTTTATATTGGCTCACACCTCCAGAAATTTCAGCTCATAGTCAGTCTTGTCTCCACCGCTTCCGCCCTTCTGATAAAGCAAAATGCCATGGCCAAATTCTAGTCACTTCTTAGTGAACAAGAAGCAGAGAAAGCAAATGCCTCCAGGAACAAGGTATAATCTCTGAAAGAAAGTCCCAGTGACCTGCTTCACCCACTATGCCCCACTTCCTAAACTTTCCCCAAGTATAATGTCATTACCTAGTGATCATGTGTTCCACAGATTAGCCCGTGGGGAACATTGTATGTTCAAACCATAATTAGGATCCTGAATCAGATAAAGACCATTAGGTAAACCTCTATAGCAGTGTTGCTCAACCTGTAGGTCTCAACCCCCTGGAAAACCCGTCTCCAAAAAATATTTACATTATGATTCCTAACAGTAGCAAAATTACTGTTATGAAGTAGCAACAAAAATAATTTTATGGTTGGGGGTCACGACAACATGAGAAACTGTGTTAAAGGGTTGCAGTATTAGGAAGGTTGAGAATCACTGACCTAAAAAAACCCAAAGGCATTATCAATGGTATAGCAAAAACTTTACTGCAGCCTGGAAACCTGGACGTATTTGATATTCATATAGGATAAACTGACTTATAGTCCCAGTGTTGAAAAATAATAAAGCAACAGTTTAAAAAATAACAAAAAGAGTTGTTGCTTGAAACAAATGCACTACCTTGATGTAAGTAATTAACAATAAGGAAAACTGTGTGGGAGTATATGTGGACTCCGCGTATCTGCATCCTTTCTGTAAATCTAAAACAATTCTGCAATCCAAAGCTTTCACAAAAATAAAATACTTTAAATAGTGATGCCCAGCCCAGAACTACGAAGTTTAATATGTTAGGATTGCTGTAAACCGTACATTATGAATGGCACTGATATGATGAACATCATATTAACACATTGATTCAAGATGTTCAAGACGTGTTGGGAGCTTCAAGCCACAGAGTTTAGAGTGGAGTAAAGAGACTAGAAGGGAAGGCGAGGGCGATACCCAGCTCTTACTTTGTCTGTAGCCTGCAAGCTTGTTAGTTCTGTCAGTTTCCTTCCTAGCCTTAGTTATATTCTGTAATGATTTTGTCCATTTGGAGTTCTGTGTTTAGAGCCTAACTTCTCCTTTGCTCTAGCACATCCGCTTGCTGGCAGGAGAAACCTCACTTCTTGTTTTCATTTCTTTATTCCTCTTACCTGCTCACAGTACTGGCATCGCATAGAGACTATGTGAATTTACCAGTTGAATAAATGACCAGGGAAGCATAGAGAGAAAACACTCTACTTAGACTAGAGTTGGAATCCTTTCTTGTTAGTGTTATCTGTAATAAGTTTGCTCATCCTGGTCTTCTCCAAGTTTCCCTGCCTCTAAAAGAAAAGAAAACAAAAGAAAAAGAAAAATAGAAGCAAGCAAGCAAATAGGCACATACATCACTCTATGACCAAGTAACAACCCTTAGCAGAAAAGAGACTGCATCACTTAGATCCAGATTTGCTGTGTTCCATGGTAGTCAATATTTGCAAATATAAGAAATTAAGTAGAAATAGCTTAGTAATTATTTCTACTATATCACACCGCACCATTTCCATTTAATTTAAGCCTTGCGATTTTGTTATTATGGCAGGGTAGCTGGATTTGTTTGTTTTGTTTTATCTCCATTTAAAGCATTTTTTAAGAAGAAAAATTAAAAAAAAGAATTATGGTGGCCTCAGAATCCACATAGCTAATGGAGAAGTGCATTAATTTGCAGGAGTCGCTTAAAGTGCCACAGTGTGGGTGTGTGAAAGACAGAAATGCATCATCTCAAGAGTTGCAGAGGCTCAGAGTCCAAGAACAAGGTGTCAGAAGGTTGCTTTTTGGTGAAGACTGTCTCCTGAACTCCCCATGTCCTTATATGGCCATTCCTCTCTATGTGTGTGGAGTGACAGCCACAAAGAACGGAGGAAGCACATTCTCTGATGTCTCTTCTTCTGAGTACACCAGTCCTACGACCTCATTTAACCTAAATTAACTACTTAAAGGTCAAATCCAAGTCCTGTCACTTGATGGGTGAAGCCTTTGGCATGAAAAGTTTGGCAGTGGCACAGGGCAGCCGTTTCTAGGAATGATCTCTGACTAGGGATAAGAAGGTTAAACTGACGAGACTAGAAGAGAAGAACTAAGCAGGAAACAAAGGCCAGAAAACTATAATCACCCTGGGCAAATGCACGGGCTGGTTTTATTTGCAAATAGACTTTCCTGAAATCACAACCGTATCTATTTACTATCCTTTATTCCTTGGCTGTTTTCCTGCTTCTGTGATAGAATTGGGTAGCTTCCTCAGAGACAATAGCCCTTACTCGCCCTTTCCAGGAAAGGAGAATTGTGGGTGTGGCAATTTCTGAGGTAAATCAACGTGTGATGGTCTCTTGTATCCTCAAGAAAATGTCAGGAACTCGGCTTTCCGATCACTTCACTGATAAGGAAACATGTAATAGCCACATCCACACAGCTGGCAGGAGGAAAACCCAGAGCAACAGCTTAATGATGCTCACCCTACATGGCTGCTCACACAAGGCCTAGGGCTTTTCTCCTAGGCCTCTGAATTGTATGCAGTGCAGCTGTCAAGCCAGAGGCCTGAGTAAGGCATCTGCTATAAATGATAGGGTCTTAGCCTTGAAGGTCAACTACTGTCACTCAAGTCAGAACATCCCAGTGGCACCTTCACACCTGATCACATTCTCACCTTTATCAGCAGGACCTATAATTATTATAGGTCCTAAAGTTCTTGAAAATTGGTTGCATTTCCTTTAGTGCTTTCTGCCAGGGCATGTGTTTTATATGACTAGAATTTACACAGAAATCAGAGTTCTTACATTAAGTGAGCCTCGCAAATAATTATGTAGACCTTAAGGGATTTCCAGGGATCAGTCTGAGACTCTTAATCCCAAATGTGATTGTTGGTCCTTTTCATTATTGCCTAGCATGGTCCCTTCTTAGTACTCAGTATTGAAATCATGGTACTTTTCCTCGTGTAGAGATAAAAGTGGCATGTGGCCACAATGTACGTTTCCATTTATAAGCAGTGGTGAACAAAGGAATCTTTCCAAGACCCATTTTAGATTACTAGAGGCATTTCTCAAATTAATTACCTAAGAATCCAGAACCTTCTAATTAGGCCTATAATAGAATCCAAGGAAGCAAAACTGCAATTTTATTATTGACCAATGGATTACTTATTAGACAGCAAGTTTACCTTCCTGTCCATACCAACCAGGGCAGTTAACCTTGACTGTCATCCTGTTTGGATTGGGAGGCACCTAGATTAATAAAACACACATCTGCATGTGTCATTTCCAGAGAGGACTAACTAGTATGAGAAGAGCAGGCCTGTATGTGGGCAGCATCATTCTATAGCCTGGAGCTCAGATGAAATAAAGAGGGAAAGGAGAAATATAGCTACCATGTCCGTTCTCCTTCTGCTTCCCGGCAGCTACAATTTGAGCCGGTCTGCTCTGCCCTGGCATCCTCACTATTATGAATGGGAGCCTCTGAAACCACAAGCCCAATAAATGCTTCCTCTTTTAAGTCATCTTTAAGGGTATCTTATCATAGCAACAAAATTCCTAACACCGTGACAAATTATTTGCCTACAGATTCCAGGTGCTCCAGTCCAGCTGGCCTAAGTTCTTCTGAGGAACACCCTCTCTGTCATTTCATGTGACAAGATATACTATCAATCACTATCGTCTGTATTTTGCTAATTATATTACTTTTTGTCCCATAAACACACTAGCTGATCCAGCAAGGGGAACAAAGGTGACAGGATCAGTGAAGTCTCCAGAATGCTTAAACTG
Source organism: Arvicola amphibius (assembly GCF_903992535.2). Lineage (NCBI taxonomy): Eukaryota > Metazoa > Chordata > Mammalia > Rodentia > Cricetidae > Arvicola > Arvicola amphibius. The sequence continues at coordinate 14,527,118 of NC_052065.1, read as the reverse complement.
CTGGGAGGGAGTCCCTCCTGCAGTGTGGTGTTGACCGGATGCAGACAGAGCTGAATTCAGCCCGACACTGTCAGGGATATGAACAGAAAATTCCCCTTTTCTGTTGAAATTTGCTCAAACCGGATTTCTCCCTCAAACCCAAAATGTCTTTACTTTAGCTGACAACTTGTAGGTTTATGGCTGTCCTTTAGCAATATGTATCAACAAGTTCCAGAAGACAAAATAACAAGCACAAGTTCCATGGGGCCTCATCTTAGATGCAATCATTGAAACCTTAGTTCAACCCATGCCAGGAGGACAATAAGAAATGTCCAGCCTGGGCTGCATGGGATGCACCATGCTATCTTGGATATATGCATGCCTTTCCCTAGGCACAGGCATACATTCTAGACTTCATTTCATATCTCTGCCTTTTGTCCTTCTTGGAGTGGTATCAGGACAAGTCCTTGTGCTAAAGACATTTTTCTTCACGAAAATCTTGAAAAAGAAAAGAAGATCAAGTAGGATTATTAATCAGCCTTCTGACACTGATGTTTCATGGAGTGTGCTGGCTAAATTCTGGTGCCAGAGCCAGACTACAATTCTGACACCTATTCCTAGTACGACTGAGTAAATTTGGAAGGGGAAATAAAGTTCTCAGAATTGCATCAATTGGCCACAAAAATTATTCCTGCAATAAAGATGTATATTTTAAAAGTTATTTATGCATGTGAGCCTGAGTGCTTGCTTCTCATAATATGCAGATGAAGAATAGAGGACAACTTGCAAGAATTAGCTCTCTCCTGCCATCCTATGGGTCCCAAGGACTGAATGCATGCTGCTGGGCTTGGTGGCAAGTGCTTTTAACTACTGAGCTATGTCGCCAGCCCCCTAATTTTTGCTTTGTTTTTCATAGGGTACTTTTTTGAACCTGCCTAAGTTCCCCTTATTAGAATTTTTAAATGTCCCAGAAGTGTTAACTATCACTCAGAATTCCTTATGACAAACTCTGTTGCTTCCCTACCTTCCCCAATGCAGTTATCAACTGAGGTCCACACACAGCCGCCAAGGCCCTGTTCCAAGTGGCTGAGAGGTATCTTAAAGGCATTTAAACTGAAGGCAGCATGTGTTTTCAAGTAATTGTAAATAAGCACTCTTCTGTGTTCTCTCACTTCTTTGCAGTGTAAAGCGACTTCCCTTGTTTCAGACTGAAGGGAATTGAGGGAAATTCTAAAGACTGTCAGGGAAGGCAACTTTTTGTGTTGAAGGTGGTCTGCCAAGGTGCTAATTCTAGCCCTGGTACGTTCCCCCCGACCCAGGACTCTGTTTCTCATCCAGGAACTGCCAAGAGCACAGTGGTTCACATGTCCAAATTCCAACTTTGAATAAATAAACCAGCTGAAGTGCTTGCTTGCCTCAAGATCAGCAGGGCAGTTTCTGAACATCTATCGCCCCCAAGTGGCAACATTGGAGCTTTTTCTTACTGCTGAAATTTAGGTTCTGGTTCTCCTCTCCAAACGTTTTTCTTTTTCTTTCGAGTCCTCCCAGGTGACAGGATGAAGTGTTTCTGTGTAGGTGTGTTAGTAATGTGGAATGAACACCTGTTGACTCATGGATGGAGCACATATAGTATCTACTTTCGTGGTTTGCAATATGAAAGTTTTTAAATCCAGTCTCTATCGTGACATTCAAGCCTCAGAAAAGGGTCAAATAACCAAATCATTAAACCCTTAAAACTCTCACTAATAGCATCAAAGGAACCTATAAAGCCAAGTTGCATAGAGTAGAAAGCTAAGCCTGCCTTCCAGTGCTATTCTGTATCTTCGTGGTTATATAAAACATACATCCTGAAAAATTCAAAAATGTATTGAGCAATATAGTGTTTTTGTTCCCTACCCATAAAACACTTCTATGCCATGAGAAATTCACAAATTCATGTAAAAAAAAGAAAAATCAGTGAGTTTTGTAGTATTTAGACAAAGAAATCCAGAATGCAAGAAACACACCTCAACCACAAAGACAGACATTTACTAAGAGTAAAGGGTTGGGAAAAGGTTTTTCAATCAAAGGGACCTAAGAAGCAAGCAGCTGTGGCAATACTAATGTCCAACAAAACTGACTTCAAACTAAAATCAATCAGAAGAGATGGAGATGGACACTTTATGCTCCTAACAGGAACAATTCATCAGGATGAAGTCTCAATCCTGAATATCTATGCCCCTAATATAAAAGCACCCACATATGTAAAAGAAACATTACTTAAAGCACACATAAAACCCCACACACTAATAGTAGGAGATTTCAACACTCCTCTGTCACCAATGGACAGGGCAACCAGACAGAAACCTAACAGAGAAATAAGAGAACTAATGGAGGTAATGAATCAAATGGACTTAACAGACATCTATAGAACAGTCCACCCAAATAGGAAAGAATATACCTTCTTCTCAGCATCTCATGGAACCTTCTTGAAAATTGATCATATACTCGGTAACAAAGCAAACTTCCACAGATACAAAAAAATTTTAGTAACCACCTGTGTCTTATCGGATCACCATGGAATAAAGTTAGAATTTAAGAACAATTCTACCTCCAGAAAGCCTACAAACTCATGGAAACTGAACAGTCAACTAGTGAACCACCCCTGGGTCAGGGAAGATATAAAGAAAGCAATTAAAGTTTTCCTTGAATTCAACGAAAATAAATACACAACATACCCAAACCTATGGGACACCATGAAAGCAGTGCTAAGAGGAAAGTTCATAGCACTAAGTGTCCACATAAAGAAAACAGAAAAAGCACACCTTAGAGATTTAACAGCACACCTGAAAGCTCTAGAAAAAAAAAGAAACAGATTCACCCAGGAGGAGTAGAAGACTGGAAATAATCAAACAGAGGGCTGAAATCAACAAAATAGAAACACAGAAAACAATCCAAAGAATCAATGAAACAAAGAGCTGGTTCTTTGAGAAAATCAACAAGATTGAGATACCATCTTACACCTGTCAGAATGGCTAAAATCAAAACCACCAATGATAGCCTATGCTGGAGAGGATGTGGAGTAACAGGAACACTCATCCATTGCTGGTGGGAATGCAAACTTGTGCAACCACTTTAGAAATCAGTGTGGCAGTTTCTCAGGAAATTCGGGATCAACCTACCTCAGGATCCAGCAATACCACTCTTGGATATATACCTAAGAGATGCCCAATCATACTACAAAAGCATTTGTTCAACTATGTTCATAGCAGCATTATTTGTTACAGCCAGAACCTGGAAACAACCTAGATGCCCCTCAATGGAAGAATGGATAAAGAAGGTGTGGAATATATATGCATTAGAGTACTACTCAGTGGTAAAAAAATGACATTTTGAATTTTGCATGCAAATGGATGGAAATAAAAAACACTATCCTGAGTGAGATAACCCAGACCCCAAAAGATGAATATTGTATGTACTCACTCATAAGTGGATTCTAGCCATAAACCAAGGACATTAAGCCTATAGTTCACAAGCCTAGAGAAGTCAAACAACAAGGTGAACCCAAAGAAAAACATATATAGATCCTCCTGGAAATTGGGAGCAAACATGATTGCCTGAATCTTCGTCCGGCAATGGATGGAGATAGAGACAGAGACCCTCATCAGATCAATGGACTGAGCTCCCAAGGTCCAGTTGAAGAGCAGAAGGAGAGAGAATATGAGCAAGGAAGTCTGGACCATGAGGGGTTGGTTCACTCACTGAGACAGTGTGCCTGTTCTAATGGTAGCTCACCAAAGCCAGCTGGACAGGGACTGAATGAGCATGCGATCAAACTGGACCCTATGAATGTGGCTGACAATGGGGGATGACTGAGAAGCCATTGATAAAGGCACTGGGACTTGTTTCTACTGCATGTACTGGCTTTTTGGGACCCTAGTCTATTTGGATGCAAAGCTTCCTAGGCCTGGATGTAGGGGGGGAGGGACTTGGACTTCCCACAGGGGAGGGTTCCCTGCCCTCTCTTAAGGAGGGAGGGGGAGGGAGGAGGGCCAGTAAGGGAGCAGGAAGGGAATGGGAAGAGGGGATGAAGTATAAATTTTTTTTAATGAAAAATAACAATAATAATAATAACTTCACCATGAAAGGTGCCACAGAATAGAGCATCATGCCTATATGAGTTTGTATAACCTGGGTTTTTCCTTGTTATCAGATGAACTCAGTTCCTGTTACTGGGAATGCAATGTGTTTGTGTATATCATAGTAGTCACCCAGCAGTACCTGGGTTCATACCTGCATCATGGTGTGTTTTTAAATCATGACATCGGGGCAATTTTTAAACAACGAAGTATTTTATTTTAAAATATCTCTGGCCGGGCGGTGGTGGCGCACGCCTTTAATCCCAGCACTCGGGAGGCAGAGGCAGGCGGATCTCTGTGAGTTCGAGACCAGCCTGGTCTACAAGAGCTAGTTCCAGGACAGGCTCCAAAGCTACAGAGAAACCCTGTCTCGAAAAACAAAAAAAACAAAACAAAAAAATAAAATAAAATAAAATATCTCTGAAACATTATATACCCTGCTGTGGTTTTAATTTGAAATTTCCCCGGGCTTGTGCTGTAGGTGCTCCTTCAGGTTTGGTACTCTTTTGAAAACTGCACAACCTATAGGCGGTGGCTCCTAGCTAGTAAAAGTACCTTACTAGAAGTGATCTTTGAAAGTAACACCTGCCTCTGGCTCAAACCTGCTCTCTGCGTGGTGGTCAGCCATCATGTAAGGATCTTGCTACAGGCTCCCACCACAAACACTATCAAAATGGTGATGTGGGATTCTCCTCTGTATGCTGTGAATACCATTGGTTAATAAAGAACAGCCTTGGGCCTGCAAAGAGCAGAACTTAGCTAGGCAGGGAAAACTAAACTGAATGCTGGGAAAAAGCAGGGTGGAGTAGAGATCTATTCCTGTTGCATGAGCTAGCTTATTGGAGCCCATTCCCTATGGTGGGATGCTGTTGGGAGGAGAAGATAGAGGGTAGACTGGGGGGAGGCAGGAGGAGAGGGAGGAGAACTGTGGATGGAATATAAAATGAAATTTAAAAATAATTATAATTAGAAAAAGAAGACAAAAAAGAGGGGATAAATAGAAAAGGTGAAAAGTAACAAAAGAACTAGTTTTTCCTAAGGACCCAGTATTCTTTAATAGGAACAGTGAAATACTCACTTTTTCATCCTTAAGAAATGTCCAAGATACATTTCTAAAGCTCTTTGTCAAGATTTTTATTTAACAAATAGATGTAACCTATTATGGTCAATAATATCTTTCACAATAGTTCTTATGATATTCTGTGGGTTTGCACAGAGGTTTCCCCACTTAAAATACTTGTCTGCCCATGATTAAAATCATCAATTATCAGAAACATGTAAATAAAATCACAATGAGCTATCTTAATACTTGGTTAAAATGAGCATCATAAGAAAGTCAAAAGATGACAAATGTTGGTTGGTATGAATGGAAAAGAAAACCTTGGTGTATTGTTAAATTAATACAACCATTACAGAAAAGAGCTTCTTCCAAATGATGGAATCATATTTTAACTTCAAAAAAATAAAATATAAAGAGAATTGCCATATGATCCAGCAATTTCATTACTAGATGTATGATGGAAGAGGGTCATCTGTCTATGTGTTACTTTCATTGGTTAATAAAGAAACTGCCTTGGCCCTTTAATAGGGCAGAAAATTAGGTAGGTGGAGTAGACAGAACAGAATTGTGGGAGAAAGAAAGCAGAGTCAGGCAGATGCCTGAGGCAGACGCCATAGCTCTCCTCTCCGAGATGGACGCAGGCTAAGATCCTTCCCGGTAAGACACCACCTGATGGTGCTACACAGATTACTAAATATGGATTAAAGCAAGATGTAAGAGTTAGCTAATAAGAGGCTGA